>NC_079384.1:1538639-2223639 GCF_021018895.1 Seriola aureovittata
CGCGGGATTAAACAGCGATCGGTTCTGTAGTTGTGGATGTGAACGGGTCAAACAAATGATGGAATAAGAGGATCCTGAATGAGCGGGGGGGTTCACAGTGTGGAGGGAAGGTTTGACATTTGACTATAACAGAACTATAAATGCGAATGTCGCTGACTGACTGAGTGATCAAGTTTCCCCATTGGTCGTTGAAAACCTTGTTTCTTTGGTTAACCAGCTTGTCAGATCCTTTAGCAGCTTAGCGACAGATCGAGCGACTTTCTGGACAAACCTCAGCTTCTCTCTGCAGAGGAGAGTCGTTAGTACGAGTTCCCTCCCTCTGAACGCGCAGCAGCTGACGTGAATCAGCGTCTCACTTTCTCTCTGAAGGATCATTTTACAGTGAATCACAGCTCAGTCTTTGTCTTTACCTGACTTGCTCGGTGATGTTGTCGGACGACGTCGTGGTGATAAAATCGGGATTTTAGCAGCAGCAGCTGTTTAACATGTCGCTGCGTTTCAGTCCCAGTTTCAAACACGTTCTGTGGTCTGACAAAAGAAACTGAAAAACATGTAAATGAGGACGGCTGTGTTAAAACACTGTGACCGGCTGACACTCGGCAGAATGAAAATAACCAGCAACGTCTTATACTAGAGTTTTAACCTGGTCAGTTTTTAATGGTCAGCCCAGTGGTTACTCATTCAGAGAAGATGATTGACTTATTATATTTCCACCCATCGTCTCACAACTCTTTGTGCTCCTTGCTTGCTCTCCTTCACAGAGGAACTTAAGACTTTGATCCTTGTACTTGGAGCGACGGCCTTGAGGCAGCTCTCATCTTTACTGAGGATCATTTCTCCTTTAGTGTTTCACAACGTCTCTTATCACTTGGCTCATATAAGCCTGGGAAAGAACAATTAATCTGTCACTTTATTGGTTCAGGAGTAGTGAATGTGCTGTAAATCAAGATTAAACTGTGACGTTACTCAACATGGCCGCAGTTGCTTAAGTTTATTCCATTGACAGGATGTTTCCAGGCAGGTAAAACAGATTAGAGACGAAACTTGTTCAGTTCAGTCGGAGTTACACCCAGTGGGTTTAATATTTTATCTGGATGCATTTTGTAGTTTTGGTGAGTGAAATGTTGAGTTGATTCTTCAGTTATTCAGTGGCGTAGCTCGACCAATACTGGATCAATACAGAGTATATTTTTATAAGAAATCTTTAAATTAGTTTTTAAATGAATTGTCAGCAAGATATTTTCTAAGTGGGACGGGATGTTCTGTAGCGGACAGATCTGATGGCCATGCTGTTTCTAAATTCTTCGACGTCAGTTACGTGGATGCGTCGCTCCGACCCCGACGACTGTCGTTTAACGTTTCCCTGTTTAAACTTCACAGTTGATGCTGCACGTCCTCGTCCTCAGAGCGTCAAGTTGATCGGATGTGTGGTCGTCAGTGTGGCATCTTCAAAAGTTTTAAATTACTTTTCAACTACATCAGAAACTTCTCCACAAGAGGGTTCAGTGACATTATAATCATGTTTTGAATGATCCCGACCCTGAGTCCGGTTCTGCTCGAGGTTTCTGCCTCTTTAAAGGAAGTTTTTCCTGCCGCTGTCACCAAGTGTTATAAAGAGTGCGGTCTAGACCGGCTGTATTTGTAGAGGGCCTTGAGATAACTTCTGCTGTGACTTGGTGCTATATAAAGAGAAACGGACTTGACCCGACCCTCACGTGGAGGAATTTGTTTTAGTAAAGGTTTTGTTACTGAGACCAGATCTTGATGACATCGCCCGGGGCAGCAACTTTTCATCAGCTGGTTCTTTGTGTGGGCCGCCGTCCAAAACAAACTTCATGAAAGGGCTGTTGGCGTCATCTGACTGAGATCCTCGCTGCCTCACTGTTTTCTTAGTGACATAGTCTAAATAAACAGGCGCCCAGATACAAAACAGCCTGTTGGTCGTCCACACTTTCCCCACAGGCTTCATTCTTACCGTCGAGGAACAGGGACGCATACATTCATTTTTCAGCATTTGGCATTTGAAGTTAATGGAGGACATGCTCTTAACGCCGTCGCCCCTCTGATGGTTTTATTCTCCTCTGCATCGACTGAACCCTCAACTTCAACTGTCCATTGAAAGTCTGCAGATCTGTCAAGATGTTATCAGGGTCTGTGGCAGGACAGGGATTATAATTACATTTGGTGCAAGCAATTAGCTAAGTGTCTTTGAAGTCTCTTCCCCTATCACACTCTGACTGATTTATACTATATAACATAAGGCGCTGGTCCTCAAGCTGCTCTCTTTCTTATCAGTCCACGTTTGCTAAATTGAGAATCTATGGCGAGCTAACGAGAGCAGCTGCACACAGTTCAGTGAAATAACAGCGTGTCATTTCTCCTGATGTTATCAGTAAAATGTCTGCTAGCTAAAATTTAAAGTAGCTTCACATTAGCTTCTAATGCCTTTCTAACTTAATGAGGACGTGGACGAGCAGCATGTGCTGAAAATAGTTTATTTAATGTTAAATGAGTCACCTGCTTCACTTTATTTCCTCTTTTACCAACGACTTTTAGAAATGGAGCTGCGTCGAGTTTCTTTGTTACGTTCATGCACTTTGACTCAGACTCAGACTCAGACTCAGACTTAGACTCAGACTCAGACTCAGACTTAGACTCAGACTCAGACTCGGCTCAGTGGCTAAAACATAACATGTAAAAGTCGCATGAGAAGGTTGAAAAGCCCAGTGTGAACCTTAAACTCATTTCAGGTTTGGAGTGTGGTTCTCTATAACCACACACACACACACACACACACACACACACACACAAACACACACACCAATGCAAACATGGGTACATGCAGACACACAGCGGGTTGCTCTCAGTTGTAAGCTGCTGGGGTGGAACCTGAAGAAACCACTTCCTGTCTTCCTTTAGCTTGTTGCTATAGCGCTGAGGCTAGATTGTTTGTTTTTGTCTCAGCCAGTTAATGATAACCACACTGCTACACATGGTGGCGGTTCTGTGTAGTTTGTGTTTGATTATGTAAAGCTAATGACTTCCTCAGGCCATAAACACAAAGCTGCAGTGCTCAGTGTTAATCAGTGCAACAGTTTTGGACAGACACGACGACACACACTGAGATACAACTGACTGCTGCTCAGTGTGACGATCATATGTTTTACAGACAAACCTGTTAGGGTGGTTGTACAGAAAGACATCAGTATGTGGACGACATGAGACTTCCCCTCTGTGCCCAGAGAGTCATAAAGTTTTCACATCACACTCAGTCTCAACATCCCAGTCCCCTCCAAAACAAAGAGAGTGGCTTTTTAATGCTGTCAACCAAACGGTTTATTAACATATAAGATCTGAATTTCCATATATGAAATATGAAGGAAAATCATGGATGTATTTAAAGTATAGCCTCTATATGTAAAAATTACATATGAAACCTGTTAGAGATTGGAACAATATTGATATATCCTCTTATAAGGGACACATATGGTAACATCATTATTGATATAGGGACAAATATGCCATATATATGTCATAGGTCATAGTATAGTACGGCATAAAAATGTCACAATATATTAAGGGGAAAAAACGTCAAAAAATGTTCATCGTGTTTTCAGTAGGTAACTTGACCCTGTGCTATAGAATATGCACCGTATGTTAATATGTACCAACAATTAACTACATTATTAAATGTGCCCCATGCCTCTGGTTTGAGCATCAGAGACCAGACGCCATTGAAATACTGGTGGCCAACGTTGTATGTTCCACTGGATATCACTTCCCATCAGCAGTGTGCACACAGTGAGACGACAGCAGTCAACACAGTAAGAATCAGGATCATCAGGATCATCATTGTTGAATTTGCTGAGCGTGTGGAAACGCGTCTCCTCTGATCTTTATTGTCAGTGTTGCTTTGGCAACAAACACTGGAAATGATATGAGTGCAGGCATGTAGTGGAGACTCTGCTGGACTTTACCCAGAGGTGCTGTCGCTGCACCGCTCTGCTGTGTGTCTGCTGATACTGTGGTTTTCCTGTGTGCACTGAAAATCAGAAAGTGCTCAGATGTCACGTATAGTGCAGGTTATACTCGAGACAGCTGCTGCTTCAACACAAGACGCATATTGTTTTTGTTAACATGTCTGTACTTTCCTCACCACCGTTCAGAAATGTCCTGGTTTACTCAGTTCTAAGCTTCAAATGCAAAGGAAACCTGCTGCTCTGCTTATTCCAGGAGTCTGTGGTGAATGATAAACTTTCACTGAAACCGTCAGCAGTTTTGAATCTGATCAAAAGGAAACTCCTCCTGGCATCCTTCCTGAGCCTCTCCTGCTGCCTCCATTATTCCTCCTCCACCTCCCCGCTGGGTGCTGTCACTACGCCCAGGCCTCGGCCCTTCAGGCCTCTCTGACCGAAACAACAAGTTCAACCAGTGGGAGAGACGGAGATCTGACCGGCAACATGTTGGCCTGAAGCCAGAGACACAGACTCATGTCAGAGAGAGAGAGAGAGAGAGAGAGAGAGAGAGAGATGCTCCCAGGGTCTTCTTCAGATCGAACGTAGATTCACCGGCAGAACGACGCAGCTCACGTACGAGTGACGGAGGTGGGAGTCTGTCTGTGAGTCTCTGCTCCCCGCGGTGCAGTAACTGGATTATAAGGTGCTCGTTCACCTTACATGACGGACTCTAACACTCTTCAGCAGCCAAGAGTTGCTCGTCAGATCGTCCGTCTCAACTCACCTGGCCGACTTGTTGTTGAGGAAACAGTGTCAGATAAAGTTAGCTTCATCTAAAAACAGAATAAACCTTGGTGTGTTCCCCACGTTTGTGTGTACGAGCAGCTGTTAAAGATGTTTTAACGTGACTCTTCCGATCTTTACTCATCCACAGAGCTTGTTATGAAATGAAATCCAGGGACGGGACTTTTAATCCATGAAGCTTTTCACAGGTTGCAAAACACACGGCACACCTCACTGCCTTATTGTTGAGGCGTATAATCTATAAAAGAAAACAGCAGTATGATGCATCTTTGTTCGTCACCGCTGACTCACCTGTCCTCAGCCTAACTCGTATTGTTGTGAAGTAAACTCACAGATTTGGACATGTCATTTAAATATATACATGTAGGCTACAGGTGGAGGACGCAGGGAAACGTAGATCCTGTGTGGGTACATAGGAAGCCCTCCTCCTCCTCCTCCTCCTCCTCCTCCTCCTCCTCTTCCTCCTCCTCCTCTTCCTCATCCTCCTCCTCCTCCTCCTCCTCCTCCTCCTCCCCCTCCTCCTCCTCCTCCTCCTCCTCCTCTTCCTCCTCCTCCTCCTCCAGCAGCTGATCCAGGAGCTTCACCTGTTGGTTTGAGGCGTATTTTAGGAAGAGAGGAGGAAAGTTTGACAATCTGCTGCCAATCACTGCAGTTCGTTCAGATGTTTCTTGCAGCTTCTCCGGGGAGAAGTGAGTGAACGTTAGCTGAAGCTCTAGTTCCTCCTCCATGTTTGTTGTTGTCCAGAGAAGGCCCGCCTCTCAATTCTTCAGATTGGACGATGGGAAAAGCAACTTTCTGCTCTGAGTTGAACTTTTATCTTTCTTTTTTTTTAACTTGAGGCGTTCAGAAGGTTCCTGCAAAAACTCCAGATGCTCTGAGAATCTGAAACACGGCGACACCCGAGGAGCATGAGCGCAACACACTTACCGCCCCTAGAAAACCTCTTCCTGTCTGATGGTGGCCTGAGGGCAGCGGGTCACACACAACACTGACATGTTTTCATGTTAGAAAGTTTAACATGCTAACGTGTTAGCGAGCAGGTGAATGTAAGGCTAATATTCACTCGCTCTGTTTTGGTCTCCACCAACTCTAGAGGAAAATATCTGGCTGTTTAGATGCAACAAGCTCCGTGTGTGAAAGATGCTCCAAAGCTCCACAGGTGTGAGGTGACCTGTCACTTTCTGCTGGTTCATCACGTCTCACATGTAATAAAACCATCAGCTGTTAAATCCCCTTATCAAGAAGAACGTTCACGCCTCTGCTTGTGAGGCGAGGCGACTTTAGCGCGCAGCATTCCTGCACTTTGCACCTCACCTGTTATATCATCCTTATCGTCTTCATTAACTGCCAGCTGTTCAACCTGACAATCAGCTCGTCTGAGGTCGTCCTCGCCCGGGAGGTTTCAGCAATCATCAACCACGCTGAGTTCATATTAACCGCCGGAGCGGCTGAGATGCTGAGGATGCAGCAGTGGATCTTAAATGTTCAGCTGGCTGAGAATCATTTACAGATAACCCCTGATAGTCGAGGATGTCGCAGAGATAGCAGCGGTTTTATCAGCTGGGCGGGAGCTTCAGGTGTTCACAGACTGTTACTGCCTCCGTAACGTGTCAGCTGTGACGGGGATGTTGAGTTTCTTCTCTCGTGGATGTGGAAGAAAAAATCTGTCTGGAAAAGAGAAAAGAGAGGAAACACAGTTTACGTTAAATCTAAATTCTGAGATCAAGTTGGAAGTTTTAATTTTTAAGTCACATTTAGACTAATACTAAACAAAAATACAAATAAAATACAACTTTATGTCAATAATATGTGATGTAGGGGTGTAAGGAAATATTTTATGATACTGATTCTCAAAAACAGTTCAATTCTTTTTTTTATTCATAGTTAAAGTGCAAAGATTTGGAGAAATTTAACTTTAAGTCTCTTACTTACGTAGAAAACTTCAGGTGTTTTGTGGAACCGCCCCCTGGCTCCTGGTCGAATCGTATCGCCAGATTTTTGCGATAATCGATACGAAATGAGGAGATGTCGAGTCAAATACTTGAACTTGAACTTTCTGTCTCATCATTTTGGGCTTAAATAAATGAATAAATATAAAAAATAATACTATTGATCTTCTTTTGTGGGTGGAGCTTGTCTTCCATACGTGTCTTCGTTTAGAGGAGAGTTGGAAAAACGCCTGACGAAGACGCAGCTGTGAAGACGTTGTTTTTAAATCTACCCTCATGTTATTTGTCCCAATCAGCTCCATGTACACAGTGTGTAAACAGGGAAGTTACGTGACGTACAGAACATGTAATGATTGCAGCGATGACGTGAAGCACCTGCAGTGGAGAAAGTTCACATCAACGGCACTAAATAGTCAATGAATGACCACGTCTGAGAGCAGCTGCTGGTCCCTGTGATCAGACACGTTACCGAGCGTCTCCGGCTCTGCTGCTGTTTGTCGTCCTCTGATTCACTTTACATAGAAAAACCGTTCAACCACCAGAGAGATCAGCTGTTGTTGTGCTTCTCTTCAATCTGTCTGAAGGTTTTATGAAATGTCCAAGTCTCAATGTTAGAATCAGTATTTTGTGGCATAATAATGATAATAATTAATAACAATGTGTTTGTATCTGTGTAGTAAAGGTGGGGAGAGGCCACCATCTCATAGCTCCTCATTATTTATGCATTCATTAATTATACGTTATAAATTATGGATTAATATCATCATTTTGATCGACTAGTTCATGCTGATGCTATGAGCTGTTCTGACGTGTGTGTGTGTGTGTGTGTGTGTGTGTGCAGGATGAGAGTGGTGGGCTGCGGCCTCGTCTCTACCACCTGAAGAAGGGAGCTAACGGCTACGGCTTCAACCTGCACAGTGAGAAGTCCAAACCGGGTCAGTTCATCAGAGCCGTGGACGACGACTCTCCAGCACAGAGAGCCGGACTCAAACCACAGGACAAGATCGTCCAGGTACACACACACACACACACACACACACACACACACACACACACACCCATCAGTCCTGCTTGATACTTTGTGTGTTTTATTTAGTTTGTTTGTGTATCAGCTGTAATCCTATTACACCAGTGGGTAAGCAGAAAGCTGAAATCCCTGAAGCGTTAGGAGGCGGAGTGTGTGTGTGTGTGTGTGTGTGTGTGTGTTGTGTGTGTGTGTGTGTGTGTGTGTGTGTGTTACTGTGGTGTGTATGTTTTTACATGTGTGTGCACGTGTTCATATATCTGCGTGTGTGTGTGTGTGTGTGTGTGTGTGTGTGTGTGTGTGTGTGAGACACCCGGGCGTTTCAGCCATGTTCAACATGGCCGGGTCGGAGTTAATCCACTTACTGTGTCTGTGGGCTGAACTCGAGGAGGAGGGGGAGGAGGGGGGTAAATAAAGTCATACCATGTCTTCACACACACATACATGTTGAGGATTTCAGAATGTGGAGAATGTGATGAAGTCTGTGCAGAGGTCAGAGGTCACCGTGCTCTGTACCACCAGAGACTCGTCCTCCCACTGGAATTCCTCAGTTCCCTTATCTGCTGGATGTTTGATTAGCTCCAACTCTGGGAGTGTGTGTGTGTGTGTGTGTGTGTGTGTGTGTGTGTGTGTACCCTGCCCTGTGATATCAGTTACCCAGCATCCTCCATCACTCTCCTTACTGTCACTCCATTCGTCACTTTTATCTTCGGAACATCATGATAACTCAGTTACTTTGCGTCTGTGTTACTGGAACTTCTCCACCAGTGGAACGTTACGCTCCATTGTCCAAACACACACACACACACACACACACACACACACACACACACACACACACACACACACACACTCAATCCATCTATTTACAATCACCAGAATGAACATGAAACTCTTTACAACACTCAGACCTGGGTCAGGACTCAGCTGGGGGCTGCCTCCTGGACCCAGACTATTGTAGTCTCAGAAACTCTTGGAACAACAGTACACCTGTATTTAACACCCCCCCCCCCCCCCCCCCAGGTGAACGGGGTGTCAGTGTTTGGGATGCAGCACTCGGAGGTGGTGGCAAACATCAAGTCTGGAGGAGACGAGACCAGTCTGCTGGTGGTCGATGCCGAGGCCGACGACTTCTTCAAGAGGTGCAACGTCCTGCCCACTGAGGAGCACCTCACCGGTAACACACACACACACACACACACACACACACACACACACACACACACACACACACACACACACACACACACACACACACACACACTGCTTCAGTGACTGTGTAATGACGTGATTCTCTTCTGTAGGACCTCTTCCTGAGCCGGTGTCACAGAGACCATCAGAGGAGGAAGAGGTGAGGACCACTGCACACACACACACTGTAGTCTGATGACATCACTGTGACATCATCAGGGGGTCTCCATGATCCTGAAGTGTAAAATGAGCGGAGTGTCTCTTTAACGAAGAGTGTTTGTGTGACGCTCCACGGCCAGAGGAGTTTATCAAAAGTAAACAAGGAGCAGCCATGCTCCCCCCTCCTCTCTCCACACACACACACACACACACACACACACACACACACACACACACACACACACACACACACACACACACACAGGTCAGAGGTCGTCATGAGTGTTTATGGCAGTTGTTACCTAATAGCTGGTGAATGAGTGTTTGTTCCTGCTGCAGCGGAGCAGAATCTGAATCTGAGCGAGTGTGTAAACAGCTCGTTAGTTCGCTCATTTGCATAATCCCCAACTCGCCCTGAGAGTTAAAGCCACTTCAATCCCATGATCCTCCAGGACACAGGAAAGAGAGAGAGAGAGAGAGAGAGGAAAACGCACGGTGCTGAGCTCTTGTTGCCATGGTGAAGGGTCAGCCACAATGTCACCAGAGGGGCCAATCCACTTTTCCCATGTTGTCAGTGTGTGTTTGTTTGTGTGTGTGTGTGTGTGTGTGTGTGCGTGTGTGTGCGTGCGCGCTGATGAAACTGAGTTGAAACTTTGTTTTAAACGTTGTGTATTGCTGTTTGTTTGTTTGTTTGTTTGTTTGTATATTCTTGGAAACAAAACGTAGCTCAAACGCTCCTCAGTGTCTGACTGGAATATAAAGCTCCTGCAGTTGTTGTGGTTTGTCGTGGTGCGTTCACAGCCTGTAGGAAACATAACTGCAGGGCGGGTGTCGATGAGTCAATGTTCAGTCATTCGTACAGGAAGCGAAAAGTTCAGTCAACAGGTCACGCGTGTTTTTAATGTTTCATTCTTCAGCTTTAATAAGTGACTGATGACTGTAGTTACTGAAGCAGGCTGTGCTGCCCCCTGCTGGACTCTTCACACACACTTTCATCTGACTGGTTTTTGAGAGCTTGAAGTAATTATATTCTGGGTTTTTAAATACGTGTAGCACAAAGTGAAAGTGTTTCAGTCCGACAGTGTTTCGTGTTCATGTTCACACAGCTTCCTCTTTTGGGTTTTACCTCCTGACAGTGAAGCCAGTGTCACCATGTGTTGTGAAATAAAATTTAAAAAAGACGTTACAGGAAATTCATTATCATCAGTCTTTTCAGAAACTTCTCTGTGAAGACTTCAGTTAAAAACTATTTTATTTTAGTAGAAACAGTCTCAGACTCTGTCAGTGTGTAAATGATTGATGATGTTCAGAGTCAAACCAACACAAGACTCCGACTGTTTGTCTGTGTAGCTCAAGTTACATTTATATTATATTATATTATATTATATATAGTAGTGTTGTCAGTGTTGTCCTAAAACACCAGACTTGATAATATCAGACGTCATGTTCCTGAAACATAAAAAGCAATATTATTGTTCTGTGTTATAAAAAACTAAACTGAAACATAAGATACAGTGATTATAAATCAATATAAATAACAATCATATCACAATATAATAACAGAAATCAACCCCCTGCAAAAAAAGAAATGTAAACATTGTGTACCGTTGTGTTGTGAACATCGTAGTGCCGCCATGAACCGTCAGTCAGCTGTTTGACATGCAGGTGTTCAGCAGGAACATGTGACTCTGAGCCGAGAGAATCAGAGACGATCGACAGACATGACGTTAATAAGTGTAACACCAGATTGATTGTGTGTGTGTGTGTGTGTGTGTGTGTGTGTGTGTGTTTGAACAGGTGTCAGTGATAAAGACTAAAGGGTCTGTGAGCTCGTCGGCCTCCAGCGCCTCCTCCAACACCTCCCTGCCAGCAGCGACCACTGGCACCCCCCCTCCAGAGGTAACATCCCATCATGGAACATTAGATCATCATAATTTTATTTTTTTTTTTTACTTATATTTTCATGTAACTTTCCTGTTTCATTGTTTGTTTTTAATTCCCCCTTTTCTTTCCGTAAAGCCCTTTGTAACTTTGTTAAGAAAAGTAAATAAAGTTTATTAATATTTTATTATTAGGAACAGAATCACAGAGTTCAAGAATAAAGTTGAGATATTTTTTCTGAAAAGTCATAATATAAAATATTTTGAAAACTAATGCAGCTTTTTTAAAGATAAAATATGACGTGAAATTATAACTGTGATTTATGTTATTATTGTATTTCCCCCAATCCTCCAGTCTGCTTTAAATTCAATCAATAAGACTCATTAATCAATGTAATTACAGCTGTTTATGAGACCTGTAAGTGTCAGACATGATTCAAACTCTGATCGTGACTCATGTTGGTTGAATGTGGATCATGTGACTGAGCTGAAAATATACAAATAGGTCGTTATTATTAAAGTTTGTGTGTAAACCCTGAAAATCCTGCTGTTGAAATGTATAGGACAGTCCTGGGTCAGGGTGAGAATAACAAACTGTCTGTGTGTTCTGCGTCTCCAGGCCGACCGGGCCCCGGGGCCGACCTCAGGAACCGGGGGTCTGGGTCTGGGTCTGTCGCTGGCTCAGGCCAGAGAACGAGCCCATCAGAAACGAGCCGCCAAGAAAGCCCCGCCCATGGACTGGAGCAAGAGGAACGAACTCTTCAGCAACTTGTAAACACCATCATCATCATCATCATCATCACTCTGCCCCCCCCCCCCCCCCCCCCCCCCCCGGTGGAGAACCCAGAGAGATAATCAGTGTCTGGTCTCTGGATCTGGTTCCGACAGACACAGTGTTCGTTCAGAACATTTTAAAGTCCCGTGTTGAAACAGTATTATTGATGATCTCATTGTTTTAATTTAGGGTTTTTTGCCACTTTTGAAATGTCAATGTCACACACAGGAATGAATGTTAATATATGAAGCAGGATGTTTGAGAGAGAGAGAGAGAGAGAGTAGAGATGTACAGGTCCTCGCGTCAGCAGTGACGGGGCTGCA
The DNA here is from genome assembly GCF_021018895.1 of Seriola aureovittata. Taxonomy (NCBI): domain Eukaryota; kingdom Metazoa; phylum Chordata; class Actinopteri; order Carangiformes; family Carangidae; genus Seriola; species Seriola aureovittata. Next base: position 1,550,701 of record NC_079384.1, read on the forward strand.
GGGAAAATAAATTATTGGCAGATTTTCGAAATCTAGTTTAAATAAAGGTGAGACGTCGGCGTCTGAAATCAGCAACTAGAATGAAAGTTTTCTTCACTCGGTGTCTGAGTATCTGCTGAGCCCTCACTGCCACAGTAACCACGACAACCTGTTCCAACAGCGTCGAGTCGTACGATGGCTGGGGGCGATTTTTAGAATCAGGTAACCGTGGAAACGACCTCCAGGGTTTCTGACATCACGATATATGATTCGATGAAATTATTTTTTCATGTTGCTCTTGTTCGATTTGTACATACATGAATAAATGATTTAAGAAGAAACTTTATTTTGACTGATTTCATGACGTTTCTGGATTTGAACAGGTTGTAACTCCCGCCTCAAAACATTGTGAAGCAGCGTGGGATCATGGGAGTTGTTGTCTTTACCACCGTTGCCATCAGCTTCTCCTGGTTTGTATTCCCTCAGTGTCAGTGGTTCAGGAGGTTTTTACCTGGAGCTGAACCAAAACACCTTAAATTAAGATTTACTTCAAGTCTGATTTAAGGTTTCCTTAAATAAAAAGAGTTGGACAAAGAACCCTGGAGTCTTCTCCTTAAGGTTTCCTTAAAATGTTCACTGACGTATTTAAGGTTTTCTCCTTATCTTAGTCTTTTACTTAAGGAATCACTTAAAGTCATTTAAGCTGCTGCACGAAAGACCTTTGCGACCAAACTAAGGAAAAACTAGAACCACCTCCTCGTGGTCGTATCCCTCCGCCGCTCAGACTAGTTCCAGGTCACATCCCTGTTTATCCAGAGTCAGAGAAAATATTAAACATCTGTGTGAAATTTTGTCATAATTTCTGTGAAGTCTTAAGTAAAGGCTAAAAAGTGTTTTGTGAGGTCACACTGACCTTGACCTTTGACCTTTGACCACCAAAATCTACTAAGTTCATCCTTGAGTCCAAGTGCACGATTGCATCACATCTGAGGAAGTTCTGTCAAAGTGTTGCTGAGATATCGCGTCCGCGAGAACGAGACGGGCAGACGGACGGACGGACGGACGGACGGAGGAATAAAAACATGGAAAAACTTGCAGCCAATCACCTTCGTCCGTCTGACACTCACTTTCTTTTCTGTGTTCAGGCACCTGAACAAACACAAACACAGTACAAATTCTCAATTTAATGATTTCCAGGATGAAATATCAACAAAAGCAACAGACATCCATGAAAACTGAACAGAGGAACAAACAGTGCTAAAACTTTTACGTTTCAATGTCAGAACACCTGAAAATCTTACAAACACAACGACTCCCTGCTTTAGTTACAACACAAAAATCAGGAAGTGCAAAGGATTAAAGGAAGAGAGGGTTCAAGATGGCTTCAGGTCATGGCTTTTCTTTACTGGCCTCACTGACAGAGGAAGTCTCACAGACAACCACACAGGAAGTGAACGACAGTGGAGTTAGACTGAACAATAAAAGCGTCTTTTCATGCGAACACTCGTTAAGGTGCAGAAAGAGGAGAGGGATCAAATCTGAAAACATGGAGTCTGTTTCAGGAAGAAACTTCATCTCTGAGACGTCCGTCTTAAATAAACTGATGGTCCTGAACGCCTCGTCTCATAAAGCTGCTTCTCATAACTCTGAGTTTAGTGATTCAACGACACACCTGTGCACACGGAGGAGGTGTGGCCACAGATCCAGATTCTGGGGCCGGTTGCACTAAACACCTTAAGTTTTCTACTTAAATATGACGCTTAAGGTTAAATTTCTCCTTAGCTGAGGGAGTTACTTCTCTTGAAAGGTGCAGCAGTGAAAGAGATTTCACAGCAGTTAAATTCTACTGTTTCCATGGAGACAGTTGATTGCTGCCAGTGGCACCTGTGATACCTGTGATCTCATCCTCCTGTTGTTTTAACGAGGTGAACTTTGGTCGTTAAGGGCTTTTGTGCCACAGTTTAACTGACTTAAAGTGATTCCTCGAAGTTTAAGACTAAGATGAGGAGAAAACCTTGAATACTTAAGTCAATATTTGAAGGAAATCTTAAGAAGAAGACTTAAGGGTGTTTTGTGCAACTGTTTTTATTTTAAAAAAACCTTAACTCTTATGTTAAGGTGTTTTGTGCAACCGGCCCCAGAGCAGCACACTGACCTTAACATTTGCTGCTTTGTGAGACAAGGCCCCGCCCCTTCATGGAGTCTCGGGGAGTGCGCCAAAATTATTTAAATGAAGAATAAAATTCAAAATAAAAAGATAATTAAATTTGCCAATTAGTCATTTCTATTTTCTCTGTTTTGACGATGTTTAATGATCAAATTCCATCTTCAGACTCTTCAGTTTCCTGCTTTAACATTTACAGCCACCATTTCATCATTGCTCTGATCTAAAGACGTCACTTTTATTTTATAGAAGCAACGTCCCGGCGCTTCGTTCACTTCTTTAAAGCCACAGTAAAAAGCTCCGGGGATCAAACCAGCGGTAGCGGTAACAGTGACGTCCTCCAGCAGCTAACGCTAGCTGTGAGCCTCGACGCAGGGGGAGGAGTCACAGTGAGCTCCCGCAGCAGAGTCTGGCCTCCTCTGATTGGTCAGCACACACATTACAAAGTTGTGCACTGTAGCTTTAAATTAAAGTCATCACAGAATAGAAACTGTAAATGTTGAAAGGAAGAAACTGATGAGAAAGTATTAAAAATTAATTTTGTGATTCAGTTATTAATCTAAAGACAGAACAGGGCAGCGGTTCTCAAAGTGCGGTCCGGGGACCCCCAGGGGTCTTGAGGGGGTTCCTGGGGCAAAAAGGGGAATAATAATAATAATAATTCTTTTTAATTCCATCCATAAGTGACACAACGACAGACTGTGTGAATATTTTGGTTCAAACTCTTTCAGTAATAAACATCTAAAAACATAAATCTCCTCAGACCGGATCCTCGATGTGAGAACGTCTGAGAACTACTGGAATATGGAAATAAAAATATCAATTGTAAAATTTATATTTTCATTTTATAGTTCATGAATTTATAATATCTTTTTAAATATATCAATATATAAAACTTTAATTATTGTGATGGCACGCTAACGCCTCCGTACCCAAACACAGCTCTCGTCTATAGATACAGAATCTCTTACAGTGTTCAGTCACTTATCATTATAACAGGTTATTGACCGGGTCGACTTCACCTGTTGACACGTTTAAAAGCTTCACCTGCTCATTGGAAACAGCAGCGTTACAGTAAATTCGCTTCATAGCACCCTGAGGCGAGCTGTGGTGGGCGGAGCTCCACAGACTCTGACTGACTGACAGTGACGGAGCTTTAAAGACGCCGTCCTGACACGAACCTGCTGAGGATGAAAGACTTTGGTAAAATCAAACCTACATAAATATGGAATAAGCTGCTTTTAATACAATAAACAATATTTCCCCGTGTTATAGACAGTAAGCAGCAGTGTACATATATACTGTGATTATATATATAACACAGTAACGCTAATATACACCAGGTGATCAGTCCATTTGTTAAAAACAAACACAGAGGTATAAATATACTCAAAGACTACACACACACACACACACACACACACACACACACACACACACACACACACACACACACACACACACACACACAGACTTATCTATACATTTACTGGTAATGTGAATTAAATGGACCCTCGTTCCCTTTAGTGATAATAACGTGCTGAACACACACACAGGATTGTGGGAGCTGATCTCAGCTGCTGTTTTCCCAGGTGTGCGTCCTAAGGCGAAGTGCTCGCGTTGAAAAGTACAGAGGACACGTTGAGCGGGGAAATCCTCCCCAAATGTGAATCGTCCAGAGTCCCAGAGTCTCTGGTCTTACCCGCAGCAGGAGGCGCACTCCTGTCTGATGGAGCCTCAGCTTCCTGTCTGTGGCTCCCGAGACGTCACTCCAACATGGCGTCCAGCTGGTCAGCGAGGTCGTCAAACATGTTGCTGATGTCATCCAGGATATTTCCCGCCGCCTTGACCGTGCTGCTGCCGCTGAGGAGGAGACAGACACAGTTACTCACACAGAACAGATTACATGTAACCCCCCCCCCCCCCCCCGGACACGCCTGTACGTGAGTGACGTCTTTACCCGTCCACGCTGCTCCCTTGAGCCAGCTTGTTCTCCACCACTTTGAGCGCCGCCTCCAGTGACGTGCTGGTTTGCTCCAGCCTCTGGTGAGCCAGCACCTCCAGGCCGGCCGCACTCGCCTGGGGCGTCCCCGCTCTCCCCGCCTGGACCGCCGCTGCCGAGGCGGAGAACGAAGGGGCCTGGACCGGAGAGGACGGAGCGGCTGACGCGACGCTCTGGAGCGCGGCGAGGGTCGGTCCTGAGGGACATGAAGAGCTGGTTTAGATTTGAAGTCAGAGAAGAAGAAGTTCAGATGTTATCGGAGGTCGTTGTTACCTGCTGCTGACGGCGGCGTGCTGCTGAGCTGAGGGAGTCTGGACCCCGACGGCCCAGCAGCTCTCTGCGGACTCTCCAGCTTCAGCGTGGGGGGGTGTCTCACGGCTTTAGGACTGGGGGAACACGTGTGAAGCTTCGGTGACACCGTGTGAATCTGAACGCTGGTTAGTTTGGGGATGGCTATTTGTGCGCCCGCCTGTACCGGAGCAACTGTTTTCTGGGGGGGTGTTGGTTTGATGTTGGGGGGCTGTTTGAGAGGACTGGGAGGTTTTGAGGACACCGGGGGCTTCGGGCCTTTTCCCACCGAGCCGACTCTCTGGAAAACGTTCCTCTGAGGTTCCTCGCCGCTCTGCGTCCCGGCGACATCGTGTGCGTTCGCCCTGTGGTTGTCGTCTCTGTTGGGTGAAGACGCCTCCTCGGGCGTGGAGGCGTCTTTGTCTTTGGGTTTGTGTCGTCTCTTCACCGTGTCGGACTCTTTCAGGTTGAACTCTGGGAGCTCCAGGCTGTTCGGAGTCTGGACGGGATCCTCCGGGGGAGTCTTCATTTCGCCGTCGCCCCGGCTGACGACCGCGATCCTGGGTCGCTGTTTGATGGTGAGGTTTCCCTCCTTGGCGAAGGGCAGGTGGTCACATGAGCTGTTCTTCGGAGACGCACCTTTTGATATTCTTTCACTTCTTCTCGCTCTCTCTCTCTCCTCAGTCGCTCCATCAGTGTTTCCTCCTCTCTGTCTGTCACTGTCGCCCTCCGTCCTCTCACTTCCTGGTCTTCTTAAGCCGCCGACGCCCAGGGCGGGCACAGGTTTGGAGTGCTGCAGGATGATGTGAGCAGGAAGTCCGTGTGGAATCGGGGAGGAGGCGGGGCTAAAAACAGGCGACACGGGGACGTGTGTTGGTGGTGGGATGTCTATCCTCCTGGACGGACTGCTGCTGCTCCCCTCCAGCCTCGCTGCGATGCTCCTCACGCTGCCCACGCTCTCTATCTCCACCCCGCCCTTCACCTCCGGCTCCACGACTTTACCGTTTCCCGGCTGGCGCGGTGGGCTGCCGCTTACCGAGCTCATCCTCTTGGGCGGTGGCGGGGGCGGGCCTTTGCGTCGGGAGCGCACGGCGAAGGAGTGGCTGCGGTTGATGTGGCGTTGGGCCCCCGTGGCGCTGGTGTGCCCACGTCCCGGCCTGCGCGACAAGGTGGCGTAGGAGGGCAAGGCTGCAGCGGAAGCGGAGGTGCAAGGGGGAGCGAGGTCATCATCTTCGTCTGGCTCGCCGTCGGACAGGGCGTAGCGAGTCAGACTTTGGGCGCGCTTCTTGTGGGGGCCCCTCTGGGCGTCGTCAGCTGGGGCCGGTCCGGGCCAGGGCCCCAGGAGAGGGATCGCTCCGGGCAGCGGCTTGGAGAGGACCCGCGGAGCGCCGTTGACCCCCGTCTGAGCCTGGATGTAACTGAAGGCCTTCTGGGTGGGGGAGGGCTGCGGGGATGGAGAGGAGGGGGAGGAGGGTGGGTGGTGCTGAGGCTGATAGAGGCGGGTGGGGGACTGGAAGTGTTTGGCCTTGGGTGGGACGGCTGGGTAGGCGAAGCGGGGCATTTTGCTCGGGGTCAGCGGGGGCGTGAGGGGGGAGAAGGGGAGTTTGTTGGGAGTCACAGACCGACTCTGGTGCTCCCACATCTCCGTGGGTCTCTGTCGGCCTCGGCCTCCAGGACTACTTCCTCCTCGCTTGGCGTCCTCCCCTCCTCCGCCCCCCAGACTCTCCTCAGACCGGCTGGAGTTTCTGGCGTGTTGCGCCTGACAATAGCCTGAATTTGAATGTCCAGAATTCCCAGAATTCCCCGAGCCCCGTGACCGCGTGCTGATGCTCTCCTGACTTACTGACATGGCGGATAACGCCACCGCAGAAGTCACGCCCCTAATACCGAACGCCTCTGCGGCTCCTCCCCCCGCCCGGCCCATCATGGCGCTCTGCAGCTCGGAGCTCAGCTCGCTGTCCTGGAAGGAGAGCAGGGCCCTAGGGGTGCGAGGGGAGGGGCAGCAGTTATTGGCGGGAGCGCCAGAGTGTGCGTGAGCGTGCACGTTGTGTGTCGGCGTGTGTTCGATGGCCACCAGCTCCAGAGCGGCTGGGGGCTTCCGTCTGAGAGTCCCGCCTCCGGTTCTGTCGCCATGGTTACAGGAGCGCTGAAGATCACAGAGTCTCTTCACTGCTAACATCAGCTTCTTCTGATGACCTGAAACACAGACGGCGGTCATCACAGCGGTTCACAGTGACATCACAGAACATGTGGTCTGATCTCTCACCGAGTTTGGTGATGCCGATCTCCTGCAGGTCCTCCCACGTGATGTCCTTGACGATCGTGATCGAGTCGTAGCCGTTCTCGCACAATCTCTTCTGGTACTGAGGAAGTCCGATCACACTGAGCCACTCCCCCAGGGCGGACTGCGGCGACAGACAGAGTCATCGTCATCGCCAGCATTTATCTTTCTGACACGAGCGGTGAAACAACAACAGATGCTTTTCAGAAATGTTAAAGCGTCTCTCACAGGGATGTAGTCGGGCAGCCACTCGGGGATACTCAGTTTGCTGATCTCCATGGAGATCTTCTTCCTGTGGCCGGGTTTGGTGACTCCGATGGCCGTCAGGTCCTGAACGCCAGAACACATGTACAATATGTGATCAGCAAAACAAAGAATCAACACGTGACAACTGCACAAAATATATCATGCTGAAAAAAACAGGGTTATAACTCCACAAACTCTGCGTTTCTCAATTTCTACTGAGTAAATTCACTGATTTACCAAAAACAAATGTGAAAATATGAAAATGAAAAAAACTGCTACTGAAGCAAATAGAGAAAAAACACAAGTTTGTTTTTTTATAAAACACATTAAGAAACAAAAACAATGACGGATCTAAACTCAGTGTTTCCAGGTGACACTCGTTTTCATCACCAAGCTAAATGCTAAATGCTAAATGCTACATCTTTAATGAGATTAAAAACTAGAAACTAAAATCAACATTTCCAGCTTGTTTTTCCTCGATCATTGACATGTGACATTTGTTCATGGAAGTCAATTCAATTCTATTTTATTTGTAAAGAGCCAAATCAAAACTGTATTATATATATTATCTCATGGCACTTTACAGGGGGAGGTCAGGACATATTAACTACATGTGTCTGCGTCGCACTCTGGTTCTTCCTGAAGATGCCATATTAACAATTTTCATATATTATAATAAAATGAGTTACTGAGCTTCCCAAACTAAAGTTTTACAGTAATACATGAACATTAATTGTGATATTCTGGTAAAAATAATTCAAAACGATGGTGATGGAGGTCGTAACCTGCTGTTCCGAACACTGCACAGAGATTCTGGGTCTCTAATCGATGTTATTTCTATTTGATTTGGCGCTTTATAAATATACAGATAAAAACTGAGTTGACATGAACTCTCTGGTTCTGGTTCTGTTGTAGGAACAACTGTAGAACAGAAGATCAACATGTTCTCACATCCGTCTGAAAGCTTCGTCTCTTAGTAATCTATCTAACATGTATTTAACATGATTTATTAAAGGTAAAACTTTAACTGTGACACTGACACACACCTCAGGGGTCATCCTGCTGATGGTGGGGACGTCATATCCTGCACTGATGAAGTTGGATGTGTACTGCTCCAACTGGAACTCACACAGCCACTGGTAGATCGCCTCCGAGTCCTGACGACAGAGAGGAGGGAGATCCATGACACACCGACACACACACACACCGACACACACACACACGACACACACACACACACACACACACACACACACACACACACACACACACACACACACACACACCTAGCCAGACTACTGAACTCACCTTTCCCTCCAGCAGGTGCTCCGGTCTGACGAAGCCTTTCTGAGGAGTGCCGTTCACCTGCCGGCGGGAACCACCTACAAAACACACACACACACGTCATTCCTCCAGGGCGACAGAAGCTTCACTGAGTGACTGAAGGAAACGAGTGACGTAACAGTGACCACGTTCTGTGTCACATGCTAAAGTTACACCAGATTATACCAGAGTATCAGGGCCACACTGAGGGGAAAAAAGAAATCTGAAATTTTAAAGAATAAAGTCGTAATATTATGAAAATGTGAAATTTCGAGAGAAAAAAAACAATTTTTAGGAATATTACAAACAAATCAAACAGGTTCTCAATATCTCCTTATCTGTTAAACCTAAAGTTAATTTAACATAAAATTACAACTCATAATATTTTGACTTTATTTTTTGAAATATGATTTTATTCTCGAAATTTCAGCCTTTTTTCCTCCTCAATGTGGCCGAATACTCTGTGGTACCGTACAGCTGCCTGAGTGTGTGTGTGTGTGTGTGTGTGTGTGTGTGTGTGTGTGTCAAACCCCCCCCCGTCTCTTCCTGTCTTAAACCCCGAGGCAAACGTTCTGATCACGCTCTTCTCGCTCGTCAGGATCCATCTGCCTTTTAATCAGCACCGTTTACAATAAGCTTCATCTAGAGAGCAGCTCTGAACACACAGAGGAACTGTGCAACGTAAAATACAGTATGTTGGAGTCAAGATGCTATTAGCCTAGCTTAGCATGAAGACTGGAACCAGGGGTGTGAACGGCTCTCTCACTCACACACTGTTTGAAATGCATTTACAGCAAAAGCACAAGTTCAGTTGTCAAACTAAAGTCCACGATGAACGTTCAACAGGAGTTTGCTGCTTTGTTGAATCATGTCTACACAAGTCTGTCGATTGTTCCAAAGTGCAGCGACTAAAACCTTTGGAGAAGCAACTTTTAGCTGTGATGCTCCGAGCTGATGGAACGGTCTCCATGACGACGTGGCGACCTGAGAGCAGCTGGAAGTGTTGGAACATAAACTCAAAGTGTAGTGACCTCTGCAGCTCAGCTTTTAATTAAATATGGTTTTTAATCATCAGTCACTTTATTCTATTCACTTATTTTATTGTAATTATGTTGTAAATTATATTTTATTCTATTTTATCTGTTATTTTATTATTGATTTTCTTTATTTGCTGATTTCTTTATTGCTCTTTTTAGTGTATTTTACTGTATCTCATTCTCAGCTTTCTCACTTGATTTGTCCTTTTTCTCTTTTGCTCATTTGTCTTTGAAGCCAAAGTGCTAAACAAATAAAGACTGAATGAATGATTGATTGATTATTTTATTCTGTATTTAATGCAACTTAATGCAACCCTAACCCTTGGCCTCAGGGTGAGAGACTAAACTTCAGCCACTGAGCTCTTCTCAAAGTCCAACAGAAAGAGAAACTAAAACTTAACTCACGTCAATATTATATAACAACATATAATAAGTCTGGAATAACTTCCACTGAATAACAGGTCCTAATGAATTCTCCACTGAAGTGCAGATTATCAGTCCATCAGGAGCATCATCTTCACCGTCTTCATGTTAAATGTGAATAAATCAAACATCAGATCGGGACTTCTTACCCTTCAGGAAGAAGAAGAGCGGCAGAGCTCCTGACGTTTGACACTTCATCCTTCCCTCCGCCCGTCCTGCTTTACACTGACATTTCTTCAAGTCTTTCTCCTTCATTTAACGGATGTGTTTTGCTCCTTCCCGTCTCCTCCCTCTCTCTTCTCCTTCCTACTCACCCTGAGGTCAACAGCGACCGGTCATTCCTTTATATAATGTAAAGCCCCCTCTCAGCACAGAGTCCTCAGATTTACCTGCAGCATGTGAATCCTGCACCTGCCGCTCAGATCCGACACGTTTTCCTGTTTTTCAGTTTTTCCTTTGAGCGGTGATCAAGTGCTTTTATGTGTTTCGGTAACTGAGAGAAACTGGTGGTTTTATTGGTTTCAGTGGTGAGGTGAGGTGAGGTGAGGTGAGTCCATTCTCACTCCCTGCATCTCATTTCCTCTCAGACTGACGCCAGTAACAGCTCAGTCTGCAGAACTAAAGCTCTGCTGCCACATTCCTCAGGTAAAGTGAAGTTACTCAAACAGGATCCAGCTGCTCTTTGATGCTGTTCACCATGATGTGCAAACACTTGGATACGGGTCCTAAAGGTGATTTAAATTAAGTTTTCCATCTAACCGTGTTTTCTTTCAAGATATAACTCAATGTTTTAGCCCTTCAAAATAAAAGTGAAATGTACGACAGATTGTTTGGGTGAAACATCTGAGATTTCAAGAACAGAAAGATCATTAAGTCAATAAATAATAAATATGATAATATTAGAAGAAAAAAAGAAATAATCTGCAGCACCTTGAGAACATAAAACATTTCCAAAAGAACGTGTCAATATAACGAGAAAACAATCTGCAGTTCTTTGAGATGATGTCAAATATTTACTTTAAAATCATCCTCACTGCACATTTACAAGAAAAAGTGACATTAAGAGACAAAAATTAAAATATTAAGATAAAAAAAAGTTGAAATACTTAAAGAATCAAGTCAAATATTCACCAGAAAATATCTCTGAGTCCATGAGCGGACGTGTTTCCAGACACAGTCAAAGAGAGACCAGAACAGAAGTTCAGATTAAAGCTCAGGGTTTGTGACCCACTCAAATAAAAAGGACTGTCTCTGGATGAAGAGCTAACTTACACTCTGTACAGAACATAATTAGTTCCAAAAGTAATCTTTTTATTGCAATACAAAGACTTCTTTTCATAATATTATGACTTTTTTCTCAATAAATTAAAACTGTTCCCGCAAATATTTCAATTCAACAAAAAATCTCAAATTTTATTTATTTATTTTTTTAAAGATTTTTTAGAAGGAAACTGAGACGGAAAAAACAAATCATTATAACAAACAGTTTAAACACAGAGAAAAGAGGCTGAGGTCCAGTTGCTCGACTCACCTGTGGATCCATCAACCTGTTTGCTGCGGTCGGCTCCTGCAGTGTGGACGTGTTCTCCTGATTCACCAGCAGAGGGAGCCAGCTGCACACAGACAACACGGAGGAGACAGTCAGATCATCCAGAAATAAAATCTCCTTTCTCCGTAGCTTTTAGAGAATTCATACAACACATAAAACTGCATTTGAAAACTTGTGATGGGGAGTTTTCATGGTGAATTCAAGATGGAGGAGAAACACCCTACATACAGTTTGTATTTCAGTATTACAGTCCACAAACGCTTGTTGTTATTTGTGAGTAACATCAGGGGTCTCTCTCTGTGAGCAGGTCTGACCTTGCCCGTGTCGGTGTTGTGGCGGTTGTGAGTCCCGTTCTGTTTGTGGCTGCTCTCGGAGCTCTGGCCGCTGCCGGCGCTGCGACTGCTGCCCACGCTGCCGGCACTGCCAACACTGTTTCTGTCACCTGAGAGAGAGAGAGAGAGAGAGAGAAAGAGAGAGAGAGAGAGAGAGAGAGAGAGAGGAAAGACAAAAGAGAGAAAGAGAGATTGGAGGGTAAAATGAGACGTTCAGAGAATTTAAGAGCTGGGAAACTGAGAGAGAGAAAGTCTGTGGTCTGAGCGCACTGCAGAAATCTATTTGAACAAGTCATGATTCTTTTCAGTCCTATTCACCGTTAAAGGACGAGTTTGACATTTTAGGATTTACACTTATTTACTTTACAAATGTCAGAGAAACTAAAACTGGAATCACTATCGTCGTGGTTGCAACCAGATAAGTTGCAGGAAATGTTGTCACAGTCTCCTTCCTGAGTTACAGAGTTGAATAATGGCCAGAAGTGCTTTTGAAGAACACTATGATGTCACAGTGAAGTTGACCTTTGACCTTTTGGATATAAAACGTCATCACTTCATTTTATCCTTATAGACACTTGAGTTAAATTGTGTCGTAATTAGCGAATTAATTCATCAGTTATGGCCTTAAAAACTGTTTTGTGAGGTCACTGTGACCTTGGCCTTTACTAAAATGTAATCATGTCATCCTCAAGTCCAAGTGGACATATTTGAAGAAGTTCCTTCGAGGCGTCACTGAGATATCACGTGCACGAGAATGTGACGGACTGACAACCTGAAAACATAATGTCTCCGGCTCGAGCCGGCACAGAGGAATGAAAAGCCCATGTAAGCTACGCTAGGCAATTAGCCTAGCTTAGCTGTGAGTAGGCTAGGCAATTAGCCTAGCTTAGCATAATGACTGGAGGAGGGGCTGACAGCTGGCTCCGTCCAAAGTTCAAAAACTCAATAACCTCACTTAATGTATATCGTGTTTGTTTAACCTGTACATTACAGGCCTGGATGATATTCAAAATTTTATATCTCGATACCGTCTCACCCAAATATCGTGATATACGATATTATTGATATGTACGATACCAGCCGAAGCCTCGTACATTAACAGAAATGTATCCACGACGATTTGTGATTTTAGCTGGAGTTGTATGGTGTAACTATCAGATGACGCACAAGTTTATCCGTCTTAGCAAGAATCAGTGACGCAGGAAACTCCTCCTAAAGCCACTAATTGTCATTTTCAGTCTGTTTGTGTACAGATTAAAAAAAATAACATGCAACGTGTTAATTATTGAGCTTTTGTGCCAAGATGATAAATCACGTCCCAGCTCCACACCTCACACAGACTAAGGCTAAAAAAAACAAAAAGCAAATTATGTTCCTTCTGACTTATTTCAGGAATGATCTGGAACCAGTTGTTTCATTATCTCTTTGATTTTTAAAAGCACAAATACAACCACAACCCCCCCCCCACCCCCCCCACCCCCCACCCCCACAAATTTCAAGACTGTTTTTGCTGCCCAGGCTTCAGGGTGGAGGCAGGTTCACTGACAAGCTGCAAAAAACCTGACACCAGGAAGTCACGCTGGAGTCAGAGGCTCTGAGGGAGTTACTTACTGTTCCGTCCTGCTGCCAGGAAACAACTGTGGTTACGGGTTACCGTGGTTACGGTTACTGCAGCACTGGGGGTGTGAGGGGGGGGTGGGGGTGCAGGGTGGCATCACAAGGTCAAGACTTTGGGATAAAAACGGATAAAGATGGGAATAAGCTTCCTCTGAGAGGCCCCGTTTATCAGAACGGCGAGGACTGGATCTGGTCTACAGGTTCACACGGGGGTCGGGATTTGTGAGGGGGGGGTGGGGGGGGTGGCAGGCGTTTTGGGACCACACACTCTTACCAGTGGGAGAGCTCCTGAGGACCCATATGTCCTGAGCGGGGCTAGCAGGACTAGCTGGGGCTGAGGGCTGACTGCCAGGTGGAGCACCTAACAAACACACACACACACTTTAGATCCACGCTCACTGTTACTCCGCCCACTGAGGGAGGAGCTGGGGGCGGATCTACAGAGCCCACCACAGGACTGATGGAGAGGAGACGGGGGGTCAGGGTGGTGCTTGGAGGGGGAAGAAGAAACCAAAGAGATGGTTGGAAGTGTGTGTGTGTGTGTGTGTGTGTGTGTGTGTACCTGCAGGATCATAACCATGGGTGTATGAGTCGTCAGTCTGAATGATGGAGCCGTGGCTCGACGGAGGAGCTCTGGATGCAAAGTGTTGTCGTTGGGAAGGCATTGACGCTTGGCGGGAGAGGGTGCCCCCTAGTGTCAGGGAGACAGGTTTGGGTTGAGGATAGTGTGCGTGCGTGTGTGCTCGTCAGCGTGACCTGCATGCACAGGTGTATGAAGATGCAGTGAGGTCGTGTTTTATCGTTCTCTGAGTTTATGGAACAACAACTGAAAAAGAGCGGATTCACTGTAAATCCTCTCTGGTGTTACATCACCGACGACGCAGAGAGGGCTTACTTCTCCTTTGTCTGCTGTTGGTCCATGGTTGCTGACACCATTGACATTATCACAGAGCTCAGGCGCGCATGCACATGCACACACACACACACACACACACACACACACACACACACACACACACACACACTGCTGAGTTTGCCTCATAAGCAAAGAGCCTGTCACCGACTTTAAGTCAAACTCTCTTTCTCTTGTCTCTTCTCCCTCAAGCATGAGCAGACACACACACACACACACACACACACATACACACATACACACACACTTACATATACACACACTCACTCACTCACACACACACACACACACACACACACACACACACACACACACACACACACACACTCAGACAGACAGACAGACAGAGACACACACACACAGCACATAATATCCCAACGTAGACTGTGAGGGCTTTAGCACTGAGCTGACACTCGGCAATCTGGCCATAGTAATCCTATTAATGTGTGTGTGTGTGTGTGTGTGTGTGTGTGTGTGTGTGTGTGTGTGTGTGTGTGTGTGTGTGTGTGTGTGTGTGTGTGCAGCCTGGCTTGTTGAGGACCTAGAAGTGAAGTGTTTTATCTTGTGTGTGTCTCTGTCTGCTGCTGCTGCTGCTGTTGGGCCCCTCGCTGCTCGTCCCACTGTTTGAATGTCAGTGGCTTTACAGCTGCAAAACAAACATGGGCTCATATTCCTTTTATTCACAGGGATTAAATCAGATGATTTACAAGCACGCTGACCCCCCCGACCCCCTCGACCCCCCCCTTTAGTGACCACACATGCCAACATGACAGATCCTTCTTGTGAACAAAGTGGCGAGATGTATTCTTGGCCCAGATATAACCAATGCCCCGGGTCAAGTTAGCCCTTTTAACACCACTCTGGCAGCTCGACCCCCCAGCGTGCCGAGTCTAATACGGCCCTGTGACCCTGAGTTATTATAGTCAGAGGGTGATGTGATTATATATATTAGCATGTAGGTGGATGAATTCTTTACTCAGCACTGTAGTGCGCAGCTACTGCAGTTAATGGCTTGATATCAAGTCTGGGGGCGTTGCCGCATAAACATGATCCAGGGCAAAAACTTTGCCTCCGTGGACCCTGACTCTCGCCTGTCTTCATGTTTACACTGTGTTTGTGCCCCACAGTGCAGCACAGTGGGGCAGATTCATCCCCCGAGAGGGAGGGAACACAGAGAGGCTCGGCGACTCGTCAGCAAAGATCCTCTATAACAAAAGATGAGGCATCACAAGCAGCGGCAGTGGGAGGAAATGGTTTACACTTCCTGTCTGGTAAGTGGTCGTGATAGCTTGTTCATGTCAAAACAAAACAACAACACAAGATACAGTTTGAATTTGTGCTTGATTTTGCTGCTTGTTTATATCTGATCAACCCAGAACAAGATCATATCAGTCCAATAACACTCTCCGTTTTCCCTCCAAAAACAGTTTAATAATAATAACACTAATAGTATTATAATAGTTTTATTTCACTTTTCACTTTTAATTCATGGTTTCACATATAAGTCCCTCTTATCCAGAGAGTATCATTAGACAGATATGATCTTGTTGATCAGTTATAAGCTAGCAGATCAAAACAAGTGGCAAAATCAGGTGTAAATTTTCTACTGAAGCTCGAGGTGTATTGTTGTATTGTTGTATTGTTGTATTGTTGTATTGTTGTATTGTTGTATTGTTTTGACACGGACAAGAAATTCATCAGATAGTGTTAAAAAACCAAGATAGGTCAGTCTGAATAAGGTTAGAAGTGTAAACCATTTCCTTCCACTGGCGCTGCTTGTAAAGCATCATCTCCATTATATATCTTTATGTTGTTGTTGTTGTTGTTGTTGTTGTTGATGCTGATGTTGTGTTTGTCTACCTGCTCGTCTGCTCAGGACCTCCACCACTGAAGGGGGGAAGAAGCCCACACGGTCCGTGCCCCGCTGGGTGTCGTGGATGTGGCCTTTCCACCGGCCGTCCGAGTGCTGCTCCAGGACCTGAGACCAACAGATCAGGAAGCACACGGCGGCAATTCAGTAACAACTTTGGTGACTGTTTAAATTAAAAGGAAAATAAAAAATAAAATGTATTTTCCCTTTGTGAGGAACAAAAACAGCTTTCCAAACATTTCCCTTGTCAACTGCACATCAACTCTTAAGTATGCTCGTCATGTGTGTGACTCCTCCAGGCATTGCTTTTAAGACCATAATGAGAGAGCCAATGAGCTGGAAATGCACAGTCTATTCATTGTGAGTGTTAACAAAACGCCTGGAGAGGACAAAAAAAAAAACAAAAAAACACCTCTGCCCTCACAAGACACGACACAACTACACACGAGTTCGTACAGGAGTCTGGATGTCACGATGACGCGTATAAAGATATCAAAATACACATCAGTGAGCACATAAACACGCACACGCATGAATTAGCACAAACGTCGTGTGTGAGGGAATGAGCAAACAAGCTGGTAATGAGAGAGTGACAGCAACAAGTTCGCGCCTGTTTCTCTGCTGCTGCTCAGGCTTCACTAAATTACCCCACAACATCCACCACAAATCCTAACAACAACACTTCACTCACACAAGTCCTCATCATGTAATCCTGTGATTCCCCTGCAACGAGCGAAGCAGCTGCAACAAGGTGTAGAGTGGATTTACAGATGCTGCCATAAAGGAAACAACGCACCTGTATAAAACCCGTGTTACAGCGGAGAGCTGCAGCCAGGTGAAGGTGTTTGTGTCTTTTCCATCGTTTGTCCGTCTCACGACAGGTCGGTCGTTAGATCCACAATGACTCAGAAAGATATACTCTACAAGTGTGTCATGAACTTTCTCTTAGAGTCTGTGTTTTCTTTGTCAACATGCCAAGATCAAACAATAACGTATTCTTGCCTTTTGAGACGGAGTTCAAAGAGTCGCAAATTCTTGGTCGACACACGCGACAGCTCACATGCTGGACCCAGATAAATCAGTTTGCCGCACAGAGGTGACTGGAAGGTGGCGGCAGGAACTTACAGCTGAGTTCACAGGAGCCACTCTGTGTCATGTAAAAAAAACTAGAAGAGGGAAGCCAAAAATATTCTGAGGAGTAAGTGTTTTTGTCAGGATGTGGGATCCCAGACGCTACCTTGGATGTACGGCTGCACGATATGCAAAAAATAAATAAAAAAAATCATATTGTGATTATTTCGTCAGATATTGTGATTTCAGTTGGAGTGATTGTTTTTTCATTTTCACTGAAAAAAATATAAAAATGATGATGATGTGATTTTTGTTGGTCTTGTACCGAACAAACATGTTTCCTTTGTGTCTGGAGAATGTGATCTGCAGGTCGGGGCGTCTCTGTAGCTTATGATATTGATTGATTGTGCCGCTCTAGTCTGTTGTTTGTGACTATGACAGACAACACAATAACAAATGGTCAACCATTACGCCTCCTCACTCTTATTTTCATCTGTTGGCTCAGGGTGATACTGTGTCGTCTGATCCTGGTATTAAGCAGCTGGCAAATCACAACCCCCCCCCTGTCTATATGAAGTGTTTTTATGATGATCAATTAAAGCCCACAGTTTCTCTGTGAGCTCCCAGCGGAGCTCAGAGTCAGCGAGAGCTGTCAGGTGGATGTTTGAGTAGTGCTCATGTGCGTTGTGCTAATTTGAGGTCTGGGACACAAAGACGAGGCGCTACCAGTGACTGACTTTGGCACCAGCCGGGAGTCGTAACAAGAAACTGTGGCACCGCTACACCCTGCTCCCTCACATTGTCCCTGATCGAGGGACATGAACGGGCTGAGAGAAAAAAAATCATATACCATTTTAAATTTCTGAAAAAGCTATGATGCAAATCACTGTGTGAAATATGTCTCTGTATGAAATAATGAAGACAACAAAGCCCCAGTTAAACATGAAGCAGGAGTATGGCAGAAATACTGAGAGTCTGCTGAGGCACAACAACTCAAAACTCAACTCGACAAGCTGCAGAGTGAACCTCCGACTCACTGTGGTGAGCAGCCGTTACAGAGACCTGCTTCTTTCAACCGACACACACAGACAAACACAGGTACCATAATGAGGTCTCCGGCCCGGAGGTTGAGGGCGGTGGGGTCGTGGAGATTCCAGTAATCCTTCACCGCTCTGACCTGGAGGGAACTTGATGCCTCTGCACATAGAGAGAGATACAGAGTCGACATCATCCACCTCTGACACCTGTGCTCATCCACCTCTCCTCCCCTGTTTAAATCTCATACAGGTGTTCATGAACTAAACAGCGACCGACCTCTGAGCAGCTGCTTGATTTCCCTGCTGGCTGTGGACGTGGTGAACTGGTTGACAATATCCAGAGCTGTCTGGTTGTAGGTGTTGCGCATGTTCACATTGACGCCCGCCTAAAAAAAACCACACACACACACACACACACACACACACACACACACACACACACAGTGGGATTACTGTGGACTTTTAAAACAAACCCTCCTCCCTCCTTTATTAAAGAACAACACGGGAGTTGTCGTGTGAAAGTTTTCAGCGTTGTCTTTCTATCTGCACCTTCGATACAAAACGATCAGTGTCAGCCTTTAAAATCACACACCGGCTGAACTGAGATACTTAGTTTGTGGCGTCTTCACTTACATCAAGCAGCAGCCGCACCACTTCCGTTTTGCCGTACAGGGCGGCTTCATGCAGAGACGTTCCCGCTTTGGTGGCTCTGTTGATGTCGATACCAGCTTTGAGCAGCAACCTAGGAAATCAAATCAGAAACACGTATGTGAGGCCACAGGCGACACTCAGAAACACACTCATTCATTCAACTGTTGCAGACATCTGCAACATCTCATTAAGCCATGTACCCCCCACTCTCACACACACACACACTCTCACACACTCTCACACACTCTCACACACACACTCTCACACACACACTCTCACACACACACACACACACACACACACACACACACACACACACACACACACACACACACACACACACACACACACACACACACACACACACACACACACACACAACACACACACACACACACACAACACACACACACACACACACACACACCACACACACACACACACACACACACACACACACACAGATCTCTCTGCCCTGTCAGAGGCTCAGATGTAGGAATGCTGATGGCGTATCCAGAGAATGGTGGAGGAGGAAGAGGAGGAGGAAGAGGTTCACTATGTGAAGGTTGAATCAGGTTTGAAAGATTTAAACAACACTGAAGCTGCTGCAGAATATTATCCAGCTTCATGTGCACAGTGTTTTCTGAATGTACATGCAGTGAATCTGATCTAATCTCTTTATCTTTGAAATGTTGTTTTACTGTAAAATTGCAAGTTATAATCATAATAACTGATTTTTTTGTAAAAGTACAAATTTCTTATGATATTATTAGTATTAAAAAATATCAGTATTAAAATAAATATAATGTGATACTGCAACTTGATTCTAAAAAGGTTACAATCATAATATCATGATATAAATATATTTTTCTCTTGTAAAATATGGGAGCAGAACACACGTAACAACTGCTTTTCAATATGAAAAATCTGAGCGTGGGTTAAAAAGCTTGCACTAAGTGGGACACCACGGAGAGGTGGGACAGACAGGAGAAATATTAAGCCATGATGCAGTATGATGAAAAAAAAGAAGCCTGGAGCGAACCTATTGTAACCTGCTCCTTCTTCCTTTACTCAGCAGAAAAAGTTTTAATCTTGTTGGAATGAAACCTTGAGACGGCTGAATGTCTGAACACTGTCATAAAGCTTCCTCATCTCTGTCCTGCAGTTACGCAGCTGGTTTACTCTCATACTGTATACTCTACACAAACTGTACTGCGTGTATACACTAGGATGTATAGAATATATACATACACAATACTAAAATCAACAACAAACATTTTCCCCGGGACAAAATCCTCTGTGTTCACGTGTTTGCACCTCCAGCTCTAACCAGACCTAGAAAGCTTCTCCTGCTACACAAAAAGTAA
The DNA here is from genome assembly GCF_021018895.1 of Seriola aureovittata. Classification (NCBI taxonomy): domain Eukaryota; kingdom Metazoa; phylum Chordata; class Actinopteri; order Carangiformes; family Carangidae; genus Seriola; species Seriola aureovittata. The sequence goes on from NC_079384.1 coordinate 1,570,851, forward strand.
GCACTATAAGACGCCTGCTGCATAAGTATGGCAGTCTTTGAAGAGACGTAAATCCCTTAGTGGGAGATCACAGGCAAATTCTCCTGAGTAAACTCTGAATAAACTTGTGTGCTAATGCAGTGGATTTTTTATTTTTTTATTTATTTCTTTTTGTGTTGGAGCCTCGACTTCTCTCCTGCACGTCTGCTATTCGACACCCCAGTGCAGGAGAGATGGAGCGGGTGTGTTGCAAAATGAGATCTGATCATTCAGAGGATGGGAATCGTTAGCAGCATGTCTGAGAGGCAGGGTGGAGCTACTTGGCTGAGTACATACATATTTACACAGATATGCTGGTATATAAAAAACACACTGAGCTGCTCTCGGGTATCTGAGATGGAGTATCACTACAGTGCAGCATGTGCTCTTTGTGAAGGTGGATGTCGTTCGTGGGTTTTGCTTTCTGTAGCTACCTGAGGGGGAAATGTTCAGCACCTGGGGCTCTGCATGAATGAGTAATTATTAATTAATTATTAATTACTAGCGCAAACTGTTAGCACTGTTAGCAGTTGTTGTATATACAGTATAGTAGTTAGAAAGTAGCAGCAATAGTAGTTGTAAAAGCACTGACAGCTAGGGTGACCAGATGTCCCTGTTTTTAATGTTTGTAATTAAAAACTGAAGTCCAGCTTTGTACTTGTTTTGGCCAACAGAGGGGGCTGGCTGCTAGCTATAGCAGCTTCACAAGTGAAGCTAAAATAATCAAAAATAAAGTTATCCAATCAAATTTTTCTTTCTTTTTTGTTGTTGTTGTTGTTTCTAGGCAGAGAAAGGGTTTGCTGACTCACTCACTGGAGTTCACAACCAGGCAGTAAACTAACAAAAACAAACATACTTCAAACAAACGTTACGGCTGCTTCAAAGGTAGGGAGTCGTCATTTTATCAGTCGACCCTCACAATAGTTTATTACAATACAACAGTTGGCGTGGTCAAAATACATGACTGCCCCTGGTTTTCATTTCAGATACCTGGTCAGCTTACTGACAGCCCTAGTAGTGAGGATAGTAGTACTAGTAAAAATTGTTGTTGCAGTAGTTAAACTAGCTGTGGTTTAAGTGGCATTAGTAGCAGTATAGTAGTATGAATAGTAGCAGCAGTAGTTGTAGTAGCAGTAGTTAGTAGCAGCAGTAGCATAGTAGTAGTACTACTACCAGCAGCCCTAGTAATGGTGATAGTGGTAGCAGTAGAAGTTTTAGTTTTAGTACCAATAGTTATTGAAGTAGCATTAGTAGCAGTAGAGGTAGTAATGGTAACAGTGGGAGCAGTAGTTATGCTAGGTGCAGTAGCAGACGTACTTCAGCACTAGTAATGTTGATAGCAGTAGAATTAGCATGAGAAATAGTAGCAGTCGTACCAGAGATACCACCAGTAGTAGTATTGGTAGTTGCTGTAGTAGCAGTGTTATCACAGGTAACAGAGGTAACTGTCACAACAGAGGTAGCAACAGTAGTAATTTTAGTTATAGAGGTAACAACAGTAGTCATCATGTAGCAGCAATAACAGCCCTGTAATAGCAGTGCACTCATAGCCTTAGCAGCGCTAATGGTAGCAGTAGTAAAAACTGTCTTACTAAAGGTGGTAGTATTAGTAAGAGTAGCAGTAGTGTTAGTGGTGGTAGTAGCATTGGTAGCAGTAGCAGCTGCAGTGATAGCATTGGTAGCAACAGTAGTAGTTGTAGTTATGGTTGCACCAGTAGTAATGTTGGTGGTTGCATTAGCAGTAGCAGAGTTGTAGCAGCTGTAATAGTAATAGCAGTAACACTGATAATAGCCCAAGCAGGGGTAATATTAGCAGTAGCATTAAAAGTACTAATAGTGGCAGAAGTAGCATTAGTAGCACTAGCGTAAGTATTGAAGTTGTAGCAGTGTCATCAGTAGAAGACGTAGGAGCAGTAGTAGCAGCCATGACAGTAGAGGTATTTGTAATTCTTGTAGTAGCAGCCGCAGCAGCAGTAGTGGAGCTGGCAATAATTACATTGGCACCAGAGGGAGCATGGCTAATAGCAACAGAGCAGGTAGCAGCAGTAACAGCAGCGGCAGCTGTGGTGTAAGTAGAAAGATGAAAGGGCAGAAATACACATGTAGACTTCTATTACTGTCCCTTTCAACACTTCAACCTTACTTGATGATGTCTTTGTGACCGTTCCTGGCTGCCAGGTGGAGTGGGGTGGTGGATGGGGAGTCCAGGCTCTCGTGCCCTCCCTCCCCCTCTAACAGCGCTGCCACCATGTTACTGCTCAGCAGCAACTGAGCCACCTGAAGAGAAATCAAACGCAATGAAATGAAGATGAAGCGTTGGCTGGGAGAACACAAGAGTGGCAGAATTAGGGCAAGAATTACAGTATTAGAAACACACACACACACACACACATATATATATATATATATAAAGATATGTATGCAAAGCCAAGCTAGCTGAGGCTGCATGGTAGAAATATATGAACTAAAATAATGTACTGTATATAAAGATAGCCCAGAGAAGCTTATCCACTACTCAGCAGCTGTCTAAAGATATATGGCCTCGAATGACACACACACAGACACACACACACACACAGACACACACACACACACATGTACACACAGACACACACACGCAAAAACAGCCCAAAGCTTTTTATTCTTTCACAGCTAAAGTGCAAACTCAGACCAGACAAGAAAACATTTAACAGGCGTGTGTGTGTGTGTGTGTGTGTGTGTGTGTGTGTGTATATGTCTAATTCTGAATTACAGGGCCAGCTATACATCTCAGAGCCGGGCTTATCCACTGATGTGACAGACAAACAGTGAAACACACTGCAATGTGCAATCCCTTTAATGTGACTGTGTGTGTGTGTGTGTGTGTGTGTGTGTGTGTGTGTGTGTGTGTGTGTGTGTGTGTGTGTGTGTGTGTGTGAGAGCCACTGAAGCTTATTTCCCTTTCACTCAAACGAGCTTAATTTATCTGGGTCACTTCATCTGAGTCGGAGTTCATGTTCATCAGAAAAAGGACAGAATGGGGAGTTTTCACATGCAGATAATTGGATTGGAATAACTACATGAATGAAGCAGATCACTACATGGGGTTTTAGTCTCTCAATGAAAAGACCAGCACAAGCTCCGAGTTCTCCAAATGGCACTGTGAGGTCGTTCAACAGCTCCACAGCTGTAATCCTCACCGATACAGATCAGTACCAGCGTATCTCTTAGAGCTTCACGAAGGGGACTGTTCTCGTTTCAGGTTCTTTAAGACATTTCATCTTTCCTCCAAAAGGCTTCTTCACTTCCGTCGGTCCTCTCGTCGGCCAAAATGTGCACAAACACAAAAATGTCTTTAAACAAGTGGCCCTTGTCTTTTGGATGTAGGTGGGCTGCTGAGGCCTGACCTGAGCAAACTGGCTCTTCTGTGTCGTGTCGTGAACGTATGAAGCCTTTGTTTAGTTTTCCTTCACATACAGGTCTGTGCATTCCTCTTGACGCCATCTACGTCAAACCGGAACGACCACCGCTAAACAGAGGAAGAAGACTCTCCGATGAGAGGTGAAGCGTCTTCCAGAAGCTCCAGTCCAGCTGCCTTCATTAAGCTCTGAGGCCCCGTTCACACCTGGCTAACGAGTGTCCAAATGACACTACAGAGGTTGTCGGGGAACATGAAATCCGATCTACTCACCAGTGTTTATACAAACTGTCACTAACTCTGTCAGAGGAAAGGCTTTTGTAGAAGAGGTCAGAGCTGAATCAAACTACAGGATGTTTAGTCATGTGACTGTGGTGTCGTTGGTTTATAAGCTAACATTAGCTTTTTACTTCTGATGATTGTCTTTAGGCTTCAAACATCATAAAGTGGAGTTCAGTAGTAAAGATAGAGAACTACAATAAAACAATTATGTCAAATACATCACATTGAAGGTGTAAAAAGTTATTTTAATAAAAGATCAACATTCTTGGATATACACACAAGAATCTGCTCACGATGTTCTCATACCTTCAGTCTCCCAAACTCACAGGCCAGATCCAGAGGAGTCTTCTTGGCCTTGTTCATCACACAGGGATTAGACTGGTGCTGCAGCAGCATCTCAGACTGACAGGGAAAAGAGGAGAGAAAGTGATCTCACCTCATGTATTATCAACATGCTCTCACACGCCCATCATCCCAACACATCCTGTGTGTGTGTGTGCGCATTTTTTGTGTCTTTGAACAGAAGCGGAGGAACATATGATAGCTCTGGTCCAGCCTGTGTTTAGTATTGTGTCTTATGGGGGGGGGGGGGGGGGGGTTGAGGTGTGTGTGTGTGCGTCAATGATGTGTGTTATCTGTCCATTAAGATGTTCCAGGAGCCAAACAGATGAGGTAGGGGGAAAGGAATATGTGTGTTCAGTGCCTGTAGACTCTGGTGAGAAACCTGTGTAATGGCATTAATGGTATTACTGGTATTGTTGGCGGACAATACTGGCTGAGACACAAAGGGGGTAGATTTCAGTGAAATGTGAGGACAGGTAATGCCTCGAAACTTTGCCTTTGGCGGCTGTGAGTGTGTGTGTGTACTCACCACCTCATAATGTCCGTACTGAGCAGCGAGATGTAACGGTATCTGTCCATCATGGGAAGGGGAGTTGACTGAAGCGCCGGCTCTCAGCAACAATAAGACGGAGTCGGCTTTACCCTGCCACGCTGCGTAGTGGAGAGGACGCATGCCTAGAGACAGGAACCACAGCGAGGGACGGAGTCAGGGAGACGGGAAAAGAAAAGACAGAAACATCCTAACATGCAGGTCCTCTCTTAACTGTTTGGTAACCATGGTAATTAAGGTGCGAACCTGATTTAGGAAAAAAAGCCATAACAGATGAATAGTTCCCAACTTAGGACAGGAAAAGTGTTTTACAAAACTAAAATCAGCTGCATATGTGACATCATCAGGGTCATCAGGTGACCTCAGCTCAGGCTCGGAGATTACAAAAAGCCAGTGTTACAAAGTCGTGGCCTGGAGTTTGAAAGGTGTCAGTGTTAAGTAAGTCACAGAGTAAACTAACATAAAAACCATCAGGCTGCATTATGGGAAATGTAGGAGGCAGTGTGTTTGAAATTAAACCCATACCAGGGATTAAAAGTCAGGACGCCTCTGCTGCTTGTTTAAATTGTTTAAACAGAGAATGTTTCTCGCATGTTCCCCATCTAATTTTGAAACTTGCCACTTGTTTGTTTTTTCTGCTCAAAACTGGAATTTGTGATTTTAGGGAAAATCCCTTGGAAGTTGGTCAGTGGAGGAGATGAACTCTTCACTTTCCAACTTGCAAAAGCTCTGAAGGTTTAGGTTTGATTGTTTCATCAGATGTCCTCTGCCGCCCCGGGGGCTGATAGATCTCGACACATCTCGTCTTGTGATCAAGTAGTTAATAAAGTTACGGTTGACTCACTCGTAGCGCCTCAGCTCTCTTCCCCGGAGGGTTACTGCTACATTTCACAAAAGTGTAATAAGTCTGACGTTAGCTGAGGTGATTTTCAGAGTCTAAGAAAGTTGCCAGGACGGGGTAAAATTTAAACTCAACCTAAAATAAAATGTAACTTGAGAACTCTATAGCTGACACACACACACACACACACACACACACACACACTTATGAGCGCTACATGCCTCCGGTCTCAGCGGCCGAGATGCCACTCCTGCACAAATTCTACTAAATCTGTTCCACTTGAGGTCTGAAGATATTTGTCGTTGCACTGCTGTCGAGGCAGACAGACTTCAAAGTGAATCATACTTATTCATATGGGTCAAACTTATTTTCAGCTGAGTGTCAAAAACTTTCAGATTCAATTTAACCACAACTGAGTTCCCAGCATTGAACAGCTTTTTTCCCTGAGTTCTGGGTTTGTGCGGTGACGCAGGTTCAGCTGGTGAAGCTGTTGATACCGTTGATGTCCTTGATATCCACTGTGGCCTGGGCCTCCAGCAGCAGAGACAGCAGCTCCGTGGTGCCCGTCAGAGCGGCATGGTGCAGCGCTGAGAAGCTGTGGGCGAGACAGAGGAGGAGGGAGGGAGGAGAGGGAGGTCAAGGCGAGGAGGGGGAGAGACGAGGAGACGAGCAGGGTCATAAATCATAGTCATGACTTTACAGCAGGTGAGTCCTTTTTAAAAGTCAGACTGAAATATGTGTGTGTGTGCGAGAGTGTGTGTGTGTGTGTGTCTGTGTGTGAGAGTGTGTGTGTGTGTGCGAAAGTGTGTGTTTGTGTGTGTGTGTGTGTGTGAGAGTGTGTGTGTGTGTGAGTGTGTGTGTGTGTGCGAGAGTGTGTGTGTGTGTGTGTCTGTGTGTGAGAGTGTGTGTGTGTGTGTGTGTGTGTGCCTGTGTGTGAGTGTCTGTGTGTGTGTGTGAGAGTGTGTGTGTGTGTGAGTGTCTGTGTGTGTGAGTGTGTGTGTGCGTCTGTGTGTGAGAGTGTGTGTGTGTGTGTGTCTGTGTGTGAGAGTGTGTGAGTGTCTGTGTGTGAGAGTGTGTGTGTGTGGTTTTTTCTCATCTAGTTTTCGTTATTTCGTTGGTTTAAGTTTACGATGATAACTCTGGTGTGAGTTCATCTGATGACAGTGGCTTTATAAAGGTGGACGACATCACAGCTCCCAAAAGTGAGGTCACAAACCCCGTTAGCAGCTGGGACGTTGGTTCTGTAATTTTAGGTTGTTCTGATCACACTGAGGTTTAAGTTTTTTTTTTAATAAGTTTGGTTGTAATTAGTTGTATGATGCTATGAAAAGGGGGTGTGACATCACTGACAGCTGAGATTGACTCCACCCCCCTCATCACTACTGTGCAAACTCGTTACCAGCTCAAGATGGCGGCGCCTGTATCTGGGCTTCATTTTAGGGCAGTTGGGAAGAAGTGGAGTCGTGTCGTCCATCTTTATTTACAGACAGTGGAGTTCATCAAAGCTTCAGAGATGAAATGTGTGTGTTTGTGTCAGTGTATTCCACACAGAGAGAAATTAAATTAAAGGCATAAATTCTTGGCGGTGAGTTTTTCTTGGGGGCAACACAGACACCCTGAGTGTTCCTGGGGAGACGACCCTCCGATGAAAAACACAGGCAGAGCTGGAGCTGGAACTCCCCCCCCCCCCCCCGAAATAAAAACTACAGTACAGAGGGCTTTCAGGTGATTTCACACAGCCTCAGGCAGGCACAGCAGGAGCCCTGAGCTCTCGGGCACCAGTGGCAATAAAAAGCTCGGCTACACGTGGAGAGAGAACTGACTGCAGCTGTGTCGAGTCCAAAAGTTACACTATCGAGTTTTTGTTAAAGTGAACCGTCATAGCTCACGTCGTAAACCTATAGAGTAACGAGATCAGTGGGTTAACCAGCTGATTCTGGACGACTAACTCACTCACCCACTCTGGGAAATCAGTATTTCCACAGGACGACAACGTGAAGTTTACACATCAATAAAACCACTTTGTCATTGTCATTGTTGACTCTGTAGAAAAGTCTGTTCATCTCAACAACAAAGAGCAGAAATATCAGTCATGAAATAAAAAATCTCCGCTGGAACAAGATTAGCTTAGCATAGCATAAAGACAGGAAGCAGGGAGGACAGCTGGCCTGACTCCGTCCTAAGGTTAAATGTATGCAGAGGTGTGTGTGGTTACAGTGGAGCCTGGCGTCGCTTTCAGGTGATTTCATGAAGGTAAACACAGTGACAGTCATGTGTAAAGGCACTGTAATGCAGAGTGATACGAGTATGTCGCCCTTAAAATAACAGTGAAATACGCCATTGACTTCAGAATGGGTATTTGTTGGTCAATCGCTTTCCGCTGCCACAGACCTGACAGTCACCTGACCAACCCGTGTTGACACCAACATGTCTGTGGGCGCTCAGAAGGGCGCAAGTGTATTTGCTATTTAAACAACAACGTGGACGCCGGACGGAAAAATGACAACTGTGTCGGTCTGAAACCAGGAAAGACGAAGCGTCACGTTTGAAACGCGGCTCTTTGTGATTCCAGGTGAGAAATGATGAAGTTTAGACGTTTGTGTACAGTGATAAAAAAAAAAAATCTAAGGGATCTCCAGACAGTAAAGTAGCTCATCTTATCAGTCACATCTTTTAGGCCTCAATGCTCCTCAGACACACACACACACACACACACACACACACACACACACACACACACACACACACACACACACACACACCTTCATTCATCCAGCAGAACAAACCTTGTCCACATCCTGCGTCACCTGTTGCAGCCACTGTCTAAGACTCTGAATGTGTCTCTCAGGAACGATGTTGACTCAACGACTGTTTGCTCACCTTCCCCTCTGCACTGATCTCAAACATCACAGGTAACACACACACACACACACACACACACACACACACACACACACACACACACACACACACACACACACACACACACACACACACAGCGATGGACATGTTTTATTTCAACACCCCTATTGTGTATCACCTCCCGCACACTGCACTGACCCTGCATGTAGAGACACGCATCCGGCCTAAGTCAACGCATACACACATTGCACACACACCAACACTCACAGCGCCGTGCGTTGGGGGGTTCTCTGCATGTCTGATGGCCCACTTTGATATAAAGAATACATTTGACGGATAAGAACAGAGACTAAACAACCTGAAAAAAGCATCTTTGAAACAAGAAAGAGTCTGTTATTCTGGTCCAATATGAGCCACAACAAGTACTGTCACTTTACATATAAATATATATACATATATATGTTTCTATATAAGTAAAACTAGTCATAAAATAACTGTTTGTGCAAAATCATCTCCATAAAAAAACCTACTCGAGAAGTGAGGGATGTTGTTTGGGGTTTTCAACTGCATCTCACAGTCTATTCATCTATAATTTTACAAAGACCTACATTTTATTTTTTTTCTCAGAGCCTGTCAAGCTTTAAACTTCTCCACACAGAAGCTGCAGAAGTGTGCAAGAAGCTTGAGCATCTATCTCAGTATCTTAACAGTTTGGAGGGTGTTGTTATTTTTGTTTTTTTTTGCCTCCAAAACCAGAAAACACGAAGCCAAAGGCATTTCATGCAACACAGCGTTACACCCACCAGACTCGCTGGTTAGCCCTCACCAACAGTTTCCTTCTTGTACTTACAATGCTACTGCTAACTATCTCCACACTGCAATACAAGAGCAATGCTTTGCTTATTTATTTGGATGCATTTGCAGTCTACTCTATTCTATTCTATTCTGGCCATTTTATTACATAATGTCAGTGGAGATAAGACAGGAAATTCAGGAAATGACATGTAGCTAATGGTCCGGCTGGCCGGGAGTCGAACCGGGGACTCACTCAGGACGCCCCTCATATTCTCATATTTCACAGATGAGTTGACTCATACCAACGACAGATTCTTAATTCAAACTAAGCAAACTCAATTTCCTGTCATTAGTTGTTTTTTTTTTTTTTTTTACATTAGATAATAACATACTGCAAGTTCTACATGTCAGTGTATGTGTGTGGTTCAGTTTGTGAGTCACACTGTGTGAAGACAAACAGGAGGCTGACAGCCAGAGGTCGGGCATCAAAGACACAGTGACTCCTGCGTTACATTCATTTGACTCAACTTCATGCTTCTCTTACAGGCTGACACACACACACACACACACACACACACACACACACACACACACACACACACACACACACACACACACACACACACACACGTCTTACCCTTCTGAGTCTTGGTAGTTGATGTTGAGCCTCTTGGTGGAGCCCAGCAACTCTGGAAAAAGACAGATGGAGAAAGGAGAGGGGGGGTGGGGGGTTGGATGACAACCATTAGTATATGGTGACATATTTGTCTTTTCATCAGAGCTCTCCAGAAATCCCTCCATCCCCACAGGACCCTGTGTGTGTCTTTCTCCCCTGCACTTCTCCCCGTCATCACTCCTTCCTTCAAACAACCTGACAGCCTCGACAGGATCGAGGAGCTTTCCTCACCTCCTCCTGCCTCACCCTGCCTCCTCTCGGCGCGTCTGACACCCTCGCTGCAGACAAATGATTCATAAACAAATGATTGTGCCTCGCAGAAATGTACCATTCCACCTCATTTACACTGCCATCTCATCACAGGTCTTTGGAATAGAGAGTGACAGCCATAAAACACGAGCATGTCAGAACAAAACATGTATATGTTTCTTTTTCCACAGGAGCACTCGCTGCAGAAATAGCATGAGTCTGTTAGCAAGACTGAACAAGTCGTTTTTCACTCACCTTGGAGGAGACAGACCGCTACTTGTCCCATGGCTTACTTGTTCATTCTTTCTCCAAAAGGAAATAACATCGTCTATTCATCTATTCTCTTTCACCAGTCCGGCTTCTGCCACAATAACATCTGTAAAAATGTGCTGGAGCGTAAAACTCTATATTTTCAGACTGTTTACAATGTCCCCGATTCAATAGCAGTTGCCTGCTGGTCCCAGCTGTCACATAGTATTATAATAATAAATATTTTTGGCTAGAAAATCTTCCAAGATTTTTTTGTCAAAGGTATCAAAGTCAAAACTTTTATTGTGACAACACGAACTTCCTCCTCTACATGCGTAATCTTCTTTTCTCTAAGTATCCGACTCCAATCAAACCTGGCCATCATCCCAACGCTCTACTCAACCCTTAAATCCTCATTTTAAATCATGTCAAACTAAACTTCCAGACGTCAAATATGATGCATCTACCTCCACCTCACACATTCATCTGCAGCCCCTGAGCGGGACGGGAACCTGTCCTCACACAGCTAAATATCCTTGGACGTCCTACAGCTGCGAGCTACTGTAAAGGCCCCACAGTCCACCGAGACCCACACAGGAACCGAACTGCCAAGCTCTGGAAATACAGAGCCATTCATCGCAGTCAATCTCCCTTACTGTTTTCTCCCACATAGATGTGGGAAATCACAGAAGTGTGTGTGTGTGTGTGTGTGTGTGTGTGTGTGGTATGAATAAATAGACTGTGTAGACTTATTGTTCTGTTAGTGAACAAGCTAACAAGTTTGATAACTGATGTTTAGCTCATTAGCTCAGTTTTATTTTCCCTTTTCAATTAAATGAAACAGAACAGTGTAGAGCAGTGGTTCTCAAAGTGAGGTCTTGGGACCTCCAGGGGTCCTTGAGGAGGCTCCTGGGGGTCCTCAACAAAAAGGGGAATCATTAATTTCACCATATTTCCATCCATGAGTAAAACTACGACAGGATGTGTGAATATTTTGGTCATAGTTTCAAACATTTTCTGTAATAAAACATCTAAAGGCAAAAATACTCATCATGTTATTATCATCCACAGGAATGACAGCTAAAACTGTGAAATTAGACCCATAAGGAAATAAATCTGAATATGTAATGTCTCAGTAGAAAAGAATGAATTTCTATGAGTAAATCTTATGTGACAGAAACATGGATTACATCATCAAAAGAGAAGGTTTAACAGCAGCAGCTGCAGCGAAAAGCTGTGTAGAGACCGACAACAGACATTTCATATTAAAGAAATAAAAGGGTAAAAGAATATGAAGCAATTTGTGAATTCATAGCATATAATTTGGTCCCCACTGGTGCCCAGATTACATATATATATATTCAATTCTCATCTTTGTGTTTTATTTATGTTTCCAGTGCATTTTGTTTTTGCACATAAAAACATACAAAACAGGTTTTTTTTTTTTTAACAGAACGTAGGTAGATGAAATTTTATAAATATCTAAGGAACTTTATAGGAGACGTCGAAGATTTCTCGTGGAGCTCTGTGGATAAAGAATGTATTCTCCCTTCCATGCTTAGGATATCAGTTCCCAATGGAGCCTCCCATGTCAGAAATGCAGAAATTCACGCCCTGTGGGGGGGTTTTGGAGGAAGCATCAATATGCACAGCCCAGGGTAAAGTCATGCTTTATATTTGAAGTAATCATTTTACAGCAGTCAAGTGGAGTTTACTAACAGGGCGGTGGTGGAGCTGCTGCTGCTGAAGACTCAAACACAGAAAAAACCGGAGCCTGGAGGCACAGAAAGGCACATTGATAATGAGACAGATAGAAGGGTTGGGCTGCCTGCCAGGACGGGGTCTAAACTGTCCCAGTGGTATGGAAAGAACAGGGCCTTTCAGGAGTTCTAGTTACAACACGAGCCAACATTCCTCACATAGCACGCCCACCACGCTCTCCTACTCGCTCGCCGTCTCTCCGAGTGTGAACCTACAGAACTGTCAGCCACCTTTTCTCTGCTCTGCTCTCTGCTCCCTCCCTCCTCCCTCCTTTGTGCAGAAGTAGTAGGGGGCTCAGATTCTGACATCACAATCAATTACATTACCAGCACGCTGACTCTACCGTCTGTGTGTCTGTGTGTGTGTGTGTGTGTGTGTGTGTGTGTGTGTGTGTGTGTGTGGTGTGTGTGTGTGTGTGTGTGTGTGTGTGTGTGTGTGTGTGTGTTCGTAGCTGATGCAAACAGATGTGTAGTAAATTGCATTTTCTTGCAGAGACAGGGAAATTACAGGGTTCGTTTTTTCCTGCAGAAACCGACGTCGCTGCAAACAAAAATGATTGAATCTGAGGAGTTGTCAGTGTGGAAGCCCTCCATTGTTTTCTGTGGTTACAACAAACAAAGCAAAGGGACCACGTGACGCTGTGTTTTGATAGCCTCATCAGATACATAAGCAGTGCTCCCAACTACTGTTGTTACGCTCCCTCTGCACCTTTCTAATAGGAGCAGAAGCATCTGGACAGACGAAAGGGATGCTGCTGCTTTGATGTGGAGAGAGCGGTTCAGACAGGAGCGAAGGGAAATAAAGAGAGTAGGAGGAGAAGTTAGGGTCTATTCGTCCTTTCAGGTGAGATGAGGAGAATGTTTTTCACTGTGTGTGTCAGGTGCACAAACAAGAAAACATGCAGAGGACTTTTCTGCAACACATCAGTGTGCAAACAGCTTCAGAGGAAGAGGAGAGAGGAGGAGCAAGAGCTGGAAAATGTAAATAAAAAAATAAAAGATAACAAAAAAAAAAAGATGGTTCGCGTGTGTTTGTCTCCAACAAGGCTGCAGCTGGCAGAGAGTCTGTTGCTTTGGTTTGCATGGCTGCAAAAAATCATTTTAAAGCGCCTTTGATCATCTTCTATGCTTGTGAAAAACTGGAGGGAAAATGAATAAAAACATAAGGGAAACAAATCACACCAAAACAGTGAGCTCAAAGACGATAAAACAGGACACATAACTGATAATTCTGTGTGGTTTTTGTCACTATGGGAAACGCTTTTTACATTACACAGTAATTTCACCCATTGTTGTTATAAATACATGGATAAGTGCAACTTTTAAAGCTCCTCCAGTCCAAAGGTGTGTGTCCATGTGTAGTGTGATTATAGATCAGCTCTAGCTTCTATATTAATACTGTGAAAGTATCAAAGCCTCAGTCCACAGAGAAATGCACACAGCCTGTATTCAGAAACTGAGCCTTAAAACCAGCCGTCAGGACTTCTGGAACTTTGTGATGTCACAACAAAGCAGTCACCAAGCCCCGCCCACCTTGACCCACCATCCAAACCTTGCAGGATTTGGTTTCTCTGAGTGTTTTTCCCTGAAATCTGCTTTATTTTTATTGGATCACTCAGAAAACAGTCAGCCAATCAGAAGAGAGGCTCAGAGCCTCCTCTCTTCTGATTGGCTCACCGACCTGTTGTTACTAGAGCTCCAGAGAGAAGCCTGAGAGAGGAGATGTAAAACTACACTGAGCTGGTTCTTGGTTCTTAAAACCACAAATATATATTCTAATGGATAAACACTTCAAAATAAAACAGAAGAAGAAGAAAATATGGAGCTTTAAGATGTCTCAGTTAACTCTCTCTCTCCTACAGAAACACATTGTCACTCTGTATTTTAACATAAAAGTCTAGTCTGCTTCTTCTGTTGTGCCAAGTCTTTCTTTTTCGGACATTTGCCCTTTTCTTTTACCATCTGAGGATATCTGAGTTGCTTTATCTTACAGCATCTTGCCTCGCCGAACTCTGCTGCCACATGTCACCGAGGATAAAACCATGTAAGTGTCAAGACTGACTTCTAAAGAAAGAAAAGCTCTTCCAGAAAGAAATAACAGAAGCCACTTGCAGACTTTGTTCTTTGGAGTTTTGTTAAAAGTTTTTACTCTATATGTGAGAAATCTTCCCTGCAGTTGTACCAGAGGGAATTCAAGCCCACTTCCACCCACAACAGATTCTCATTAACAAAAGCAGAAAAGGACACTTGACCCCCCCCCCCAAAGAGCAGGAGGTATCCAGCAAACAAACAGCAAAGCCGCAGCAAGACAAAAACACAGGGGAGGGAGAGAAGGGGGTAATTTAAGGTCATCATCTGTCTCTGTGGATAAATGGTTTGTGGTCAGGTAAGGACCGGGGACCTCATCAAGGGAAACACTTATCTAAGGAACACATCCATCTAACTGTGCTTATTACTGAGAGCGTAAACACAGCGCCTGAAACCAAACCACCGAGGCAGAGCGGGGACTCCACTTCACTCCAGCTATCCCACAGAACGCCTAATAAGGCTCCAAAAACATGATCAGGAATGCACACGTTTCTGCCTTCCACACACTGGTTGTTTATTGTAACCGGGACGGCAGATAGTTTAATATTAACTATAAATTAAAAATGAAGGAAACCAGAAATAAACAAGCTCATAACCCCCTGAAATCCCACTGACGGCGTCTGCAGCTTCAGCAGTGCCAGCGTCAGCTGGGATGTTCAGTCTCACGGAGCGGAGCCATCATCCACCTCTCTGCAGTGAGAGTTTGTGTCAGCTTGAACTGCTCTCCTGGAGAAATCACAAGAGTCACTCCAGCTTCAAAAATAAATCACTGAAGTGGAGTGATGTTGAGGTGTCTGTAGGTTTCAGAGGTGAGGAGATGTTTTAAAGGCTGGATACAAGAACGGACAGGAAGGATTCAGCTTTTTAAATACTTGGTATTTTAGATCCAGTTGATCTGTCAAGTGTGAAAAGATCTCCTTTCCGTTATGACCCTGACTGAAGAGGCCACAGCAAAGGGAGACACAACATGGTTACAATTAATAAAGAATGTGTTTATTAAACCACAATAAGATGCCAAAGTGACTCTTCAGAGTATGAGGTGTGGAAATGAGTAAAGTCAGCAGTGTGTGGCGTGCATGAGTGTGGTATGTGAGTGCAGGTGCAGAACTAAACATGAGGATTAAACTAAGACAACACAACCAAACCCAGAACGTGGTGTGTCTGCGGAGAGGAGCAGAGAGAGATTAGTCGGCAGTCAGGTCAGTGTATCCCATTTTTTGTTTTGATAATAATAAATAAATAAAAAAACACGGGAAACAACAAAACGAACCGTTATGTTTTTCCTTGATGTGATTATAAATGGAAATCGAGAATTTCCCCGAAAAAAAAAAAAAAAAATCAACAGAAAATTGAGAAAGATGATTTCCAGGTTTTTCAATTTCCGATTTCCATTTATAACAGTTTTCTGTTCATTACTATCAAAACAAAAAACAGGAAGTGGGTAGTTTTCCCTTTTTTCACTATTTCAAAATGAAAATTCGTTGTCATCAAAACTGAAAGTGTCATGTGATCCATGCAGGTATGTCTCTATATACTTACATATATATTATATTATATAATATCAGTTATGTGTGAGACACAGTTTATACGCTAACTTCTCTAGTAAATTAAGTTTTATTTAATGTTTTATTCTTGACATGCATTTTAAAGCATCACAAAAATATGGTCCTTCAGAGAAATATATCTGAAAACAGCAAATACTCTGATGCTGAATGATGCTAATCCGACCGACTAAAGCAGTTTCATGCGTGTAGCTGTTCCTGGCTGCTACCTGCATCACTCTATGACAGAATAAAGGTCTTTCTGATGTCATGTCAAATCTTTTTCCAAACTTTTTTTTTGTAAAGCAAACGTTTAAACTGCCATAAAATACTAAAAATATTAAAACAGATGTCCTGACATAGGTTGAAAATTAGAATTTAGACACTGTCTGTCAGAGATGCTGAGGAAAGGCATCTCACTGTCGAGTGTAATCAGCTGTAATCCTGCTCAGTCATAGACCCACAGTCTGATTTGTAATGCATGCTAATACAACTGCAGAGACAAACAAGCCCTGAAGCAACATCAGCATCCGTCTTTAAATCAGTGAGCGAGCTGCAGCCTGACAGGTTCTCTCTGACAGACTGCTACCTGCCACAGAACACCTTTGGTTTTTACCTCTGGTTGTACCAAGAGACTATGAGTATGTGTTGTTCATACTGTAAACTGCGAAGGGAAACAAAACTGGTTTGTTTGCGTGTGTGCATGTGTGTGTATTTATGACAATGTGTTGAACAGTCATAAAAATGCAGCGTAGGCTGTGGATGCAGCTTCAGTTCACTGGCAGAGTTTCCTAAAACTACAGAGGAAAGGAAGGACAGTATAAAAAGAGCACATCACACACCCAGGGGTAAACACATACACCAAATTTGCAGAGTGACACACTTTAGCCTCATCAATTCTTCATCAATTGCTTCACTGCTGCATCATTTGCTTTAAGAATAAACTCTGGAACTAGGTCTTGAGAAAAACCCTTAACATCAAAACAGCTCCGGGATGTATCATCCAATAAATTTGCTCCATTGTTAAAAATGTAGAGAATAATCTCCCGTGGTGCCGCTGGCAACTAGGTCAGAGGCATTCAATATTCGCTGACAATGAGCCAGTGTAGAAATGAAACAGATGATCTGTGGTGATGTGTTGCGCTCTGTGTATTAGTGCGTGCACGTGAACCAGCGTTGCTACATCTGTGTACTTCCTATCAAACAACAGAAGATTAGAATGAGCGTAAACACACCTGCTGGTTTCATGTTACATAACATGTCTCAACCCTGCGCTTCAGGGACAAAACACTTTACATACCATTCAAATAATCTGTTTACTCTACTTACCCAACTCGCTGCAGAGCCCCTCCTTTATTTCCATGCACTCTCTATTAGACAGGAGGCTCTGGGTTAGACCGGTTTACTACCTCAGAATAAATTCCCTGGAGGTAAATATGACGGTTTATACTGTGCCGCTAATCATCATTATCACAATTCTGGATTTTAATATGATTTTTGCATATTACAATATTAACTTCTATACACTGTGGTGGGAGATTTTACCCATCTCACTCACATACATACTTAAATATTCTGTACCTGATCAATATTTCCCTGGCTGTACTTTGGTAGTACTTTCATGTTTTCGTATTGGAATTTCACACTGAATTTGAATCTAAATTTACCCTAAAATGCACCAATTTTTGTTTTCTGTTTTGTTTGTACTGAAAAAAACATTTCCTATAATGGGCAGCTATGCAAAGTTTTTACAAAGAGGCAACAGATGTCCTGCAAATGACCTTGACAGCGTCACAAATCACATATCATTTCAGTTCTTTTAAAACAACCTGGTGAAGTGACAGAATAAAACTGGCCGTTTCAAATTATGAGAAAAAGAAAAAAATTGAACAAAACAGCTTCCTCATCACTACCTATACTGATATTTTTTGTGTAGAAGGTACATTTGTGGGGCTTGTAGATGTATTTTTGGTATTAATGGTGATCAATGTAAAGGCGATGCTTTATTTTATGGGTTATAGTTTCTGTTTAAATTTCTGTTTTCCTCCAAATTAAGAGCACTACAGGACACACCAGCGTTTATCCTCCAGGTACAATGAGAGTGATGCATGCATCCACATTTGAACATGTTTACAGGGAGAGTCACGACTCCACTTGAATAAAGTCTACAAGAATCAATAATTACTTTGGACCAATGACAAACACAAAAAAACAAAACTATCACCATGTGTTTCAGTCTAATGAGATGTTCCATCGCTTTTCTTTTTCTGTGCTGTGAGTCTGGCAGCAAGAAACCAATCTCTAACCCTGAACCACAGCTTTTACTGAAGAGGACCGAGGTGTAATGACAGGAAATATGACACAGGTTCATGAGGAGTTCACCTGCCTGGAAAACTACTGTGTATTTGTTGCACAGCTTGTCATTGTCTGCTCTTTTCTTGCCATGTGATTTGTTTCGTCACACTCGACTCAAAGTCCCGCACTGTTTGTTCACTCCCACTTTAAAACAGTGCACAGCAGCTGGAGCCTTGGGGCCAAAAAAATAATAAAACAATCGATTTCACATGGGCTACTTTTCTCAGTGACCCCCTCCAGCTAGTTAGTTAACAGTCATGTGATTATCGGACTTACACACCAGCATAAGGTCACACACTCCTACGTGGATGGAAAAGTCATTACAGTTCTCATTTAGCCTAAGAGACACAGATCAATACTCTTTTGTGTACGTACCGTGATATGTTACTTAAATGTTCGTTTAGGACCGGAGCGACGGCCGCCACGCGCTCATGGACACCAAGTCCTACAGTGTGAGGCTGTAAACGCTCGACTAACCACATCAAAACTTCAGTGATAACAGTGTTATCATAACCGATACATACTCCGTCTCTTCCATTACATCTTCCCTGACTTATAAATTCTGACATGTTTCAAACTCCTCGCTACCAGTTTGTAACACGAGCTTTCTATTATAAATGTGAAGCTCCAAGTTCAAGCTGATGTAACCATGACGACAGTTCCCTTACTGCACATTCAAAATAATTCGCTCTGGCTTCATCGACAAGGACGGTGTTGAAGTTCATGAGCGCTCTGACGTAGATGAAAGAGACAGCTAGCAAAGTTTGTAATGTTTGACCTTACTAACTGACACTTCCTTGTCAAACTGAGCTTCGTTAGTAAACTCGAAGGAACGCACCTTTAAATATGACCTGAGGAACATCTGTAAGTGTAGCGGCACCCTGACTCAACACAGACCCACATAAACATCTGTGCTGTGAATTATGGTGATAATAATAAGTTTAATGAAACATAGGATCAATTTCACCCACAAAATATTGGCACCAGAGCAAAAGTAGGTGAAACGATGAGGAAAAGAAAACAGAGTTGATAACAGCTGATAGTGACATTAAACCACTGGATTAAGGTGATAAAGTTTTTTAAAGTTTGAGAGTTACACTGGCAACTGATATATGGATATTACATCTTAAAAACCTGTCCACACTGGAGGAGTCGTCTGTGGAGAACACAACAAACTGCAGTTAAACCTGAAGACATCTCTGATTCCCACTCAGTCATACTGTAGGTTCGTCTGACACACACTGATCTGTTCATCCAAGACTCTCTCATCATACACTTCTCACTGCAATGACTAGTGTCTTATTCTAACGCACAGCAGCTTATCAAACAACTACAAAGCCAGCAGATACGAGCAGCCACCGCAGACGCTGATTTCTATTTCCTATGCACAATAGGTGAATGAAACGACGGTATGAAAAAAGAGCGAGATAACGTGGAAGATCAAAGCCACAACAGCTACCTCTCCTGCTGATTCTCATTACTGCTAACGGATACTGACGCAGCCCAATTCCCAAATGGGAGACACACTCCTCACACACACACATGCAAGTTCCCGAACACACACAAACACACACACACGAAGCCTCCTTGTCAGACAGTCACATTATCCTTGTCTGTACAAGCACAGAAACAGTTCTACGCTAACTCAGAGTACTCCGCCTACAGATACTTCTTTTTGCTGTTGTTTTATCACAGAGCCAAATCCAAACACATGAAAACAGTTGCAGGGCATGTAGAGGCAGGGCAGAACCCGGCGACACCGGTGCCTCACACTCTGAATGCTGCATTCAAGCGTCTGCCTGACTGATGGGTTGTTTTTTAGAAACAGGAGAAAAGAATGGAGCGAAATGAAGATGGGTGCCAGACTTAACTATGTGCAGCCTGTAGCAAGTAATAAAAGGCTATTGCAACACACACACACACACACACACACACACACACACACACACAGAGCTTAATTCCTTTGGTAACTTCCTCAGCAATCCTAGACAGGCTACCCCATCTGTCAGAGGAGGAAAGGGGACAGGATTAATGTGTGTGTGACTCTGTGTGTGTGACTCTGTGTGTGTGTGTGTGTGTGTGTGTGTGTGTGTGTGTGTGTGTGTGTGTGTGTGTGTGTGTGTGTGTGTGTGTGTGTGTGTGGTTGTGTGACTTTGTGTGTGGTGTTGTGTGTGTGTGTGACTGTGTGTGTGTGTGATACATTGCAAGAGTACGTGAACTCGAAAGCCGTTCACACACTACTTGGCTGCTTCCCAACTGTCTGGCTAATAAAGCAGAAGACTGATTAGCCCAGTTAGCTTGTTAGCTAGTGGGCTAACTATAACAACCCACTGTTACAGACTCAAAACACTAAAAAGACAAAATACAAGAGACAAAGGTTACAGAGTTGAGTGAGCATCAGATGCTGGTGTATTTGGACATGTGCAGTATACATGCACATAGACATCACACACTTGTACACACATGCACGACTACACCTCTTCTTAGGTACTCTTAAATCTAACAGACTTCTAATCTCACACTAGGCCAGATGGGTTATCCCTAATTCAAGGTACAGGAATGAAGGCAGGAGGAAGCCAAGATAAAGGATGGGGGGTGGGGGTTGGCTGAAGAAAAGGAAGGATCTGCAAACGGAAGATCACAAACTTAATGTCTTAGAAATACTTCTACATAGTGGGAAATGCACTTATGAGCTTTCTTATTTGGTTGTGGTTAGCCTAGCATAACTTTACAACTGGGTGAAAAATTAGAGAATGGTAGGTGTTAGGTGGAGTTACATGCGACGTACACCTCCACCCAGCAATTCTGTGCAGCGTCTCCCACTGCAGTGGTACGGCAGGACATAGTACACACAAAACCACCTGTCCACTACCTTTAGGTTTCCCCACACACACACATATGTACTCATGGAGAGAGAGAGGGAGGGACATTGATCCGTGCATTTTAACACTAAAGTTATGACACGACACCACAATAAAACTGATTAGCCTCCACCAACAGCAGCTGAATAACACTGTTATATATATATACTATATATATACTATACTGTTGTATACTGTATTGAATATCCCAGAGAAATGTGCAGTGAAAGTCGAAATGAAGCAACAGATTCCCTCATTTAGCATCGTCATCATCATAAGAAGAGTTGTCTAACTAACTACTAAAGATAGTGACAACAATACGCAACAGCAAGACCAAACCAAGCTGCTACAATAAACAATCAAAAAGCCGCGAGACAATAAATTAAATAGTATTCCGGCCTATTTGAAGTTCATTCTGTGTCTGAACAAAACATCCTTTATGTCCTGCTCTCCACTTTAATCTAGACTCATAACGTTAGTGAGGGGATGCAGCTGAAAAATTAGACACGATCTCCTCTTGTCACAATTTTATTTTCAAAACAGACAAAAATATTTTAAAAATGTACGCAAAGTGTGTACAGGGTTACAGCTGCCGGCGCCACTGTAGCTGTGCACATAGGGATGGGTATCGATGACGTCGGAGCCGTCCCTGCACACAAGACGATCTGAGACCAGACTGTTCTGCAAGAATCTCTTGAAGACTCATCTCTTGTGAGAACACCTCCTCTCCAAACACCTCTAACACCCTGACATGTCTAACGACGCCAGGTCTCCTCCTCTCAAGTTGCTTTGGATGAAAGCGTCTTCTAAATGAGTAAATGTAAATGTAAAAGAAGTTAAAGAGTGCAAAGCTGTTTCATCTAAGAGGAGGGACAGAGGGCTGGGATAACTTCAAAATTCATAAGGACTTTGATCAAATGTTCATGTCTTTTAGCGCAGGACAACCGACCTACAGTCGCTCATTCATTTGTGTCTTTAAGGAGACTGAGAGCGAACAGGTGACGAAAGGATCAAAACAAGAAATACAGTCTTAAAGGATAATCAATTAATGATGAACGAGATCGTCACCAGCAGAGCTTCGAAT
The DNA here is from genome assembly GCF_021018895.1 of Seriola aureovittata. Classification (NCBI taxonomy): domain Eukaryota; kingdom Metazoa; phylum Chordata; class Actinopteri; order Carangiformes; family Carangidae; genus Seriola; species Seriola aureovittata. Next base: position 1,592,801 of record NC_079384.1, read on the forward strand.
GAGACTTAACACCACAGGGGTTTGTCTGCATAACAAAGATGTGAACAGAATGCTCACAATGAACCGGCCCAAGTTTGCTAAAGAAAATTAGAAAGTATAACTTTCTGTAGAAAGATCATCAATGATTAATCAGCAAGAAAAAAAAAACTACCAGTATGGATTGTAAATTTCTGCTTTCGAGGTGTGAACTGAATAATCAATGATGAACACCCCCCCACCCCCCACCCACCCAGTTCCCTGCAACGAGTTTTACTGGTGGTGAAGCTGCTGTGAGCTCTTTTCTTCAGACATCTCAGTCGACTTCATGTGCACATGAAAATAAAACATCATACTTGTCCGACTATAACTCTAACACTCGATTAATTGATTAGTTCATCAGCAGAAACACTTAGCAATGCTCATGTTAATTGGTTACTTGTTGAAGTTTTTAACTGTCAGATAAAACGGTTGATTTGAACGGTTGGGTTTTGCCGCATTTTAGTCCCAGAGAGAAATATTTCAGCGGATACTGGATGGACCGCTCTGGAAATTTAGTTCAGACCATCCACAAGTCAGAATTTCACTTTTTCCGGTATTTTAGTGTTTGGTCAAATACCTGCAAAATTAATAACATTCCCATCAGCCTCCTTCTGAGATATTCACACAAATGGTGTGTGTGCCCCCCCCCCCTCTAAGCAGGAAATATTTCTAATTTAAGTTCAGTAGAGCGAGTGGTTGAAGTTTAATGGTGCATTGCTGATAACTGGGAAATAATGGTTTGAAAATAATAGTTAAAACAGATTTTATTATTTAGTAGGACACCTTACATGCTTTATATCTGTGGGCCTCCCAATTCTGTTAAATTTGGTTGATGTGAGAGTTTGCTCATGGTGGGTGGTCAATACAAGTATCCACCTGGGACTCAGCTGGTAATAACAAAGCAGTGATGTGATTATGATGTGTTAATCACAAATAACTGTATGAATCAGCTTAAATTGCCAACCTGACTTCCTGTGGTTGGCTGCATGTTCAGTGAAAAAGATTTGTGGAGGTCTGACTCATCAGTATACTTTATATGGATCTGACACAACAGATGTTCAAATATGATCTTTTGCCTCTGTATGGTGGATGTTTGTCCATCTGTCCCGTTGAGAATTACCCACAGGCCTTTGTGTTTACCGTGACGGAGGAGAGGGTTGGGCCGAGGGTCGAGATGAAAGAAAGCATGTGTTTCAACAAAAGACATTGTAATCATGAAGGCCTTTGAAGAGCCTCTAGTCTCTAATGGTTCCCATTCCAGGAGGGGCAAACGACACCCACTTCTGTTGTGGGGGGGGGCACAAGATGACTCCACGAATCAAGCTGTCACTCTGAATGCAACAGACTGCATCTGCACAGAGGCTGCAGCCTTCTGTCTAACCACTGCATCTATACACACCAGGTCCACCTGACTTGTCAGCTCGCAAACAGCTAAGCGAAAAGAGGGAGACTGTGGTAAGTCCACTTAAATTGACTGAACACCCGGCCTGATGTCAGCAGATGGCTGATCGGAGAAGAAACCTCCCATCTCAGCTCCCTGTCCATCAGCCAGCATCGGTGCCTCCGCTAATCCCCTGGGGACACTGCACGTCTCCTCCACCACCTCTCAGCCAGCTTCACCAACCGGTTCCTGCACCGAGCAGAGCGACCAGCTGAAGACGCAAAATATTGGTATTTCAAGGCTGATGCTTTATTGTATTTTTCTTTAACAAAAAGGCTAATGTAACCCCCTAAAACAGCACACACCAAGCCTTTCAGCTTAAAGCAACCCAGTTTGAGCAATCAGTTCAAGTAAAGAGCCCTAAGAACGAAACCTGTTCACATTTCCAGCCCAACAGTAACACTGATAATCGATTGACAATTCCAACAGTCTACAAACATGTTAGCAGCTCGGTAAAGCACAGTGGTGCTTTGAGCTAAATGCAAAGGTCAGCAGTTATCATTTTTGCTATCCTAGATTAGCATGTTATCATGCTATTTTGCTAATTAGCCCTTAACTCAACATCGGCTGGGAACGATGAATATTTTATCAAATGTGGAGCCAATCCATGAAGATGTTGTTGATATATTTTGCTGGAAGAGAGAAAACTTTGACTTGGTGGTATCATTTAGGGAACATGAGCATCTGCAACACATTTCAGGGAAATCCATCCAATAGTTGTCGAGCTATTTCACTCTGAACCACAAATGTCAACCTCATGGTGGCACTAGAGAAAACTTTATGGGATTCATCCTCTGGGATCAGAAATCTTTTCTTTATAAATGATTTAAACTAATCAATTATCAAAAGTGTTCTTGATTTATTATCTGTTAATTGACAAATGGATTAATTGCCAAAATACTAGATCTTTGTAATTCACTGCTGTACACCGACAACACTGGGATATCTTTTAATCAGCTGTGTGAAATACTGGAGAAATAAACACAATGAAGGAAGAGGACGCTCCAAACCAAACTAGCTAAATACTGGATGTTGTTGTTTTCTCCGACTTTGAATAAATACTGTGTCGTCCTGCACCTGCTGTCAGTTTTGTGTCATGTAACTGTGTCACACTCCCAAACAATCAACAACACAGTCAGTCTCCTTTTCCTTGGTCCCATACATCCAGCTCGACCAGCTGACCAAACGCCCCCTCTAACAGTGCTCTCTGTTTTTGTCTGTCCTCCACAGGCTTGGTCACTCCCTGACCCCCAGGGCCCCCCCACACCACTCCCTGACCCCCAGGGCCCCCCCACACCACTCCCTCCAACAGCAGAATACAGTCCATGCACAGGTGCCTCCCTCTTCCATCTGCACCCAGCCCCGGGCCAAAGCTTAGCCTGAGGCCTTGGGAATGTCCAGCATGTCGGCCTGACACCACCACAGCAGCTTATAAAAGCGCCTGACCCTTGCAGAGGATTTATACTAAAGGATAAGTTTTGTTTGTTATAAGAAAGTCTGTTAAACTCACTAGCAGGTCACAAAAGGCTGCGAGTATCATCACGAGCAATCAAAATCTTTGTGTTCCCCAAATATAAATCCCCAATAATGGACACTAAATAATCTATCAGTAACATTATACCACCGTATGTTTGGGGTGGCTGGTTTCAAAGCAGGTCACTACAAACCAATCAATCAGCTGTTATTGACAGGCAGTGGAGGTCATGTGAAGAGCTGCAGGATCTGCTGCACGTCTGTCAGACACTGCAGCTCTGACCGAAGTGATAAATGACTTGGACAACGTTCTGCAAGGGTCCTTGAGGATCAGCGGCACTGAGATCCGATAATATCAATTATCGCAATATTTACTGCCACAAGAAATAGTTTTCATAATATATGGGAAAAAAACAAGGATAAAATTTTAAATTTTGTATCAATATGAAATTTGGGATCTGATCGATCCTATAAACAAGGAAATTTTCCATTTGAGCAACAAATTAACACTTTCTTGCACAAACTTTGGCAATACTTTCATCTTATGTTCTTGGTGTGCCGGTGCCGTAAAGACTTTTATCTTAATATACGAGGTCAGCTGCTGTGTTTGCACAGTTATGGTCTTAACTTTTATTTAGCTCCAATGAGCAAATAAACTGAGGTCTTTCTAACAAACACCTCACATCATCTCACACAGTTACACATATTCAAACATGACACAAATAGACTTAATCAGCAATAAATAAAGAACATTAATTAATCTATTTGTGTCTGTATGTAGCTGGCCTCACCGCCTCAACTGACCATTCCTGCTCTACTTCCTTGAACTTCAACTGAATCTCCAGTCTATTGATTACAATATTTATGTATTTATTTTATCATTTCTTTATATATTTTTTAATGAAGAAGTCACTTTTCTTCCACCACAAGTCTCACTTAGGAAACAAACAACTATAAAGTTGAATTTGGCCACTGTGCTACTCTTCCAAAACTGTGCCTTGCTCAAGGGCACCTTGATAGTGGTTCATAAAACAGCAGAGAACATTACTCATTCACTTTTCCCAGCCGCATTTTCCCAGCCAGTGTGGCAGTCGTTCCTCGTTCACAAACCACAAAGTACACATACACAGCACTGCAAGAACAGACAATATCATTTTTAATATTTTCTGCCAAGCGGCGCTCGCTGTGTGTGCAGTGTGTAAAGTGTGTAACAGGCTTTTTCCCGACAGCCACAGCTTTGTTCTCAGAGCTTGTCATTGAGCAGCCAGCCATACTGATGAAAGCCCAGAACAGATAACGCCACAAAGAGAGGCTTCAACTTCACAGCCCGCTTGGCCTTAATTTTCCCCCGGCTTGGATAAGGGAGTACCCTGTCTTTTGCAACAATGCTACTGTAAAGAGAGCTCGCTTGTCGCCCGACTTTGAATCTACGCAGATAAGGAACTCTGAAAAAAGAAGAAAGCGCCCTAAAACCCACACAGCAAGACGCGTGAGCTGCAGGGGTCTGCGTTCAGGAGATTAGCCCGTGTTGTGCCGCAGTTTGAATCCACTTAGTTTCAAATTGTCCCTGACCCGACTGCTGGAGGGGGCCGTGTTTTGTGGTCGACAGCTGAACCTGATCCTGTGGTTATCTCAAAGAGACTGCACTTGGTTCAGAAGTAACAACAACATCGCCGCTGGCAGCAGCTCTGGCTCTGCTATCTAAGTTCTGTTTCACAGTGGAAACAATCACACTCCCGGGCCCAGAGCACAGAACAAAACGGCATTGTATAGAAATAATACAAAACCAACTCTCCCCCTGCCTCTGTGGGCTCCAGACTTACTGGTTTTGTTGCACTTGACTTTGGAGAGAAGCTTGTGAGCCAGCAGCAGATCCCCGCTCTTCACCGCCACCAGCAGATCTTGCTCTTTCCCCATGATTACGAACTGAACCACAGACGCACAAACTACTCACAGGTCACTTTTTTTTTTTTTTGGTCTTTTCAATGCTCCTCCAGGCGGATAGTTTCAGCAAACATTTGCCAGAGAGTTAACAGGCAGCTGCTGAAGCCCGGCCATGAGGAGACGTTGTGGGTAGAAGGCTAGAGAGAAGGAGTGTCAGGTGAACTGGTGCAGGAGGTCTTCTTCCTCACGTTGTTGGAGCGTGCATCCATTCTCTCTGATGAAAGTGATCTTGGGTTTGGATATAGACGAGAGCTAGCAGAGGTTTAGTTGCCTGCAGGGCTGAGCTTGTGTTCATAGTCTGTCTCTGTCAACCTGGAGGCAGCAGCAGCCCAACCTGCCATCACACCACAAGAGAACACTAGAGAGAAAGACACAGAGGAAAATCACTGTAAGTCCACCATCAATGAAACAATACAACAATTGAAGACAGTAGCCTCTGTAAAGCACTTCTATATGTCCCCATATAACTCTGTTGGGCTGGTAACAAATCTCAATGCATCTCTATGCAGAAAGTGTCTCATTATAAAGTGTGAATTTTGTAAGAGCACTGACTGACAAGTTTATTTTTACACTGCAAAATGTCCTGCCCAGCACTTGATACAACAAAAAATGTTTTTTTTACAAAAAACATTGATGGATCTGTATCAAATATTTTTATATATGAAAATTAATATCAGCTAAAATGTCTTTATCAGATGCTTTAGACTGTCTGATTTTTTTTTCTGACCAGTGGTTTTCTCTGGAGGCGAGAAGTCTCATTGAAATAACTGCAGTTTTCTTTCCACACGTCCATCTTTTAGTTTAGTTGAGTTTAGTTTAGTAATTTTCCAACTCATAAAACTCAAATACACTGGCAGATAGACAATAAATAAACATTAAGTTAATGCTTTTTTTGCAATAAAAACTAAAGATAAACAAGAAACAATATATCGCCTTTTGCTGTCTACATAAATAATCTACTAGCCTACTAATATTCAAGATATTCAATTTACAATGATACAGAAACTGTGAAAAGCAGCAAATCCTTCTGATAGACGTTAGCTTGACTTCAACTTTTGTTTGTTTTCCCTGATCCAGGAAGACTCGTCCCTCAGGAGTGTGCAGCTAATCTGTTAGTCTTCCCATGCAGGAATAAGGTCTCCATCCACTGATAACATTCCCCGAAATTTAAGGAAGTATCTCCCAGTCAAGTCGTGTCTGGCCTTCTGCCCGATTACGTATTTGGAAAACGTTCTGTGCAGAGCTGACCGCTGCTTCACAACCAATTTAGCTGAAATCCTAATTGTGTGCGACAACAAGTGAGAAGAAACCACATTTAACATGACACAACATAACCGGGAGAAATGTTCTCCTACAGGGGTGAAACCATCAACCTGGGTGAGTCTGTTTCTACCAGTAAGGCCACATCACTCAGACACAGCCTCCAATTAGAGGAGTCCACTCTGTGTGCAAAACAACTACAAGTAGGAGTCCAGAGCGCTGTCAAGCTTGTCTGTAAGTGAGTAGTTATATATGTATGTCAGCATTAGAGAATTTGAAAGTTAAAAAACATCAGATTAATTTGTTTTGCAATTCTGAAAAGCATTATTATTCTCTTTGTCATCCTGACAGACAAGTAAATATTCTTCTTAAGCAGCAGACTCTGTTTGAGTTAATAGTCTATGTCGTGCTTGGGGAACACTTTGCAAGTCAAAAACATGAGTAGGCTATCTTGTACTACCAGCTTCTTTGGGGCACATGGTTCAGTAATTTCTCCGGACTACTGGGTGATCATGCAGGAGTGTAGCCCAGCAGCAGATGCCAATGCATGTCTGTGCACTGACACATGATCTAAAACTAGCCAGGCACCTTGCCAGGCAGTAAACAACTGCATAGCCCTTCAATGGCATGAGCCAGAATGTAAACAAGGAGTCCAAAATGGGCTTGTTAGCCTAAATGTCAAAGGATAGAGCTGGAGTTAAATGGGGTTCCTGTGAAATCCTGAGTGACAGGAGTCAAACATGTAAAAGCTTATAATAAATCCTTCAATCAAGACTAGACTGTAAAAAATAATAATTAACAAATCCATGCAGTCTCATGTTCTGTCTAACGTGGAAATTGAAAAGCAAGTGAACGCATCTCAATTTATTGTCATTGTTCTAATTTTTCAAAATTAGCATAAAGGGCTCAATTGTATGTTTTGGAGCTCAGTTCAATCATACACAGACCAAACCCCATTCTCGACTCTGCTAATTTAATCCCATGTTGCTTCTCAACTAATCCATTATTAAAAAAAAAAAAAAAAAAAAAAAAAAAGGCCTTCGACAAATCATTGCTGTTGTAATGTATGTAAATTCCGGAAAACATCAAATCCAGAAAAAGGAAAAATATGTAATAACACCATATACATCTGTTTTCTAACTGGTTCACTTGTTATCCATACCGCCTTCTCCCACCATACTTGAGATTTTATTTAAATTGAGCGCCGTGTGGTGACTTTTTATATATATATATATGCTAAATTTATCAGAAAAGTTCAACGTTATCACACATGTTCTGCTTGTAAATAAAAGAACAGGAAAGTCAGATTTCTGACAGCGATGGGAGAGTTTCCCCCTCAAGTGTTGGGGATAAGTACAGGACAGATTCAGCCGTTACCTCCATCTAAACACGGAGGGATTTTTAAACTCAGACTTTTTGGACACATTCTTTAAAGTTCGCTCCGCCGCCATATTTATCGTGTAATTCGTCCGTACGTGAAGCTTCTCTGTCGTTAGCTAACTTGTCAAGTCTCAACTGTCAAGGTGTTCCGACAGCCCGGTCCAAAAACAAACAACACGTCTCTCTCCGTTTACAATGAGTGAAAATATTTGTAAAAACTTGATGTCGTTTCATAATTTTTTTTTTTTTTTTTCTGAATAAATAAGTTTATAAAGAGATGAGCGCGCTCACCTGTTGTAGTCGTTGCAGGACAGGTGGTGACGGGCAAATTTACCGGAGAGTTACTGAGGGGAAAAGCGCCGGGCAGCACGAGACGTAGGAGTCTGCGTCAAGTACTAGGCATAAATGACACTTCCGGTAGCAGCTTTCAAAATAAAGCTTGTTTCATTAACGTGCCACAATAATTTAAAACTTTTGTTGTTAGTTTTCTGTCTTTTTATATGGTTTTGCGTATCACGTGTCACTGAGCGTTGGCGAATTATTCATATAAAGATTTTTTTTTTGCTGTGAATTTCTTTAAACTACTGAGCGTTGACCTTTTTGCGGCTTTGTCCGCCACCTATTTTTTTTTTATTTTGAAGGGAGAATTACATAACTTCTGCTAATATAGCATCTGCTATATTGCGAGTAGCTTTACAGAGTCTCGGCTGTTTAATCTATTCCTGGATAACCAAGATCCCACAGACAGTGGACAGCAGAAGTTCAGCAATCAAGAGAAAAAGTCATTAATTAACAAATTCAACTAATGTGAGGATGTTTCTGTTAATGTCAGACTACAGCCCCTCAATATTAGGAGTCTCTGTTAGTTAACTGTACTCCTCAGGAAGTCAAATATAAAAGGTTTTTGTTGTATATTTGGATCTACCCGTCTGGGTGACAGCAGCAGTGACAATCAAACTTTTAATACCCTTGTGCATTATTTAGACAACTTCCTGCCAACATTAAGGCAAATTAAACTGAGGTTCGTCTCCCTGCAATGGACCCCCTGGAGCCCCATCCAGGACCCCCTGGAGACCTTCAGGAAGACGGTTGTGTTGTTGCAACATCTGCTGGTTAGAAACTGGTATTGACACATGGCATCATTAGATTTCTTTGCTCATGTGTTTTTGTATTGCCATCCACAATACAACAAATATAATATGAACCGAGAAAAAAAACAAAACAAATCAACGCCCAGGCTACAGTTTTCAAACCCTTTCATCTGCATTAGACTTATAGGTTTTCTAATCGTCTTTTTCATAATCCAGGCTCAGAGGGATTTTGCTAATTCTGACTCTTTTTCAAACTTGTCAGGATCACTTTTAACCCAAAATGACGACTTATAGTCTATAAATAGACCTCTATCTCAACATGTTGTCAAGCTTAAAGACATACATGAAAATCAAAACGAGAACTAGAAAAAAAAATAGAAAATAATTACAATCAAAACGTCCTATTTCTTTGTAATTTATTTGAGAATTCTCATGTTTTTTCTTTATTATAATGTGAACATTGAATACTGGCGAGCCACGAGGGGAAATGCGTGAGAGCGCGGGGACAGAACAGGACAACCTGTAAACCAGAAGAGGAAGCAGGAATATAAAGGAGTGAAGTTAAGAGGAAAAAATATGTGAGGCTTAAGAGAAAGAGGGATGGGTATGGAGGTAGTTTTGTCTCAATATTATTTATGTAAACTGCTTGACAATCAGTGAGTAAATGTTTGAATATAAAACACCTTCCACAAATACAAAAAATACATTTGTAAACTCAAAAATATCTTCCAAATATAAAATGGATCTACAAACAAATTTCATGAATAAAAACATTTCTGAATACATTCAATTCATTTACAAATAAATGAAAAGCATTAGTGAATATCTTCCTAATATTGACAACTTTTAAACAAATATTTTCTTTTCTCTACGTTTGTGGATTTGCGTTTAGAGTTTTGAGAAAAACCTTCCGGTCTGAACGAAAATCGATTTGTATTGGAAAACAAGCGATCGCCTGCTGACGCCGCTTTTCAAAGTAAGAGCACGCAGTCTTCTTGGAGCCGTTTTATTCCCTCAAATAATCGGCGACAAGTCACGAGCGCAACGTTAACGGTTGTAAGATATGAAGTGACAGAACCCGTTAGGGTCTTTGATAGTATGGATTTTGGTGTTGATAATTTGTTAAGAAATTACGTTGTTAATATGCAGGCTAAGCTAACGTCTAAACCAGAACCTGTTGCCAGGGTAACAGTAAACAGTCGTGTTGCAGAGGGAATGAAAGCAGGGTTCTGACATTTCATACTGATGAAGATTCATTGTAAATAAAACACATTTTATACCCATCCAACCTGTAAAGAGATACCTGGTGTCATTTCTTTACCATTGAGTTTATTGTAATCATTCAGTACTTTGCATAATTGGTATTTTCTACATGTTGGTTATAATCAGTTCTCAACATTTGTCCTGTAGTCACTGAAAAAAGCCAACTCATCTCTTACAGGTGGTTTTAAGGAATAAGTCATAATGTACAATATATACTAAGTAAGTGAAAGAAAGGTTACAAGGTTCATTTGACAGGGTTATATAACAATATGAGACCACCAATAAAAATATTTTTATGACATCTTATTTGTTCACTCATTTAAAGTAAAGAGAACGGCAACTAGCAATTCTCCATATACAATGTTATAAATATTCAGTCAGATGACTTCAAATAAAGAACATTGTTAATGTTGAGATGTTAGACTCTGTGTTATATTTTAGAAAAGATGTTTATTCAGAAAGAATAAATTAAACTCATCATGCAAACATAAACAGGTCACTGTAAATGTGCATTTAATGACTTTTTACAATTTCTGTTAGAGTTATCATGCATGAGTACAAGTATACATTACACCTCATCCTAGAGAAACTCCTAGTTTTTAGTTTTCTATATTCCCTTTCTTGCTGGTTGGAGGGGGCTGTTCACAATACAGCACTGAGTAACTTTTTTTTTTTTTTACTAAAATTCATTACACTTACCATTATTAACTCAGTCAGGTGCAAGTTATGCAGGAAGCTCCTATCAGTTTCAAAGGAGGTAGCCGCACAGCGCCAACTGCAGGTACTGTTAACAGGAATCTTGGAAAGATTAAGTTTAATTTTTCTGCTCTGTATACATTAACAAAAGCACTTCATCTTTCACCGTTTTTGTGAAACCTCACCACAGATTTTAATCACACCATTCTTTAACAAACAAATCTTCAGAAGGACAATTGTTTCTCATGCAGATTTATTTTACAGGTTTACAAATGTTGATTTACAATTACCAACATCAGAATGATCTGTCAACATCAATGAGCTCAAAATCATTAGAACCCTAATTTGAGCCTATATGGGAATGAGGTGTAGTCATGTGCATGACTTACCAGTTCTTGCTTCTTCCTGGCCTGAGGTGCATTCTGGTATCCTAAGGAAAACATGTAATTATAATAAATAAAATTACTTTCCATTGCACAGCAAACAGGGACATTTTAAGCAGCTCTTCACAATACAATATTGAAAAACATTTACTTAAAATTTGTTCAAGCACAACACCAAAAAGGTGACATTTAAGAGTAAAAGTTAAAAGCTTGAAGTTTTTTTTGGTTAAGCATGTCAGGGGAGTTTTTATTTCTTAAAAATAAAGCCTTTTCCAAAATCATTTTTCCACTTCCATGTTCTTTGCCCACATTACACATTGATTACTCACACAAGGTAAAACAAAGACATTGAGCCTAAACTTGACTGATATTAACACATTTGATGCATAGAAAACATTTTGATCACTTTTAGAGTACAGGTGAAGGCAAAACGCATCATGTCAGTAAACAATGTAGCTGAGGCTGAAGTTAATAAAGCTAAATAAAGCCTCTTTTCCACTGGTCAGAAAACCCGCTAACGTCGGCCGTGGAAACGGTGCAATCGGCAGTCACATGACTCTAGTAGACCTGGCTCCAATCGGCATTGGTGTAAACGCAACACCCGGGTGAACCCGCTAAATTTCACGCTGTAACGTCTCAGTGCACAGACACTGTAAACACAACTACCACCTGTCCAGCCCAGGTCCTGATAAAGAGAGGTATGTTGAAATCTACTGAGAAATGTTAAGACCTAGTGCACTTTCAATCATGGCTGATCTCCTAACAGTAATGTAAAGTGGTTACAACATGGTGAACCGATCGACGTGTATTCACTCGGTCTACTGGCTCCATACAATCTCACATTACAGGCATCAGTTACACAATGAGCCTAAAGTTACTGACGTCACTAGCTGTACAACAGCCGAGAGCAACAGACACAATCCTACTAACCGCTAAAACGTCTGTCCACAACGTTAATATCACCACCTGAAATGTTTATCGGTCGTTGCACTGATTATACTTTTAGCTAAAGAGCTAACATTGATGCTACTCACCGGGCTAACAGGAAAGTTGCGAGCTCGGCAAACCGCATCTCTTTCCTCTCAGCAGCTTCTCCAGCGGTGGAAAGCCACATCCAGATTTACTCGTGTTGCTTCTTTTCTTTGCCGTTGAACGTGGTTTCTTGTCGGGAGCGGTGCTTCCGGATGCAGATAAATATCGTCTTTTAGGAAGTTCCGCCATTCCTGTGTTTCTGTGATGCTAACTTCAAATGCTGCCGGGAGTTGCTCTTCTTCGTGGGACTGAGAGCAGACTTGACGCGCCGCTGACTCACACAGCGTCTAGTGTCACAAAGTGGTATTACAACACAGGACAGGCCGGAGCTGGCTGGTGCGCATGCGCATTTCAGTAGATAACTCTGAAATACAACAGATGGAGATCTTGATCATGACATCACTGTGGCTGCGTCACACACTTGATAGTGTTAATTCATTATTTGAAACTAAAGTTCTGGCCACATCTTATATTGCACAACCACCAAAGCTGACATTTAAAAGTAAAGCTACATGTTCTTTGTCCACATTGCAAACCAACTTAGTTTTGACAGTTAAGTTAAAACAAAAACATTGAGCTTATTTTGACACTTACAAAACATTTTAAATTTGCTTTTACAGTATATAAATCTATGCTTGGATTAAAATACAGTCGTGCTTTCCTTTATACTTACATTCAATTTGTAACATACAAATGTTTTTATTAACCCATTTTGCATTCAGGCCAGTAGATGTTGCACTGCTCACATGAAGCATCAAGATATAAACCCTTTGTGGAACCACTGAAAGAGTAAAACCTCCGAAGCTGTAGGACTCACATCCAGTACCAGGCAGTTAATTTCTGCAAGCAAAGATACAACAGCCCGGGAAATTTTACTCACCGAGTATTTCACTTACTGACTGTGGACTGCTCACAGAGCCAGGTTTCAGTTCACTGATGCCATGTTGGTTTTTAGCATCGGTCTTCCCAGTCACCGCATGTTGGCAGTCTTAATGTTACGATCCAGCTAGGGGGGAAAGGGAAGCAACATAAAACCAGGTGTTATTGGTAAATCAAATTTACTGATTTAATTTATTGCGTAAACAGGAGGGTAAATAATTAAACAAAAATACAAACAAGGCAAGAGGGTAACTGAAGTAGGGGAACAGGAGCCAACAAAGAGCCTAACACTGCGATTCTAACCAACCCAAAAACACAAGAAGCAGCACCTCTGTTCCTAATGTGTCCAACAGTCTTTTTCTAAGGGTGTGATGCACAATCAGAACTTTAAACCTAGCCCAGTCCCCAACAATCAACACCAGCATCTCAAACCAAATCACAAATTACACACAAATGTTCACAGAGGCGGTAAAGAGGCGAGCTGCAGATCATGTCAGCCGCCACTAACGATGTGCGGCCGGGCTCTTAAACTCTTCCTCTGATGCTTAAACAGCGGCAGCTGTGGTGAGGGCTGACAGGGTCATTGCTGCACCAATAGGAGAAGCCGTGGAGTCGGTGGCTCCTCCTCCCTGCTCCGACAGGGACAGGTAATCCATCAGTTAGTGTTAAAATGCTCGAGCTTTGTGCAGCAACAGGCTGTAATAACAAGAACAGCTGTAGAGAGTCTTTGCTCTGCACGGCCGCCTACACCTGCTCCCTGACCGCAGCAGGCTCCTGGAGACACGGTACGAAGTCGCTGCTAACACAGTTAGCATTCATAGTTCGAGGTAAACTTTATATCTTAGTGTTAAAATAATCTTAGTAGCTAATTGCAAACATGTCCACGTTTGGTAAAAATCACATATATGAGGAGAAAGCTTGTAACATTAGCTGAAGTTCCTGTGTGTAAGCTAACTGTGAGGTGTAACCGCTTGTATTAAAACCACAGACCGAGGGAAAACATGTTATAACGTGTTTTAAAATGAGTTCTGCAAAGCGAAGGTGACGTCACCGACCTTAGTGTTAACAGAGACAGCGGGTTAATGTCGGTAAGTCACGGTCATTAAACGATCCCGTTATTACAGTGAACTGTCGTGTCGTGTGTGTCGTGTTTGTTCATATTAAGTTTGGTTCAGTGTTAGTCGGATAGTTTTCAGCTCTAGTTCCTTTCATTATTGATGACAGGAGTCAAAACATCTGTTGGAATGATTCTGTCTCTGTCAGAATAAAGAACATGACTGAGAGCTGAGAACCATCATGACATGTGCACCTGCACAATGACTCCAAACTCAGTATTAGTTTCTATTCTATTGTTATTTCATGTAAAATGGTTCAGCAGACTGTTTATTACAACTAAGCTGAGGGAATAATGTATTTTCAGATATCTGTGATCATCTAATCAGAGTGCTGTTTCTTTTATCGTTTTCTCTAAACTTTACAATATGATATTGATCTGATTTCTCTCTATTATAATGTTTTTTCCATCCAGCCAAGGTCTGGATCTTTGGGGACACCTACAACCTCTTGCAGCGATGATGGAGGCCCTGCACCACCTCCACCTGCAGAGTCCACACATGAAGATCTTCTCTTCCCAAACATACGCAGTGTCTTATATGATAATAGTATTTTTTAATGTAACACTTGTGGCCATAACATTGTTCAGTCTGATCAGCTCTGCTCTTCCTTGTTCCCTTCACCCTCACTGTCGTATTACACTCTCTGCCCCATGTCAGACATACAGTCACATGACTTTTGGACGCCACTGTAGCTGTAACAAACTGTCAATAGTTTCAAACATTAGATTCATATTTCATAGTCCTCAGCCATTATAGTTAATATCAGTGTGCTGTTCCAACAGCATCACTTATTGAGAGGGAGATTGTTACTGGAGCAAATAAATATTAACTGTCTCACACATTAGGACTCATGATGAATAATGATTATACTTGTTACTAAAGATTCTGTTGCTGTTGATTCAACTACTTCTTTTTATTAAGCAAAGGAAACAACCACAAGGAGGTGATTGTAGTTGACCACATCATGTGAAGTGTCTTCAGTGTTTTGTGTGTTGTGTTTTATTGCAGTTGAAGATGTGAAGACAAAGGCCACTTCACTAAGGACTTTCCCTGGGAGGAATAGAAAACCCATAACCATGAGGCAGAGGAGGATCCTGACATCCTGTGAATTCCTCAAAAAACACATTGTTGAAAACAACGTGGGTGTTACCTTCAAAATAACCCCCAATAAGTGTTGTTTGTATGCGTCCACTGTTAAAATAAATCCATACATCTCCACAGACGTCTACTTTTCACATAATCTGTGTTCCAACTTGAACAGTCGATAAAAGAGGAGTTGAGGACACAGCAGTGACAGCGAGCCAGAGACTACAGCACTGTCCCAGGAGACGAGCAGAGAGCCAGACAGAGACTGTGCTGTGTGAGCGATGGAACTGAAGAGGATACGAAACCCGTCTCTGAGGAACAGAGTCAAAAGACAGATAATGATGATACTGTACGATGCTTTGGACTCTGAGGCGACAGATTTCGCTCTCTTACCAGCCGCCACACATTTTCTCAAGGGAAGATTCCCACTCCATAGCTGTAGTCATACCTTAACATCTTACCTGTGTGATGTAACTACTCAGAAGGACTGATTTGAAATGCAGCAATAGGATATTTAATTGTCTTAAGTTGTGTATCCAGTGCGTTTGCTAATGTGTGAAATCACCGAGGTACATTCTCCTCACTTTAACTATGTTAAATTAAACATATACAGTAATGATGCTGCTGACTTATTGTGTCATTTTCTCTTTTCCAGAAGCAGTTTAG
The DNA here is from genome assembly GCF_021018895.1 of Seriola aureovittata. Taxonomy (NCBI): domain Eukaryota; kingdom Metazoa; phylum Chordata; class Actinopteri; order Carangiformes; family Carangidae; genus Seriola; species Seriola aureovittata. The sequence goes on from NC_079384.1 coordinate 1,608,528, forward strand.
AGTCTAAGCTTCAAACCTCTGAGTGGTGTCACTTTGAAAGCAGCTGAGGGAGATGTATTGTCAACAGGTGTGGAGGTGTGCTACTGAATACACTGTATATTCTACAAATGTTATTACAACATGTTTTGCCTCTCGCCTTATTAAACAAAAAGAATGATAAGCTTTTGGAAAATTAAATTACATTTCCCCCTATATTTGTGTATGTATTTATTTATTTTTAAAGAAATATATCTTCTTGCATTTTCATTCTTTTTATACTCTTCTTTTGTATCATACTTATGTCATTTAAGTTAAGGTCATATGTGCTGCTGTTTTATGTGAATGAACCTACTGTATATTTCCTTTGGTCAATAAAAATGATAATATTTTTTTTTTTTAAATGACTGCTACCTTTATTCTCAGTTATATATCAAGTATATGTCCGGCACAGCTGTTTCTTTTCGCGGGGTTCCCGGGGACACATTTAGCGGTGACTCCGGAAGTGCAGACTATGCGGTGGGAGTCTTTGTTGTGATAATGGGCAGGTACCACACCGGTGAAAGATCACTGTGTCTTTGTTACAAATGAACAGACAGTGGATTCACGGGATTAAGATGGAGAGTAAATAGCAGCTGGTTTTCTTAAATCCACCGCACCCTCAGGTTTGTTTGTTTGTTTGTTTGTTTTCTTGGAAACTGGAGAAATGTCCCGGCGTGTCGCTTTACAATTGGCCGCCATTACTTTCTCCATCATCTAATATTAACCACATCTCAGTGCGGCCGGTCTGTTCCGCTCCCTCCAGAGTGCGGCCGCCGTCTGTCCGCCTCTGTGCTCAGACTTGTTGTCCGTTATGTGTCACCTACAGCTGAGGACACTGCTTTTTGTAGCGTGGGTGCTGGGCTACGTCGCCTTCCTGCTGTCCGCGAGGAGGATGTGGACCGGGAAGTACGTCCGCAGTCCGCTCGTGCGCTCACTGTTCGTGAACATGGTGAGCGAGAGCGAAGCTGCCGCGACCGAGACACAGGAGGTATGAGTTTATTAATAATCGATCAGGTAGATCGAGCCTCACCTGGTCACGCTTTGTGTCCGTTTTGAGAGACTTAACTACATTTAATTACCTGTTGAAGATTAGACTGAGGTGTGTGTTAGTTCTCTCCATGGCAGGCTGGACAGGTTGGACTTGTTAACATCTACAATGGTATTTAACAGGAGTGAACATACCGATGCTTATCTGGGCCCTTTGTGGCATTTCTGTACATCAGTGTCTTCTTGAATCAATAGACACTGAAACATGTTAAAAATATCTGAAAGAAGTTCATATATAAAGGTTGTTATATCAGCATGTAGCCTCAAGCTTTTATTCTGTTTAATAATTCTGTTTAAAATAACAATTTTTATTAATTTGTTTTTTCTGTTACTTTTTACTCCACCATTTATTGCTGATTGTTTATCTTGCCTATTTATTTGATATATAGACTGGTGGGACGGATGTTTTGGACTATTTAGTTATTCCTTTTAGTGTTTTAAGTGTTAGGATTTAGGTATTTTGTGGTTGAAATTATATTTTGTACATGCAGTGACTGGGCCCATACTCAAGCTTTTGAAGCTTATATGGGGGTGTCCCATTTTCACCCGTTATTATTATTATTATTATTATTATTATTATTATTATTATTATTATTATTATGTTTGTATGCTGGTATTCTATTCTTTATTTCTAATTTGTGTGAAATAAATAATGATTCATAATCAGTAGGTCACAAAAAAAACTGAAAGTAACAAGAACACTCATTTATTGATTAAAGGTGGGAGCTGTAGTTTAAAGGTCCCATATTTTCCTTTTCTTCTGTTATTTATGTGAAGTGTTGACCCTTAAGAAGATATATTTGTGGTTTTAAGAACCAAAAACCATCTCAGTGTAGTTTTACATCTCACATATACACATACATTATGTATTTCAGTTTTGGAAATTTGAACATCTGTGATAATCTTTGATTTAGACTTTTGTATGAGCTATTTATTGATATTATACTTATTTGAGATACTGATAGATTTATTAATTTAACCCACTGTCAAAGCTTCTTCTATTCATTCTTAAATTTAAATTTGAATTGTTACTTTTATTTTTATTTTTTCTCACTAGTGGTACCGGTGCAGTCCTGACCTGCTCGGAGAGTCGGTGCAGCCCTTGTTCATCCAGAGCCATCTGGACTCCGGCACCAAGGCTTTCCTCAAGCGGAGTGTGGAGAAGTCCAGCTGGATGTTCACCCAGCTCTACCATTCTCTTGTATCAACAGTCCTCAGCCCTATGGTCTCACGCACCTCCATCAATGGGTCAGTATTATAGACACGTCTCTGCTTCTGTTTCATCAGTGCTGTATCTTCAAATTATGGGTTTTTTTTTCTGTCTCAGGTTTCTGGGACGTGGATCCATGTTTGTGTTCTCTGAGGAGCAGTTCCAGCAGCTGCTCCAGATCGGCACAGAGTGGAGGGCAGAGCGACTCCTGGACCTCGGAGCCGGGGACGGAGGCGTCACAGAGGTGATGGGAGCCCATTTCAGAGAAGTCTATGCAACCGAGGTGTCATTACCCATGAAATGGCATCTTCAGAGGAGGAATTACAAGTGAGTTGGCTTCTCTGTGTCTGTGTTGTTTCACCCTGCTCTGTGCACAGATTCAGAATCTGGAGAGAACAGGTCCTTAGGTTGTTATCTGTTATTTCCCCTGTTTCATAAATACATCTCTAGGCCCGGGTGATAAAACAATTGTGATATATTCAGGCGATAATCAATAGCAATATGAAAATTGTTCAATAGAAAGTTCTGATAGTTTCACACATGAACAAACCTCAAGTGTGTTTCCTTCCTGATGAGCTGCCGCAAGGCTTTTGATTTGAAAGGCAAAGTAGAAGCAATTGGAATTAGTCAATGAAAGCAGTGTTTTCTTTAATAAAAGAGAAACTTATGCAACTTGCAAAACAGGGAGAATTAAAATGTATTAATTTAGTAATTTACCTCTTTTAGAAAGTAACTTCTCACCATCTGAAGATCTTAATTTTACCACAAGACTCTGACCTCATGTCTCTCTCTCTCTCTCTCTCTCTCTCTCTCTCTCTCTCTCTCTCTCTCTCTCTCTCTCTCTCTCTCTCTCTCTCTCTCTCTCTCTCTCTCTCTCTCTTTCTCTCTCTCTCTCTCTCTCTCTCTCTCTCTCTCTCTCTCTCTCTCTCTCTCTCTCTCTCTCTCTCTCTCTCTCTCTCAGAGTGCTGGATATAGACGAGTGGCAGCAGACTGGTTTCCAGTACGACGTGATCAGCTGTCTGAACCTGTTGGATCGCTGCGATGATCCTCTGCATCTCCTGCGGGACATCAAGCGGTCGCTGGTTCCCAACACAGGGAGACTCATCCTGGCTGCTGTGCTTCCCTTCCAGCCGTACGTGGAAATCGGTCAGTTGGGATTCATATTAGAATTTCATATTCACTCTGATTTTTTTTTTAAATATTTGGTGTAGGATCAGAATTAAACCATTCTGTTTTTTGGGGGGTTTTTTGCAGGCGGACAATGGCAGCGTCCCACAGAACACCTGAAAATAAAAGGAAAGACGTGGGAGGAGCAAGTAACCAACCTGTCCAATGAGGTTTTCCGAAGGGTGGGGTTTGAGGTGGAGGCCGTGACCCGATTGCCATACCTCTGTGAGGGGGACATGTATAATGATTACTATGTTCTTGATGATGCAGTTTTTGTTCTCAAGGCTTCAGACAGTAGTGAGGAGTCTGCTCAGTGAAAACCAAATCCACAATGGGACTGAGACCTTTAACCTTACCTTGGTCGGTTCCTCCTGGATGGATTTTAGTGCAATTTTCATATGCTTCATTCATAAAACACAGTATTTCTGACTTGTTTAGAATTGGCGAGTCAGGCATGAAGCTCAGGTACTGTAGTTCCTACATTTACCAGCCATCTTGTGTGACAGTGATACCTCTATCTTTTAAGCAAAAAATAAGTGAATGGCACTTTGCCTCCTATTTAAATGCCACCGAAGATCAAATCTTCTAAAACATATCACCATGTTGTCGGTGTTTGTTCTGTAAAATCTGTCATTTGTGGGAAGTGTTTACTGGTAATGTTTCATCATTCTGGAATAGTGTCGGGAAGAATCGTGGTTGAAGCTTTGTTGAATTTGTACTGTAATTTTTTGTGTCTAATGCAAAGGTACCAGACGTATGCACACACTTGATTTAACCAACCTGAATCGGGTTTCATGTGTTTAAATGGTTCTTTTTTTTTTTAACTTGATATTAGTGATGACAAAAGTAATATGAGGCCTTCTTAAAGCAAACCTGTGTAATTTATGTTAAACAGCGGTTTCTGAAGCCACAAGTGACAATTACAGAATAATGTCTAAAGCTGCATTAATTGATTATGGCCACTGGGGGGCAGCACAATTAGTGTTTTCTACATAAGTTTCTATGGCAACTTCTTTGCAAACAATTGCATATTTCGACATATAATAGTCAAGGGGCAACATTAGCATTAATTTGGAGTGCAACTGTTACTGATTAGTGCAGCTTGAAGGACTAAACATTGTGTTACCGCAGCCCAAGTAGAAAAGAAAGCCATAAAGTCACCAAACTGACGCAGTGATGTCAGTTACCCAGCAATATCAATATAAAGTTTGCTAACATTAACATTAGCCACCTTGAACTATTCGTCATACCAGAGCAGGAAAGGCTGTAGCAGCAAATCCGCTGAGTGCAATGAATTAAGAAAAGGTGTGTTTTATTGCTTATGAATTTGACTTTTTATTTTTGAGACGAATGTTGTGTTATTTTCTTCTTTTGAAACTTATGGTCTCGCTTTAAATCGGTGTTGTGCAGCTAGAATTTTACTGCACATCGGACAATTAAAAATGTGCCACAATTAATGCAATATTTGTATTGAAAGAATATGATATGGACTCCAGAATAAACACTACATGTTGTTTTCTGCATTTCCCAGCTTGTATTTGTCCATGTTGTTGAGTGAATGTAATCTGTACTCTGTACTAGTTATCTTAACTTTCATTCACTTCACGTCACAGTGTTTTATTAGAGGAGTAATATCCAAGGAGGATTTGTGTCAAGTTACATTGGAAGGATTTCCCTGAAATTTGCAGTTATCTGCTGCGCAATACGCCTCTGTGATAAAACATTAGTTATGTTAGCAAAATTAAGCTTCGGGGCCATCATATGCCTGGGTCCTTGGCCCAAGTATGGCCAATATATTTCCATATCTGGGCAGATTCTGGCTGTTGTGGCGGTAAAGCACCTACAAGCTGTTTGCCAACCGCCATAAAACAACATCATAAGAAAATGAAAAAAGGAGATTCTGGCTGTTATCATCTGGGATTGTCTGATAGATGAAAGATTTTCTTTGTGCACCAGAATTGGTCCAGATGTTAAGTAGCATCTGACCATCATGCTGTGTGTGGGCCAGATTCGGGCCGTTGAACCGGGCTTATACTGGACCAGAACAAAACAAGCATGTGGCCCAAGTGTGGGCCGGGTTTACTGGTTCATTTCCTTTTACTGTAAATGGCAATTGGTTGAGATGAAAGACGACACTCTGATTTCGTATCCTGTCCACGGAGTGTGAAGGCAGCATTTGCGTAGCATAATTTATGTAAAGTGGCCGTCTCTCTCCTGTGATTGGCTGAGCGCTCCAGCGTTTCCCGTCTCTCATTGGACACCGTTGTCTTGGCCACATCCCCGAGCCACGTCGCTCTTTACTCGCCATTTTCCCATCTTCTGAAGCCAGAATCGGTCTATTCTAGTGTCACTGTGTCACTCGGAACTGTTAGCTCGTTAATTAATTGCTACCGGAGACGAACGGAGCTCTTTATAGAGTCTTAAACATCGGTTTGCTTCTGCCGGAGCTCCAACAAACATGAACATTTTCAGGCTAACCGGCGATCTCTCTCACCTAGCAGCCATCATCATCCTGCTGCTAAAAATATGGAAAACCAGGTCTTGTGCCGGTGAGTGGTCATACACCTTTACTTACAGTGTGCACGACCCCGGTCTTTGCACATAATGTGTCCTGTCATGTAAATGTACAGTTTAACCATCAGAAAAAGGCTCTGTACTGTGTAGCTTCCTCTGTTTGAGCTCATTAGCCAGCTCTCGGCTAACGTTAGCTAGCTTGCTAATACCACCGGAATGTTCTGTTATCAGGTAAAGAAAATCGTTTCTGACATTGTCACTGTTGCCGTAAAAGAAAGGGACTAACACGTGACGTGAAGCTTGATAAATGCTCTTTTCGGGGAGACGTAGCTGTGAAGTGTTAGCTAGCAGCAGCTGTCTTACTAGTTAGCCTTGTCAGTGCCGTGGGCCCCGCACCGACGGTAGGCAGGGACGTGGGGACCAGAGGGCCAACGCATTAGTGAGTTTACTGTAGCGGGCTGGGGCTCGTTATTTTCAGTTGTTGGGGGGGGTCAACCGAGCAAGTTTCACGCTGGCCGCCCGGTGCTTCCTATACATTACGTTAGCCTATGATGACCTGTCTGACGTGGCAGCTGAGGACTCATAGACAGTGAATGAGTGCATGCCTTTGCTTATGCATTTGCACAGCAACGTCGCAGGCTGCTTTATCCTGATGAAACTTTGCTGTGTTTTCATGTTAAGCTTTGCTGCGCCTTCCTGTTCTGTCAGTGGTCAAAGGTCAAAAGACAGCCAGCCACCTGACCTGTATCTTTAGTGCTGTTAACCTGAGATTAAACCAGGTTGCTCTGCACAGAGGTCAATTTTGTTCAATTTTTACTGTTTCAAACTGTTGCATGTGTGACTGCAGTGGTCAATACCAGAATACCTCAGCACTAGTCTGTGATTGCCTACAAATAGTAGTGATTACTGATCCGTTTGCTAGTCGCACACACAGTGGGTGTGACTGTGGAAAACCTGCCAACACACCAGATAAACAGAGCAGGTGGGGATGTAGAGTAGACTGTTTCAGCACTGAGCAGCCACCGTCAAACACACACTGCCAGCTGCAGGTCTGCAGTGTAACTGTGTCACAGTACACGCTCCTGCAAAGCAATTAGCTCACAATTTAAAGTTTCCGATTACTATATTTGTAATTTTTGCTACTTTGCATGTGTGTGTGTGTGTGTGAGAGAGAGCTGGCTGCAGGGAGTGAGCACTGGTGAATGATTGAATGAAACGTTTTCTTCCTCTTACGCAGAGATAAAGTGAGCAGGTGTGTGTTGTTCGACAGTAGAAGAGAGTTGTGGATTAGTGGGTGAGATCTGTGGTTTACTGTGAGTAACTGCGACTTACTGTGTTTGGGTGGAGATGTTACTGCTTGCTTATAGAATGGAAGTTAACCACCATATACCAGATGTAATGTTGTGTTAACGGCTGTAGGTGAGTTGCAGCATCAAAACCGTCTGGACTGACATTCTGTGACAGATCTCCTTTTTAAAAACTAAAAATTGAGATGTAAACTTATGTCTGGGATGTGAAGTGTTTGAATGCCCTCTACTGTCTCTTCACAGGTATTTCTGGAAAGAGTCAAGTCCTCTTTGCCTTGGTGTTCACCACTCGGTACCTGGACCTGCTCACCTCCTTCATCTCTCTCTACAACACCACCATGAAGGTGAACTATGAACACGTTGCTCTTCATTTTCATATCCTGAAGCTTTTTTTTGTTTTCCGAGCACTAAACACACAGTGTGAAGGTTTAACTAGTGCACCGAGCCAACACACCCGTGTTTGCTGAAGGTTGAAACTGTCCAGCAAGATGCAACAGATTTGTGTGTGTTCATGTCAGACCATTAGATACTGTGACTTGTGGGTTTTGACTTTATGTTGTGGTGTTGCTCTAATCTTTCAGATCATCTACATTGGATGTGCGTATGCCACTGTGTACCTGATCTACATTAAGTTCAAGGCAACTTACGATGGTAACCACGACACGTTCAGAGTGGAGTTCCTGGTTGTCCCTGTTGGTGGTCTGGCTTTCTTGGTTAACCACGACTTTTCTCCCCTGGAGGTTAGAAACACCACACACACACACACACACACACACACACACACACACACACACACACACACACACACACACACACACACACCCTGTCCCTCTTTTCTCACAGACCGCAGTCATACACAGTTTCATTTTCACTTCTGGCATTTCTTCACTGTAAACAGCGAGCATCATAAACATAACTTTACAAACCTTACATTGAACTTGTATATCTAGGTATGACTTTTCTGCATGTATGTACACATAAGCAAATGTGTCTTTGAAAATAAGTTGTATTCATGTTGTTTAAAGTAAATAACCAACTTCTGTTTTGTAATTTGAAGTGTATTATATTGGTTCAGGTCAGATATAATGACCATACTTTGTTTCACCTCCTATAATCTTAACTCTGAACTCATCATCACAATCATTTGGTTCAGTGAGCTACAGATCAGTTACATCTGACAGGTTTACTGCATCAGAGAGTTTTCAGACCCTTTCACTTTTCTCACATGGTAAGTTGCAGCCTTTTGCTAAAATAATTTAAATTCGTGTTTACCCTCATTAATCTATACTCAATATCTGAGATGTTTCTACACCTTGACTGGAGTCCACATGTGGTAAACTCAGCTGATAACACACCTGTCTAAATAAGCTCTCACTGATCTTTTACATCTGAGGCCCGCTTAAAAACTAAAGGGGACAGAGCATTTGGCACCAAAACTTAATTGGTTCTTTCCTGACCTGTGACCCATCCCTCCACCAAGTTTGGTGTAAATCAGTTCAGTGCTTTTTACATAATCCTGCTACAAACAAACAAACCAACAAACAAACAGACAAACACAGGTGAAAACATAACCTCCTTGGAGGAGGAAATGAATGAGTGGGGATTTGAGAATCTTACAGAACAATCTAACTCAATGTATAGGCTGAATTCTGTCTCTCACTGTTTGTTTACACTGGGTATTTCATGTCCTACCTGTTACACATGACAAACACAGACGGCGATATTAGTTCACCTGAGCCTGAAGCTTTTTGTAGTGGATCAACTGAGCAAGATTCTTGTACACACTCATTTCTTTCTGCTGTAAAATGTTCATTTTGTTTCCAGGACAATTATGCAAATATCTGACTTAAGTCTGGTCTCTGGTTTTTGTTTTAGTCCAAACACACATCAGTTCTCTCTCGTCTCTCAAACGCTCCGTTATTTCTTCTCTCTGTCTCAGATCCTGTGGACTTTCTCCATCTACTTGGAGTCGGTGGCCATCCTGCCCCAGCTCTTCATGATCAGCAAGACGGGTGAGGCCGAGACCATCACCACCCACTACCTGTTCTTCCTGGGACTCTACAGAGCCGTCTACCTCATCAACTGGATATGGAGGTTCTACTTTGAGGGATTCTTTGACATGATCGCCATCGTTGCTGGAGTGGTGCAGACCATCCTCTACTGCGATTTCTTCTATTTGTATGTAACAAAAGGTGAGTGCTGCTGTGGTTTCTTTACCTTTTCTTGAAATGTCCCAATAAGGTATGTTACATTCCTCACACCATGTTGGTATTGGACCACTTTTTTCAGGTTTCTGCCAACTATAGTAACATTTTTCATGTACATACTTGACACCTTTTAATCAGTATTGTCAGGTGATTATTGTTCCTGTAGCTGTACGACAGATTCAGTAGAAGATGGAAACAAACACAAACAAACTTTGCTGGTCTTTGCTCCTGTTAAATCTGAGGTGTCATGAGATGTTTAATAAAATAAACAGGAAAGAAGCATCACTGCTAAACAACATGTTTTCATTTTTTATAGCTTTTTTTTTTTTCAAGTTTTACCTCTTCAGAGCCCTGAAAACTGCTCTGATACGCTGTGTGCACCCTGAATGACAGGCACACACAGAGGGCCAGTGAAGAGAGAGACAGGGACGGTAAAGACTTTGAGTTTTTTTGATGGTCCACTGATGACGAGGCAGTGGTCCTGATCGCCAGTCCGACTATGACAAACTGATCTGTTGTCACTGTGTTTGTTAGAGCCAGCAACAGCAGGGCAGGGAGGGGCCGAGCGAATCTATGCACTGTAAATCAATGTTGATAGATAAATGAGAGTTTAGGAAACTGTGACTCTTTGCTTCTTGTGATCCCCTCTCTCTCTCTCTCTCTCTCTCTCTCTCTTTCTCTCTCTCTCTACCTCTCTCTCTCTACCTCTCTCTCTACCTCTCTCTATAATTACTTTAAAAAAGAGAGATATAGGGGCGTCGGGTAGCTCAGTTGGTTGAGCATCCGCCCCACGTGAAGAGGCAACAGTCCTCGCTGCAGTTGGCCCCGGTTCGAGTCCCGCATCGGACGCCCCTTGCTGCATGTCATTCCCCCTCTCTCTGCCTCCCCATTTCCTGTCTCTCTCTACTGCACTGTCAATAAAGGCATAAAAGGCCCAAAAAAAATAATTAAAAAAAAGAGAGATATTGTCTCTTCTAACTTTCTCTCTGAGAGATCATGTGATGGTAAATCCAGCTGAAATCACAGCCCAGTCTTTGTCTTTCATTTAAGTATTTGGTGATTATTTCAGACGACGTCGTGGTTATAAATCAGGATTTGATCAGAGGTGGTCCAGGCATATACTAGGTTTTGACCTAGTCTTGTTTTGGTGTTTGAAATGCTATTCTGTCATGTGGTCTGCGGTGTTAAACATAAACCTGTTACATTTCATTTCAGTGCTGAAAGGAAAGAAGCTTAGTCTTCCAGCCTAAGTGCCAAAGAGGAGAATCTTGGCAGACTCCGAGCGGGGGATCAAAGGGGAGGCGGAGTGTTAGTGGACACCCCTGCCCCACTCTCCCACCACCACCACCACCACCACCTCCTCCTCTTCCCCTCCCGCCACAGCGTAAGATGCCTGAGACAGAGAACGAGTGGGAGCCGCTGACTGCACCTTCCTCTGATCCAGAATCAGTGGAATCAGAACACCTTCAGAGGCTGGTCCAAGGCCTTCGGATTTCTGTTTGATGCATCTTGCCTTAACTGTTTTTTATTACTCTGTATAAAGGAAGAAAAAAGCGAGAAAAGTTTTCTACATAAGATGTGTACTCTGAAGATTCGACACATTGGTGAATAAGACCTGAAGATATAAAATTGCCTGTGATTTGGCATTGTACCATACTGAGGCGGACTTCTTGTGGTGGGATATTATTGACTCGAGCGTTTGTAATAATAGTATTTGCATTGGAAATAAATGTGCATTGTTTTTCCTGAATTAATTTGGGGAGGAATTTGTTGAAGCCTCATAACTTTGGTGAGCAAGTCGTTCTTGTTTTGCTCATCTGTTTCTGACCAGTATGCATTCCCATGTATAAAGACTTTGTTTCAGTTTCCCTCAGTAGAAAACAAATCTAAGATAGACGCCATCTTTTAAATACAAACAAAAAAAAAAGGATCTCAGACGTTGTAACTCTTGAGTTATATTTTTGTTCAGATGCCTTCAGAATTGACCAGTATTCATTGCTTCTGTGGTATTTTACTTTTTACTATATTGAGCAAAATACTTAAAAGAAAAAAAACACAACATGAAAAAGAAAAGGGTTGAAAGGATGCCAATAAACTCTCATCACTGTAAATGGCTTTCCTCATTTGTATACTTCCATTCATGACCCAACAAAGATGCTTTGTCACCTGTAATTATAGTTCATCGCCCAGCTCATTTATTTCAGACACAATGTGCTGTACGTGAAGTTTCACTACAGAGATTGATTTTTTTTTTTTTCTTTTAGGTGCAGATGTATTTATTTTTTATCTTCCTGGTTTTCAATAAACAGAGTCCATCGAAGAGTCCACCTGTTGTGCATAATTTTAACCTTAGGGATGAATCTTTCTGTCGGACCTGGAGCCGAGAAGCACAAACCTACGAACATTGTTACAGTAAATCCTACCTGGTTCTCCGGACGCATCCGCTGACATTTTAGTTTTCATGCAAATCCTTCCCTTAAGTTTCCTTATTAATGTCTTAACCAAAGCTTCTGCATGATGCTGCACCACGAATAAAGACTTTATGGGAAATACTTGTCTGCTGTGGTTACAATGAGGTTAAAGTATACTCCTGTAGTGTTGGCCCCTGACAATGCTGACTCAGCTGACATCACTCGAGGCAGTTTATCAGACCTCTCAGCGCCACAAACGGCTTTGTACAACTGAGTTTCTCTTAAAGGAAAATATTACTTTGTCTTGAACAGTCCTTTAGTCTTTACATAGCAATGACAAGCGGGGGGCTAGCTCCATCAACACGAATGTCACTGACTGAGTGAGTGATGAAGTTACACCATTGGTCAGCCGGCTGACAGTGAGTTTGTCCATTATACAGTGGTACTGAGACCTCAACACACACTGTAACTTAAGAAAACACATGCAAATAAACAAAACACAAACATCTTCATTAATATGAGAACAAAAGTGCTGCAAATACACACAACACAACTTTGCAGTCTGTTATTTTCATCTTCATTCAATTAAAACAGACTGTAAAAATGTATGATTTTGAAACTGACATGACAATGTATGAGTGTCAAGTCTCCACACAGAACTCAGTCCACATGTCAAACTGAAATAATAATTTCTGAAATAATTATTCAAACTCAGTTCATATAAATTTGACAGGTTAAGTTTATATAAAACATTTTTTAACAGGTTAAATTTATATGAATTGAGTTTGAATAATTATTATTTCAGAAATTATTGCTTCATTTCCCTCCAGCATTATGAAACACAGACTGAAAAACTTTATTGTAGTGTTTTTGAAATACGGATGTGAACCGTCGAACAACCCGGAACATAAACACTGTGGGACGAATCATTAGCTTCAGTCCAAACATTCTGAGCGGGTCGTTAGCTTCTGCTACATGCATCTTTTTACAGCCCAGACTTTGACAGAGAAGGAGAAGGAAGCAGGAAGAAGGAGAGTTTTCTTCTGTTTACCAGAGAGCGGGAAATAAACATGGAAGATATTTCAGAAGGAAACTGTGAGTGAGAAGTTGTGCTGCTGAAACACTGACGGTAGCTCGGCTGCTAGCTGAAGCTAACTGTGCAAAACACTTAATTCAGTCTAAAGCACGGAGTCATACGAAGAAAACACTGTGAGCTAACATCAACTTTAAATTGTACGTTGTTGACTCGTAAGTGTTAATGCTGAAATACACACACCTTTTGATTTAGTGGAATTTCCTAACTTACATGCAGCGTTAGCTAACATTACCGACATGTTTACAGTCTAATTAAATGTTAACATGAAATAAATTATTTATATATATATATATATATATATGAGATAAAATACAGATAAAATAAAGACAATAAAAGAAAAATAATAAAAACAACAAAACTCACAGGGGGCAGCCACATATTACATAAAGTGCAAATGAAACAGGTAGGTTCTTAGCAGCTTCTTAAAACTTTCAGTTGTTGAAACTCTGACAGAAGCTGAAATGGAGTTAAATAGTCAAATGAAGTGATATTGATTAGTGACTGTTTTCAGAACATTTGGCCAAAGTCTGTGTGTTAGTGTCTGTGTGTGCTGATCTGGTGTCAGCTTCAGTGTTGTCCTGATGATGCGTCAGAGGGTGTAGTACCAGTTTGAATCATCGACCTGTGGGAATTGTTTGTATTAACTTTCAAGGCTTCGTTTACTTCCACTGCTGCAGGAAATATGGAAGTTCACCAAAACCTTTGATTGAGATAAACGATGTTCTTATGTTTGCGTTCAGGTACCTGCCTCCCTCTTCCTGCTTTGCGCCTCCTGGTCTCACCGATGCGGCTGGTCTCGGCAGCGGTCTGGCAGACCATCCAGCAGAAAGTTGTGGCCGATTATGGGATGCTTGAGGAGTTTGTTTCCGTGGTTACAGACATTGTCCCAGAGCTGCTCACCACCCACCAGAGGGCCCAACTGATCCTGGGCCTCAGAGCACGGGTGAGAGGGAGAAGCAGTCAGTTATTAACCACCAATAATTGCCATATAATAACTGCTGCAACATTGATTTTGAGGTTTATAAATAGAAATGAGGTAATGCTACGCTACAGAGCTAATAGATGAAAACTTGTGGTTTGTGGTTTCAGCTGATCCTGGACTTGTGTCGGTTCGAAGCTTCTGCTGACTCTGAGATCGTGCGGCAACACCTGGACAGGATGCAGACCCTTATCGAGGGGTGGGTGACAGAGGTGAGTTTAGATTAAAAATAAGCAGTTATTGGAAATTAGATGTCTCTTTTTTGGATGATCCCTGTAATTTGCTCGTCTGTAAAGTTTTATGATGTTCGTGTCGTGTCTCACAGGCTGGTGCTACAGACATGGAGGCGCCACACTCTGACTTTGTGGATCTTGTTAAGAACATGCTGTCAAATCCTGAAAACAGGGAAAACTTCTTTCAGGTCAGTGTCATTGTTTCAACAAACATATTAAAGATCTATTTTCTGGTAGTTTTATCATGTAGAAAGTGTTGTCAGCCACTGGAGAAGTCAGACATTTAGACATTTAAATTGAACTTGAGTCTTGAATCTTAAATCTTGTGTTTCTGATTCGTAAATGAAATTCTTTTGTATGTTTTTGTAAAAACTAAATATAACACACTTGCTGTTGCTGTCTCTCAGAAAGTTTTCCCTGAAGAGTTTGGTCCCACGTTTGATGAAGCTCTTCACTCCTTGATGTGGCTGCTTCTGTCCAGACTTGAAAAGTTTCTTCCTCTTCAAACATTCCAGCAGGTTCGTGACACAAACGTAATTCTGATCTCACTTTACGCTCTGAATATTACTGTCCTATAAACGTACACTTCTTCTTCATTTTCCTCAGGTTGCCTCCGTGTTGGGTGATGTGTCCTCTGTTCTGGAGGAGTGTATGGAGTCTGTGTCGCAGTGTGAGGAGCTCAGAACAACGCTGCAGCATCAAAAATACCTCAGCCAGCAGGATCACAATGGCAAGTTCTTATAGTGTCCAGCTCATGAGTTTATTCAGTTTATCACCATTTTCTCACACGTTTACGTCTCAACATTGAACTTCCTGAAAGAACAACGCCACTCGATCTGTAATATATCTTTGCTTTGGTTTTGGGCTTTATCATTGGTCCATTAGGGGTGTCATGACAAATCATGGAGTAGCCTGATGAGTGATTTGTTCTGTTTGTTGTCGATCTGCAGCTGTTTGCCTTTCATAGATAAGATTGAATACATAAGGACTCTTGACCAAAACAGTTTTTGTACCAGGCTGTAAACATGTTTATTTCTGCTGTAAAGTTGGACATTTTAACATGGGAGTCTATGGGGACTGACTCACTGTTGGAGCCAGACTCTAGTGGTCGTTAGAGGAACTGCAGCTTCATGTTTCAGCCTCGGAGGTTGATGATTGATTTAGACAAGTGAAAGTTTTCACTGAGTCTGATTGATGTGTTCCTGATGTCTGTTAACTTCTCCATCAGCTTGTAAAGAGTTCATGTTGCAGCTGTTGACAGTTGAAAGTTTTGTGTTTCTCACTCTTGTATCACAACATGTGTTTCTCTTTTCAGATGGTTCCTTGGACGGTGCCTGCATCATTTCAGCTCTAAAGCTTCCCTCTGTAAAAACAACTGAGACACTAAAAACACAAGCACAAGACAAGATCCTGGATCAGGAGCCTTCAACACTGAGTCATGCAAAACAACCTGACACATTAGCAGAGCATCAGACACGTGAGATGAACACTGACAGAACTAATTGGATTCCTGAGGAAAGTGGAACAGCAGCGGTTTCTAGAGATATTACAAGACACGAGGAAAATGTAGGTCTCCTTCAGAGTCAAGCAGAAGACGCATGTCGGCTTCTAAAGCAGTGCTGCGTTCAGCTCAAGAGACTTGACGTGCCGCTGTCTCTGCAGTCTCGACCTGTGAGACGAAACAGAGGCCTGAAGATGAAACAGATTCTGCAGAGAGAGAAGAGGGCATTTCGTGAAGAGGCTGTTGCCGCCGGCAGACCTGCTTCTAGGAAAACCAAACCGCTCCGCAGGGCTCCCCCAGGGCTGTCTGATAATGAGGAGTCAAGCAGCTTCAGAGAGGACTCGTACATGGCTCCTCTCAGTATCTGCAGTGAAGACGATTCGTGGTCTTACTACTCAGATGAGGACTCTTGCCATAAGTCGACTAGTAGCAGTCCCAGTGTGGCGGATTCGTGGTCCAACTACTCAGGTGATGCTTCTTCCTTGGTGACTCCTGTCAGCAGTTCAGATGAACATGATTCATTGTCTAGCTGCTCAAATGAGGATCCCCCCTTCACAGGTCCCAATATTTTATCAGCTCCAAGCAGAAAGCTGAGCACATCTGATGTCAAAGCCGGCACTCTAAAAAACAAAAAAATGTACTGCTTTATCTGCAAAGAGAATGTGAACACGAGCCTGCGAACTCACATGAAAACCCACTTTCCCACCGGGGACTACGCCTGCCCTCGATGTGACAGCAGGTTTAAACTCTTCACGTCCTTTAAGATGCACCTGCGCAGAACGTGTTTCGAGTACGGAAAGCAGCAGGTGGATCCCGAGAAGCCGGACGAAGCCAAGAACCTTTACAAATGCAACGAATGCCAAGAGGCGTTCAGGTACAAAATTTCACTGGACAGACACAAACTGACCCACAACGACCTGTACTGCAGCGTGTGCAGGAAGGTGTTGCGGGACACGGCGGCGTTGGCGCGGCACAAAGCCTCACACACCCTGTTTCAGTGCACCCGCTGCGAGGAGACCTTCACTCTCTTCATGCCTTTACTCAGACACTGTGAGAACATCCATAAAATCGGCCGACCGTTCAAATGCAACCACTGTCCCAAAACGTTACCCAAGCTCCGCTTCTTAATCCTGCACGAGTGGACGCACACGGGTCACCTGCCCTTCCAGTGCGCGCTGTGCAGCTGCAGGTTCAAATCCGACGCAGATCTCATTTACCACGAGAGGGTCCACACGAAGGAGAAACCCTACCTGTGTTCAGAGTGCGGCAAGACGTTCTCCCAGAATTCCAACCTGCTGCGGCACCTGAACCTCATCCACGGCGAGTTTCGAAACGAGAAGAAGCATTCGTGCTCTCAGTGTGAGAAATCCTTCAAAGAGAAAGGAGCCCTGAAGAAACACCAAAGGAGCAAACACCTGAACGAGCTCTTCCGCCATCCGTGCCCCTACTGCGGGAAGATGGTCTCCGCGACAACGCTCGCCAGACATATATTAATCCATACCGGACAGAGACCGTTCAAATGCACCGTGTCTGAGTGTGACAAGTACTTCAGGTCGACTTCTGAAGTGAAGAAGCACGTCCTCATACAACATACCACAGAGAGACCGTACAAATGTGATGTCTGTGGGAAGGGCTTCATAAAAATGTGTTTCCTCAACTCACACGCTAAAATACACTCAGGAGAAAAACCCTTTGTTTGTCATATCTGCGGAAAGGCTTTCCTCAAACTCTACAGCATGCAGAGACACAAAAATCTGGTACATACATTTGTGACACACTAACATCACATGGTGGGTGTGGTATGCTAAGAAAATCACTTTTCAACCTACGGAGGTTTTGCTGAACCAGTGACTGCCTTCAAATGTTTTATATAGAACTGAATTAAAAGATAACTTTGCACTCCTCTAATATTGACCGACAGTTTTTTTTAAACCAAATCAAAATCGTTGCAGCAGAACTACAGATATTGTATGTATTATTTAACACATTTGTCTTCAAGTTAAAACTTAGTGCCTTCATTACCCACAGTTGAACTTGGCAATTTGTGTAGTTTATCACCAGCTGCCACGGCGTGTCTGGTATTATTTGTCCTGGAGACACCTACTCTAGCGGGAACTTGCACAACGGACGTGTTGATTATTTCAAACCTTTGTAACCGTGTAAGACACACTCATTAAACTTTACAGGTGTGAAGTTGAGATCAAACCTCTTTAGTCTGCTGCTCGTCTCTGAGCGACCAATAGCATAACACAGTTGAGTCGCATCATCATGAGTAATGGAGGTAGAATGTGGGAAATAAATAAAAGTGATATTTGTGGTTCTCCTGCAATCATTTTGATCATTTTAAAACTGTAAACTCAACTCTGTTTACAGAAGAATTGAGTTCTTCTTGGGAACCTTCACTGCAGCAGAAATGTTTTTGAGCCAAGACACAATCCTGTCTCTGAGCTCTGCAGCAGCTCCTTCCTCCTCATGGTTTCTGCTCTGATCTGTATTGTCAGCTGAGAGACCTTGTATAGACAGGTGTGTGTCCAATCAGCTGAGTTTACCACAGGGGGACTCCACTCACGGTGTAGAACCCTTTCAGAGATGATCCAGGGAAATGGAGGAACCAGAGCTAAACTTCAAGAGTCAGAGCAAAGTGTCTGAATACTTATATCAATGTCATATTTCAGTTTTTACTCTTTAATAAATGTGCATTTTTTGTCAATTTCTCAGGAGATATTGTCTGGATTCTGATGTAAAAAATCTGACATTTGCCATTTATTTATTATTAGTATCATTATTCTTTGAGACATAAAATGTGTATCTTATTAATTTCATTGTTAATGTCTTATGTTTTTATGAGGATTAACATATAGTGAGAGTATGTAATTGAGCCTGTACATCAAACATGACTGTGGGATGTTTTGTTTTAATTTGGTATGTGATTTTTGATACTAATGGTTAACACTGCAGGACTCTTTACAGCGATAAATAGCTGAGGTTAATCAGGAGAGGAAAATTATTACCAGAATAAAGCTAGACTCTTAGTAATTGTGATTAATGAACAAATAATTGTATGAAATAATGATGGTAATAATATAATAAGGTGTAAAACTTAAATATATTTTTATTTAAATATAGCAGATATACATTATGTGACAGATACGTAGGGAGCAAGAGGAACACAAAAGACGATTATGCGGAACTAAAGAAACCTCTGTGCCAGTCGTCGGATTGTTATTCGGGACGGAACGCGATGTGCCGTTGACGCACAAAGATCGGATGTGTTGCTTCGGTCTCTTGACTCAGCCAGCGTAAAATTATTTAGTGTGTTTTGACTTCGGTCGAGCGACGGACATCATTTCCCCCCGAGTGTGATGTGGCTGCGCTGACCCAGGATGGACGGAGGTATCACCGAGTTACCGGGTGAGTGTTTACGGTCACAGAGACATTTGTTTGGCTAGGCCGCAACGCAGCCCGCGCGCGGGAATAGCGTTGCTAACTTTCAGCGGTTTAACAGCAGCTTATCGAGAGTTTAGCATCTATTGCGTTTAAATCGAATTTAGGCTGCCACTGGCGTCCCTTGGTTCACCTTGTAATTGAAACGAGGAGCTTGGTGTCTAGCTTTATTCATTAAGTAGCAGTTTGGGGGTTCGTGCTAATGCTAAGTGTCGGTTCTGCCATCTTGGCTAACGCTAGCTTCTTCAGGGTAACAGTTGAAGTGTTTGTGATGTCTGCGACAGCCCTCAAACATCGGTCTGATCACATACGTGTATGGTGTGTGTTTGTAACCTTATTAACATGTGTGTGGAGCATGTTGTCTTGATACATGTGCGTATCGACATGTAATATTAGGTCTGTCTTTGATAACGGAAATGAAAGTAGACACATCCGTATCAACCAGAGTTTAGTTTTCCTGCAGAGTTCTCAGTCTGAGATCATAGATTTGTCATCAGTTTATAGATTTGTGATGCTGGGGCAGATTTTCACTCTTGATAAACAAATTCTGCTTTTGAACATCAGAAATATCCGCATTGCAGATGCAGTTGAGGTATGAGCTGTTGAAAGTTAAATGTCTCCCCTGTTTGTGCCTCTGGTGTTATTACATCTGAGTCACTGAGCTAACACCAACCACCTGACAGTTTTTAGGAAAGCACAGAAGGCCATGTAAAGGATCTGATCACCCCTGCTTTTATATCTTGGTATCTACACATGCAGATGCTTTTGGTTTTGCTTGCTTGGTTTTGAGACACCCCCCCCCCTCTGACATGTAATTGAAAATTAAGGTTTTTTTTTTGTGGTACTCAGAGCATTGAAAAATAATCAACACATCTGTCCTGAAATTGGCATGGGAGCCAAAAGAAATACTGTGTTCCAAAGCTACAAAAAATGTTGTGTTACTGTCATCCTTTCAAACAGGTTAATTTATAATATATTCCCCTGTTTACAGGTCCCTCTCTTCCCCTCTCCACTCTGCGCCTCCTCATCCCACCGATTCGGCTGGTCTCTGCAGCAATCTGGCAAACGGTGGAGCAGAAAATTGTGTCGGATTATGGGCTACTCGAGGAGTTTGTATTCATGGTCACAGACATTGTTCCTCAACTGCTGTCGACGAGGCAGCGAGCTGAACTAATTTTGGGCTTACGAGCACGGGTAAGAGAGAGTTGTGGTTCTTGATTGTCCTTAAATGTAAACACTGGGTTCGGTTTGGTGCCTGGTCTGTGCTGCAGTCAGCCACAGAACTAATGTACAGATGTGGGAAAGGCCCTTGGCATTCATGTGTAAAGATGGGGTTGAATCTTCACATGTCAGGGTTGTCTGTCTTGTGTTCTGCTCAGAGATATCAAACATATCTTACATTTAAAAAATGTAAATGTTGGCCATAAAACAATCTAGACTCTGTAAAAGGGACCAGAAAAAACAGATAATCGGATTTTCTTAGAATCACTTATTGATTATCACCGCTGTCGTCTGATTGTAGCTGATCCTGGAGCTGTGTCGCGCTGAGGATACCGCTGACCTCCAGATCATTCAGCCACATCTCGACCGAATGCAGAACCTCAGATCTCTGTGGAACGTGGAGGTGGGTCTGAACCTGCACTCAACAAAATGAAATATCTGGAGGGTTTTTTGTGGTTTGGTTTTTACAGTTGTTCACATCACTGTAATTTTGACCAGTAGTGATCCTAATAACTGCTTTTAGTGTGTAGGTTTTCATCATTGCACCATCTTTAATTGCAGGCTGATAATGCAGAACAAGAAGTGTCTGACACACATTTTATGCGCCTTGTCCAAAATCTGCTGAGAGATCCTGAAGAGAGACGGAACTTTTTCCAGGTATCTTTTGGGTGTTTACTTTTGTGCACACAGATGTGTTTCATTTTTTTTTATCCATTGTTTTATGATTTGCTGTTCTTTACCCTTATTTTGAAAATGTGTGATTTGTATGGACGGCTCAGATCTGAGATTTATCGGACTCTTTGTGCTTCAGGATGTTTTTCCAGGAGACTTTGGCCCCACATACGACAAAGCAATCCAGACACTGATGTGGCTGTTTCTGTCGAGACTTGAAAAGCTTATTCCCACCCAAACTCTGCAACAGGTGCACTTAATATATCTTTATTTTTCTGTGCTTTATTCTGCCACACTTAATACTGATGCAGGATCAGTTCTTCCATGTCAATTCTGAATTTCAGTCTCAGGTGCTTTTGTTTTTTCAAAATCCACGTCTCTCTATAAGTTGTAACACAGGCTTTCATCGCAGTGTTGCGAAAAAACATCAGATGTATTTAGTGTTGCTTCATATCTATAAGAAAAAAGGAATGTCACTTAACATTGGGGAAGTACGGTTCTGTTGCTTCACACTAGCTGCCATTTTGTCTTTGTCAGATCGCATCTTTGCTCAGCAACGCCTCGTCTGTCCTGAGCGAATGTATGGAGACGTTTGATCAACCTCAGGAGCTCAAGACTCTGCTGGACACTCAGAAAGACCTCAGTCAGTTGGAAGACATTGGTGAGTAGTTCAGAATTACAAAAAATGAATATAATAGATGGGTAAAGAACCAAAACACGATTGCATAGTCACATACCACTGTGTTCAAGCAAAAGTGTTTCAGTTTCAGCATTTGCAGATGATGTTATCAATAACCCTAACCTGTCCACAACCAGAAGAAGATAACTATACATATGTCGATTTCATCTAAATTAAAGCTGAATTCACAGGAAGTCATGTTCTTAAAATAAAATAATTAACTAATGTATGAACTGCAGCACTCAGGAATACGAAGGTGTGTTTGTTCCATAAATAAATACCATACTAAACAGCATCTTGTACCACGTCTGTGCGTTGCAGCAGCTGCTTTTCAACTGTTTTCTAATTCTTATATTTATAATATTATTACTAACAATAATGTTAAATAAAAGTTAAATCAAGAGCTTTATCAATGTTGTATCTGCTGCCTCTTTAATGTAAGCTAACTGAAGCTACAGGAAACACTTTCAGGTGCAGCCTAACGATCAAACAATCAAAACTACAGGATGTTAGCGGTCGTCAGATGGTTGTGAACATATTCTGTAGTTTCTTCTTCATCTGAATTGGTTTTATTTGTCGGTTTAAGAGCTCCTCTGTTCTCGTTTCTTTTCAGAATCATACGTTGTTGACAGTGGCATCCTGTCGGCCCTGTGTCTTCCTCCTGTGGAGAGAGTTGTGATTGTAAATGAACAGGCGGGAACAGATGCAGAGAGTGGACTCATCTATACAGTCTGCACAGAGATGGAGGTGGAGTCTGAGAACAAGGAGGTGTACGTGGAGGGAACCGCGAACTCGGACGAGTGTGTGCAAACCCAGTGGTTTGGTATTGGCGGCGAGGTGAAATCAGAGATGGACACTGTTGTGGTTACAGATCCCGTCGAAGGCACTGAGGCCAGTGAGAGTGAAATGGCTGACGAGCACCAGGACGACCAGTCTGGAACACTGATCATCGGGGAGGACGGACAGGTGACCGTGCTGGATGGTGTGGAGAAGAAGCCAAACAGACGCGGTAGGAAGAAGAAACGTCCCGCAGATGAAAGCTTGGAAGTGCAGGGCGGAAAAGACGATCCAGAGTTTGATGTTTTGTGGGAAAGACCGGTGCGAAAGAACCGTGGACTCAAGATGAATCGGTACCTGTCGCAGTGGCGAAAGTCAGGAAAGACGCAGGGTAGTAATGTCACTAAAAGCAGCTCTAAAAAGTTTGCCAGATCCCAAGGTTCAACCAAAAGCAACGACTTGGACGAGAGAACATGCAAAGTCTGTGGGAAGGTGGTGAGTCGAGCCAAGTTCTTAGAGCGACACATGAATCGACACTCAGAGGAGCTCCCTTATTCCTGCCCTGTGTGTAAAAGGTTTTATAAGAGCTTGCGTTACTTGCAGCAACACAGATGTCCAAGTTTGGCAAAGACGAAGGCTGGCGGGAAAACAAAGGATCAAGAGGCCGCTGCAGATGAAGGCGAACAATCGTCCAGCGGGGTTCCTTGTGAGGCAACCAATGAAGAGCAGCCGTCAGACAACACGGATCAGGACCCCGACTACGCCCCTTCAGGAGAGAGGAAGTCCTCCAAAGAGGCAGGACAGAAAAGCCCAGAAGGAAACAAATCTGTGATCGAAGGTCCGTTCTACTGCCCTCACTGCAGCGTCGAGTTCAAATGCAAACAGACGTTTAGGTTCCATCTTAGAAACATCTGCTACAACGAGCAGCAGGTGGATCCTGAGAAGCCTGAGGATGTTAAACATTGTTTCAGGTGTGACGAGTGTGACAAGGCGTTCAAATACAAATCAACGTTGGATTCCCACAAACAGACTCACAACCCGCTCTACTGCGAGGTGTGTATGAAACTGGTACGAGACCCGGAGGCACTGGCAATGCACAAAGAATCCCACACACCATTTCAGTGCAACCAGTGTGAGGAGAACTTCCCTGTGTTCAAGGCACTTCACAAGCACTACATCGACGTCCACAACCCCACCGAGCCTTTTACCTGCACCCACTGTCAGACAACGTTCGCCAGTTTGAAGCGTTTCATCCGACACGAGTGGAAACACACTGGTTACCAGCCGTTCCAGTGTCCTCACTGCAGCAAAAGATTCAGGTCCTACTCCGACCTCGTGGAGCACCAGAAGAAACACACTAAGGCGTATCCGTTCCTCTGCTGGGAGTGCGGCAAGAAGTTCAGGCACGGCGTGACGCTGACGAGGCACGTGGAGCGTGTGCATCACTCCGGCGAACCCATAGCCGAGAAACCCATGCCGACCTTCACCTGCGCCCAGTGCGGGAAGACCTTCACGTCGAGACGGTGCCTTCTGAAACACGACAACTTCCATCACAAAGGGCTGCGTTTCCCATGCGAGCACTGCGGGAAGGGATTCTTCGGCAAGGACGCGTTGGTGAGGCACACTCTGATTCACACGGGCGAGAGGCCTTTCAAGTGCGACGACTGCGAGAAGTCCTTCAGATCCGCCGCAGAGTTGAAGATTCACAGGAGGTACCACACCGGGGAAAGACCGTTCAAGTGCAACGTGTGTGAAAAGGGTTTTGTGCAGTCCTGCTTTCTTACCTTACACATGCGAACCCACACAGGAGAGAGACCATATGTTTGTACGGTGTGTAACAAAGGCTTCTCAAGCCTGCACGGCCTAAAGAGACACAGGAGGCTTGTTCACGCGTAGATAATGTTAACATAACTTTCTGTCTCTTGTTCCCTTATTGAAGGAGGTCAGAGGTTAGCATCAGCTGAAAATCAGAACTTGAGGAACTGTAGAGGTTTGACCTCTTGCTCAAGGACACTTCAGCTGTGTGGACGCTGACTGAGATGGGGAATTAAAACCAGGCTTTCCAGTTGAGAGACAGTTTCTTCAACCTGTCAGCCATGTTGCTATCTGAGTGGCTGTCACAGCCTGGATTGTTAGGAGCTATGTAATTGTATAGTGCATTATAAAAATGTAACTTTGTATTTTTTACAGAAATATTTGCTGTAGTTCTACATAAGATTTGTATGTATAAATGATACGAAACTTTAATTCCTTTGGGAATTGATTTCTTCTTTAATAAATTGAACATTTGATGCCAGGTTTCATTTGATTTACTCAAGAGTGAGATCCTTCGAGTGATTTTTGAACATGTAAATTGTACATTGATTCTTTTAGACATAGTTTAGGGCTGGATGTAAGGCAGGTGTGGAGCGTTCAGAAGCTCAATTAGTCTGGACCCAACGGTGAAAGAAATTAGCAGCCGCCTTGTGACCAATAAGCAACCGGAGATGTTTAATGTCAGATTTGTCTTTACAGCTTTACGACTAAAAACATTTTTTCATGTAACTGTAGGAAAAGCACAGTTGTAAATAATAAACAATGTTTGAGCTCCATTTAGCTGCTTCAGTTTCAGGGTTGAGGTATTGTGTGTGCTGCTTTGTTGTCACACTGTCATGTCTCAACTGAGACACCTGATTAGGATGGCGCCATTGTTAATGTTAGTAACATGCTTTTCCTGCTATAACAAACTGCTATTATAAAATGTTTTGTGGTGGAAAAAAGTCTATTCAAAAGTGCAGAAATGTATCAATTAAAACTATATAATAAGCAAAACAAGCTATTCAAATCGCTTTTACCAACAAACCACAGTAAAGTCAATATCATTATTTAAACATGGTCACTGGGCAAAAGTTTCATAGCATACCTTTTTTATAAGTTCATGTCATTCACCTATTTTTAAAGGAAAATTGATAGATTTTGAAAATGACAATATTGAAATATACTATCCCACAAGGAGCCTCAAACTGTACTCTGTATCTGCCACACAATTGATTAGTATTAATCCCTGAAGCACATAGATGCTTCTATAAATTAATGCATAACTGAATCAATAAATTGCTTAGCAGTATAATACTTTACGAAAACACTTATAATATAAATTTATTACGATAGTTAATGTTTGTTTATTTTCTTCCATGTGAAGACATTTTTATGTGACCTCTAAAAGATTTCACCCCAGATGGGACTCGAACCCACAATCCCTGGCTTAGGAGGCCAGTGCCTTATCCATTAGGCCACTGGGGCTGTGTAACTAAGAACATTCAATATTTTCAATTTATACTTTTCAATACCCTTTCAAACACGCATAAATCAGACTTTATTCTGAGCTGATAAACTAAAGTAGCTACATCTAATTAACATGACTGATTGTTATTTGTAAAGCTAAGGTCACCGAAAACCTCTAGCTCAATCAGTAGTTTCCCCTTGAATCTTTTTGTCTTTGGCCAGTCCAACGTGTCAGTTAACTCAGTAACAGTAACACTTGGTGGTACACTTAACCGAAATCATCTGTAATTAGCATGCCGAGAAACTATTATCTATTATCGATCATCGATTCGGCTGCCGAGATCGTTATAAAACTCTTCTTTGATCAGTGCTTGTATCGCTAGAATTTGACATTTTTTTTTCTTCTAGGTAATGGAATTAATGAAGATAAGATAAGAAATTAAATTAAATTATTTCACCGTTAAATATCTTCCCAAATACGTCAACGAAGTCCAGTGAAAACTCCCTTTGATCCTGGCTGGTGACATCTCACTCCAAGCAGGAACCAGCCTCAGTTGTTTTCCTTCTCCCTGCCCCGCAGACTCCGAAGGAATGGTAGCCGGTTAGCTCATCAGGCAGCAGCGGTTGGATTAACTTGTTAGCGTTGTTTGGTATTCGGTTGTTCTGGTAAAATAATGAATTTACTACCGTCTAATCCTCACGGGAATGGGCTCCTTTATGCTGGATTTAACCAGGATCATGGTAGGAAGCAGCACTGTCATGTTTTTTTTCTTCTACCAGATGGAAATTAGTAGCGCCGTTGGTGCTAAGCTAACGTTGCTAACCCGATATCTTTCCAGTTAATAAATTAAACACAACATTATGTAACAACAACAGCTTTACATTTTCTACGCTTGAAACTGTCTATTGATTACACTGCTGTGCCGTTGTTATTCTGTTAACTACTGATCATTAAGTTAACGTTAGCTTTAGCTAACCCATTGGACCGAAGCTAGCCAGCTAATGTAGGTTTTTCGTTTTCAACCAGCACATAAGTCAGCTAACGGGCTAATGCTAAGTTAACATAACAAGGGTTGTTAAGTTAGACACAAATATGTGGTCAACATGTAAGTACTCAGATAAGAAGCGTGTATTGGTAGTTACTGGTGTGGGCGAAGTTAGCTTAAAAGCTAATGTTGGCTGAATTTCAAACGACCATCATACGAGCCGTGCCTTGGTTATCATAACGGCTCACACTAGCTAGGTAACGGCTAGCTACGACAAGTTTGTCAGTATTACAGCGGTTTTGTGATACTTTAATGTGAATCCATTTACAAGTGAAGCCCGTTGTTGGATTGTGTCGCCAGGCTTCAGTTGTACACACAATATTTGTTACTCGGTGACGTTACACAGTAAAACTCAGCCCTGTTTAAATGCTCTTCGCTCCCCACCCACACATTTACACAGGCCGTAAAGTTAGTGTTTTTCTCTACATTTCTTTTTCTCTATTGTCTGACTGAACAGTGATTTTAATTAAAGCACCGGGGCTAATTAGCTGCGTCAGAAGTGAAAGTAGTGTAACGTTATAACGGTTAAGTGACCAGAGACCTCACATGACCCATCAACGAGCCACGGCGGCCCACATCACTGTCATCACTCCGTCCAGAAACTACTGTGTCCCAGTTTCATATAAATTTTACCGGAGGTTAATCATTTATCCCAGGCTCCCTGTCAGCTCTCTAGTTGTTTAAGGCCGCTCTTTGATCATTGTACCCGGTCAGCTCCACTAAAAGGAGCCTCCCAGTGTCCCCATGCTGTCACTACTGTAAAGACAGAGGCTGTTTGGGTTGTTTTCATTTGAATGATATTTGTGAATAAGCCCCGATATGACAACAGCAGCTGTTGATTAATGTTATCTGTAGCTGGTGATTGATTTCTGGTTGCTGTTCTGTGTCTGTGTCTCTCTCAGGATGCTTTGCCTGTGGAATGGAGAATGGATTTCGTGTGTACAACACAGATCCTCTCAAAGAGAAGGAGAAACAAGGTAATGAGCTCTTTACACATCAATGTTTAATAGTTGGTAAAAAAGAATATTTGACGTTTTGTTTGGAGACACAAAATCCAAAATTTTGATACAGTCCAGCCCAAATATCATGATACATTATATGATTGCGAGGGGGTTTAAATAACTAATATAATTATATTATTGTATTTTATGGTTCAGGTATAAGCAATGCTGCCACTAAACAGCAGTTCAAAATTTTGTTTACCACATGCCGAGGTACAATGTACAGGAAGCAAAGCAGTGAAATTAATGAAAAATATATATGCTGGGAAATATCACTAGTTGTCACTCTGCACCTTCATTGGCTGTTAGCAGTGAAGACAGTATATTGACACTTAAAGCAGCGTTTTTTTGTTTGTTTTTTTCATTTAACCTTTATTTTAACATACTTATTTACTATATTTGTTTCAAACTGAAAGCTTGTGACAGATTGAGGTGTTAAGTTTGTCAGCCTCTGCTCTGTCAGCTCTGTGACAAGCTTCACAATTGATTAAAAAGAACAACAAAGAAAGATGATAGTGGACTGGGTGAAACAGAGTAACAGCTGGTAAAAACACACACAATTTTTGAATAAATTGTTATATTTATTTGCTATGTTATGGTTATGCTCATTATCTTAAATAAAAGCAGTGTGATTTAGGTCTAGATTATTATTTTTTTTAGCAGACCAGAACAAGAATGGGTCGGTCTGTGTTTAGATGCCCTGCGTGTTTAGTCTCATCTGTTCCCTCCAGAAACATTTTAGACAGAGCAGATCCCTGTTTAATTGGTTGATTGATTTATTGAATAATGGCAGGAGGACAGGATGATACAGTTTTGTTTTAATGTTTAATTCAAATACAAACTTTACTGGGGAGATACTGTAAATAACACAGTCCCATTCATTACAGATTATTAACCTGGCAACAGCTGATTGAGGAAACATTTGAAACTTTGCCTCCAGTGATAACAGAACATCGCTCAGCAGTCGACAGATAATTTGAACTCCTTGTTCAGAGCTTTTCGGCCTATGTGTGCAGAAAAAAAAAAAAAATCAAAGCAGGCAGTTCTGCTACACACAGGAACACAGTTTTGTGACAGAAGTGCAACTCCTGAAGTGTGGAGGGATATAAGACGGAAGCTAAAAATATGACTCAGCTCATGATCTGCTGCAGGATCACTTCTCCAATTCATTGGATTTATCTAATGTAGGCGAGGGGTTGACTAATTCACAGGATCCAGTGAGCGTTTTCTTTCTCTGCTGATCCTGCTGCAGATCTTTGATGACACGTCTTTACGGTAGAAACTCTGCTGCTAATGTCACACGTTGTGCACAGAGAGGAGCCCAGACTGACGGAGGGATTCAGAGGATGAATAAGCAGTCCCGATTATTAGCATGCTGCAAATGTCGTTCATTTAATCATGAGCACGAATTACTGTTTTTAACAGATGTACTCGTTATTATTGATGTTACAAGACAGTGACTTTACCTTTCAGAGTTCCTGGAGGGGGGGGTCGGCCATGTGGAGATGCTGTTCAGGTGTAACTATCTAGCGCTGGTGGGAGGAGGGAAGAAACCCAAATATCCAACTAACAAAGGTCAGCAGTTTTGATACATCAGCATCATTGGTATTAAAAAGTCCTGAACTTTATATTTAAAAGTCTTGAATGTGTTTTCTTGTAACGCTGGATATCAAATCTTTTTGTTGTAAACTCGTCGTTCAGTCAACATCATCAGACCTGGAGCTGCTTTCACAAAGACAAGACTTTGACTCTTAGATACAACAAACGGTCGGACTTCAGGTGGACCGAGTCTGAATTCACCTGTTGCACAAAGTCGTTTAATTGGTTTAAATCTTAAGCTGGTCTGTTATGTGTTATAACTGTAATGTCAGCAAACCACAAATTATGAGCCATGTTTTCCTGTTTTCTGTTGTTGGGTGCTACTGGTCAGCGCATGTGTCATTGATTGTTACCATGGTAACAATGGTCGTTAGCCTGGGGGTAAGGTGTCTAATGTTTTTGGCTTAAAATGAGTCAGTCTGTGTTTTTGTGACTGACATCAAACTGATCTGTGATCAGAACTAAGACCGGACCAACTAGACCAGTCTGAAACATCTCTGTGAAACCAGCTACTGTAGCAAACACTGTCACCACTGCTAACTACGGTAGCTAGCAAGCTCTTATGTCATTAGGAATTATTGTTACATACAGCTGTTAGAATGACGCTCGCTCCTATTAAAGATGTATAAAAAGTCTTAAAGTTAATTGGATTGAAGGATGAACGCTGCAGAAATGTTTTTAATGTGACTGTTTTTTTTCCTGGTGGTCAGTGATGATCTGGGACGACCTGAAGAAGAAGACAGTTATTGAAATCGAGTTCTCGACAGAAGTGAAGGCGGTGAAGCTTCGACGTGACAGGTAAAAAAAAAAAAAAAAAAGATAAAAAGATGCTGCTTCATCAGTCCAAGTCTCTTCTGTCAGTTTGTGGGTGAAATGAATTTCTTCATTAGAGGCGGTTGTGGAACGAGTGTTGTGTTCTCCAGTAGTGAGTAGGTGAGAGTTTTCCCCTTCAGGGACAGTTATAGTGTTAGCATGTGTTTCAGAAATGTCTCTCAGCCTGATCACACAGCACTTCTGTTATAATGAAGGTGTGGTGATGATGTAACTGCACCTCTTGATTTGATCTGAGCTGCCTCCGTCTTTATCGCTGCAGCCGTCACGGTAACATCACCCTCCCGTCAATGCTGGTTGTCCTTTGTTCTCAGGATTGTGGTGGTCCTGGACTCAATGATCAAAGTGTTCACCTTTACCCACAACCCCCATCAGCTGCATGTGTTTGAGACCTGCTACAACCCTAAAGGTCAGTGCACCCCGCTGAAACCCTCAGCCTTTCCAGTCACACACACCCCGACATCTGCAGTTTCAATATTGTCACTCAGCTTTAGTAAAACATAAAATACAAATTGTTGACGAGTATTAAAACCAGCCTTTAACCTCTTCCTCCTCCAGGTCTGTGTGTGCTGTGTCCCAACAGTAACAACTCTCTGCTGGCGTTTCCTGGGACTCATTCAGGCCACGTGCAGATCGTGGACCTGGCCAACACAGAGAAGCCCCCCGTGGACATCCCTGCCCATGAGGGGGCGCTGTGCTGCATCGCTCTCAACCTGCAGGGCACGAGGATAGCTACCGCCTCAGAGAAAGTGTGTAACGCTTAACATGCTCGAAAATGAATAAGGGCTGCACAATTAATCAGAATCGCAGGAGCTACAATTTTTTGACACAGGATGCATTGTTAGCACCATCAGCGTCGTGTTGCTACAGAGACGCCCCGGCCTACAAATCATATTCTCCACACGTAAAGGATCATGTTTGTTTGACTAAAAACAACCATTCCAACTGAAATCGCAATATCTGCAAAATAATCACAATCACCTTTCTTTTTTTTTTTTTTTACACATGGTGCAGCCCTAAAATCAACTTCTCCAGATGTTGTGTTGTTTGTTGTGACTAATCCGTGGCTCCGTGTTTCCAGGGGACTCTTATAAGAATCTTTGACACGTCTGCGGGTCAGCTCATACAGGAGCTGAGACGAGGCTCTCAGACAGCCAACATTTACTGGTGAGCACCGAACAAAGATGCATCTGTACCAACAGCACGGCATCAGTTTTGTCTTTTTGTTCATGCTTGTAATCTCAGACCGACAACATAGAAAGGTGAAAATATACACGATGTTGATGTGGAAGGTCGCAGCAAAAAACATCTGCAGAGTTGTCAAACGAGATCAGCTCCTTCTACCTGACAACTGGAAGCCGAAGCAGCTGTTGTACCTGCTCTCCTCATCCTGTCTGCAGCCTTTACCAGAGTACTCGCCCTCCCCACAAACACATACAGTGCATTGACAGTAGCTGCAGCAGGAATGAGAGTTACGTATGTGAACAGTCATGAAAAGTTAATGCGACACTACGAGTGTCTGAGAGAAGAGAAGGATTCTGGTTCACAACTGGTTGAGTTTTAACTACTGGTCTCTTTATGGTCCAAGTTTTCCATTAGACTTTAAGTTATGGTTCACACAGTGTTTAAATGAAGTTCAGTGTCATTTCCATTCATGACTGAGGAGAAAGAAAAACAAACCCACAGCAGTGACCTTTACGAAGCATCAACAGGCCTGTGAAATGATGAAGAAAATGGAAGTTGTTTTTAACTTGGACCTGGTTCAGGACTTCACTGCACCAGAGAGTAAAACCTTTAACACCTTTAGTGTCATGTTTGTGTGCAGGTTGTTGTAAAGCAAATGAGTGATGGTCACATGATCAACAGAGCGGGTGTGATAGCTTTACTTGACCTATAAAGCTGCATGTTGTAACAGTGAAACAGTATTTCAAAATAAAAGCAGTCTTCCAGAAATTCACTAATCTTACAGCTCCTCCAGTGTAAAGGTGTGTGTCCATGTGTAGTGTGATTATAGATCAGCTCTAGCTTCTATATTAATACTGTGAAAGTATCAAAGCCTCAGTCCACAGAGAAATGCACACAGCCTGTATTCAGAAACTGAGCCTTAAAACCAGCCGTCAGGACTTCTGGTAAAATGTGTTATTTCTTCTCTCAAAAGTGACATCTCACTTTAAAAGTCACGTTTTTTTGCTTGTTTTTTATTTCACCACTTTGACCCCCTCAGAATAAATCCACGGTTTATTTTTTTGGCCCGCAGCCCTTGAGTTGGGGACCACTGCAGTGTAGATTAATAATGCCACACTCAGTTTGTGGTGATCCTGCAGTTATTATAGAAACTTGGGTTCATCCTTTTAATTATGAAGATAAGTGGTGTCACACTCGTTAAGCTGGATATAAAACTGCATATTATTATTATTATTATTATTATTTCCTGTGTTGATGTGAATGTGTTGTTGTTTCATGACCGAGCTCATGACGGGTTGTCGTTCTCTCATCCTCATGTTCATCTGGTTTTGTCTGTGCAGCATTAATTTCAACCAGGATGCGTCGCTCATCTGCGTCTCCAGTGACCACGGCACCGTGCACATCTTCGCTGCAGAGGATCCGAAAAGAAACAAACAGTCCAGGTCTGTTTCTGCACCTTTCTGCTGAATGATAATTAAAACAACTATGTGAAGGTGAATTTAACTTCTCGTGTGTGTGTGTGTGTGTGTTCGTCTCTCTGCAGCTTGGCATCCGCCAGCTTCCTTCCCAAATACTTCAGCTCTAAGTGGAGCTTCTCCAAGTTCCAGGTCCCTTCAGGTTCTCCCTGTGTGTGCGCCTTCGGGACGGAGCCCAACGCTGTCATAGGTGAGTTCAGTCTTGAGTGTGAGGCCAGGAACAGACTTCCTGCACTGACCCGCTGTTTCATTGCTGCTGCAGCTCTCTCTCTCTTTACTTAGAGTTTACAGGTTACGGGAATGTTGGACTTTTTTTAAATTTTTTTATTCTAAATTAATTTCTCATTTATTTTTAACAGAAAACGTCACTAAAACGTCTCTGTCTCCACATGCAGCTGCTAAAATGGTTAAAAAATATTCAGATTCAGTCCGGACATAGAAGGTTGGAGCCAAAGTTTTCACGTTGAATCAACACTAATGAAGCAGAGAAAACAGTCCTGTAATAAATCTGTGGTTTGTGCTGCTTTATACTGAGAGGTGTTTCTGTCAGGACGTTTTCACTGCCGCTGCCCGCTGGGCTCAAATAGCAGTTTGATCCATTTCCAGTTAAATCTACAACAGAGTCAAGTGTGCACTGTAGATGAGATGTGGGTTGTGTTACAGTGACAGCGACAGCGACAGCTCAGGGCCTAAACACATTGTCTTAACTAGATGTTTAAATTTCGTTTCAGTAGAACTACAGCTGTGTGTCTGTGTCTGTCTCTCTGTCTGTCTGTCTGTCTGTCTGTCTGTCTGTCTGTCTCTGTGTTTGCTGACTTGTATCCTGCTCTTGTGTCTCCCTCCACCGAGCAGCCATTTGTGCTGACGGCAGCTACTACAAGTTCCTGTTCAACCAGAAAGGGGAGTGTTCCAGAGACGTCTACGCCCAGTTCCTGGAGATGACCGATGAGAAAATATGACCTTTGACCCATCTGCAGACTCACACAGCCTGTTTTTTTTCCTTTTTCTTTCCTTTTTTGTTTTGGAGGAGGCAGGAGAGCTCCCATGTTGCACTTCTCCTGATCTTGACAGACTCTGTAGAAGAGCATCAGATGACGGGAGGACGGACACAGACTTTGGGGGAACCTGAACAGCAGAGACGGTCAGATGGATGCAGACTTTAGTCTCTCTGGACGGAGAGACACACACTTCACTGACTTTACTCCCAAATCAAACGCAAGAGAAAAGAGGGAAAGTTATTTTTCTGAAAGGACAACTCACCGCTTTTTAAGACGTCTTCCGAGGACTTGACAGAGGATGGCTATTTTTAATCACACGGATGATTCTGATAGTTAGACGGATTGAAAATACTGAGATTTTTGTCGACTAACACCACCTAACCTAACTGTAGGGAGTGCCTCTGAGACTGGAGAGAATCTGTATGTGTGAACATATTATTGTTGTCATATATACATATGTGTGTTTGTGTATATACCAATGCACCACATCACGAAGCAGGATCAGAAGGAGGCGACTGTCTGTCTCCACCTCTGCCCTCAACGTTCACAGCAACACCTGGAACATCTGGACAGACTCTGATCCTGCTTGTGAGGCGTCACCTAGTATTACTAGATTTTCTTATATTCACTGTATAAACACAAAGCGCCAGACTGAACTTCTAACTACGTAGAACTGTACAGAATAGTAGCAAAAAGAACATGTATGAACATGTATTTTTGTTTCGGGCTTCCTTTTTTTTTTTTCATACATTGTGCAATATGTGTTTTCCCTCTTTGTTTTTTTTTTTGTTTTTTTTTTAAAGTTTGTGAAAGGTGAGTTTGTTGTTTCTACCTGCAGAAGAAAACTGAGAGAAATAGTTCATCTGTTATTGGGAAATGTGGTTGTTCCACTTCCTGCTGGATTTTGCATATTTTACAAGATCCAGACTGTTTCCCCGTTTCCAGTCTTTATGCTAAGCTAACTGCTGCTAGCTTTAGCTTCACATAGACCACACAGACACGAGTATCGAGCTTCTCCTCCAACTCGTGACTGAGCTCAATTCCTAAAATGTTGAACTGTTTCTTTAAGAGTGTGTGGAGGTTGAGTTTTCTTGTTTCTACCTGAACTGGAGAAGCTGAATAACCAAACACACACACACACACACACACACACACACACACACACACAGATTTAAGATGAGATTTTCTACTCAACAGCTCAGATCAACCGTAAAACTAGGAATATTGTAAACTTGGTTAAAGACAGCACTTCATGTTTAATGTTGATACATTAACAGCCCGAAATGATTAAATCAGAAATAGATTAATAGTTTGCTTCATTTGCTTTTCATTGAAGAGTGTAGTTTGTCTACATGCTCCGCCCCCTGCCCCGCCCCTAACGGCCATAAATTCAGCTAATGTAAATCAGGGAATCTGAAGTGCTTTGTCAAACCTAAGTTCAGTTCAGTGTTCATGTAGAATTCATGTTGTTTTCATTTTTCATGTTACATGACAGATTTTGTTGATTCAGTGCAAAAAAAAAAAAAAAACACATTTCAATTTGTGTTACTTTCTACATGGGATTGTATATCTGCAGGTGTCACACACACACACACACACACACACACACAGTGACCACAGTAGGACGCTGCACAAACTGAAAAGCCAACACAGTCAGAAAGATTGTAAAACCTGCATTTAAATCTGTGAATAAAATTTAACATCTGCTTTTACAGTTACTGTGTGTGGACTCCTTCAGGCCGGCTGCAGCCTCCACCTCGTGCACAGCCTCCACCTCGTGCACAGCTCTCTGAATATCCACTGAACCGAGGTAACAACTCATCAGCATTAATGAGCTGTATCCTCATTCCACTAGAAGTACTAATTCTTTACGGTATATTCTCATGTTTATACTTTTTTTGCGTTTAATATACAAGTCAAAATACTTTATCTTCTACTAACAGGATACATGTACGTGTGAATGCAAAAGCAACTGAAATGTGACTTTAGAAAACCACAGCTAGCAAAGGGTTTTTCCCAAAAGCAGTTTTCTTCCGCTTAAATTTTTTCCAGCTTTTCCATTTCCTTCGTTTTGTTGCATTGTGGGTAAAAAGTGCATCAATAAACAGAGTTTTTTGTTAGTCACGAAGGGACTGGGATTACACTTTAATTAGTCACCTCTCAGGTGTGAACGTGCTGCATACCTGCACTTTAAGTGTGTAGAAAGGTAAATGGACTCAATGCACCCAATTGGTGGATGACCCCCCCCCCTTTTTTTTTTTTTTTTTTTTTTTTTTTAAATCAGGAAACAAATCACAACACCGATCACTTGAGGGAGTGATAGTGATCATTGGCTTGGGTCGATATTCGATAATATCAAATGATATTTTCTAATATGCCCCCCCCCCGATGATATTGTATATCTGGTGGTGATGTGACGGTACATGTATTTGTGCTGTTCAGTACGGGACGTCCGGTTCGGTTTGCGTTGAGATCCAAATGAATAAAAGAATAAAGGCAAAAAAACAGATCTGCCCTTTCTGCAGATAAATGTGGAGACATTAATCCTTATTATTAACAGCCGACAGTTCACTCCCTTCAGATCAGCTGTTTAACACTTTAGTCTCTGGACACGATCAGACGACTCCAAACCACAAACCCCCCCCTTCACCTCCAGTTGTGGAGAAACCAGTGAGTCAAGCTGTCGGTGTTCAGAGGAAGCCTGTCCACCCTGTGGTCCACACACTTCCTGGATCGGCCTGAACGACTCTTTACAGCACGTCTTCCCTCTACTCCAGATGTTAACTCTTAATCAGCTGGATGACTTCATCGTTTATTGTCTCTGACGGACAGAAAGAAAATGATTCTTCACACAAACAGATTTCAGTTTGTGTTTTCCCAAAGAAATACGAACCAAGAGGTTGTTTGTGTTTTAAATAAATTTATAAAAAAAAAAAAAAAAAAAAAGCATTTACCCACGGAAGCAAGAACAAACACCTATCACTTGTTTTTCCTCGTGTAACATAGAATACAATCTGAATAGACTTCTCTAGTAGCCTGAACAGAATAAAATAATCAAGCAAAGAGACGGCCAACGTCAACACAAAGATAACAAACAGCCAATGATGACAGGGGAAAAACTGAGAACAAATAAAAATACAAAAAAACAAAGATAAAAACGAACTAAGAGGGTTAAGTGCAGCACTGGTCAGAATCATATAGCGTAGATTCAGTCTAAATTTTCTTCAGTTCCATATTCAGTTAAATCTGCTCAAGTACATTGTCTCTAGATCCGTAACATGCAAGCTCGATGAAGCATATGGTCAAATACGCATGGGAATATACTTTTTTTTATCTCATAGGATATTTGTAAAATATGAAAAAATCTGTAGATGTACAGTGATAAAGAAATTTCATTTGCATGAATGAGCAGAGAAAAGAACATCCACTCCATAGATAGTGTTTTCTTTAAAAGGCAAAAAAAAAAAGAAGAAAAAAAATGAAAAGAAAGGAGACTACATTCATTTCACTGAACAAAGAGTCCACATACAAAAACAAAGAAACAAAGGATTCCCAAAATATCATGTTGTCATGTGTTGTTTAAATGTTCTTAAAGACCCCACTTATAGCTTTTATTGTCTTAATTATTACTAGATAGTATCTGTGCCTTGGGAAATGGAGAAACACTCAAAAAAGATCCACAGATACACTTGTACAACGGAATACTGCATATCTACTCACGACTGGGTTAGGTAGGTCGACATGGAGGCTAGCTGCCGAAGATGGGAATGTCCACACGTACGTACACACACTTCCCTTAGCGGAATACATGACTGGTGATTTCACTCTGTCGCGTTCTCTATCCGACACACAGTTAAGCGCTCGTCTCGTAATGCTACCAGGATCAGGCTCCTTTTCCTTCTCCGTTCTTTGGGGAGGGTCACATGTCTTTTTTTTTTTTTTTTTTTTTATTTTAAATTCTTTTTTCTCTCTCTCATCTGGAAATCTGGATTTATGTTGAATCTGGTTTTCTCTTCCTGCAGAATCTTCTTGCCATCTGGGTCTCAAACGTCAGGGTTTCACAGTCATCAGCGCCTCTTCTTTACTTCCATTTTCAATTTGGTCTCTAGTTTTTGCATCATATTTCGTGGTCTTAAATATATGGAAGAGGAAGAGTGAGGTTGGGGGGGGTTGTTGTTGAGGAGGGTTTGCACATTCTGTAGTCCCGTTTGTGTTTCCACATCTCTTCTCTTTTTGGCACCTTGAAGTAGATGATGACCAGGTAGGATGGGGTGGGTGGGGGTGGGTGGGGGGGGGGGGTGGAAGGTGTGAGGCTCAATGCATACAGGAGAGCAGGGGCCGGGAGGCAGATCAGGGGGAGGCTACTTGTCGCCGACCTGTTCACTGACCCCGCCTTCTCCGGCTCTGTCCGTGGTACCGTTGTTGTTGTTGTTGTTGGCGGCGGCCGCCTCGCCGCCGTTCTCCTCCTGCGTCTTCACCCTCTTTGACTCAGGCTGGTCCTGCAGTTCGCCGTTCTGCCTCTTGGTGGGGAGGGAGGCGGAGGCCGAGGCGTGGGCCGCCAGGAGGTGCAGAGGATTCGCAACGGCTGCAACAGAGACGACAGGAAGTATTATTTAGTAGAAGTATTACTATTTTATTATTCACCTTTTAAAGACAACATCAGTAGACATCATGTTTTACTGAGCCAGTTTCCTGATCGTTTCCACTTCGACTCTGAACCTTTTAAAACTTCTTACAGTTTACAGCTCTGTTCACACAGGGACTTTTAACCTGTTTAACCTTTAACCTCCATTTTATGCTTTTATGACATTGTTCTAAACCTTGATGTGTCGCCTCACCTCGTTACCATCGCCATGTTTTATGCTTCTTACTGTAAACTGGATTCTCTGCCGCTTGTTATCTTTCAAAATAATAATGTGACTTCCTCTTATGAGTCAAGGCTGAAACGTTTTTCTGCAGAAAAACACTTTCCAACAATAAAAGCCCCGCCCAGCTGATGCTGACACGCCCAGGCTGAGAGACCGACTGGACAGTTGATCTCAACCTGGAACTCGTGAGATTATGTTCGGGGGACACGGGACGGTAAATAAGTAAAGTTTTGAAGAGTGGATCCCTGTTTTGTTTTCATGCATATGCAACATGTTACACTGATAATCAATTTAATGCTGATGCACTGATCAATAACTGGTTGGAGAAACACCCAAAGAAGCAGAAATACATGCAGGGATATACATGCACATCGGGTCACACAACTCTTCAACACACCGAGCTTCGTTCTCAGCCGTTCATATGATGACAACACTGATCACATGACAGATCGATGTGCTGTATGTAAAGAAACAGGAAACTCAGACACGCGGTGGTGGTGGTGTGTGTGTGTGTGTGTGTGTGTGTGTGTGTGTGTGTCACACCTGTGCTAGCCGCAGAACTGATGGGGACGAGATGGGTCCCGTTTTGTGTGATGGCCTTTATAGGGAGCTGGTGCTGACCGAGTGGAGCTTGCTGCACGATGGTAACTGTTGTCAGGGGAGTGGCCTGAGAGCTCTGGATGATGCGACTGACTCCGCCTAAAGACGAGGCGGTGATGGATGGAACCGGCTCCACTTTCACTGCACAGGGAGGGAAACTCGCATCAAACTCCACACACACACACACACACACACACACACACACACACACTGACGTATGTAACAACATGAACGTGACTCCGGTCTCACCTTTGATCTCCTTGTGCTCCCCCCCTCCGTTCTCCTGAGGTTCTGTGCTCACTGTAGCAGCAGACTGTCCGCCAACAGTTGCCATGGTCACTGCGGGGATCTGGTGGACAACGTGCACCGTCTGCATGACGGGGGCGGAGCTAACCGTCGACGTTACGATGGCCGGCGTGGCCATGGTGTAGGTCACAGGCTTCATGGTCGTTTGAGGCATCTGGCGCTGCACGGCGATCAAGACCGGCTGGTTGTTGAGGGGGGAGCCTGTCAGAGGGCGGGGGCACAGGTAACTGTCAGTCACTGCAGAGATAAATAAAAACTCTGTGACATCAGAGTGTTTACGTGATGCAGCTGATCTCTGTTCAATGTTGTGTTTTACCAGGGGAGTTCTGTGCAAAGCGGGCCTCTTGGATGACGGCGAGTTTGGGCTGGACTGTTGCTGTTTGGGTGGGGGCAGGTGGGGGGGTTGGCTCTGGCTCCATGGGGACAGGGGACCCCTCTCTGGAAAGGCTGTCTGGGGTCTGGACCCCACTGGAGTGGGCAGACAGTGCTCCTGTGTGGTTGGGAGAAGCTGGAGCGCTCCTGGAGGAGGAGGAACACGGCGTTAACCCCCCCACACACACGTACAGGTAACAGAACTGAAAGCGTGTCTTTAAAGTAACAGCCACTGATTAAAGTGCATCTCTACCTGGAGGAGAGAGGTCCCACAGGGGTCCTGAAGCACGGCACCCCCCTGGGCCGGCGCTTCCTGAAGGCCTGTTCTATCAGCTTGCCCTCGGAGGCGGGGTCGATCCTCCAGAACGAGCCTTTGCCCGGCTCCTCCTGAGAGCGGGCCACCTTGATAAAGTACCGGTTCAGGGAGAGGTTGTGGCGGATCGAGTTCTACGACAGCGACAAACACAACACACACACACACGCATGAGCCGAGTGTCACACAATGTGTTTATCCTGTTTTATTTTGTTTGGTCGAACAGCAGCTGAACTTCAAGTGACTGTTTAACACAGATTCAAGGACGACTCGACGACACGTGAAGCACCGACTGTAATCAGCCTGTGGAAGAAAAATCTGCTTACTTGTTTTCTAACAGTAAACAATGTGTAGATGGAACGGACTGCACTTTTATAAAGCTTTTCTAGTCTCATCAACCAATAGAAGCCACATTCATTAACACAGCGTTTTATCCTACACATGTAGCGCTTTGCTAACATACATGCTAACATCCGCATGCAGTGTTATATACTTACACCTGAAACATAAAATACAAGAAACAAAGTAAGATATTTATGTATATCATTGTATTTTATGTGCCCCTTTTACACCTTTTACACTAAATGATAATTAATAATAATTATTAAACTTTGAACGTCTGCCTGAACCCACACCGACATCTTCAAACTCATCCAAACACTAAAAGATATTTAATTTACAATAATATAAAAGCAAAGAAATGCAGAAGCAAAAGCTGGAGGCAGAAAATGTTCAGCGTTTTCTGCTTGAACAAATTATTTAATGTAATTTCACTCATGATTAATTTAATTCACAATTTTGCATTTGACTCGACAAATGACAGGAGACATGAGTAAACAGAGTGAAACCACACAGAGAAGACACTGACCTGCCAGCCTTTGTCAGCTGTTCTGTAGTAGGGGTAGTTCTTGGTGATGTGGGTGTATATTCCATTCAGTGTTAGCTGTTTATCCGGGGCCATGGTGATAGCTTGGACTATTAGTTGTGCATATGAATACGGAGGTTTGGAGTCGTCCTGTTGAAGATGAAAGGAAGTTAAATTCATGTTCTGCTGGGAGGAAATTTGTTTTGTTGGGGACGATGCGACACTCCAGACACACACACACACACACACACACACACACACACACACACACACAGATTCAGACTCTGTATCCAAAGTCTGTGTTGTTGCAAGTGTTATGCAATTTTTAGACTTCAATGAGTAACCCAGGATGTTCACAGCGCTCGAATCCGGCGAGATTTCTCTGAAGTCTTCCGCCTTCATCATGCAACTCCTGCAACTCCGAACAACATTCATCCATTTTTTTTACCCACTTCTCATTCCTTCCCTGCTCCGTGTCTCTCTCACCTTTGGGCTGTCTTCACCTGAGGCCTCCTTGTCGTTCTCTGATTGGGAGTTGTCTCCTATAAGGTCAGAGGCCAGGACGCGGCCTGTCCTGT
Organism: Seriola aureovittata; assembly: GCF_021018895.1. Lineage (NCBI taxonomy): Eukaryota > Metazoa > Chordata > Actinopteri > Carangiformes > Carangidae > Seriola > Seriola aureovittata. Next base: position 1,650,312 of record NC_079384.1, read on the forward strand.
AGCTGGAGAGTCCTGCCCCCCGTGGACTCGATGGACAGGAGTTTGCTGCACTGTAAAAACAATAAAGAAACATCTGTGAGAAACTGAAATCTGGAAAACAAACGACGAAATCACAGAATTTACACCATATTGTCACTGTGCACTCGACTGCTGAGCCCGCTCTCACCTGATGGTGCCGGTGGGCGAAGGCAGTGGGCTCATGAGGTGGGCGATGTTGTCAGGAATGTTTATGGTCAGTGGGGAAATTTGGGGTTGGACGGGCTTGACCGGTGATTCCGGCACGTTCCTTGGCTCCTTCTTATCACTGGACAGGGCTGTGAACGTGATCTTTATACTTGTGCTAGGGAACCGGAAACAACACCTGAGAATGAAACACAAGCACAGGCAAAACATTAGTGTGTCCATACATCCATCTGAATTACTGTGCATTTGTATGAGTGGGAAATTATGCTTATTACAATGTTATTGTACAGATGAGCCTCCTGCCTGGCAACAAGCAGGCCATGGTCTAACTGAAGCCCAGACAGGAGCACTGAGATTCAGCCTCAGTTTAAAAATGGACTTCCACCATGACTATTATATAACAGATCATGTCTAACATGTCCAATTTATTATTAATGGGGTATATTTGGACCAGCTGCTGACACCTTAAAATGAATGACTACTATGGAGTGGTGACAAAAATCAACAACATATTCTACATTAACATTTAATACGTTTCCATGGTAAATATGAGTTACTACAAAAACAATGAGTTTCAGGACAAACAAGCTGAGCAGTGTAAACACCGACGGGTAACATGAGGCCAAGTTGACATTGAGCCAGATCAAACTGGCAACAGCACACCCCTTAGCTTCACAGCTGTTATTATGATGCTAATATTCAACTGTACCGATAATAAACAACAACAATTCATCACCAGTCTGTAAACAACACAAAGTACATATCGGAAACATTTCCTACACAAGCACAAATTCAACTCTCAGCTCGTGTTGGTGGTGTGTTAGCTAGCAGTTGGGTGTTAGCCCAAAAACAATAAGTTACCAAAGTAAACCAAACTCCATTACAAATTTTAGTTTTTTTTATGTTGCTTGTTTAAGTATCCACAAATACAAACACTAAAGAGCACACAGCAAGATAGTTTTGAATCATTATGTGCCACTCTGCAATTCGGCATATATCACACACAGAACAACAGTAATAATAAACATCTTATTCTTTGAATGTAAGGAGCTAGTTTCCACATAAAGGGCAACAGGGAACTGGTTGCTAGCTTAGAGCATGACTGTCTGGTGTGTCACTGAGGGCTGCTAGCAGGACTGCATGTAAGCCGAACAAACCGCAACACCCCAAATAATTAACACAAGCTCTCGAATCAATTTAAAAGTGCTTTTTTTTTTGTGTGTTTGTTAATCACCAACAACATGGTAAAATTAGCATATTTGGCATGGAGGTTTTAACGTGACGTTATCGCCACACAAGCGAGCAGCACGTATCAGGCTCGGTGTTGCTTGACACAACACGTGCAACACCGCTGCGGGATAACAAAACAATAACAACACGTTAACCCACAAATCCGTAGATGGTTTTTTATTTTTTTTTTTTTTCCCCCCTACTACAAGCAAACAGGTCATGTGTGAGTCTTACATTCGTGGAAGCTGGAGAGGTGGAGCCCCTCTTCTCTGGAACACCCCATCAACAAACACCCCGTTTTTTCCCAGGCATCGGAGGTAGAATTCCCCCGTGCCGGTGCCGTCCTCTCCTGCGGTGAATATTTCGAGGTGCCGCCGGGAGATGAAGCTGGAGTGTCCCATGCTGACGTCCACCGAGCCCTGCGAGGAGTTCCGGCCGATGGTCACCGACCTTTTCTTCATCAGATACTCGAATTCTCGGCCCTCTAGCCGGGCTACCGCCGACCCCGACATCCCGCTTACCACCGCCATCTTCTGAGGTATCCGGTGGAGATTTGGAGATGTGTATTGAGCGCTAACGTACGAGCGGTTGCAGGGAAGTGAAGAGGGGGGTATTTTTGGTTTAGTGGGGAAAAAAAGGGGGGGATCCAATTTTACACCGTGGAGAATTTGGCTAGGAACGTGCCAGACCGGGGACACAGCGGCTCCGACCCACCGCCGCGAAGCAGAAGAAAAAAAAAAGAGGAGAGCCGACCAATCACACGCGGCCAAACGGGCGGAAGTAGCGCGACAGACAACCCCTTCGACCAATAGGAAACCGGCCTGTGTAGGCAGATGTGTGGTGTTTACCAATGACAACAATAATAAAAATAGCCGTAGAAAATGGAGTTCGGTTGCACCGCAGGCTGACACGCAGATGGATGGAGGGAGGGAAAAGGCGGCGCAGTGATTTCAAGGAGGGGGATTCGATGTGAGATCACAGATGTGTTTTCTGCACCAAACGTATCAGTCTTCATGAATAAATAAATTTAAATAAAATCAAATAAATAAAATTGATTTGTAGGCCTTTAAAAAAAACATTCAAGTCCTTAAACATGCAATAACTGATTCTTGGACACTTGAAGGCAGCAGAAACAAAATACTGAAATATTAACTTTAGATTATTTAGTATTACACATCCTGCAGATATGAAGCTAATATTAGCTTGTATTTAGGGTTGTGTCTGTGTTGAATGTAAGTGCAACATCTTCTTTAAGCTTTAAGAATTAGCAGCATTTGCTCTCAGTGATGGTGGTGTTTCCAGTGTTCATGTGGGATAAATAAAAATGCAATCATGGCTTAATCCTCTGCTTTTATTTTGCTCTCCACCAAAATATCTGGCTACATTTATTAGACCAGCTTTAAAAAGTGTGTATCCTAGTAAGAAAGCATCCAATATAATCTCTAATTTTGGATTTAATTGAGTTTCTCTATTTGTGATGCAATTATTAGTCATTTAACATTAAATTTTTATTCATTTCTTTATCTCCATTTTAACATAATTATCAATTTTACGATTCTAATTTGTCAGTAATTAGATTTTTGAAGTGTCCCTGCAGTTTTATATATTGTTACTGTTGTATTTTTTAAATTTCAATTAAGAGAAAAATAGATGTTAAATTACACTTTGCAGACTCTCCTCTTTCAGATCTGCCAGGCAAGGACATGAAGCTTCTCTCCATTATATTATTGTATGTCTTTATTAGACAGCGACAGCGGACAGATGGCAGGAAATGGAGATGGAGAGACAGATGGGGAATGACATGCAACAGAGATCACCAGCAGTACATGAACCAGGGGCGATGCAGTTCATGTTGTGTGCCTTAACCCCTCAGGAACCAGGGCTCCACTAAGAGGTAAACCCTGACATGATCCTTAACTCCACCTATATTCGCTCTACACATCTACATCTACACGAGACTAATTCATGCCTGAATCCTGAGTCTACTGTTAAAGTTAATTCTGGACGTGGGCAGCAGTAGTTTGAACATAAAAGAAAAAAACTGAAGTAAAGGTTCACTTACATTTTTTTTCAGTGCTTTCAAATTATTATAAATTGTTGTATTATCATATGACAGGTGATGACACCTGAGGTATATGTGAAAACCGAGTAAACTTCATTTGGCCAATGAAGACCATGAGATTTGGTTGAAGGCACTGAAAAAAGATGGGAAGTGGACTTTGATTTAAGACTGTTTTGTGAGTAGGTAATCCGGTCCTGGAGATGGCAGCCAAAAAATGTATCGAATAATTCATAATTGATCAATAAATAGTTTTACAAATGTTTTAATTTATTAAATAGAAAAAAATCAATAATACATTTTAAATGTAAATATCATAAAAAAGAGTAAGTAAGTAATGCAGTAATGACCCTGTTATAAAGTTTACTACTGCAAGAATCCGGTTCCCTGAGGAGATCCATGCAGCCGGGGTTTCCGAGCAGCGGGTTAGTTTACTAACTGTAGTACAGCAACTACCACGCTGTATGTGTGTGTGTGTGTGTGTGTGTGTGTGTGTGTGTGTGTGTGTGTGTGTGTGTGTGTGTTGTGTGTGTGTGTGTGTGTGTGTGTGTTAAATAATGGATTTTAAACCACCTCAGACTGTGTTGACATCTTCACTGAGGTGGACTCGGGTTTTCACACATTCCCGCCACCACGAGCTGTTAACTCTCTGAGTTTGTATCAATGTTCAAGAAAACGTGCTGCACTCACAAAACCCATGCGCCATGGCGCACGTGGTCTCGGACGATGACGTAATCACATTCGACTGAGCTACATTCAGGAGAAACACGGTGTTCACGAAGGTTGTGAATTATGTTCTATCCTTTATACAACACACAACAAAACAACATTAAAACGGGGAAAAATAATCGCACTGCTCATATAAAGTATGTTATATAAAATATATCTAAAAATGATACACAGCATGATATAAAAATAATGAGTAAACTCCAGTCCCATATGCAAATGTATGTACATATATGTAAACATTACATAGGCCAATGACACCTGTTAGAAGCTGGAACTGTTTCATATATTGACGTATATGTCTAGCTCATATAATAATAATAAAAACAATAATGTATGTTTGTGTATATATGCTTATATTGAAGATGTATGTTATGCAGGCTATACATCCATCCCCAAAGCCTGTCAATATACTGTATGTTGATATTATATATGTAAATATAAAATATATTAATGTTTAAAATGAATAAGAAATCAATTAAATTAAATTAAATTAAATTAAATTTTTATTAAAGTATGTTGTGTTAATAAACATACATACAGTATGTAAATTAAATATATATTGTTAAAAAAATATGGTTGCAACATTTATACCATATAAAAATTAATCACATAGATATTTAAAATTAAATTTAAAATACAAATTCTACTATGGGTATTTCATATATGTTATAAACGTATATCTTCATATAGCCAGAGTGTGCACATAATGAAATGTCTTTTCATTTAATTCCACTGATAAAGTCATTTATAAGGTAAAACTGTTTACTGTCAATATCAATAATCATATCATTTAAACATAGATATTACGTATATATATATATATATATATATATATATATATATATATATATATATATAATATATATATATATATATATACATATATATTCCTCCCCAGATATATAATATATACAATACAATACAATATTATATATTACCATCTCGGATGGAACAAATATACTCAATTCAATTCAGTTTTATTGATATAGCACCAAAACATAACATTATGTAAAAGCAGAGGAAAGTCAAAACCTTACAACATATTACAATATATATTTATATATTATCATTATTATTTTCAGCAGTAGTAGTAGTAGTAGTAGTAGTAGTAGTAGTAGTAGTAGTAGTAGTAGTAGTAGTAGTAGTAGTTGTAGCAGTAGTGGTAAAACATCAGTCCAGCGCTGCCACCTGCTGGTTTGTTGTTGTCCTACAGGTTTTCATCTTCCTGTGATCGGAGACTAAAAGGCTTTTCCCACCAGTCAGTGTATGTGTGTAGAGGTTTTAACTTATTAACAAGGTACCACAGGAATAAATCGACTGAATATTTAATCCCAGTGAGAATAAAACCAATAAGCAGTGAAAGGATTAACACACAGTGTGTTTTTCAAAAGTACTTTCAGGGATCGTTACTGGTTTATTAAGATTATAATGTAACTCCCTGAGAGACACTGTAAAGGGTGACTTGTTAGGAAAAAGAATAGTTTTGATTCTAGTTTAGTAAATTAGATGTAAATGAAAAAGGAAGGTACTGTATGAACACCAGGAACAAAACTATCACTTACTTAAGCAAGTATTATTTTATGCCTCATATCACTTAGAGTAGATTTAGCTCATTTAAACTTCTCATTTAAACATATCTTTTAATTTAGTTAGTTAACAGCTGGTACCAATTAATTCCAGTCTCAGTTGCTTCTCAGTTTTTCTTCTCTTTGCTGCAGCAGCGACTCTCCTCTGAAACCTCATTAACGTCCTGAGAACTCCTCCTCATCCACTCAGTGGAAGGGAAGTAGGATTAATTACATTCTTAAGAGTTCATTTACAGGAAACACAGTGAACAATACGCTTTCTGTAACCTGAACCCTCCCTCACCTCCCTATCACTTTTTACAGTGTGGATTCACAGTTTATTACTTTACTGTAGTTCTGTACTTCAGTACAGTTATGGGGCTCTTGTACTTTACCTTACTTTACCTTTTCAAGTTAGATTTCTATTGTGCAGATGAAATCACATACATTTGTTTAATTACGCCTTAAACACTCTGTTAGTCTCTCCTGATTGAAATAAATGTAGTAGAGTAGAAGGAAATGGAAACTGTTCTTAAATATAATATATACATTTTTGACTCAATGTACCATTGAGAAATATTGTACTTTTTCCTCCACTGCAAATTTATCTGACAGCTGTAGGTGAAGCTGGTTACTTTTCAAATTAAAAGTTTCATTCACAACATATGATCAGCAAATGAAATACTAATCATTAATTACCCAGCGATATATGATGCATATGATGCTGCTTAAACATATAAACTAAAATATAGTGTATATGGCCATTGTGCAAAACTTTTACTTTTACTTTTGATACAAGAATGTTTTGCTGTTGAAAAGGAAATAAGTGATGTAATATAAATATAATTGTAGGTGGAATGTAATTAGAAATAATTTATATGATGAAAAATAATAGTAAAATAAAATAAATCTTATGACAAAAAATGCAAATATGATATAAAATATAATAGAATATAAAATAAAATAGTGTAGAATAATATGATAATAGTCATGATATAAATGCACGATATTTAAAGTAAACACTTTCAGTACTGGCCTTTCCTCTGAAGCATCGTGACATTAAATGCACCGTTGCTGCAGTGTGAAGTGCTGGCAGGACCCACCCCCCCAACACCACACCGACAGGTCTCACAGAACCTAATCCCTGTCCCCCTTTGTCCCCGCCGCACTCAAGGAGTGTCATGTTCAGGGCAGCCATCGGTGTGTGTGTGTGTGTGTGTGTGTGTGTGTGTGTGTGTGTGTGTGTGTCCTGGCTGTGAACTGTGCATGAGGCTGGCTGCATGTAATGGAAACACATGTTATGTGTGAGGTGGAAACTGAAGCTTCATTGACACAGACAGAAAGACGGAAGGATGGATGGATGGAGGGATGGATGGGTGGAGGGAGGGAGGGATTGTGACACCTTAGAATCACATGTCCAGGTAATTCTCCTGGACATGTTTGAGTGACGGCGGTGCAGTGATGAATTAGTGATGCACAGCTGACACATTTCCAAGTTCTCCACATTATGCAAAGTCTTAACGGCTGTGCCGGCCCTCGCCTTGAAAACACAGACTGTGGAATGCAGAGTAAATATGGATTGTGTAAAGACTTTCATGAGGAAACAGACATTTTTAAAGACATCATTTTCTTAAACCGTATAAATCATGTGTTGTAGTAAATTCACAGGAGTTAAAAGTAGAGCTTCTGTTGTTTTCTCCTTCGTGCTGTTGTTCTCGTGGTCAGCTGTTTTACGCTTGAGGATTACTCTGGTGCTGAGATTAAATATCAGCGGCACTGTAAACAGGGTGTGTCTACTTCAGTCACAGAGAAACAAGCTGCGCCACATACTGACCTGATGTAAAGATTATACAAGAGCACAACTGCATCTGTACAAACAAACCTCCCTAGTTTTGATTTCACCATGTTTTTATGTTTAATGTTTAATTTCTTCCTTTTCTTCTCACACAAACACATTCTTGTAAACTGAGAGGACTCCCCTTCTCCAGAGGCTCAGAGACCCAGTTTGACTGGTTTCTGCTGAATGGGTCTGAGCGACCAACACTCAGATTTCACAACATGAAAAACACCACAGCGACCATCAGGAGCAACGGCCTCAGAGGGAAATCATTAAAAAACAAAGTGAATACACGATGAGCAGCGTCACCAGGATGTAAATGATGCGACAATGTGCAAATGGGAGATTCTGGTTCTCGATTTTGAGGTCAGAGTGAGACATCAGTTAAAAAAAACATCCAAAAGTCACATGATTTGACAAAATAAACAAAAACATCTTCGCACAGAATCATCATCAGGCAGACAGAGAAGGAGCAGAGGGAGGGACAGGGAGGACAAGGACCCCCCCCCCCCCCCCCCACGAGCCTGTGTATGAGCTGACTGCAAACATTTGTTGTTGAAAAGTTAATGAGCGCTACAGCCTGCACACTGAGACGCAAAACCTTAAAAGAGATCAAGATGACTACGAAGAGACACAACAGGAATACAATCAGATGCAAAACAACTACAAAGAAATGCAAAATAATACAAACGTTGCAGCCTTGTTGTTCGTAGCCTTGTTGTTCGTAGCCTTGTTGTTCGTAGCCTTGTTGTTTGTAGCCTTGTTGTTCGTAGTCTCCGTCTCCGTCACTCTTCTTCTGAAGCTTTGGGGGGACTACAAACATCTGTAACCAAGGGCCTGTTCTCACAAATAACAATAAATATTGATCGATTTATTATGTTTTCATATTAGAATACAAGTTGTTTATTTGGCATTCCTTAACTAGAAACATAATGAATAAACAACGTGACTATCAGTCACATTATTAGTCGCATTTAATTAAATACAATTAATAAAGAATTGGGGCTTTAAATTTGCAAAACTGCAGCCCAGTCTGCCAACCCATTTTAAAGTTTCTAAACTCGCCCCCCAAGTCTGATCAGCATACAGATGTCCTTTCAGATTAAAGTTCCATGTTTGTCCTTTCACAGTAAAGTTCCATGTTTTCGAAGGTGGTGAAGCAAAGATCCAGCAGTGAGATCGAGTAGAATCTGAGGATTTTCCCCCTGAAGGCAAATAACAGAACTTTACTAAAGGAAAACTCTTCACTTTACAACACGTCTCGACCGTGTGATGCTTTAAAATGTGAAGATCTGCACCTGAAGCTGCAGCTTTGGTTTCATCTTCCAGCCCCAGTTGCCAGAAAATGGCTTTGTGTGCTGCAAAAGAAGAAGAAGCTGTGAATCTCATCCGAGGAGTAGCTCCTCCATCGGCACCTCCAGGTTTCCCAGGTACCAGATGATCCAGAACACCAGGCTGAGAAACATAATGAGGGGCCCCGAGAGGACGAGGAAATCCCAGAAGCTCAAGGGAGCGAAGATGCCGACGAAGAAGAGGATGAGGCCTGCTGCGTCCAAGAAGACGGCGATGAAGAAAAACAGCAGGCAGCGGCCGAGATAGGAGGAGTAATCCATGACAGGAGTGAAGTTTAGGCAACTCTTCACGGCTTCAACACTTTATCTGTACGAAGGGAAATAAAATAAGAAGAAACGCTTCCTCCCTCCTCGCTGCTGCCTGAGAGTCTGAGCCGCTGACGAGGAGGAAGATTTTTAAACGCTCAGGTCACATTCCTGCCTCTATCTACATCTCATGACTGACGGGGGAGAAATATGTTTCCTTAATGATGACAAGAGATTGTGCAGCTCTGTCGCTGGATGTCGCTTCATTTCAGAAATATATTACAGCCACAGATCCAGGTCTTATCTCAGCCCCACAGGTGGATTTGGAAAGGTGGGAAATATCGGCGGATTTCGGCCCTAAACATTTTTATTTTGCATGATTTGGAAGAAAAACGCAGGAAATCAGCTGGAGTTCTTTTTACAACCTTCAAAAAGTGACTTTAAAAAGTGATGATGAGAGACGAATCGGACTCTTGTTTTGAAAGTTATTTAAGAAACTAAAGGTGAACACAGACAAGGAAGAGAAGATTAAAAAAAACTTGTTCTTTGTTCAACCTGGGCGTCACTGTGTCGATCAAACAGATTCACAAACACACAACAACAACGTCCAGTTCCATGTAAACTTTATTCCCAAGAAAAATAATTTATATCTGTCACAAAAACCAGCACATAAGAAATAGAAATTTGCTCTATACAAGTTAAAGACAGCTTCTTCCTCTGTGCACAGCCCTCCTCTTCACTGTGGGTGCAGGGCTTTTCCCTGATCAAGAAACTGTCTAAACTATTATTTAAAAAAAAAAAAGTGACTTTAGTTCATAAGCTCAAGGTTTTCAGTCAGTTTTTGGAAAGCAGCACGTGGAGGAAGTCTGTCCGTCAGCAGCAGGAAAGCTGGATGTCACCTGTGAAGAAGAGAGAGAGGGTTGAAATCAAATAAATGACATTAAAGCAACGATGGAAATGAATGTGAAGGGAGGGGAGACGCTCGGTGAGACGAGAGGGGAGATGTAATTGCATTGAGCCTCCCTGGATCTGACTGAGAAGTGGCCTCTGCTTCAGAGATGTTTGGGAGGATGAGAATGAGATGACTGTCTGGTAGAGTGACTCTGATACGACATGAAATAAGATAAATAAGATAATAAGACACGAAATGATTTGCAAGACCCCCACCCTTGAATTTTCAATAAAATGAATAACATACATTGAAGAGCTTGTCTTTGCTGAGATAAAGGAGCAGGAATATGAAGGAGTTTGCAGATTTTACAGTGTCTGAGGAGGAGGCTGTTGAAAATGTGCTCACTCATCGATGCTGCCGTCACTTTAATATCTGGATTCTCAGCAGCTCCAGCTCTTATCAACTCATTTCTTATTTAAACTGTAAAATATCAAAACATGTTTCTGGTTTTAGGAGAAGATACTTGATGAACAGTTTTTCTAATGATCCTTTTTTCTGGTTAATAGAGTCAGTGACGGAGTGAGAGAAATAATTTCAACCTTTTTCTCATTAGAGGTTCTGATGTGCAGATTGTATAAATGTTAGCGTTAGCTCACACCTTTAAGTTATCATTAGCCAACATGAAAACACACAGACAAAGAAAACATCTGTTAAACCGGGCGCTAATCTAAGGTTACCCAACTGTAAATGGCATCATCTAATGCATGTTGGGTAATTCTTGTTTTGAGCACTGTACTGTTCCAACACTTATCAGTGCCACTGTTGAATCTGATTGATAAACATTTATGACTCATAATGGATGGAGGCAGGTGGCTCCTACAATGGCAGTGTTGTCTTTAGGTGGAGGCCTGTGGACGCTGGAGGAAAGTCCAGTAATAAAAACCCATAAACCTGCTCTTAGTCACGGCTGCAGAAACACTGAGGCCCAGTTTCCTCAGTGTGACTCCGCCCTCTCACATTGTTTTGACGGGCCGACCGAAAACAGCCTGTGAAACATTAGTGTCCCAATTCCACACAACACACTCCCTCTGCAGCAGGTCGTGTTCACGTTGAATAATGAATAAGAAAAAAATCTACATGTAAACAGAAATACACCTGATTTCTGACTGTGAGCGAACTCGCCAAACCCTCTGTGGTCTGACAGCGCCAGGAAAATCTCCTTGAAACAACTTCATGTTTTTCCCATAGAGAATTTGTCACTTCCTGTTCCCTGGTCCTGAAGTCTGTGGTTTGTTGAATGTGTTTTTGGTCAGATGACAGAAAACAGGTTTGTTGTTTAACACACGCTCAAGACATTTTCACCTTTTATTCTACAACATAAAATACATCAGTAAATACCTCAGTCCTGATTTCTTGTTTAAAAAAAAGGCCTGTTGCTAACAAATGCTGCTAACAAACAAAATTTAAAGACATTTCATCCAAAAAGAACAAAAAACAAAGAAAACCTCAAACAGAAACAAAATGGGACGTGGCCTCTGGTGGCCCCCGCCCCCCCGTTATCAGTCTCAGTGAAGTTACAGTAAAGAACCGGCCTCATTGTTCAGCACTGAGTGTTTGTTCTTTTGACCACAGCGTTTCACACAGCTCCGTATCTGAAGATCGTTAGCCAGGTTAGATAATATGGGAATCAGGCTAGGGAGCATTAAAGTTAACTATGTGGAACTAGTGGATGGAAGGAATGTGCACGGAGCAGACTTTATGATCCCTGCATGTGATGGCAGAGCGATGGGCCCGGGCCGTACCTACACCTGAACCTACCGCACTCCATTCCCCCGGATCAATAAGAACTGCTGAGTTCCATTAAAATGCAATTGCGCCTTTTGGCCCACAGGCTGTCTGCCTCGCCGCCCGGTTACAAGCAAACTGACGGCTAAAATAATGCAGAGCTGTGAAGGTGAGCTGAAACGGTCAGGCTCATTAATTAACAGCTGCCACGGGCCACTGAAGATCTTTTCACAGCAGCCGGGGAAAGAAGGAAAAAAAATTAATTATTATTACAGATATTCATGAGCAGAGTGAACTGGGGGGGGGGGGGGGGATTCAGGCAGCATGAGGGCACCCATTCCTCAAGACTGGCTTCACTGTGGGTGTCATCTGATCTCTGACAATAATGTGAGAAATTTCATAATTATGGCTGGGGTGAGAGCTGGGGGGGGGGGGGGGGGGGGGGGGGGTGATGATGATGACAGAGTCAGAGCCGTGGCAGCAGCAGCTCATGACATGAAAACAACAGCAGACACATGTTTGTCGGTTGTACAGACGCGGACTGTCGGAGGAGGAGCCAAACACTGTCTGTGACGTTTTGTGTCTCCATGGAGACGTCCATTTTGTTTTCAGGTTGTCCGTCCATCTGTCCGTCCCATTGTTGTGGACACAATATCTCAGTAACGCCTTGACGGAACGTCTTCAAATGAATTTGGCAAAAACATTTACCTGGATTCAAGGTGGAACTGATTAGATTTTGGTGGCTAAAGGTCAAAGGTCACGGCGACTTCACAAAACGCGTTTCTGGCCTCGTGAAAACAATATCTCAGTAATGTTTTGACGGAACTTCTTCAAATTTGGTAAAAATATTCACCTGGACTCAAGGATGAACTAATTAGACTTTGGTGGTCAAAGGTCGAAGGTCAAAGTCAGTGTGACCTCACAAACTGTGCTTTTTAGCCATAACTCAACACGCAGCAATTATGACAACATTTCACACACATGTTTATATTTGATATGACTAATATTTGATATGACTGTAAGCTGAAGCTAGTCTGAGCGGAGGAGGAGGTAATTCTAGGTTATGAATGTAACAGTTACAGTGTCAAGAGACTGAGTGGGTTTGGAGAAATGGGTTCTCAGAGTCTCAACAGCATTTACAATAATAGACTCAAAAGAGAGAGAGGAGGAGGAGGAGGAGGAGGGAGGTGAAGAATACGCACCATGTCCTGTCAGAGGAGCCTCTCTGCTTTGTCATCTGCTGCCTGCAGAGCCACGTCCGAGCTCCTCAGGACCCCCAGCTCCACGTTCTTCTCAGCTGGAGATGGGACCTCAGTCCCCCAATCAAACCCTCTGTTGTCGTGACCCGGCCGTGCTCCGCCGCTGCCGCCCTCCCAGGTAACCCGACATGGCGCAGCGGCACGCACAGTCCCGTTCACCTCCTTCCCGTTCCCCATGCTCCTCTCCTTCTTCTCCTCCTCCTCCATCATCATCATCATCATCATCTTCTTCTTCTTCTTCTCCTCCCCGGCTTCCAGACACTTCACGCCGCCTTTGGAGAGCCTCTCCGACAGCTTCCTGGCCCAGTGCGTAAAGCTGATGTCCAGAGAGCCGGCGCGGTCCTCCCCGTACAGCTGCACGTTCCCGGTGTACCACAGAATCCACCACACCAGGCTGAGGAAGATGATGATCGAGCCCGTGTAGATGAGGAAATCCCCATAGAAGCGGCCGTCCAGGTTCAGGTTGCCGAAAATCCCGACCAGGAGCACGACCAGACCAGCTGCATCAAAAACAACAGCGAGGAAGAACAACGGCGCGCAGTTGCCCACGCAGCTGTGGGCCATATCCTACCGGAGGGGAGCCGAGAGCCCGAGTAACGGCGCCGAGCGGCGTGCCTTGTTTTTCAGGACGCACATTTCCCTAGCTTTACACCTGTGCGGCGTTCACCTGTGCACAAACCCCGCCCCTGCCTACGTCACTGTATCCAGACCTAGGATCCAGACCAGTGGGTTCCAAGGGGCCGCAGATGTACATGCTGCCTTCAAATGCACAACGTAAATTTCACACTTCGAAGTTTCTTGTGTTTCTCTTTGGAGAAAGTGGGGAAGAAAATCACCCGAGCTTCCAGATTTCTCTCACTCCCTGATCTGAAAAAGTACAGAGTTCAGAAAGAAATTCTAGGAGAAGTTTTTATTTCCCACAGAAAAAAAATCCAGTGTGAAAACCGTCCACAGTGAGATCCCTGTTGGCTTGCCCCTGGTGTATTTGTAGCTACCCAAAAAACTTCAGTCATTGCATCAGGGAGGCGACTGATGTCTCAGCACATCTCGAAACCAGAGCATTAAACTGTATCTGTACAACCAGGACTTTAGTTTAGAGGTCATCAGCTTAAGTGTCCCCCAGGATCCCCCTCGAAATGACTACCCCCGCCCCTCAATAAAGATTAAGACCTAATTTTCAACATTTTATTTTTTATTTATTTATTTATTTTTATTTCATTTTAAAAATATAAAATATACATAATTTATAATTCAATAAAATCAAAGTCACATTTTTTTCAACCGCTACCGTATTCCTACGAACAAGCGCACCCACTGTATTACGCCGCAGCCGCTCCGTAAGTGCGCTTGCGCGTAGGAATACGGTACTAAAAAAATGAAGCGCCAAAGAAGAGTTAGCGCGTGCTGTTTTCACGGGAAGATTTAAACGGATATTGGATTGTTTTGGTGGAAATTTTTAAAAGTGTCTAAAATACTTTTTTTCTCGTGGCCCAGCCCACAACAACACGTCGCTTTGTTACTCTCCCTGGCTCTCCTAACTGGGACCTCCCTCATCATAATCTACTTTAGGTAATGTACCAAAAATATATGACTCAAAAACCCGAACTATCCCTTTACGTAACGTAAGTGTTGCGTTGTGTGTGTGTGTGTGTGTGTGTGTGTGTGTGTGCGTGCGTGCGTGTTTGTGTGTGTGGACTCCAAGTTGGCAACTTTCCCACTGTGTTTGAAGTAGCCTTGCTAGCTTAGTTTGCTATCTGGCTAATGTGACGACACACTCTGGACCGGTAAGAGCGGGAGATTGAACCGGAGAGTAAAACGCTGTTTATTTTTTGGCGGTATCGACTCCACCAGGACACGGACGCCTTGAGAGCGGGAAACCCTGACAGTGGGATTTTTTCTGGATGCAGGGAAAGTGAAGCCATCACTGGATTTAACCAAGACCGACATGGATGAGTCGCAGCTCAGTGTTGTGGAGACTCGGGTCGCAGGCCAGCCGGGCGGCTTGTCTCCAGGTCCTCCGGGCCTCTGGTTCTCACTGCCTCCAAACATGCGCTGACATCTGGGGCCTCCACTGCTGAGAGTCAGGATTATTTCTCCAGGCTGAAGAAGGTATTTTCCGAGCCAGACTAAAAGCTAACCTGACCCAGCTGGCCTTGGAGACTGACCTGAGCAGAAAGTTTAAACAAGAGCGGAAGGATCTTCTTCTGAGGACATTGAACTCATCAGCAAACCGAAGACTTCACACTCAGTTAAGGTAGGATTGATTTATTTCTTCATGTTTTAGTGTTGTGGGTCGTGGGATGCTTTTATATGTTTGGTTAGCCTATTGCTTATGTCACTAATAGTTTTGTTACTTGTATAACAGCCAGCACACAGGACAGATTGTGACTATGTTGTGATGCCTGTGTTAGATGGTGATTTTCAATAGAACCTGTTCTCAGCTGATCAGCAGAGATTGTTTGGTGTCTTTACCTGCTGGTTGTTGCTTTAAACGCTGACTTGCTTTATGTCTGTAAATGTTGTTGGCGCTGTTAAAATCAAACTTGGGAGAGTTGCTGTCATGCAATAGTGTGTGGATGACACATATTTCAGGGGATTGTGTATGTGAGGTGTAATGATGCACTTGTGAAACGATATTATAGCTGTGCCTACTGTGGGTAATTCTTTGGGTTAAGTCACTGCCCCCCTGCATTTCATTTGTAGAAGAAGCTCTTTAGTCAGTGATAGTTGTCAGTACATCAATGGCACATAACAAACAGGAAGTTTGCATAAATAGTTCAGTAAACTTGTCAAAATGTCAAAAAAGTTTATTTGTACAATACTTAAATTAACAAATCTTAAATTAATTATTAGATAATATCATATAGATGCTTCTCCACTGTAAATATTTTAATCACCAAGTACTCTGTCACAAACATATTACTGAACAGTACATACAGCTTTAATCTCTTCACATTGTGTCAAACAAATAACCAACCTCAGGGACTCGGGTCGGGTCAGTTACATATGTGTGTGCACGCTCTGCACACCCTGAATGACAGGCACAGAGAGAGGGCTCTGCAATGAAATTTAATTTTACCCATTGGAAATAGTAAAAAAAAATCAAATAGTGGTGGTTAATGTTGATACTGAGATGGGCTAGTTTAAATTTGTTTTCATCACTCTCAGAGGAGTGGATAGAGGCACCAGACACAGTGTCATGAATTTATTAAAACTATCAAATGTGGGACACGAAGTGTTAAAAGTGAAATTATCCATTTATTTATTTATATAAGGAGTACTTTTAGTTTCTTTAGCTTACATGACTGTGTAAGTATCTCCAGCTACTGAGATTATTATGATGGAGAAAATGTGTCAAGACATGGAAATATTCATCTTCTGCTTGCAGTCTGAAATGACACACAAGTCAGAAGAAATGAAAAATAAAATCTTCCCTTCTTCGGTTGTATTTTACCTCTTTTCTGCTCCGCTCTATATGGTCATTTTTATGATTTCCAGCGGCACTTGAAGGCATCAGTATTCTGCCCTTTCAGATTTCTGGATGGCACACTGAATTTTTCCCAGCAGCTTCCTGCATCCCAGCTCAGTGACCCCTGACACCTCCACGATTCATGTGAGCGGCGGGCAAACTGAAACTGAAACGTAGTCACAGTGTGAATGATTTCATGACTTATTAAGCTCTATGATTAACTGGAAGACGCGGCAGATTACATGGATTTCCTTCAGTGAAGTCCTTCATGGCTCAGAGTGATTCCTCTGCCATATGTAAGGCATCTGCTGCAGAAAATGACAAGAAAATAGGGATGAAATGAAATGAGGGATGATTGTGGCTTCTTCCTCACAGCCAGCAGAGAGAGAGAGGATTACCACTACAGTAACAGTCCAAATCTGAAACTAACAAATAGCTCTACTGTATGAGTACAGTGAGACTTGGTAATACTGAACAGTGCATGCTTGATCACAGTGTGTGTTCATTTTAATTTGACTGCTAGAGGGCGCCAGTCATCTTTAGAAAACAGCTGAACCTGCTGGTCGCACTGCACTGGAAACACTGCACTGCTCAACCAGCAGCAATGAAGCAAAAAACATCTTTGATAGGCTCAGTCTGTCTGATCACTTTCATCTGCCATCCATTATCCCATATAGATAAGGCATGTATGCATGTATACACACAATGCATGTATACACACAATAAATATGGAACATCAAATTCAATTGATCATCAAGAATTAAAGATTATGGCCAAAAGTAATCAGTGCAGAGTGTTGCAGGTTTAAAGCTACTATGAGGATAGATAGATAGATAGATAGATAGATAGATAGATAGATAGATAGATAGATACTTTATTTATATCATATCTACCCACTGCATCTTTAAAATCATTTCATGGCCAAATGTGTTATTTAAAAAATACATATACACATATAAATGCTCCTGTGGATTTGTCACTACAATCAGCTCATCTTATGTGACATGTAGTCATCTGATCAATTGTTAATACAAAAACATTGATTAGTGCGGCTTTAATTTGCATATCTTAGAAATCACTTCGGAGTTTTTAAACATTTTTCTGCAGATTGTGATTATAGTTTTTTTTAAAGCAAAAAATGTATCTGTGTGCTTTTGAAGATTTTTTCATTTCAGTCAGTGGCTCTACTTTCTCTTACATTTGCAGTTTATTTGAAGATGTGGATGAGGCAACAGGAAACAGCTGTGGACGTGAGTCAGTGCACATTAAACATTCTGATGTTAAAGGGCAAACACAAAAAACCCTACTCTGGGTTGTTATATTTGATATACCAAACCCTGCGGTAGTTTAAAGAGGTGAAAACAAGCCAAATAAAATTCTTCAAAAATTATGCCTGAGAGACATTTACACTCAAAACAGCCTGAACTTGTTTTTCTCCCAATAAAAGCTCGGTGAAGAGGAGCTCACTCACCCTCCATCTTTTCCTTTAGGAAGAGCAGCCGGTCCTGCAGGGTCATTACTCAGCAAAGTTAGGTTATGTTGTCTTTAGCTTGCAAAAGGTTCCCATAAAGGGAAGAATGCTAATAAACCCTGGTTGATTATGGTGCTGTTTCAGTACTGGCATTTGGCAGGAACTAAACTCACATCACTCCAGCCCATGTTTTCTTGTTATTGTAATCACACATCACAGTCTGAGCCTCTTTAAAGTTGTCAGTGTTGGGGAAGCTACTTTGGAAGAATAGCTTTGCAAGCTACCAGTGACTTTACACTGGAAGAAGTTGAACTACAGCAAAGCTATCACAAGGAGAAATCTAGTTTGGTCAATTAAAACTACTTAGAAAAAGTCATTCAAACTCCTTTTTAAAAAATTATCTAAATTGAGTTTATTGCAAAAAGTGTCTACTTGTTCAGAGGTCATATTACAAACCAAAAAAATAAAATATCCCACTACAGAGTGTGAAGCAAACTAAACTATAACACCAAATGAAATAATAAACAATATAATATATAATATAAGTATCTCTACAGCAACTAATCCTCCATTGTCTCACTGCTCATGACTGAGCACCAGAGTTTGCTAACATTAGATCATATATCACATTTCATGTTGGTGAAATGACAAGTTAACATTAAAAATAAAAGGATGCACTTTCAGCTAGCTAGCATTAGTTAGCTAAACTGTGATTTAAGGTAAAAGTTAGCAAATAACTAAACTACTAGTTCAATTGCATGTAGTTAGCTACTCCCAACACTGAAGACTAGTATAATAACTAGTGCAGTGCCTATTCGTTGGTCGATGGAATTAGAAAAGCATTATAAGTGCAATCTATTTACCATTTACATCAAAGTTTATGTTACACTGTTATTTATGGTGTTTGTCTGTTTTTTCACATGGAAAAACGAGGTTTGAAGCTTCATCTTCATCATCAGTTGACACTGCGTCAGATGTCAAGCAAATCAAAGGACAGACAGACAGAGCGTCCTCCATTACATTTAGATATAAATGTTCCACAGGCAGTACAGTGATTTTGCCTCTATAGCCAAAGTGAAGCTGCAAGGACATTAAGTGCAGAGACCCGGTCACCTTGGCAGCGTTGGATAACTTAGGAAATGCTTGCTTTACAAACCAAGACCCTGGAGATTGCATTATAGTGTAGAATCAATCAGAGAAGACATGTAGCACAGAAACACTTTATCTGTGCCAGGAAGAGGCACGGCTGGAGAGTTAAACCTTCATCTCTTCCCTTTGAACAACTTCTGGATGTGAAGGAGCTGGAACTGTATTAAATAATTGAGAGTTGGAAGGTAATTGAGGACATAGATCAATAATATCTAGGGGGTTGTTCTCATTACAGAGATACCAAGACACTTCCGAAAGTTATGGCACAATGATGATGAATCTGGAGAGAAAGGCAGAGAGAAAGGGAGAAGAAGGAGGAGGAGAAAGGGAGCAATGAGATCTAAAAATTTAACAAATGAGACCCATTTCCCATCCCTGTCTGTCTCATCAGAGCCTCATATCAAACCTTTGGATGTGGCAGGTGGTTTGGCCGCTTCACATTTCAAAATGTCAGATCTCTGCGCTTAGAAATGGGGATCTTTCCAGGGAGCCTGACGGCTTCCCGGGCCCTGATTTCCCAGAGGATTGGCAGTCTCGACACGCATGGGCGTCTGTGAGCATTTAAACAGTCAACCCCCCCCCACCCACCACCACCCATCCAGCCTCCCAAACGGCACCCAGCTCCCTATTACAGCCTCTTCTATCCTCTCATCCACTATCTCCGCCCTGTTTCTCCTCCACCATCAAGCACACTTCGCTTCTGCCTCTATCACCTGTAAAAAGGGACTCGCTCAACTTGTGGGATTAAACAGAGTCATTTCATTAAATGTTTACACTGCCTTAGCCAAAGTGAGCGATGTGGAGTCGATGAAGCTGGAGTTTCAAATCAGAGATGGTATCTTTTCCTCACCTGGGGTGGAAATTGGAGAGCTGCATTTAAACTGATAGAGTGTGTTTCAGGGGATCAGTTACTTTTCTACCTGTTTATCCCCAGGGGCTCAGTATGGAGAGGCAGAGCTGGTGTTCATGCTCACACACACACACACACACACACACACACACACACACACACACACACACACACACACACAAACAAACCTAACTACATGTGTGAACCCACTTTTGTTTTACTTTGATTATATTAGATTCATTGACTAGTTTCAAACCTCTAATCTATGTCCTGACCTAAAACTAAATTTCTAAACTTAACTCAGTCCTAGTCTAATTCTAAACCCAGATCCCAAACTCTTACTGAAGTGAACTTTGGCTGAATCATCCTCACTTTGAAGCTGAACTCAAATTGGTTCTCAAATGACAAAAGGACAAAAAACCATGGTTGGATTAACCAGCTATTGGCCCCAGAGGCAAAAAGTCCATATTGATCCCAGTTCTTCCCGTCTCATTGTGTTGATCCCGTCACCCAGTTCACCCTGAGACCCAGTAAACAACCAACGCAACCTGCCACAGATTTGCTGTCTGTGAACAGATAACATACTAAACCACTGGAATTAGCTTAATTTAGTCTCATCAGTGATGGTGGTACTTCTAATGTCCATGTCCAGGAATATGTTGGACCAGAAGTTTCATTTTCCTACCTGTGAAGATGCTAAAGTGCTTCACAGAGGTGAGGAAACCGGCTACGTCGGCTTTTAGTGGTAAATATTTCCAAATCAGGAAAATAAAACACAATTAATTTTCTACAAATCAACTAACACTATATTAAATCAACATTATGATTCAATATAGTGAATCAGGGGCCTTCACGGACCACAGGTTGTGGATCCCTGGGCGTCTGGGTTGGTACCAGCTGGTAATTCAGCCCTAACTAAAGAATGAGTAACAATCAAAACTGCTTTTTTTTTTTCTTCTCTGTTTTTTCATCTAAACCTATTTTTTCTCCTGTCTGCTGCCGTCTGCACATACACACACCTACACACACACACACACACCATTCAACCAGAACATCTCTTTGAGGTCGAAGGTCATCTCCCATCAGCTGTTGTTCGGAGAAATCTGCCCTCCAAGGACAGTCCTGGCTGTTTATAGTCGCTGGCCTTGGCGTCTCTTGTATCTCCTCCACTTTAACATAGCCCAGGAAACTGACTGGGAAAGTGGTGACGCCAATGAAATCTCTCCCCCTCGACTCCCATCCTCCACTCTGAGTGGCTATTGTCTTCACCCCGGTCATATAAATCAGACGGTGCGAGAGAGCGGAGGAGGATTAAAAGAGGAAGCGGGAGGGAGGGACAGAGGAAGATGGAGTGGAGGAGAAAAAAGAGAAACGGGTCTTATGGCCAAACTCTCCTCTTCAAGGTCGTCACGGTGATTGGGTTGGTGTGAGGAGGATGGGACTCAGGGAAATGAGAAAGCACAATGTCCAGTCTGCAGTGTGTGTCATTTGCTCCAAAACAAATTTTTATTTCTGGAGCCCTTCGGCCGTTTCTGTTCCTTACAGCTCTTAAAGGAACATAACAGGAATTTCAATATGAACCTATGGTGAAATATACATGACCATGTTTCACAGTGTTGCATAATTTGGGCGTGAATCGTCCTACATTGACAAACTGCCGACCCCTGTTCTATGAATGTCATTACTGAGGCTCGGTATTTCAGGATATTTTCCATCCTGTCGAGAAGATTTTTCCTCTAAATCCATGTCACATGATGAATGTGAAGTGTTTCATCACAGCGTCATCCTGTGTGATGTCCATATGTGTTCGAATGCAGATCAGTTTGTCGTGACAGAAAGCAGATAGCTGTAACTCCTACTAACTCCTACTCTTATTTCTCATTTGTCTGAGAGTAGGTGTGATCTAACATACTGTGTATGAGCTTTCCAAGAAGGCCAGCAATGGTGAATATGGAAATTTACACTGTTTGTTAAAGGTTTTGTTCACCCAATTTTTTAAAATAATGTGTAATATTGTATTATGTGTTATATTTTAAATATTTTTCTGGTATCTAGTCGTGCAGTATTCATGTTTTGAGATATGAGCAGCTCAGTGTCACTGTTTCTTGAGAGAGTTGTTGAGATTTTTTTGAAATGTAATTTTTCGGTGCTGCTGGGGCGCAGGCAGAAATCTCAGAGACAAATATCTGAACACATAGACAAATATTAAGTGAGAAAATATTTAAAACAAGTATAAGCAGCATAGAGCCTGATGAAACCAGGTGGTGTCACAGACAAGATCATCCACCTGTGCAAACAAAACAGGTGGTAAAACCTTGGTGATGTAGCGACTGGCTAGTTGCTACAAACCTCTGTAGCTGGTGAGCTAACAGCTAACACACTAGCCTATTGGAAACAGGCCAGCTGACTTCATTTAAGTAGCAAGGCAGGAGCTTGGTTGCATTTAATTTATTCTGGAGATGAAGGTCTACCATTGATAGGTCGTCTGTGCAGCAGGTTACCCATAGTTACGTTTTGTTGCTAGGCAACATCTGGTGGTCGTAGTAATTATGACAGGAGCAAAGGAGGAAGTCCAGTGATGTTGTATATCAGCCACAAAGTCCACAATAACAGCAGGATGAGGTGGATGGATGGATCAACAAGACGAGGGTTCGTCGTTTCTTTTATCCGAGAGTGTTTTTTATTATTGTAACCATGACAACAAAGAAACCACGATCTTTTACTAAATCTAACCAAGCCATGACCATTTGCAATTGAAGCCATTGCGAAGAAGGTCCCTGTGCGCCACTGTTGGTACGCTCCGCAGGTCTATTGTTGTAGCCATGACAACTGAGGTCCAGTACACACTATTTCAGGAGACACTCCCATAGGTCGTATCAGAGGGTTGGAACAGACGACCTGTGTGGTTGTTCAGGTTGCAGGACATGTTGGAGAAGATGTCACAGATTTAAATGCTGGTGTGACTGGGCCTTTAAACCTGCTGTTACACTTAATTTCTTAATTTCATCTAGTTTCCTAGATCCAGCATCAGAGGTCAAGTGTCTTTCTCAAGGACCCTTCAGCAGGACAGACTCTTGAATCATTTGATGATGCTAATGTCCTCAAACCAGCACTTTTTCATATTAAATAATATTTTTCCATTTAAGATTTTGTGTTGTTAGACGTGATTCTGATATTTTGTTTTTGTTACATACAGTGTGAGCCTGAAAGAAGAAGAGAGTGATGGAGACTGAGAGAGGAAGGGAGAGAAAAATGGATGCCGGTGGCTGGTTTGTGTGAGAGAGAGAAGATGGGGAGGAGGAGAGATTTCCCTCCTTATCTTTCACGGCAGTTACACTTTGCAGATTTTTATCTCATCTGGCAGAGAGGCATGTGAGGTTCGCTTCATCTAGCTTTTAACTGATTATCTATTTGTCAACATTTCTCACCATTTCCTCTTCTCAAAGCCCCGGGGAGGTCTGGAAATATTGACTTCAGTCCAACAGAATCTAAAGTCGGACTCCAAATTGAGTGCAGAGGCTTCTTCTTCTCCTGCCAGGCCTGATTCTGCACCTTCAAGTGTATACCCAGGCTTTAAATCGGGTATTTAAAGATTGATCCAACACACAACAATAGTGTGTCAATTACTAGACATCTCATGTATAATCTGCAGGGAACAGCCTGTGGTTGAGGAGAAATACAGGCAGCAGTTGGCTGGAGGAGGCGGTTAGAAGCTCACTGTTGATTTTCTATTCATCGCTTATTAGCCAGAATGTCATTCCTCCGTCCTCCCCGAGACCACGTTTCTGGAGCAATTTGAAACAAACAATTGAACGATCTGAAAGGCTTAATATGATTAAAACATGATCAACTACGTCGGCGGCAGCAGCCACTGTGCGTAATTGGATTACTAATGGGGGAACACGGATGAAAAGTGGCGGGGAGAAGAGAGGTCCGGACAGACCTGGATCAAGTGTGGTTTCTATTCTGATGCAGGGAACATATTGTGGTGGGAAAATAAGCACGATAAATCATGTCACTGTCCCAGATGTAAGGAGTCATTAAATTTTTCAAATGAGTGAATTTGAGATAACCTCAGTGTGTGTCCCTCTGGAAATGAATTCCTGGACAATAAGACCATGTCTCATTAATTTGATGAAATGAATTATTTTTCCAGTGGAGACTGTCCATTGCTGTGACCATTGTGCGAATTTTAAAGGGTCAGCTCACCCAAATTTTCAGAAAGTATATACCCATTGTCAGAGTGCAAATTATAAGTGATGAAATCCCTACAGTAGCCTGCTTGGTTCACTAAAGCTTAGTTTTCCCTCTGGAGTGTAGTGAAGTGGAAGTATGAAGTAGCAAAACATGGAAATACTCAAGTAAAGGACAAGTACCTTCCAGATGTTTCCAGATGATGTAGATGTTCCACTAACAGCAAGGTTTAGAAATGGTATGGTCCACTTTAGGGGTGTCTGAAATCGTATGACAAGATTCTTCCAGCCATAAATATAGAAAATATACATTTACAATATATGGATAAATGTTACAAACCCCTCAAACTGGTGTTTTTACCTCTTTTGGGGGGTGGGGGTCCAGGTCTTAATCGGGGGGGGGGTGAGACCCCTCCACCCCTTTCACAGGTTGTTAATGCAAGAAAACAACGTCTGAACACTGAATAAAAGAAACAAAAGAAGCAATCAGAGCAGTTAGCGTAGTTAGCATCTTTCATTTGTTTATGTTGTTTGTTAGCTTGTAACCGGCAGTGGCTGACACAGTGTTAGCAGTTGTGCGCGCCCCCCCCCCCCCCCCCCCAAAAGGTGACAGGATTGGTTCCTTAGATTTGTGACGTATTAAACCCTGAATCTGTTTTTAGACTGTCATTGGTTCACTGCAGGTCAAGGTGGAAACACTCAGTCTGATGATTATTTCATCATCATGTGTCTGTGTTATATAAAAACATCATATGGACGTTAACGAGGTGAAACACATGATTTTCATCAAGGTAACTGTTCAATGCTGTGAGCTCTGCATTCAAAATATAAAATACCCTCTTGGATTAAAAAGTGCGATATATTACCACCTCTCCTCTCTCCTGTTTACTGTTCTGTGCAGCTCCTGGTTTCGTATAGGACAACACCAGCTATATTAGATGGTAGCTTCTGTGTTTGGGGACTGGATAGATGTTATCCTCTCTCCAAATGTATTCTCATATCAGCTGGGCTATTTCTGCTGTTGTTCCCTCTCTTTCTTTTTTTTTTTTTTTTTCTGGCCTGAATGTGAAGATCTGTCTCTGGTCCCTCAGATTCTGCTGTACCCGCAGGCTGTAATAAACTACAGACATGTTTCTCCAGCTCTAACTGCACCTTCGCTGCCCCCTCTCTGCGACACAGGCCATATCATTATCCTCACAAGCAACAAAAATGCCTCTGCAATCTCGGTGTTGGAGGAATTTCTCCCGCCTTCTGTCAGCCGCTCTCCGGTCGTGACTTACACTGAATGCACAAAACAAGAAAAATAAAAATCCACAAACGCGCCGGTGTTTTTGTGTTTCCCCCCGTGAGGAAGAGGAGAGGATGGGAACATGTGAGGGTTATCTGACACTGCAAAGCTGGTTGAAAGTGTTGCTGCATGGTGAAAGAAGCTGTTGTGTAATAAGAAAATAACCTTGTGCAGAACTCCTCTGTTAACATGGGGAAAGTGACACAGGAAGTGAGTGCAGACTACAGTGAGGATACAAGTTTTTTCTTTTTTGTTTCCTGGCTGCAGTCCCAGAAAGCTATTGATCCTGGACGTTGTGTGCTATGAATGAGTCTGCTGCTGGGTTTGTGCACGGCTCGTGTGCATCTGTTTGTCTGGCTGTGGACCAGATAAGGAAGCAGAGAGCAGAGCTTGAGACAAGGCGGTGCAGATGACCGTACGGCAGAGAGCAGTCTGAAGGCGTTCCCGCCTCTGATTCATCCTCTCTGGTCGCTCATTTGCAGCCACCGGCCACAAACAACACTAGATGGCGCTGTTTATTTCTAGTAGGGAGCTTAACCTGTCATGCACATTAATACTCAGAGGAAAAAAGTTTCTCCTATGTAATAGTATAGCACCCACACATCATTAACTGATAGATGCTCTTGTTTGAAATGCTGGTTACTTCTCGTGTTGGAGCAGCACCGCTTCTTCACGTATTGATTTTTTAATTAGTGTGTATTGGGGTGAGGTTGCACCATTTGAGCACAGTTTCTCAGTTTTCTTCATGTGCTCCCTGAGGACACGACTCTCCGTGTGATGCTCCGGACAAACACGAACCACAGAGAGCCTTTTGGAGAGGGTGTGACGGCGGCGTCAGAGCGGCGGAGGAATGCAGGCAGAGCTCGTCGTGTCAAGTTTGAGTGAACCGTCGATGTGCCATTGCCTGGCAACAATGATTTTCCCAGCGTAATGTGAAAACCAGGATTGCAGGACTGTGTGTTCCTGCTATCACTGAGGTGTTACTGTGTTTGTCCTCTCAGCAGCAGCACGCTCGTTGGAAAAATACACACTCTGCTAAGTGACAACATGATATTTTCTGTATGCATGTGTCTATTTTCTTGTCAAAGAAACACACATGAGTTTGATTATTGATCAGAGAGACAGAACAAAATGCAGTGCACGGCCACTGGACCGGTCTCAGATCACTTTCCACGTATTGATCAAAGCAAATGAAACGACTTGAGTGGCCAAGACTTAATGTGATTCTGATGTGTGTTTGTGTGTATGTGTGTGTGTGTGTTTGTGTGTGTATGACAGGCAGGTTGACGTGGAGCCGGGGGAGACCTCATTACACCAGACCTCTGTCCATGTGTGAGACAAGGCCCTCGTCTCGTCGCCGTGTCCTTGACACTGCTGTCATATCCACTGCAAGTGCATGCACACACACACACACACACACACACACACACACACACAAAGTTTGACAGTTCACATTTGAGAGATTGGAGAATAAACTCGTCGATAGAGAACCTCTGTTATCTGTCATCCTGTCCTCTGAACATTGTCCTGCGCTTGGAAATTGGCACCGAGCAGCTCGTGACTAAAAGGCAGATTTGTCTTCTGTCCCGTCTTCACCCTGAAGGACAATTCTGGTTTATTACAATGTTAGTCTTATTTGGATATTATGATAATACTGTACACACCTGGGGTAACACAGAACTATTATTACAGTCCACTGGGCCAAGAAACACCAGCATTCAGGATTTCTAAAATGTGTTATTTGGACATAGAACAGAATTACAGTAATGATGATGAACCATAAAAGGAACAAACAGTATTTTGAGTAATAATTTTACCATTAACCTTTTTTGTCTTTTTTTCTTACTGCGTCGAGATTTCAGCAACTAACATGGTCAGTTTATTATTATCACCAGTTAGGGATCAGCAGCACGAACTGAGATCCCTGTTTTTCTGCTAAAGTCTAATCCAGTTTCTCAGGAGAAATACCTGCAGGATCCTGATTGTTACTGTGTGCACTTGCAGTGTGTGTCAGGGTGCACCTGTGTGTGTTACATCCCGAAGAAGATCATATGTTTCTTCAAACCTCATTAATGTTACCAGGCAACTGTCATAGGTATAGCCTAAACTTAAAGCTCCATCCGGTCTAAAGGTCTGTGTCCATGTGTAGTGTGATTATAGATCAGGTCTAGCTTCTATATTAATACTGTGAAAGTATCAAAGCCTCAGTCTACAGAGAAATGCACACAGCCTGTATTCAGAAACTGAGCCTTAAAACCAGCCGTCAGGACTTCTGGAACTTTGTGATGTCACAACAAAGCAGTCACCAAGCCCCGCCCACCTGGACCCACCATCCAAACCTTGCAGGATGTGGTTTCTCTGAGTGTTTTACCTGAAATCTGCTTTATTTTTATTGGAGCACTCAGAAAACAGTCAGCCAATCAGAAGAGAGGCTCAGAGCCTCCTCTCTTCTGATTGGCTGACTGACCTGTTGTTACTAGAGCTCCAGAGAGAAGCCTGAGAGAGGAGATGTAAAACTACACTGAGATGGTTTTTATATCTTCTTATAGATCAACACTTCAAATAAAACAGGAGAAATGTAAAATATGGAACCTTTAATTATAAAAATTACAACTTTGGATCAACTTTTTATCCACAGCTGTTTCTTCCAATTACTTTTCATGCAAGATATTTTTATGTGCAAGTTGCAGAAAACTGCTGTCATGAAACCTCATTCAAAATCTCGTTGACATTTATAACAACACAAATAATTAAAAATCCAGTTTGGGAATAAAGCAGAGACTTACTCTGCACCATGACCTGTGTTTACCTCCAAAACAGTAAATAGATAAATGACACAACATCATTGTGAACTGTAGTTAAATGTCATCTCAGACATGTCTGAGTGTTGAGACAGCAGAGATTACAGCTGACAAGCTGCTGAAACTACAGGTGAATATAATGGATACAGACATGTTGCTACCTGCTTATCTGAAGAAAAGGAGCTAAAAGGTTTTAAAAGTCGCCAAATCTAGTGAGAAAAATCACTAAGAAGCCAACACCACAATGTTGATGAGCACTGGCCTTATAATGTGGGTTATTTACAGTGTGACAATGTTGGAGTAATTTAGTTAGTAATTTAGATTTTTATTGTTCTTTATATTTAGATTTTGAAAATGCCTCTAACGAGAACATACATTCAGAATTAAAAAAACAAAATTTCATTGATTATTTATTACATAATGGTGATGAATGCTGATTTACCATCAAAGCATAAAGTAAACAGCTAGTTCAACAGGTAGTTTAACAGGTGGAGCAAAGATCGAAGAACACTCCCCTGTCATTACAAGTTACTGTGCTAAGTAAGAATAACTTCAGGTCAGTATGTGATGGTCATGTGGTCACATTTTACCACTGGAAATCACACAAAATCAAACGATATAATGATCTATTTTGGAAATTAAACGTCCTTCGTGGCAGGACATTCAGGGAAATCAGTGATAAACTTTATGGGCAGATCTTAAACCCTGTTAGCAGGACTAATGGCTGTGACACGGAGAGGAGACGACCCCAGTTGTATGATCTTCTAAAAGCATGTCAGAGATAGGAACACACTCTCATGCATCTCCCAACACACACACAAGGGCGACTCACACACCCCCCGGGGGGGGGGGGGGGTTTATTATGAAGACAGTGATGTGGCCACACATTTCACCTCTGCCATGTGTTATAGGCAGAGCGACGTGGGCGCGGCATCTCATTCTACTGCGTCTGACCTCACGTCATCTCCGCCAAGGTGGGTGTCACCTCATTCAGAAACGAGGCGTCGCTCCCTCCGGAGGATCCACCCCCCCCCCACCCCCTCTGCTCGATGACAGGGCCTCGAGAGCTTACCACAGGCAGAGAGGTGAGTGAGAGATAAATCTAAAGAGGCGGTGCAGGAGGGGAGGAGAGAGACGGAGGGAAAACAGAGGGATGGGGTGAGGAAGAAAGGGAGGGAGGGATGGGGGAGATTGCAGGGAGTGTGGGAAGAATGGGTAGATTTGATGCAGAGGAATTAAGGGTGTAGAGGTGAAGGAGCGCATCAACCCCCTCTGTTTCATCTCAGCACGTCTACAGCCTCATTCAGCCTCAGACAGCAGAAAATAAAGCCAGCCATTTATCTGCGTACAGAACTGTGGAGACCAGATGAACGGACCTGTAAACCCTGATCCAAGGTCAGTTTCTTTCTCTGAACGCCTGAGTTCAGGGGTGGCAGATTGGAAAAGCTGGTCCTCAATCCACAGTCTGACATGGAGTCGCTGCCGCCGCCGCCGCCACCTCAACCGACAATCAGGACAATTTGTTGAGTCGCAGCAGTTTCCAAATCGTGACCCTGTAAATCACAGAAATGGCGGCTCCTGATGGAGATCGGGCTGTAGAGCTGTTTCATATATGTTTGACGGTGCTTCCTCTTCCTCTTATGGCTGAAAATATGTTCGGTACATGTGGGATAAACATGAGGAAACCCTCCCGCAGCTTTACCTGCGACCTGACAGTTGTGAGTCTTAACGAACACAAACTGATGAATATTTGATGAGCGGACAAGGTGTGACGTTAGCTTTTAGCTCCTCAGCTTTTTAGTGAAGTCGTTTTCAGTCTCATGAGAGAAGCTGCATCCTTTTTTTTCCTTTTTTAACCCTGCTTCTCTTTCATGTCTTTTACTACAGGCTT
This sequence comes from Seriola aureovittata, assembly GCF_021018895.1. NCBI lineage: Eukaryota > Metazoa > Chordata > Actinopteri > Carangiformes > Carangidae > Seriola > Seriola aureovittata. The sequence goes on from NC_079384.1 coordinate 1,680,561, forward strand.
TGCTAATCGTCCACTTCCTGTCGCTGCGGCGTTTCAGCAGGCTACTGTCTCTGCACATCCTCACCAGCTGGAGGCAAAACTGCTAGCCTCAAACATCTCTTACTGCGCCATACAGAACACAGCAGCAGTAACGTTCTGATGAAAACCGGACAGTGAGAACACACATTGCTCCAATCTTGAAATCTGGTTATCTGTTTGTCACAGAAATTCTTTTGTTGGTTTTGAAATTTCAGATCGCCTTCGCCCCGTCTAATCTGTCCGACATGGTTAAGTACAATGCTCTAAATCTGTTGACTCTTTCAAACACAATCTTAAGACACATCTTTTCACCATCGCTTTCTCCTGAAGTGTCTTTTCTTTTACCTGATAGTCGTGTCTTATCCTGCTGTTTTAATTCACTTTTATTTTATTTTCATATTGCTTTCTCCTCTGGTGGCTGTTTTATCTTGAATTATCCTGCTGTTTTAATTCAACGTTGGTTTATTTTCCTTGATTTTATTGCTGAACTGTGCTATCTAAATAAAGTTTATTATTGTTATTATTATTATGAATGTGCTGAATGGAGTTACTGATGTCACATTCATGTCAGGTGGGAGTTATCTTCCAAATTATAATTATCACTGGGAAAGTTTTTTCCCTGACTTCACCCTAAATATTACAGAAAAGCTCACAAGAGGAGGCTTCATGTTGGCTGCTGTTAACGGTTGCTCAGTTAATTAAATGTTAATTTATTATATTAACCATGCACAGTATCTTAAATCCTCATGTGACAAACTGCAATGACACACCTGTAGCTTATCAGTAGTAGCAAAAAGCTTTGTTCGCTAGGTAGCATTAGTATGACATACATTAAGAATTGTGGCTAACATTTATGTCTACTACGTCTTATATATCCTCTTAGAGCCCACATGTTTTAAACCTAATTTGCATACAGTTGCATATGTAAATAATAATAAGCTTGTAACAGAAGAACTGTAAGGCCAGATTTGTAAGGTAATGTATTCTAGTTAGTCTGTTTTGCATGTGACATACATGCTTTGTTTTTTTTTTTTTTTATCATTTTTCAGTTCTCAACTGTAAAAAAGACATAACTACCAACAGGATATAGTTTATACAAGAACAATGAAAAAGTTCCACAATACTCCTACATGTTGTCAAAAGCTGCTCTGTGAAGCTTCAAGGCCTCTTGGCCTAATAGTTTAGTTTAATAAGCCTTTATAGTTCATATTTTCACTCTCTGAAAGGAAAACTGGGAGAAATGTGCTTTAACTCTTTGTTATGAAATTATAGAAAACACACTGAAACATTCTGATGCCTAAGAAACCTTTTTGGAACCATTCAAAACAGAGCTGACTGTCTGTCACACCCCTCAAAGCCTATTGGCTTTCCATTTGAAGTGCCCGCCCCCCTAGTTTGCTCTGATTGGTCAGTGGAGACGTCCATCTACAAGCTGCAGTAATTCAGTAAAGCTGTGAAAAAAAAAACAGACTTTCCGACGGAGAGAACGTCATTACGTCATACACTCGGTTACGCTCGCTGTCTTCCCCGGACCGCCTCGAAGTGACACCGGATCCGATCTTTACAGGGAGGCCGCCATTTTGTAGCCAGAGAGCTAACAAACAATAGCAGATCCGCTAACACAGCAAAGATGGAACCGGAAGGAGAGAGAGAGAGGAGTGAGGGAAGAGCAGCGGGAACAAATCGCTCGGTCCTCTGCTTTGGACTTCTCAGGATGATATTGATTAACCTGGAATACTTTTACAGGGAACCCCTCTGATTTCTGTGACCTGTGGACACTTGTGGACTTAAGGAATATAAACAACGGAGGAATGGAGGGAGAATCGGAGTTCTACAGTCTAAACGGTATGTAGTCACCACACTCTGCTGTAGATATTCATAAATCATATTTATTAGCTTATGGTTAGCGCAAGTAGAAGGTATATCTGAATTCTGGAGAGTGAGGTAAAGGCAGAGGACATCTAATGGGCCGTAAACGGGCCAGCGGGCCAAATAACGATAAATAATAACAATGTGGATAAATTCAACAACATAACCTGCTACTTTCACATGGGAATCCTTTATTTTGTCTGTTTAAAATACGTCACCGCACTTTTCGCTTTGCTCCTGTCATCATCACCTAGCAACAAAAGGTAACTATGGGTCATGATAACCTGCTGCACAGACGACCTATGGGCTCGTTTTATTTTAACAGGAGGGCTGTTACATTAACTGTTGGATTGTTAATGGATCAGGGATGCTAACCGGTTTGATGCATCACTCTCTGCTTTGCCACATAACACTACACAACATTGGTGCTGGTGTAAATTGTGTGCTGCAGAATTGTCCAATAGGAACACAGCTTGTTGGAGTGCAGCGGTGAAAAGCTTGTATGTGTTGGTTTTGCAAGGCGATGGCAAACTTATTCACATTACTGTGGAAAAACAGCTTTTTTTTTTTTTTTTGCATATCTCTATTATTGTAGATGTGGTCAGCTGAATGTTCACATTTGTTTAACTGAAATATGAAGAAAAATCTAATTACTTCTGTTTCTTCTGTTTCTGTACAAAAATAAATTGGCCTCAGACAAAAAAAAAAAGATGGTCACCTGGCGCATGCAAATGTGGTTTCCAGGTTTGTTACAAAAACACTTGCTGGCAGCATGCAGTACTGTGTTTTTTCTCTGCTTTGGATGCAAGTTATTCAACATCTTATTTTGTGTCTGCAAGTTAAATCATGAATAGAACCATAACTTTCCCTGACTGCATCTTCAGACATAAGTATAACAGAGACAGATGAGGAAAACAACACATAAAATGTTATAGTGAGCGATGGCGTACGAATACGAGCTGCTTACACTCCAGGTTTCTTAAATCTCTCTGTCTGCCGCTCTCTCATCTTCTCAAAACACACTTATTATTATTTCCCATCCTTTCATAAGCAGCAATAAAGAAAACAAATTGGGGCTGTGTCAACTATGTTCATGAGAAGTTAGCAAGGCAGGGAGGGTGGGGGAGAGAGGGAGGGACACAAACCAATTACAGGCATTGATTTACTTCCAGGCTGCCTTATGGGTGGCTTAGCTTGCCGGTCAGGTTCCAGGTAATTCAGGGGATTGCATCCATCGCCATGTACTTCAGTTATCGCTGCAATCCCATCTCAGCCTCCATGAAAGCACGTGGTGAGACCGGAATATTAATAAGCAGGCGCTGCGTTCAAAGTCTGGGCCCATAAGATATTGCATGATCCACAGTGACAACCCCCCCCCCCCCCCCCCCCCCCCCCCCCGCCTCTGTATCCACTCCGAGGGGGCCACCATTTCATGTTTCATATTCTGCTGGTGTGTGTGGCGAGCTGAATGCAGAGATACCTCTTAGCATGTTTCTTTTATACGCCAGGTCTCAGATGTTTACAGATGAAATGCTTTTCAAACGTGCCACAAAGCCTCTCCTCTCAATACACGTTTGATAAATGTGGCACACGCTCTAATCAATCATGTGAAGGACTTTTACTTGTTGGACGTCTCTAATTGTCAAGAGCTCAAAAGACCCCCCCCCCCCCCCCTCGCCGTTTGATGGTTGAACACACCCGTTAGGAAATCACTGTTATACAGTTGTTCAATTTCAGAGGCTCAAGGACGAGATGTGAAGGACAAGAGACATAAAGAGAGGCTTGGGGAGTCCATTGTGACCCCCCCCTCCACCCCAGCTCAAACACATTCAAACAGCCTGTCTTCGGATTCCACCTGCCACTTTTTCTCATTTCGTCTCAGTCCTTCAAACCCGTCCTCTCACCTCTTGACTTTCTCCTCTTTTTCCGTCCGCCGCCCCCTCCTCCGACTCTTCAATCACAAGCGTTTGGCTGCCAGTGGGATCAAGCCACTGCGAGATGTATGAGCGTGGAGAAAAATGGATGGCTAATTCAATCAAGTCTATTATTCCTGAGGCACCGCAGTGTTATCAGCAGCACTGCAAAGGCGTTTTGATGCATTGCCTTCATGCTCAGCCTTGCCCCCCCCCCCCCCCTCCCCTCCTCCCCACTCCCACAGAAATCAAAGTTGTTGTGGTCTGTGGGGGGAGGAGGGGAGGAGGTGGAGAAGAGCTTCACAGAGTCATCAGAGACCAGAGAGAGGGCTTGTTTCAGCAGCAGGGCGACACACAGCAGTGGGCCGTTTACCTTCACCACAAGGAAGCTGCTGTCACTGCGACGAGGAGTCGAGTGTCAGGTGTCAACATCATGTGCAAACAAGGAGTGAATCATATCAGTCTGTGTTTAGGTAGAAATAGTTCCGGAGGCAGCATCTCACTGAAGTTACAGCAATGACTATAGACTTTTAATAGAAATATTTTCTCAACTATTTATTTAAATGTCACCTCTTTAGAGCTGCACTAATCAATGTTTTTAAAGGGACAATATATATCCTATCCTATACATCCAGAAGGATGTTTGTCTTTTTGCTGTGTTTTTTGTTGCAGCATTTTGTCTGTAGACACCATGATGTGATTTTCCAAATGCACCTAATCCCTCCTGGCCTCCAACCATCATATGAACCACATATTAGACGACCCCAAACTCTATCTTAAAACTGCATCCAGAAATCGTTCAGACCTGGCGTTTCCTGACGCACATACGTATAGACCAGAGGTGTTCAAACACTTTGAGTGGCGGCTCAGTGAATGGAAGGGAAAAATATGATAAGTTATTACATTAGTTATTAAAAAGCATCCCGTAAATTAGCCACTTTAGCCATATATGGTTTTCCCCACTTTCCTACAGTCAGAAACTAATAAAAAAAACCTATGAAAACACTATAGACTGTAAATTAAGATGGCCGTAGCCTCCGTGACATCACCCACGGGTTTCTGTAGGGCTGTTTTGAAGCTCAGAGGGAACTGCTCAACCGTCGCCATCTTGGCAGTGCCTGACTCCGCCCCTAACTCCCATCTAATCCAATAGGCAAAGAGGAGGGGGCGTATGTGGAACTGAGATTTTGGTGAGACTTTGTAGTGAACATAAGCTCCCGTTAGCATCGTTAACACAACTGGGCGTCTGGGTATCTAGCTCGTAGGCTAACCCAAGGCTAATTAATTTGCTGGCTAATTAGGTACTGTTCTTCTTTTTGTCGAGAGTTGCTAATTCTGGTGTGATGAATCAAATCTCTTTAATTCCAGCAGCATGGAGAGAAGAGGCTTACATGGTTGTTCTCTAAAGAAGGTGTCTTACTTTGTTTACTGTCAGACAAACTAAAGACAACAGTTGCTGACACATGACAAGGTTTGTTGAGTCAGTGCTACATTCGAGTGTTACTCATGCCTTATTCAGTACAGTGACTCTTTGGTGGTGACTTCTCTGCAGGCTTTCATGTGACATTTTAACATGGGAGTCTATGGGGACTGACTCACTGTTGGAGCCAGACTCTAGTGGTCGTTAGAGGAACTGCAGCTTTTGGTTCTTCAGTGTTGATGCTTCATGTTTCTTCCTTGGTGGTTGTGGCTTGCCCACACCTCCCCTTAGCTCCTTAGGAACCTGTGATTTGGGCTGATGATGTGAGATTATTGTCCAATAAGTTATTTGATTTCCCACAAATTAGACAGAAGCCTGTTTGAGGGAATGCAGTCAACTTTTGGAAATGTGTCATCCTAATTTCTCTCCCTTGACCTTGAGACCAGGCATTTCATTAGGCTTTTTAAGATCAGTTGACATGATCTCTGATCATAAATGATCTTTTATCGTGTCTAATGGACAATCCTGTTAGCACACTCACATTTTTAAGAACATTTCCCTCCACTGTACAAAAAGGCAAATGTCGGCAGCGTCAACACAGGTGGAAAAACATTAAGCTTTAGGTTGAATATACTAAATCTAAAGATTAAAGAGGCACGGAACACCTACTTTAACAACCTCATTAAAGGCAATAAAAGTAACCTTAGATTCCTTTTCAAAACTATTAATCACCCTTTAAACAGTGAAGCTCTTCACAATCAGAGCTTCAATTACTCCATCTAACGCCTTCTCCACCCAGGACAGTTTCACTCCTGTTTACTTAAACTAGATGACTGTGTACCCGACTCATCCCCGTGCCACTCCTCTGTTGAAGTATTAAACACCATTTTACTCTCCACTATCAATAATTCCCTTTCCTCCAGCTGTGTCCCAAGTCATTTAAAGTGATAGTTGGGGTTATTTGACGGGGGGTTGTGTGAGGCAGGTAGGTACCTGCAGTAGACTCAGGAGAGGCAGCGGGAAACACACTTTGCTTTGGTACGACATTTTTCAACTGCTGAGCTTCAGTATTCCTATGCAAACACGCGCACCTACGATGTGCGATGTGTTGTTAGGGATAATATTTATAATATTTCACTTTAGACAGAGCCAGACGAGTTTTGATTCCCTATTTCTTGTTTTATTGTTTTATGCTAAGCTAGGCTAACCACATCCCCACTCTAGCTCTGTCCTTAGCACACAGACACTGTTCCTTACGATTAAATTATTAAAGTAGATTTTCAACTGAAAATCATCTTAAATGCGTTTGATAACAGCGTGTAATTGACAGCATCAAGACAGTTGGGAATAAATTGACAGGGGTGAGCAACGTGGGTGAAGAGGCATTAGAGTCAGAGTAAATAGATTTGGACAGGATGAGGACTCACACTGATATAGACTGATATAAAACAAACAAACGGAAGATGGGATGAGCGTCTGCGGACGACCACATGTGAGTTCATAAATGTCGTGGGTAAAAAAACAGAATGATGACGGAGTGAGAGACAGAGAAAGACAGGAAAGAGACGGAGTGAGGGAACGAACAGTAAATGGAATCTCTTTATTGAAGACGGGCGATGTGAGAAATCATTTACCCTCACGTCCGAGCTGTGTTTCGTTTAGGCCATTAATCACAGCTGTAATGGAAAGCTGAGCCCTCTGCTACACACACACACACACACACACACACACACACACACACACACACACACACACACACACACACACACACACACACACACACACACACACACACACACATGCTGCATGGTGAAGAAGCAACCATAATGGCCACATGGGAGGGAGCTGAAACACTATTGGAAAGCAAAGCTGATTTCACAAAATGAACCAGTTTCCAGGAACGTAGACGTACGTGTGTGTGTGTGTGTGTGTGTGTGTGTGTGTGTGTGTGTGTGTGTGTGTGTGGTGTGTGTGTGTGTGTGTGTGTGTGTGTGTGTGTGTGTGTGTGTGTGTGTGTGTGAGAGACTCCAGGCAGGAGATAGAGGAAATTGTACAGATGGATTTTTGGTTGGTTTTCAGTGTCAGAAATACCTGCTGCAGGGCTACTTCATTTTCTTTGGAGAGTGTATCTGAGACACAGCTGTTGATTTTGTGTTTGGCATTGAAAGTTGATGCTTTGTTCCTCTGTGTTATCAGAAGAAACAGCTTCAAGGATTTCTGTGTATTTCCACATTTTCCGGGACAAACTTAGAAGTTGATCTCAACTTTAAATTCTCCTTCCTCTATTTTGTGATGCTGCTGTTACTGTCGTGTGTTTTTCTGTTTTTCTACAGAGGACAAAACTATTTTTGGACATATTTGTGGAAACTGTGTCGGAGCCTCGAGTGTCTGAGTGGGCGTCTCCAATGACAGTGTCAGCTGAGACCTGGAGACGCTCTGTCAACTTCAGTGTTGCACTACACAGTCCACGTCTGTCTCTTCACGACGCGACGTCTGTGCATCGGAGACACAGATGTTCCTGTTCATTTGACTGAAGACTGTTTGTGGATTCAGGTTTCTCTTCCTGGCTCCACCCACGCGATCACGCTCGGCTTATAGTCTTTGCATTGGGATGATGGAAGGGTCCGACAGATGAATCCTTCGCAGCCAAACCTATCCCAGGATTCATTGCGGGCCAGTGATGAATCACCTTTCAAACAGAGACTATGGCGCACCTGAAGACCACACCGTCTCGGTTCGGCCTTCACAATCTACGCAGCCTTCGGAGGCCGGTCGATACCAAAGATTCAAGACCCCCGGAGAACACTGATGTACGGGCCGATATCCTGCCAGAACCGTGAGTCATATTTCAATTTCCTCTTTTTGGTAATGACAATTTTGACAACAAAGTCAAAATTAACACTAAATGAATGTTAATTTTAGTTTGACTTTAATGGATGGGGATAATTAATCTCCATCACAAGAGAAACTGCTGTCCTCATAAACATGAAGAACGGGGATCAGACAAATCAAAATGAAGGAGGGAGGCAGAAGATTCATATTTCACCTTTTTCAGAAACAGGAATACTCTTCAAAGTTGTGTTTGAGTTTTCAGTTTTCAGCACAGCCTCAAAGCGCTGCCCTGAAGAAAAGCCCGGAGTCTGTCCTCGTCTGATGATGTCACCTCCTCTTCCCCAGAACTCCTTCATCAGCAAGGTCAGGAGGCTCTCAGCGTGGAGCTCAGTGTGGCAGCGCTAATGCAGTCAGCTGGAGATAATGGGGAGTTTTTGGGGAAGTGGACCTTCAGCGTGACCCTGGAGACGAGGTAGCAAAGCTGACTAAATTATTCATCAGCCGTCACTGATCCCAATATAAAAATAAATAAATATGCGATGAGTCCCATGCAAATGAAGATGAGTGTTTTTGCCTGTTCGGGCCGCGGATTCTGTAAAGGAACGGAGTGAAATGCAAGAACAAATCAAAGAAGCGCGCACGCCCACCACCTCAGGAGCTCCTTTAAACAGAAATCAAAGCAGAAAATCTGTCATTTTGGTTCTTTCATCGCTCCATTTCACCATATGTTATCCCGCATTGTGTACAAGAGCTTCAAGAGACAACCTCTCTGTGATGAGACATTATCTCTGAGCCAGAACATGTGGGAGTTCGTCACATCCTCATATACAGTACAGTCACAGGAGGCCATTAGGAGCTCATACACCAAGTGGTGAACAATCAGTGGGACATACAGTAAACGTCACATCACACGGTCAGGAGCACATCTGCATGATACAGACAACTGTAACTAACATTTTATTTATTGGGTTTGGCTCTCTGAAGCTGCCTTCCTCCTGTCCAGCGTAGGTCGGATTAATAATTCAGCAGTTTTCTGCATTTTGAGTGCCCTTTATATATTTATACCGCGTGTGTGCCAGCGTGATGTTTGGGAATCTAAAGTTTGTGGCCCATTTTTTGTGCAGCAAAAAGGCCACCAAGTGCTTTTCCATCCTCAGACCTCATTGTTCGGCGGCCGGCTCTGAAAGGGGGTTTTTGTTGGGATCCATTAGCGTGTTTTGTACAGTGAATACCCCGCAGTGCCCCCGCTGCGGCGCACATAACCCACATGCATACACAGAAGTAAGCATACATACACCACCAACCCCCCTCCGTGCCCAGCCCCATCCCCCACGGCATACAGATACTCAGTGGGGGGAAATAGGTGGGAGGTCAGGCTCGAAAAGGATGCAAGTCGGTGTTAGTTACTATGGCAGCCAGTCAGCCTCCCTGACTGCGCAGCGTAGAGGGTGGCATCGCTGTCAGTAAATAGATATTGGAACACCACTTCACCGGAGTGTGTTGGCGGCTTATCAGATCCACACAAACCAACACCGAATGATCAAATGTGTTGCACAGAAATCAAATGGTTTGCAGCCTACACAGTGTCAGCAGTGTGCAGAGCTGTTTCTCCCTATCTTGGTGAGGCCACCTGGTAAGTGGTGAAATATGGGACAGGTCATTCAGTGAGCTAGCAGTTGCCCGGAGGGAGGCTGCGAGTAATGCACGCCACGCACTTCATGGCTTTATCCAAACTGACAGTCCGTCTGCTCGTCTGATCACTTCACCGAGCGTCTTTGTCACAGATATTTCAGCCACCAGCTTTAGTTTACTTAAAAGCCTCCAATCGCTCAGATTATCAGAAAACATATGTTCTTTCTTTCCTCTCCAGGTGTTTATCCATGCTCAGAGTTTGGTTTTTATTTTGCCAGATTTTGAAATGGAAACTGGATCTTTGACCGAAAGTAAATCCAATGAAAAATGTAAGATCTCATGGAGACTAATGCTTCTAGTGTATATATTCATGGTGGCACAGAAATAACCATCAGTTTTACTAGACTGCATATCTAACGCTGCAGATAATCATGATTCATGTTATGAATGATGACAGTTAGATACTAGTTTTACTGCAGCTGAGGATGCGGATCGATCAGGGTTAAGTCCCTTTTATACGTCACTCACGCAGATTGATTATAAGATCGGTCTCGGGAACAGATGGATTTATTAGTAGTTTAGGTTTTAAATTCAAACTAAAACCACATATCTACTCTCTGACAATACTGCGGTTTCTGTATTTGCCTCCAGACAAAACCACAGAGTCTGTGTGGAAGAATCTGGTGCAACTCCTTTTACAACTCTTTTCAAACGGTCGCGGTCCAGCTGTTTGATCTGTACGAGGTGCGGATGGATGACTTTCTGAACTAGTGACTTCAGATTTACAACAAAAAGCCGGCGGTTTACGGTTTGAAAGATGTGGGCATTTACCAGGCCGGGTGATCTATGAAAGCAGATGCATTATGGAAAAGGATCCAGGTTTTTACTCGTCCTGGGGACAAACAGTCAGGATTTCTCAGCCTCTCCTGCTCCAGTGTCCCCACGTTGGTCCAGGCTGAAATCTCTTAACAACTGTCAGATGGATTCCCATGAGGTTTTGCACAGACTTTGATGATCCTCTTACTTAAAGCGATAGTTCAGGTTATTTGATGTGTGAGGTGCTTATATATAGTCGGTGTGTTACCTGCAGAACATTGAGATCAAATACTTGTGTCTACTTCTTTGAACTGGGAGCACACCAGTCTGAATCTACTGCAGGAAATACACTGACTATGTACAAGTACCTCACACAACCCCACGTCTAAACACCTGAACCATCCCTTCAACCTCTAGCGCCACCAGCAGTTATCCTGGGAAATATCTCAACATCTTCCAAATGTATGGGCACTATATTTTCTACAAATGTTCACCTTCCCTACCATACTTTACCTTACCTTACCTTACCTTAATGTACCTTACCTTACCTTCCTTTACCTTACCTTATCATATGTTACCATACCTTGTCGTATGTTACCTGGCCGTACCTTACCTTACCTTACCTAAATGGTCAGAGTTAACTCCACATGTGTTTGGAGCAGTTTACTCAGCCTCAGCTTTGAGGGTTCATTCTTTTAGTTTGGTTCAGCCTCGGCCGGGTGAGAACAGTTTGAACAACATTGAATGTCTTCTGGGCAAAGAGCCCAGAGGAGTCCATCTTCTCGGTCTGCTAAAATACCAAGGACTGGAATTAGATTTGTTTTGCTTTTTTCTATCACAAACTCTCAACCCATGAGCGATCACAGGTTAGCAGAACTCTTTCCAATGAGCTAACACTTCCCTCTGAGTTCATATTGTTCGGCTCTGCTTCTCTCGGAATTGGCAGTGATCTACACAAACCAAATTCAGAGAAACAATAGTTTCTCCTGTGGTTAAAGACCAAAGAAAACCAACTTCATCAGCTTCAACGCGGCCTGAAGCGCTCGCTCTGCTTGCTGCTTCTGCCACTCGTTCACACAGGAAGTGCAAATACCGGCCAAGCTTTTCCTTATCCCACTTCACAAGACACCATTTGCCACTGTCTAAGAACAAAAGTATATTTCTTGGAGACCAGTACTTTAACTGAGGCACTTATCTGTAAGCTTTGTTCCAGGTTGGAGTGACTCAGAAATGACCACAAAGGCCCTTGAGACACACTACAAACTCAGACCAACAAAAAAAAAAAAAGGCTCTTTAAAGTGGCTGCGCTGCACTTCCACCCTGCTCTAAGCTGTTCGAGGCTTCCCTCTGAGTCACCTGAACACTTCTATTTATCACTGTCTCACTGTTGCAGCCAAGTCATTCCTCAGCTGGGACAGGAGGATGTGTGAGAAATGTTTTTTGAGACTTGGGAAAACACCGGTCTGCTGTCTAATCTCACGTTGTCCGTGTGATGCGTTTGAATGGCCCCTCAGCAGCAGGCTGAGCGGAGCCTCTTGTTTCTCCTCAGTGTCGACACGCCGCTCATCCTCACATGATGTTCGCTGGAGGCATCGAGGAGGAGATGCAGCAGGTTTTGTCTTCGGCTGCAATGATGGTAACGTCGGTCTGCCGGTTTAAATATCTCAACAACTGCTCGATGAATTTCCAAGCTCTGAGGATTAAATGTGATGAAATCAAGTAGATAGAAGAAGTAAATCCAGCAAGCAACAATAACTTATAGTAATTCTGGCTAACCTGGCTCTGTCCAGCATTTAAATACTTAATACATTTGTTTAGCAAAGAATTTAACTTCTCTAAAAGCATAAAATATTTTTATATTTCACTTTGTGTGAAACAGATTAGATCAGTGTTAATCAGTGAGATTTACAGACGTTGTGAGGCAACACTTTTCAAGTTAAAGTGACACTCTGGTCTTTATCTTAACCCTTGTGTGGTGTTCGGGTCTGTGGGACCCGTTTTCATTTTTTATCAAAAGAAAAATTATATGATTAAGTATTTTTTCAAACCCAGACTCATTGGCCTTGGCTCATTTTCTGTGAAGAATATTTATCAGAACACATTTTCAATGACCACACATTGTACACCCCCCCTACACATTTCTATTACATACAAGATGTTCGGGTCCACTGGACCCGGGGCTAATAAAAGTATGGAAATTGTTGTACCTTCACTCTGTCCTCCACCAGTCTGGGCCAGCTGTTAGTGTGTGTGTGTCTGTGTGTGTGTGTGTGTGTGTGTGTGTGTGTGTGTGTGTGTGTGTGTGTGTGTGTGTGAGAGTGAGTGAGAGTGTGTGAATGTGAGTTTTGTGTTTCTGCCACTGCCATTCCCACACAAGGTTGCAACATTGTTGCAAAATTCAAGTACCAACACCTGTCTGCTCTCACATTCCCGTACATCTTACCCTCTGTATTGCGGGAACCAATCTTTATTTTCTCATAGTCTATCCCAGCTGCAAATTGGGGGCGGGACACTATAAATATAGCTTTGCCAGTGTGGTTCCTTATCACAACTGATCAAGATGGCCAAAAGATTCTCTGTTCAGAGGGCCTTGCAATTGGTTTTTGAAGAGAGTGAAGCTTTTGATGATGATGTAGGCCTGGAGGAAGAGGTTTCAGAATGTGAGGATCACATTACTGAAAATTCAGAGTCTGACAGTGACTTAGAAGAAGCGTATGAGATTGAGCATCAGCTAGCTCCAAAACAATGATGCCATTTAGGGGCCACTGCCCCTTTAGGCAGTATATACCATCTACACCTGCAAAATATGGTATAAAGATCTGGGCTGCCTGTGATGCCACTTCCTCATATGCTTGGAACTTACAAGTCTACACAGGGAAACCTGATGGACCCTCGTGTGTTGTATAGGCTGGTATGAAAAGGCAATGTGTTCAATGGGGCTGATGTGTTGTCTAAACTGACATGGTTACGATATGTGTTCAGCTTGTGTTGTGTAAACTGACCTGAATTTGTTAACCTCCTAAGACCCGAGCTCTATACTTTGCTATATAGGCTGATTGGGACCTGAGAAAAATGATGTCCACATATGAGGACATTAGTTTTAAATTTCGATTACTGAGTGGCAGTATAATATCCTCATATGTGGTCACCAGGCCTTTGTTGAGAAAAAGTTAGTATTGTGGTCTAGAGAACCCAAAATGTGAGGTCCACATATGTGGACGCCAGGTCCTAGGAGGTTAAATTTCAAATGGTGTTCAAATTAATGAAAATCAATAGTTACAAAAAACCTTGCTTCATTTGTAAATTTGTTGAATTTTTTCCAATCATATCTTGATTGTTATTGATTTTCTTTTTTTATTACATTTTATTAAAAAACAAACAAAATCGAGTAGCACTTTAATTTGTAAGTGTGATCTAAGAAAGGTAAAGGGCAAATATTAACCATAAAAGTAAATGCTGTTTACTGTATATTGCTTGTAATTGAGATGAAGTAAACATCTGTTAAGTATTTTAATAGAAAATTGTTTGATTGTGTTGAATTAAACCCCAACAAATGCAGCGGGTCCACCAGACCCGCCAACACTGGCTGAGTAACAAAAATATGAACATCACACAAGGGTTAAAATACTGGATCGAGGACGACGTGTAGTAAAGGAAATTTATCACTTCACTTTCTCCGAGACTTCACCCCTGGACACCAACACTACACTCCCAGAATTACACCCAGCCCTGTCACTTACCGCTGAAACAGGGTGTGTGTGTGTGTGTGTGTGTGTGTGTGTGTGTGTGTGTGTGTGTGTGTGTGTGTGTGTGTGTGTGTGTGTGTGTGTGTGTGTGTGTGTGTGTGTGTGTGGTTGGCAGCAAACTGGAAACACCAGTGAGAGGATCAGGGGTACATGAAAATAGATTAAAGGGATTCATCCAGTTATCAAGCCACTGCAGACAATCTCTGCTAAGTGATAGCAAGGCCATTCAAAGAGGACTACAGCCCCCCCATCCCCCCCCAATCTGCTGTCCACCGCCTCCGTGTGTGTGTGAGCTGTATTCGGACTCTACAACCGTAACTATATATTTAATTAAAGTAGGAAGAGGATTAGTGATGAAATGCTGCAGTTTAGCAGTGTCCATGTGTGTTGGTTTACTCTGTGTCACTTTGAGCTCTCGGAAAAATGTGAGAGCTTTCAGTGTGGACTCTCGCTCTGGTTACTGTGACGTGGGCGGCCGGTATTATCGGCCCTCTGCTTACATGGAATCTGAGCATTAATGTAGTTGTGACCTTCTGTTTCCTGCAGAATGAATTATAAATACTGAAAAGTGGCTGCAGCCTCGCACGTAGACTTTCTGTAGGCGACACAATTTACAGATGTTCCCTAAACGCCTCACACGCAGGCAATTGGTAGATGCTAGCTACAGAACACATCATGAGGAACCCCGCGTAGGGGGGGTTTGGGACAACAGCAGTGCACTGTGCAGTGTTTTTAAGGGGGTTTATAGTTGTCGTTGCAAAATGTGGCGGTATGAGGGGCCATCAGGGGCCCCTCTTCCTCTTGAGGGACTGGTTTGGTTTTTTCAAGTCTCAGTTTTAGGGGCTTGACAGTCACGTGGACGGCAGGAGTGAACGTGGAAAAAGAGATGAGTTTTGAAACTAAAACGTAGCAGTGTGAATGAAGCCTGTATCACCTGAAACCATAAGTGCCAATAACACAGCAGTATATCAGAGCTTCATTATTACCATTTCAGTTTATATGATAAGCACAGCATGTAACTACAAGGCAGACCTGGAGCCAGGCAGCATTAGCATCACTGGTTGTGATGTGAGCATCAGGCCAAAATGTAATGAAGCTGCTGTGTAGAGTCTGCTCTGTGTATGACGGCCACTGGAAGGGGATCTGATGCCGACATAATGCACAGAGAGCGGGACGACGGCGGGGTCAGTGCGTGCCCACGGCTCGTTCCTGCCCCTTGCCTCCCTGGTGGGTTAATTCAGCGTTAATTGAAGCCGGAGATGATTTAAAAAAAAAAAATAAATAAAAAATGTCACAGAAGCTAAACAGCAAATTATTTGGCAGTGTGGGTCAGAGCAGAGCTCAGGCAGAGTAAACAGCCTGGAGTGCTTCCTACACCACAGCTTTCATCGCAGCCCTTCACACAGAGAGGAGACATCAGAGCCAGATGTGTCACCCTGACATCGACACGAGGGCTTGGCCCCTCACCGTCTACATTACGAGGCTTGGATCGCGCTTTTGAATGCTCCTCTACCTCCATGTAAAACCTCTTTTCCCTCCTGCACGCTTTTTTTTCTCTCGGCGCCGACACGTCACTGGGACTCCTTGGCAACCGAATCAGCTCTCGCTCTGTGTTTCATTCATATTTTTCCTGTGACCCAATTTTCTCTGGTTTAGGCAGCATAAAAAGATGAGGCACAAAGGCAATTTTTCACAGGGCTTAAAGCCTTTTTCATATGAGACAAATTGTGCAAATGGAAAAGGGTCACAAAATTGCTGTAATGTAATCACCAGTGCCATGTGAATTAAGCCCTGTTGTATCACACAGTCATGTGCTGTAAGAGCTGATTATACTAATCCACAGTAGCTTACTGTACATACAGTCACATTTACTCTGAACGATCTGCAAACACCTGCAAACTGTGCAGAGAATAAAGTTTACAAAGCCCAAAAAATATTTCCATATGAAAACAGAAATATGGATTTACATCTGTGCATTCACTGCAGAGACTCTATGACATGAAATAACAAACATGTGACGAGAACAGAGTGGATTTTCATCCTGATCCAAAAACAGTTTGTGAAGGGAGAAACTTTGCTAAACAGATGGGCAGAGAGCAGCGTGTTTTTCAAGCATTTATCAGACTGATTGTAGATTCATTTGAACTCACTCCTGAGACCTCGCTTAATGATCTGTGTACCTATTGAAATCAGCCTGGAGGATATTGATGCCTGTCTCTGATAAACTAAGGAGAGCTTGACTTGCAAGAGCAGCTCCTGGATCTGCTCCAGGTGAGCTTTACTTCACTTTGTGGCTCAGTTGGCTGGAGAATTAGAATGAGGCTCTCTCTCTCTCTCTCTCTCTCTCTCTCTCTCTCTCTCTCTCTCTCACTTTGGCCTATGGCCCTGAAACAAAATGATTATTCCTCACATTTCCGCTAATGACTTTGGCACATCAGCATATCCCGCTCTCTAACACATATCAATTAGTTGGGACTGCGTGAACGCCTGAAACACTCGTGTGAGCAGAGTGCTGACACCAGCAATGTGACCATCATCCTCGTTTGACTCTTAAGTAGTTGTGATAACTCCGGTTTCAATCCAAAGTCAAAAGGTCCCAATTTAGAACCATAACGACCTCAGTTCACCAGCATTTAGTCAGAGATAATTACCAGCTGTACACCGGGACAGTCACGTGCAGGAAAAGTACGTATGACGAAGAAGAATGAAGTTTAGTTCTGCTGCACAGACAGAAACTTAATGATAAACGGGAGAAGCAAAGTAGAAAAGAAAAGGACGTAAAGAAAAAGTAACAACAGAACTAGATTTACCGGCTCGCAGTTGTATCCCTCCACCAACCAGACGAGCTGCAGGAAATATGATAATAATCGCCGTCTTCCGGAGTTACAGCGTTGGTTTTCTCAGAACTTTATTATCTCACTGTGAAGGTGACCTTTGACCTTTTGGATATAAAATGTAAGTGTCATTTTATCCTTATAGACATTTGTGTTAAACTGTGACATAATTAGTGTATGAAGCCAAAACCGTACAACATAACGCCTGCGGCCCTGACCGTCACTGGTGTGGAGAAATATAAAGGAAAGAAGAGAAGTAGGAACTAAAGAAAGGAAGAGGGTCAGATGAAGGGTTAAGTTGATCTGTTCATATTGTTATTATTATTTTTATTTGCTTTATTTAACCAGGAACTCCCATTGAGTTAAAAAAATCTATATATATCCCACATATACAACAAGACGGCAATCTGATCATTTCCAACGGATATAAATTGATCTAAATTTAGATCTTTCTGCAGATTATTCCGTGTCCAAGGTGTTACAATAAGAATCTGTGAAAACTGGCGGTTCATTAAAAAACAACCACCCAGGAGGAGTGTAGCTGAGAGCTGCTCGAGCTGAGGCAGAGGAGGGTCAGAGGTCAGCTGGAAGTTTACCCAGTATCGCCTTGTAAATAATACTATAGCAGTGCTGATGTCTGTGATTAGTCAATGATATGGATCCCATATAAAATACATAGAGACGTAGGATCACAAACCTCCAAACATCTGATATCAACTGCAAAAAACGATCTTGAATGTGAAATCACAGTCACAGTTAACTTCTCTGTGCCTCTTCAGTTTGGTCGTGACGGTAAATGGACAAATGTTTTTCACGAGCAGTGATTGTGTGTGATGTGATAAACTGTCGGTCCGCAGAACTCTGACACCAGCGGCGCTCAGGTCGTAGCTTTTCCTTAAAAACGTGAAATAAAAAGGATTTTCCACTGTCAGGTTTCATCACTGATTTATGAAGCCTCACTGCAAACAGCAGATTCAGACCTTCAGTTATGGGTCTTAAGTTGCTGCATCTGTTGTGGTCGTGTTGTGTTGCTGCTACATGGAACGGCTAATGCAGAAAAATACAGTCCATGTATATAATGGTATGAGGATTTCAGTATAGTGGAGCGCATGTATTTTTACTTTTTCTTGCAGCTCTAAATAACAGTGAGTGATTTCAGATCTTGATTTTTTTGTGACTTCAGGTGACTTCACTCACTGAGACGTACAGTCACACTTTTACCATGAGCTGGTGACCGTGTACCGTCTGTATGCATTACTGTATGTCGGGGCTGATGCCTCGCTACATGTTCATACATTCGCTTTCTCCCTCCTCTGACCAGTCGCCATATGTTGCCCTGCCCTCAATTCCTAATGACAAGAGCGGGAAGGTTAAAAGCAGCAGAGTGAAGACAAGTGACAAGAGTCAGCTCCGACCTGAGAACAGCAACCGGATTTTAAAGAGGCCAGTCTCGCTCTCGTCTCTATCTATTAGAGGAAATGTGAGAAAAAGACTTTTTCTCAGGCCGGAGCTCAGGTTGCTGGTAGCAACTGATAAGCTAACAACTGCAGGATGGAAACATGAGCGTATACCTCCACCTGGGCCCTTTCCTTCCACCAGATCTGGATTATGATCTGGATTTGCACCAATATGTATGAACTCATAGACGTCAGCACCTAAAAAATATGTCTGATTCTTTTTGTTGAAAAACCTCGTAATGTTAAGGAAAGCGATTTTTAAAAAAAAAAGTCCTGGATCCGCCCCTTAACCAGATCAGGTCGTTTGTTCCAACCCTCTGATAAGACCCTCAGAGTGTCTCCTGAACGGTTCCCCGAGAGACGCAGGCGTCCTGGATCCGCTCATGGATAATACAAACAAAATAAACTGCTGCTGCTACTCTCCTTCATATTCATCCATCCGCCCCAAATCGGTTCACCATTGTTGACATAATCCTGCTGACAAACAAACAAACAAACAAACAGATCCGGGTAAAACATAAATATCCTTCTAAATGTTTCCACAGAAACTGGTTATAAAATGTTGAATAATGACATCACATTTAATTATTGCATTAAACATTGCATATTTTGTAATTGGCGTCAGATCATTTAAAATGATGATTAGTCAGTTTTACAGTGTGTTGTACAGTGTAGTGGTGTTAATGGCCGACCTACATTTGTGTCATATTTTACCTCTAGCAGTTATTCACAAGCTGCTATTTATCACAGTGTGATCTGCAAGTTGTCATGACAATAACTGAGGTGACTCAGATGAGGCAGAAATAAAAATTAATTAGAATAATATTAAAATTAAGTATAATAAAAAATAATTACAACAACATTAGAAATGTTGTCAGAACTTTTCAGCCTGGTCCCAGACCTTGAAATCATCCCCTGCCCATTGATGACTGGAGAAACAATCAGCCAATCAGGTTGGGAATATCACCTTTTGCTACATATCAAAAACTCTCATTTAAAAGACACGAGACAAAATACAGAATGCATGAATGAATAACTTCACTTACAAAGGCCAGAACAAACGTTGGCATTCAACTGTGAGGTGCAGAATTGTCCAACATGGATGTCGGCTGCTTGTTCACACCTTGTCATTTCTCTCTTATTTGGCAACAACAGGTGACCAGCAGCAGCAGTCGGAGTCTTTCTTCTCTGAACTCAAATGTGTCTTAAAATGACATCTGACATCGACTGGCCGGGTGGAGGAAGAGGAAGAGGAGGAGGAGGAGGAGGAGGAGGGAGAGAGCAGAGTGGTGATGGAGAGCGAGAGTGACAGCGAGAAGGAGGAGGGGAGGTAATGAAAATGAAGACAGCCCGACAAAAAGAGGTCAGAACTGAGTGGGTGGGCGAGAAGAAGTGATGCTGATACCTGGATGGTCTGACAGATACAGGACTGTTGGGTTGGTAGTTTCATCACTGCACTCAGAGGCTGATGAAACAAGCCGGCAGCTGGGAAACAAAGCACAGGTAGTCCCTTTGTGTTTGGAAACTTACACTTGCCGTTTGTTTCACTCCTTGCACTAGTTGTTGTCTTTGTTGTAGTGAGCCCACTGTACAAACGGAGAGTTACAAGAGCCTGAAATTGGTCAGAAATCTCACAGCCATCATTGTGCTGGCCATCAGAGTAATAGACTGTCTGGATGCATTATCTGGTTGCATTATCTCCCTCTGGCTGCGGCCGGGGGTTTGGATAGGATCCCAGAGCAAAGTGATTGAGAAGCAAGAGGAATCGTGCATGGGGATGGGCGAGCCGACCCGGTAATATATGATCAAATAAAGCTGCGAGCAGCATTATGGGGCCCTCGCCCTGCCGCACACCTCAGGGCAGCTGTCAGGACGCCATTTGTTATGTTCCTGTATGTCAAGTGTAGGGTCACTTCAGGGTTACTTCCTGTTGTCAGTAGGTGGCGCTATGACTAAAACAGCATGCGGATGTCTTCAGTGTGGGACTGTCATCAAGCACGTGAAGTTCGGAGCAGATTGGACAATGTACATTTGACTTACAACAACTTTCTGTTTCAGGGTGAAACATCAGATTCGTTGCACCGACACAGTCATGGCGTTCAGCGAAGGTAGCATCGAGACCTTAAACACATTCTGATTAAGTTCGAGTTGGGCGTGGTCAACCTGCTAGAGGGAAGACATCAAGTGTAAAACGTGACGTTTCCAGTTGCCACAAGGGGGCGCTATTGCAAACTTCACGTTTGCTAGCCTAGCATTAGCTTAAAGTGTTTCGGTTGTCGGCTGGTCTTATATTCAACATCGATCCAACTTCGTTTGCCCATTTATCAATGTGGTCAAAAGAAGGTGAAGGCAAACAAGTCAAGTTCTTAGACCATCTCACCGTTCTCACACAGGATTTATTCAGAGACATTAAAGTGTTCAAGGCTTCCCGCCCTCAGCGTGAAAATGGCCGCCGTGTGAATATGGTCGGGCCCTAAATGCAGTGGTTTGACTGCACGTGGAAGTCGGGAGGAGAGAGCAGGAAGCATTTCCTTTATAAATGATGAGCAGAAAGTGGAAGGACAGAGATTTAGGATGATGGAATGAGCTATTTGTAGGACGACGGTTTATGTGGCAGAATGGTACAACACACACACACACACACACACACACACACACACACACACACAATCAAAGAACCTATGTCGCACTCTTGGTCGAACTTTTCCCATCCTGAAACTAGAAGCCACTCCTCGACAACACCCCTGTTGTGAATGAGTTGCAGAGCTTTATAATAACCTGTGTCTGCAACAGTGGAAGTAATAGGACCGAGCCTATGGACTGAGACAAGCAGCCATTTTATAATGAGGGATGGAACCGCTCAGCCATACAGCACCACTCCTCCTGTTAGGATCCTTAAATTAAAGAAGCAAACGATGCGTGCAGCAAATTCTCGCCCCTAAAATCTCCAGGGCTACCTTCCTCTGAGTGGAATCTAACTCCACTTTCTACCAGCTCAACTCTCATCTGCTCCACTGAGTCAGCCCGGCTCTCAGAAAGAGGGGAGACGACTCGCTGTCTTCAGTGTATCACTGAATTGGAACTGTATTTATCCACGGACCATTTTCATCAGTGCAGGAGAGCAGTTACTTGTGCATTTCATCACTCTGAAAATTTATGGCACTTACAGCAGTGTTTCTTCAAACTCTGGAGTGTTTACCTCCTTTTTACTTCAGATTGCTGGGCTTGTTGAGAACATGGCATTTCAATTTCTGATGCCACCAAACACTTAGACTGAGATGTGGGGAAGGAAGATCGTGACCACGTTTCAACAGAGCTGAAGTGCAGGTGATTAAGAGTAAGGATGTAACGTGAATTAATTAGAAATGATGTCTGAGTGTCAGTTGTCTCTAAAACAGAAACAATAGATTCAATCGTCTTTAAAGCAAAGTTGGTTAAACTTTTTAAAATCAATTTGTACAATATCTGCATGTGGCAGGTCTGCACTACTAGATATGTCCCGTTATATTTATTCATGGCAGTGATTGGGCAAAACGATTTGCATTTACATCGTGCTCAAACTGCTTTACACTACTAGTCACATCCCCCCATTCATACAGCCCCGTGTTTCGACATGTTGTTGGAGCCGGGGCTTGAACCACCGCTCTTCTGAGTACTGGCCGACCCGCTCTGCCTCCTGAGCCACAGACGCCCGTGCAATAAACCAATCAGAGTGCCATCCGCCAAAGCTTTTTAAAAGCCAGAGAGCCTTGAGAAGTGTGAATAATTTTGTGGATCATTATGAAACTATGGTGTCTAGGTCAGTGGTTCCCAACCTGTGGGCCGCAAAGCTAAGGTTAACAAATCATTTGCAAAACAATATACAATTTTAATTAAAAATGCACAAAAAAAACTAATGAATAATAAATAAATGAACTAAAATGATCTTTAAAAATATTTAAAATATTTGAAATGATCCACTGTGTTTCTCCTGCGGTCAGTTCAGTCTGAATGTTTGATCTTTGTAGTTAAAATAGAAAGTGAAGTCTTTATGTGGCCTCCATATTGTTACAGGGTAAGAAACACTGAAGGATTCAGGAGGTAGCAAGAAAGAACGCTTCTCTGCAGAGTCTCATTTATGTCCAAGAGACGTGACGCACAGCAGCGTTGTGTAACGCACAATACACCACAAAGAAGCTCAGACCTTCTGAGTTCTGTGTTGTAATGATCCACTTGACTTATTCAAACATCTGAAGCTTATTTTCAGCAGACTTGCAATGTGCTTTGCACTAGGTAAAAGATACAAAACCAAGATTATCCTTTTAAAATGCAGTTACACAAAACGACTTTTTTACCAATAACACATCATCAGCTCTCCGAGGCACACAGCCGCCTCCCCTTCTGGTTCTGGCCTCCAGGTCCTCGTGCCTTCAATAACTCTGGCACATTTACTGTAAGCCCATGAAATCTTTAGTGCAGTTGGTCTGGTCGACCTTCATTGGGACAAACAGTTTGATGCTCACAACTCAGTGGTCCCTCGTGAGGAAGTTTGATTCCTCCACTTGATTTGTTGTGGTCTCCAGGCGCCTCAGTGATAAAGATACAAGTGGAGACGCACTGAATGTACCCAACGTTAAGAAACCAGGACTGTGATAAACCCTCATGCAGCTACAGTGCAGCTTTATCTTTTCTCCCTGAGGACGTCAGTGATCGTAGAAGGTGCAAGAGAAAGTTACATGAATTACATTTTGATGCACGTTGGATAATTGCATGAATGAACAGGTGTTGCTAATGAAGTGTTAGGACAGAACAAACCCGAAAACCCTGAATGAAGTTGAGTTTGAGAGGCCAGCGCTTCACATGAGCATGTTAACAGGAGTTAAACACAGTTGGTGTGAGTGAGTATGAACCCAACCTGCAAATGCTGTTTCACAGGTCTGGTTGGTTTATAGGCAACGTTTTCCACTCTGGTTCAGAGCAGAGAGAACAAATTGCAGGTGTGAATGCACTCCAGGATTTTGCACCCTGACCTGCACTAACTCCACTCTCCTTGCACCCTGTAATAACAGGGAAAAGCTTCTCTCTTCCAGCACTTTCACAAACACAAGCCGCCTCTGCTCCAACCTGAGCGGGATAAATCTACAAGCGAGTGGACTAATAGAAACTCTCTCAGCCATGCATCATAAACTTTGAAGGCTCAAACTGAGGAGAAAGAGGGGAGAATGAAAATAAATGAGGTGTAAACACACACTGGATGAATGTGCGCTGTCGAATCAGCGTAAACACTGGTTATTCATTATCAAACGGGCAGTTTAATTGGTGGCAGAATATGTGCCAGCAAACCGGCCGGTATGAAAAATCATACGACTGCTTTGACAGAAGGTCGACTCCTCCGCGATTTCTTCTGAGAAATTAGTTCCACCGTTCAGATGAGAACCGTAAACCAGGAGTCAGACCGCCAGCAGGAGCTCACCAGCCGACTGGCATGTGTACATATGGATTATGGGGAATTTGCATCTGTTAATCAAGCTTGTTGGAATTTATATAAATAACAATTGGCAATTTCCACGGATGAAACTAATTATCCGCATTCTTTATTAAGCAGTGTTCAGTAATCCCTCTGAAGGTTCTCCGTCGTGGCATCTTTCCAGCGCTCGCCCCTGCAGTCAGCCAGTCATGAGAGAAGCAATTGTTTTGCATGTATACTTCATCAAATCCTGATTGTCCCAGTTGGCTTGGCCACCTACTGTATGTGTGGAGTTTAGTCCAACATGGGCCTTGGAGAGATTCGTGGCAGAGACTCAGATCAGCTACACAACCGAACTCCTCGTGGATATGTTCATGTTTTATTGTCACATTGGATTTGATGTCGCTTCTTTGATACCGGTCAACATACGATTGGTTTTTAGAAGCCTGATAATTAGTTAAAGGAAGTTCAGCCAAGGGGTTTCAGCAGATTGTTGTATAAATACAACAGCGATTTGGCCTCGTCGATCTTGAGCAATCTCGTTTGTCTCTTCGACATTAAAGCTGCATTAAAGCTATTTAGATTCAATACTGTAAAATAATAATGAGTGAAACCCTCCATTGGGAATTATATTTTACAGGCACCGTGTTGGAGCGGCTGTTGTGACGAAGGGACTCCATGATGTCAGGGAAACCTTCGCGGCGGCCCAAGAAAAGCCATGTATAATTCAGGTCAATTTATGGTGAAGCCACTTGGCGGCTGATGAGCTGTCGAGCAAAAACTGGGCCTCTAAGGGCAATAAACAGTCCCAACTCACAAGCCTCTGTTGGCACAAATAAACACAACAGTGTTGGCAGATCAAATGAAAGCAGACAAACAGAAAAGTTTCATGCGAAGGAGGCTGTTAGTGAGACACACAAATCACACACACACATTGTGAGGACGTAAATGTGCTTTTGACGATAGGAGTGCCGTATGAAAGCTGGAGTCAATGAGACTTACTGGAGGAGGCATGCACACAATTATATAATCAACGCCATATTCTCTCACACTCGTGAGTCATTTTCGAGATTTTGGGCTCTCTGCTGTTGCCTGCCATGCGTACGGTGTGTGTGCACTGCTTCTCTTGGTGGAGCCGAGCCTTCGAAGGCATTCATACTTTAATCAATTAAACACTGTCAAGTTGCTGGCTGGCTAACAAGCGGGGGGGGGGGGGGGGAGGGTTGGTAGGCAGGCCTTTCCTCTTCAAAAGAGGCTTGATTTGCTGTGATTTAATCTCAAAACTTATTCAGTAAAAAGTTAGGGCGCATTTTGTAGGAACTGTGGGAAATTCTAAGGTTTGTTGTTTTGCAAAATCAGAAGGAAAACAACATAAAAAGCCCCGAGCCAGAAAATCAACACATCTCTGTGCTGAAGTGCCGAGCGGAGAGCCATCTTTGTGAAAACCGTCCCATGCGTGAGTCATCACGCCTTTACCCCATGAGCGTCCAATTTGCATAACTACAGTTGCAACCACCAGGGAAAGTCGGCTTCTCTGAGCTAAGTTCTGTCCTATCGTGTTCCTCGGCTGCTCCAATCGTTGCCGAGGGAAACGCTGCCGTCATCTCGGCGCCTGATACTGTACAAGGTTCAGGATTAAATCTTTTATCTAAACACCAGATGCCGACATAATTAGATCACGCAGAATCTCCGTCTCGCTTCCTAATTGATCGTACAGGAGGGTCACGCTGACGCTCGCGTTTCACACCTCTCCATATATCACACCTCCTATAGTCAATGACTACTTTTCAACCATCTGTTACCTGAGCGTTACCTCAGCGTTTCATACATACCGGTACGCAGCGTCCCCGCAGAGAGGATGCTGATCTTAACCAAGTCTAGTTTCCACTATCTCCTGCTGGGCGAGGTTCACGTCGAGGTTTCAAGGCCATGCGGCTGATCAATTGGGCCGGAGCAACTTCTCCTGACATCAGCCGGTTGCTGGAACTGCTTTAATACACTGTTCGACTACCTCCGCCCCCGAGCAGGAACAGATGGTGAGTTTTGGCAGCTTTTTTCGTTGGCTGGAAAACTCCCTTTTGATTGAGATGCCCATTCTTTTACATGTCTGAAAAAATATGTGCAGAGAGCAAACAGTGAAGAAGAAGAAGAAAAAAATAAAAAAAATCACGGAAGCAGAGCCAGATTTCATCTTGCTATGTATGCAGTGTCTTATAGACCATCTGGATGGTTTATTCGGCCTTTCAGGTTTCACTGCACGTCCATGAAATCGCTGTAAAAGTCAGAGTCGGTGAGCACAGTCAGGTTTTCCCCTCACACAGACAGACCAGTCAAGACTGTGGATGCTGCTCCTGTGTTTATTACGGCGCTATCTTCCAGGAGTAAATCTAAATAAAGGATAAATGCCTTTATTTGCCTGCTGTTCTACATTAACTGCAGTAATCAGCTAATGGGCAACTTTGGTCGCAAACCACAGGGCTCTTCAAGGCTGTGTTACAGTCACCATTAGTCTTATATTGGTAGTGACAGCGCATGTACGCCCGGGTTTCTAAGTGACTCCTGGTAGTGTCCCTTCTAATCCAGTAATTGGTAGAGAGAATGGGAGAGAGGGAGGGAGGGAGGAGGAGAGAGAGAGGGAGTGTGCACAGAGAACACACAGAGAGGACTGACCCTTTTCTCTCTTTCTCTAATTAGCAGTATTAGACAAAGAGCCCTGGGAGAAGACAGATTGCATCCCATCTCAAGTGTGAGATCACTCATGTTGGAGTGGCCCTCTGAGCAGAGCCGGAGCAACGTGCCAGCATGTGAAGTGAAGCCGGCAACACAACACACCTCCTGTGGCCGAGGACGGACGTGGGCAGAACCTCTGTAGACTTATCGACATCGCTGGCAACAGAGCCGGGATGGATGGGAAATACAATCAGTGAGGCAACTGTTTATTATCTGCTTATGTTATCTGTGTGTGTGTGTGTGTGTGTGTGTTTAAAATGTACTCAAGCTAATTAACTCCATAAAAGAAAAGCGAGCTAGCATGCGTGGCTAGCGTCACAGCAGTGTGAAGGATGGAGCGCGGTAAAGTCTGGCTTCACCGTGGAAAAGGATGCGGGACGCTCCTTCGCCGCACGTCAGATCCGAGCGAACGCTGTGCGACGTGAAGCTGCTGCGGATGTCGCTTCAATAAGAGCAGTTTGACTTTCACCCTCATGTTTTTCTGGCTGGAGCAGATTTACCTCTGATTCCAATTTAACTGTGAGATTCTTGGCCACCGCCGTCTCTTTCCTTCAGGGCATTTTTAATCCGGCGAGGAGGCGACAGCAGTTCACAGGTTTTATTCGAGGACACAATATCTCAGTAACTTCTTCAAGTTTGGGACAAACATTCTCTTGGAGGATGGAAGGATGAACTGATCAGATTTTGATGGTCAAAGGTCAAAGGTTTTGGCCATAACTCACAAATGAATTCACCAATTATGATGCAATTTAACTCAAATGTCTATAAGGGTAAAATGAAGTGATGACATTTCATATCCCCAAAGGTCAATGTAAAATATTCATTAGCGCAGCTTCAACCCTACTTAAGTCCACATAAATATATATATATATAGACTGCATATTAGAGATGTTCCTTCCCAATATTGATCCTGATACCAAGAACTGATTTGATACCATCACACTGTAAGAACAGCTGTATACTGTTGATTCAGGTTCAACGCACACAGATTCATGAACGCCACATAATCTCTCTTTTATTATCTAATTTGACTGTTAGTCATGAAAATATAAATTAAATGACACTTCCTGTCACTCCTCCAAATTAAAAGCCTTGCATACCTTACATTTTGCTAACAGCTAACGTTCATCAATTCTTCTTCGGTGCTCTATAACAGTAGTTGCCAGTGGCTGCACAGCACAACTTCCTGTGTAGGCTACAGTTTTAGAGCAGTGAAGAAGAATTCATTTGCAGGAAAACTGCTGTTTTATCTGGGTGTGAAACTACGTCTATTAATAAATTACTTGCTTAAAATACTGGATTCGAGTCTATGCACTGATATGATGTACAGTATACTGCACATTATATATATATATATATATATACTAGTATAGTGTATATAAACATATATATGCATGCATATTTAAATTGCAGAACATAACAAAGTAAAATATTTGTTTAGTTTCTTTGAGACAACAAGCCCCGCCCATTATTGGGCTGATTTGATGATCACAGTTTAATGCAGCTCAGTGTGTTTTACATATGAGAAGAGGAAACTTGATGTGAGTGCATCGGATCACACAAACACACACATCGTTTTCTGTGTCTGTCTGTAGCTGTTCCCCTGAACCCAAACCCTGGAGCTTTACATTTAGATTTAATGACATCAAACCCTTCAGATCTTTCACCCTGTAAAAGTGAGGGAGGAAACACAGAGACAGAAACACATCCCTCTTTGCAAAGAATTTGTTTTCCACTTTACTTTATTCACTCTGCGTATGTGTAGCCAAGAGACCCAGGGCAATTTTCCGAGTTGCACCGAGGCAATTGCACTAAAAAAACATCCTCCTTCAAGTCCTGCGTCAGAGCTTTTAGCAGGATAATTTTGGAAGGAAGATACAGTTTATCTGAGGACAAAAACTCTGCTGAAGGTGTCCTCGGCTCTGTAAAGGCTAACAGCCTTATCCATCACATGAATACATCCAAACCAAACCTGCTGATTATCCCGACAAACAACATTAATCTGAGCCGAGGCCGGATGAAATAATGATGAGGTGAGATAAAGCCAGCGATGGACTGGGGATGGAATATGTCTTTATCATTATCCTCATCTCTCATGCAGAAATACGATGATTAGAAAAAACACGGAGATGTTCTTTTCTTTCCGTTGATCCCATATTGAAAAGTGCTGAAGACGATGCCTGGAGGCTTACAGCGAGGGGTGGGCGGGGGTTACGGCAGCCCATACATACCAATGACATTTATCCCTGAGCAGGTCCAGGAAGACTGCTGAGACGGCCGTATGCACATTTTTTATTGTGGTGAGAAAAGTGGGCTCCGTCCCACCGCCAGGTCGTCTCAGGGCTGTTTTGATGAGCTGGGCGGTATTTGGGATGAATGTGCCATTTCTGTGTCCTTCAGTTTTAAAACAGAAGCAGAGAAAAGGCCCTTTATTGTGTTAAGTAGCAGCGGTCCAAAAGAAAAAGGAAAAGGCCCCTTTGCTGCAGCTCCCAGGACCCCCCCCCCCCCCCCCCCCCCTCAAGGACCGCTCTTCCAGGCCTTGAATCACAATGCAGCGTCGCTCTGGCTCCAGGGACCCGCCGGGCTCCAAACACTCTGAGCTTTATTCTAATATCTGCTCGCACTTTCATGTACGGCCTCATGTGTGTGTGTGTGAGCAGCTGTTAATATTTCATCACTTTGTATCATCCACACTCTCCACCTGATGCAATATTTAATACACGGACACTGTTACACTACTGCACGCTTCTCATAATTATCATTTTTTTACAGAGAGGAAGAAACAGCTGCTGTGTTCAGCTGAGGACCGACAGAGATCGCACTTTCTGAAATGTTTAAACTTTGTTTTCTCTCACTTTATCATTCATATCTGTTCAAATGAAACATATTGAGCTCTGTATGAAGTGCAGATACTGTATATTTAATAACATTAAAAGCAGTAGATGAGCTCAAGTCTGTGGTGTTGGTCCAGTCTTAGTTCTGATCACAGATCAGTCTGATGTCAGTCAGACTGTTTCACAAAAATACAGACTGACTCATTTTAAGACAAAAACATTAGACACCTTACCCCCAGGCTATCTCAGGCCTAAGACCATTGTTACCATGGTAACAATCAATGACACCTGCCCTGACCAGTAGCACCCAACAACAAAAAACAGGAAAACATGGCTCATAATTTGTGGTTTGCTGACATTGTTCAGGAGAGAGCAAAGAAAAAGGTTTTAGAGACTGCAACCATATTTTAAAAATCATATATATATATATATGTATGTATATATACCTTTGACCACCAAAATCAAATCAGTTCATCCCCTTTGTAGTTCTGGAGATATCACATTCACAAGGTCACTGTGACGGTGACCTTTGACCTTTGACCACCAAAATGTAATCAGTACTCCTTTGAGTCCCAGTGAATGTTTGTGCCAAATTTGAATATATTCCTTCAAGGCGTTACTGAGATATCGTGTCCACAAGAATGAGATGGACGACAGGACGGACAACTCAACAACAACATGTCTCCGCTGGTTAATTCACTGAATCTCCTACAAATGTTTCTGTCGAGAAACAATAGAAAACTTTTTTTTTTTTTTTTTGTAATTTGACCAAAAGAAAGACCTAACTTCAATAGAGAAGGAATATTTACATATACATATTTACATGTCAACATTAAAGGAGATCAGATGTATTGTGCCGTGACTGCTGCTGTGCATCCTGACCCTGTCGTTCCATTGTTTCCCCGTCAGCGGCGGCGTCACCGAGCGACGCCGTCCTCATGATGAAGGTCAATCTGAGGCCGCTATCCTCTGAGGTCTCAGCGGGGAGGCTACTGTTTGTTCCCGACACTTACACACACACACACACACACACACACAAACACACACCTTCCACCCTCCACCCATAACACACACAGAAATATGCATATGAACACTCATGCATGCGTGCAGACATACACACTCCCAGTGACACAAAGCTAGCTCAGCACAGCTGTGGCTCGGTCTGATGTGAGCATGGCCATCCAGGCAGAAGAGGTCGTTTCCCAGCATCACTCATGGGTACAACCTTTTGATCTCTCTGTCTCTGTCTCTGTTTCTCTGTCTCTCTTTTTGCCTTTCCCTCAGTTTCTCTCAGCGTCTTCATCCAGATCCCCGAAGGCTGATGTAGAGTTCAGCACGTTAGATCTAAAGTAGATAATACAACCGTCCCTAGTTACAGTGTCAGATCATGTGGAAGTGGTTTTTATTCATTTATTTTTTGTTATTAACATTGAAATGAAAGAAAAACAGGGATTGGGAATCATTGTCTATGCCAGTGTCACACAGGACGTCACCCCCACTGCTTAGCGTTGACATCAAGTCGCAGCAGATAAATTCCTTAATTATTTTTATTTTATGGTGTTATGTAACAAACTGTGTGTTTGTTTTCTAGTGTAACATATTGCAGCAAAAAGTAAAAACACACAGGACTGGCTCTCTGTTAGTTATAGTCATCCAACCGCTGGAGCTTTGAAAGAGTTTAAGTCAATGTCAACATCACCTTCGACCTTAACGTACAACAAGCAGCAGCTCATCAGGACCAGATCACATTTCTAGAAGCCTCTTCAGGAACGGGCTGAGAACGTCTGTAGTTCAACAGTTTCATACAAAGACGTTCACACAGTGAATAAATGATGCTTGATGCTGTTTTGTTTTCACAGCTCCTTTTTAAAATGAGCTGAACTGACTGTACATGTGTTAATATTGGATCTCTGTCGTCGTTCTGCCAACAGTTTGTCAATGTTAGAAATTCCTAATTTCTCCAGTTCTCAATTACAACTAAGGGCCAGACAGTTGTCAAACCTTCAACTGTCTCTGACTGCTAACTATTAGCATCCTGAAACAGCCGCCAGCATCATAGCACATGACTCAGGCTAGCAACAGCCTTGACAACAAAACCCTGATTGATTGACACAAATACAGAGCGAGATATTTGACAGATATCTGTCGGGTCTCAGGACACCGAGCTTGAAACCGGGACAATCCTGAACAAATCAGAGCATCACTGTAGCCTGACATGAACGTTTTTGCTCATTTGCTCATCATCACAGTCTAAACACCATGACGTGAAAACATCCTACATGCTGAGGACAGATAACATTTTGTTAGCAGTTGGTGCTGAAGAAAAGGAACTGAAGCGTTTCACAACTAAACTGACCAACGGCGACATTTGCAGTTGAGTTCAAAGTGCTACAGCTGAGCAGCTAGTTAGCTACTTAGCCTCGCTATCAGACATTCACATCAGTGAACATGAGGCGTGAGTCATTAGCTAGACAGCTAATGTGACAAGTGATAGACAGATGGTTCATCCAATCACCTGTCAAGTATTTTTGTCCAAACAGTTTCTAATGAAGCCGTCACAGATGCTAACAAACCATCTGACACGTCAGGTTAGCTGTTAGCAGAAAAGAAGCTACACATAACTCAAGTAAAAATTGGCATAAACATAAAAGATTAATAATTTAACAGGTTATAAACATCAGCCAATGATAGAACTGACTCTACTACATTATTCAGATTTAAAATGAAATGATTTGATTAAATACACAAGGAGTTTCTCCATCTGTGTTGACAGAGTCCTTCATAACTGTATAATATCATCACTAACAGGTGTAGTGTCGCACTATTGTAATTCTTGTACCAATTAAATGCTACACATGGCATCGTGGGACTGTTAGCAGAAAATAGTGCACATGCTCTTTTGTGGGAAAAGAGGTTTGTTATTTACAGTCATTTACAGAACAGATCTGTTGCAGAAAAAACACGTAATTTAATCTCTGATGGACTTCAACAATGTGACCATATGTGACTGTGCGACCGTGTCTTCTCATGAAAACTGTGAGCAGGTTTTGGACGACAAGCCGCGGCTCAGAGATGGAAACGTGAGAGAGGGAATAGCTTTGTTTACCTGGCAGCTTTCAGTCCCTTCAGCAGTGAGACAGAAACAGTTGTTGGGAAATACAGTAGCTGAGGCGTTTGACATCATGTGAATTCAGCCCTGAACATATGGATGATGCAGAGATGGAGCCCGCAGCGCTCATTAGTTTCCTTCAAACCATAACACATAAAGGCTTTTTGCTTTCAGCGTCAGCTACTGTTTGTTTTCTCTTTGTTCAATTATCAATGTCCACACTGTTGCTAAATTCATGTGCTGGGTGTTTCTGCAGCTGGAGAGAAACACTAAAGCACATGAAAACACGTCTCTGGAGAGACAGGGTTTGAAGGAACTCTGGGTAATGAGCTGGAAAACTGCATTGATAATGTTGATTGTCACTCTGCGGTCTCATGTGAATGTGTCAGGCTGGATAAATAATGTGTGAGGTGCTGTCTCAATTTTGTGGATGCTCCCTGCGCTGACCCTCTTAGCCGACATCTCACTGAGGCTGTTTAATTATGTAAACCTATAGTCGGGGGAGGGGAGGGAGTGTTAACAGAAAGGAGGGTTGTTGTTTCATAAAGTGAAAAATATCAAACAAGAAAAATTGAGGTAGAAGTGCTATCAGAGGGGCTTGTTAGCTGCACCTGCTATCCGCTGCAATCTTCAAGTGCAGACAGACGACGCTGGCTTCACAAATAAACCTTGTGGTTTTTATTAGCAGGAGCGTGTTTGAAGAAAAACACACAAAGCAAAAAATATTCAGAAAATATTCGCAGCCCGAGCAATCTGTGCAGAAATTGAAAATGCAAGAGTCTAAAATGGATTTTCTTCAACAACAAAGATAAGGCCAACCTGGGAAACAAGCACGGCTCAGGTTCGGGAGACGGAGCTGATATGAAAGAGAAATGGAGGGATAGCTGAGAGGCCTGTGAAAAATAGAAGGGAAGGATGCACATCAGTATGACAGCCTATTTGGAAAATGTATGCTCTGGTATTGCTTCTGTGTTCCACAGAGAGAGAACATGTGGTTAGAAACGTGGCTGGATGAGGGCAAGAGAATGACAAGCTGATGCACTCATCTCATTTCTCCTCTTTGCTCAAGGAAAGCCCCAGCTTTGAGAAAATGGTCCTATATTTGCAGCTGTGACCCACTTTTACACTTTCTTACTGGAGCTACGATATGCGCGCACACACACACTCACACACACACACACACACACACACACACATATGCACACCCACGCGCCTACACATGCCGTAACGCATCAGTGAAGAGGAAAACAGAGGCATCTGGAGAAGTCGTCCTCTGGGAGGCATTGACATGATTTGCGGGGGCTCGCTGCGTTTTCCATAACTTTGGTAGTGCAGCGTTCTGCCAGGTGACTTCCCCAGCTTGTTCACTGTGGCTGCCCAACTAATTGGTGAAACACACGAGCGGACCGGAGCAGGGAGCTGAGGATTGTACTGTAAAGAGCCATGTGAGACCACACAATGTATAAATAATTGCACATTAATGTTTAACTTCAGTTTAAGTGTGTCCTCAGGAGTGAGGGGGAGAGTTTAAGTTCTTTGCGGCTCAGCTGGAGCTGAATCGACAAACGTCACCTCAGATGTGATGGCCTTGTTTGTGGTTTTAGATGGGTTTTGAATTCCCCTACATACACTGCAGGCGCAGGCCGTTGTTACTTAACGAGCTCAGACAGAAAGAAAAAACATTTTAACACACAAACGTGTCGTGTGCCCCCGGTTCTGAAGCATCTACTGCTGTGATATGCTCCACAGCAATGCTAACAGTTAGCCAGCTAGCGATAGCAACATTTGCTGAATACATTCATAATGAAGTTAGATAAAATTAGCATGTCTACTGTGGCCGTCACTAATGGAAACATTATGAACCAAAGAAGACGAAAGAAAAAATAGTTCCAAGTCCAGCTGGAGCTTTCAGCAGCTCGTCAGGTTTTCCTCTCAGTAAAACCAGACCATAATTGGCTCCATGGTCGGACTGGGAAATAAATTCAGCATTGGACTGATCCACTGGAACTGGCCGCGCGAATGACACTGATGGAGCAGGTAAAAATTAAAAAATGTCAAAAACTTCAAAATATGTTTTGATGATCCACCAGCCAACCAGGATCTGAGCTTGTAGTCCTCAGTCCGGTCCACAGGTGATCCGGTCTCGTCTCTCTCTTGAAAAACATGGTTTCTTCTTCAGTGCAGGAAATTCTGGAAAGTCACTTTCACCTGAACGCTGCGT
Source organism: Seriola aureovittata (assembly GCF_021018895.1). Classification (NCBI taxonomy): domain Eukaryota; kingdom Metazoa; phylum Chordata; class Actinopteri; order Carangiformes; family Carangidae; genus Seriola; species Seriola aureovittata. The sequence goes on from NC_079384.1 coordinate 1,715,438, forward strand.
ACTGCACTGAGCCATCTCACCTGTATGTGTCTATAAATGTATAAACGGTTTAACAAGAGGGACTCACATGCACTAACGTGCACGCTGCCAGAGTCAAATTGTATTGAAATGAATGAAAACAATAACTTTTATCAACACTAACTTGTAATGTGTCGTAAATTTGTAAATCTTAAGATTTTCATTCTATCAACCCCCATTTTTATATATGTCTTGAAGGCCTGTGACCTGTGTTGTTAAAACGTTAACTGTAGGTGTCACCAAATAAACCAACAACTGAAATCTCAAGGATTGTCAGACTTTTAAAGCTGTATTAATTGACTTTGTTGGCCACTTGGTGGTAGCACAGGAAGCTGTAAACCAGCTCATAAAGTTGATACACTGCCAGTCAAAGGTTTTACAACGCCTCCATCTCCAGTTTATTTTGAAATGTCAGCAGTTAAAGTCCAGTGAAGCACCTTAAATGGTACAAAGGTAAGAAGTAAACTGGTCAAGGTAAACAAAAAAGTTTGTCAGAACTGACAAATGTAAACTTTTTCAGTGATGAAGAATTTTGTGAACTTTCATCTTTGCTGCAGCAGTGGAAGTAAATGAAGCTTTGAAAGTCGATGCAAACATTTTCTACAGGTCAATGAATGACAAACTGTGTTACTACACCCTTTGATCATCACCATGACAACACTGTACCGCAGCAAGTAGGACTAGACTGTTGTCAGAGAGAAAGATTTTGGTGGTGAAAGGTCAAGGTCAGTGTGACCTCACAAAGGCATACCTCAAGACTTCATGGCAATTATGACAAAATTTCACACAAATGTTTAAATATTTTATGACTGGATAAACAGGGATGTGACCTGAAACTAGTCTGAGTGGCGGAGAGAGACAACCATGAGGTGGTAATTCTGGTTTTATATATGATATGTATTTTGTAGGTGTAACATTTAAGTTTCTTATTTACAACCCCTTTAGTGTGCAGCACTTTTGGTTCCTACCTCTCATTGTTTACAGGGGGACAAGTGTGAATGTGACAGTCTTTGGGAAGCACGTCCTGCTAAAAGAAGAAAGTTGAGCCAACTGTCCTGCCATGTCGGTGGTGATTATAGAAGACAGTTAAAGAAAACTGTAGCTGCTTGTCACCCACATCCCAGAGAGACTGGAGAACACTACCGACCAAGAAATCAGGGTTATACTATATTCATGTTTTTTTACACTACATGTGGAATATCTCCAGATTCCTTGATGACACTTCCAGCAGATTATCATAATCTATTAGTGATTACACGTTGAAAGAAAGCTACAGACTCCTGTATGAGGGCAACACTCTGCAGGCACACACACTGTACCATCAGCTGCCATTCATTATATTCTAAAAAGCAGCACTACAGTAATAATCATTTATAACCTCAACCACTCAGCTCTGTGAATATATGACCCTGATCAAAAGCCAACACTGAACATCAAACAGGCTCATTCAGTTGTAAGTCTGGCTGTAAATTAGTAAGACATTATAGTGTGCCAGAGCTGGTGCCAGGGACAGGAGCAGGGACAGGATTTTAGATTAACAAGACAGGGGAGTGATGACAGCGCGCTGGCAATTGCCATTACTCCAGATCTGACACACCGTTCGTCCCGAGGAGGCAGCTGGTAAACAGCTAAAAGCTGAGAGAAACACACCATGGCGTTAAATTGTTTTAGCGCTCAATTCATTAGGACGCCGTACAGGAGAGGAAATATGTGTATTATTCACTTTTATTGACGGCTTACGCAGCTAAAGAAGCGAAACATGACACAAGACACACCTCTTCATCTTGGAGGTGCTCTGTTTCTCCACATTAGAGAAGCATCTGGGTTTTTAATTCTCTGCCCAGCTCGACACTGCACTTGTAGCCCCGTGGGCAAAAAACGAAGCATTATCAGAAATTCTTGACAAAGCACTTTCTGCAGTAGGACTCAGCATCACGCATAGTTAAACTCAAGGGGACAGTTTCTCTTAAAAGCTCTTGTACGAGCCCCGGCTCTTTCTGCAATTTGGGAAACACAGTTTTCAAAAGAAATTGGGTCATGGTAATGGCAGGAGAACATGGCATGTATAAAGGATCGGCCCCTGGAGAGAGAGCAAGAGGACTCAAGAACAATGGTGGCCCGTTCAGACGAGGCCGCGCTTCACTGCAATGTCAGTGCTGTAACAGCAAAGTCTTGTCCGCTGAAAAAACTGGTATTCTCCAGTCTTCCCTTCTGTTTCTTCTACATTCAGGTGATGTGAATCGTCTCGGGGCAGAGAATCGGTATGCCACTGATCCCGGGTCATTTCATAAACAAATAAGAAGTTTAAGGTGTTTTGTCAGCCTCTAATGATTGTTGAGTTCTGAGCTTTTTCTGGATTAATAAAGGTCTTCTGGTGGTCATGTGGAAAAAAGAGAAATCCAAGGCACTCTGAAAATATGTCTGAAGTCCTTTATTCTGCATGGCTAGTCATAATTGCAAGCTTAAAATTAAAGAAGGAAAAAAAAGGAGATCCAAGGCACTCGAAAAAATCTGTTAAAAAGCCTTTATTCTGCTCAGCTGGTCACTGTGAAGTTTCTAACTCGCTGTTATGACTGCACAAACAGAATTGGCTTTTTAACAGATCTTGCTGTGACTTAAACCTGATTTTCTCCTTAATGATGAACAAATCTTAGAAGTGGCTGAATATGTTTAAAATGCTGCAGCACATGAGGATAGAATAAAAAGAATGGGTAACAAAGCCTCCATCTATAACAATCATACAGAGTATATAAATACTTAATGTGTGTTTATAGCAGACTATAATGTTTATGTTTATTACTTAGAGTGAATGAAATGTTTTGTTTTGTGCCTGTGTGAATTGTGGGCAGACAATTCACACTGGAGACTGCGGTTTCTGCTCTCCAACATGTGGTTAGGGAAAGGCAATGAAAGCACTTTGGTTGAGGTTCAGTGGAAAATTTTATTTTTGATTGTACTGACAAATATTTCTGTCCTTTGAGTGACTTTTGGCTTCAGTATTTAACAACTCCGTTACCCGTCCAGAGAAAAGAGATTGGCTTTTTAATGCCATAACCAAATGGTTAATTAACATATAAGATCTGAATTTAATTTCAGGAATGGCTGTACAAAAATGTAATATATGTGCACATGTTGAATTTCCATATATGAATTATACGTACATATGAAATAAAATCATGTATGTATTTAAAGTATTTGTATATACTATACTATATACACAGTTGCCCATAAAGTTGGAATAATTTTGTTTTCAGTTTAATTGTGGTTTAATTTTCATTGTGATATGTTTGGAAGAGATTGACTACTAAAGTTTTGATAAGATATACACTTTATCTGTCAAGAATAAATCATATTGTCACAATCATTTCATGGAAAGAGGTAAAAAATATTTTATTCCAACTTTATGAGCAACAGTGTATGTAAAACTTACCTGTTACATAACCTATATAATATCATAATATAATTTGCATATATGTCTGTCTACTAGGAACTATTTTAGTATGTCAGTTATTAAGTAATAAAAACATTATGTGTTTAGTATAATAAGACATGAAAATTCATAAAAACATCATTGTATAATAAGGCAAAAAAAGTAATAAAAAAATCATGTTATAATATGGCAAAAAAGTCATAGGAACATCATAGTATAGTAAGGCATAAAAAGTAATAAAAATGACATAGTATATTAAGATATAAAAAATCATAAAAACATCATAGTACTAGAAAGTTGTTTTTTATTATGTCTGTTATGAAGTAATAAAAACATCAAAGCATAGTACAGCATGAAGAGTGATAAAAAAATTAGTATAATAAGGCAAAAAAGTTACATGATATATAAAGTAAGGCATAAAAACATCATTGAATAGTAAGGCATAAAAAGTCATACAAATGACACAGTATAGTAGGGCATAAAAACATCATTAAAAAAAGTAATAGTATAGTAAGGCATAAAAAGTCATAAAAACATCATAGTATATAGTAAGACATAAAAATGGCATAGTGTAGTAAGGCATAAATTAAAGTCATAGTATAGTTAGGCATAAAAAGGCATAAAAACGTCATAAAAAAGTCATAGTATAGTAAGGAATGAAAAGTCATAAAAACGACAGCATAGTAAGGCATAAAACGTCATAAAAAAGTCATAGTATAGTAAGGCATAAAAAGGCATAAAAACGACATTGTATAGTAAGGCATAAAAAATCATAGTATAGTAAGGCATAAAAAGTCATAGTATAGTAAGGCATAAAAAGTCATAAAAAAGTCATAGTATAGTAAGGCATAAAAAGTCATAGTATAGTAAGGCATAAAAAAGTCATAAAAACGACATTGTATAGTAAGGCATAAAAAGTCATAGTATAGTAAAGCATAAAAAGTCATAAAAAAGTCATAGTATAGTAAGGCATAAAAAGTCATAGTATAGTAGGGCATAAAAAGGCATAAATAAGAAATAGTATAGTAAGGCATAAAAAGTCATAAAAAAGTCATAGTATGGTAAGGCATAAAAAATCATAGTATAGTAAGGCATAAAAAGTCAGTATAGTAAGGCATAAAAAGTCATAAAAACGACATAGTATAGTAAGGCATAAAAAGTCATAAAAAAGTCATAGTATAGTAAGGCATAAAAAATCATAGTATAGTAAGGCATAAAAAGTCATAAAAACGACATTGTATAGTAAGGCATAAAAAGTCATAGTATAGTAAGGCATAAAAAGTCATAAAAAAGTCATAGTATAGTAAGGCATAAAAAATCATAGTATAGTAAGGCGTAATAAGGCATAAAAATGACATAGTATAGTAAGGAATAAAAAGTCATAAAAAAGTCATAGTATAGTAAGGCATAAAAAGTCATAAAAACGACATAGTATAGTAAGGCATAAAAAGTCATAAAAAAGTCATAGTATAGTAAGGCATAAAAGGTCATAAAAAAGTCATTGTATAGTAAGGCATAAAAAGTCATAAAAACGACATTGTATAGTAAGGCATAAAAAGTCATAGTATAGTAAGGCATAAAAAGTCATAAAAAAGACATAGTATAGTAAGGCATAAAAAGTCATAAAAAAGTCATAGTATAGTAAGGCATAAAAAATCATACTATAGTAAGGCATAAAAAGGCATAAAAAAATCATAGTATGGTAAGGCATAAAAAGTCATAAAAAAGTCATAGTATAGTAAGGCATAAAAAATCATAGTATGGTAAGGCAAAAAAAGTCATAAAAAAGTCATAGTATAGTAAGGCATAAAAAGTCATAAAAAAGTCATAGTATAGTAAGGCATAAAAAATCATAGTATGGTAAGGCAAAAAAAGTCATAAAAAAGTCATAGTATAGTAAGGCATAAAAAGTCATAAAAAAGTCATAGTATAGTAAGGCATAAAAAGTCATAGTATAGTAAGGCATAAAAAGTCATAGTATAGTAAGGCATAAAAAGTCATAAAAAAGTCATAGTATAGTAAGGCATAAAAAATCATAGTATGGTAAGGCAAAAAAAGTCATAAAAAAGTCATAGTATAGTAAGGCATAAAAAGTCATAAAAACGATATTGTATAGTAAGGCATAAAAAAATCATAGTATAGTAAGGCATAAAAAGTCATAGTATAGTAAGGCATGAAAAGTCATAAAAACGACATTGTATAGTAAGGCATAAAAAGTCATAAAAACGACATTGTATAGTAAGGCATAAAAAGTCATAGTATAGTAAGGCATAAAAAGTCATAAAAAAGTCATAGTATAGTAAGGCATAAAAAATCATAGTATGGTAAGGCAAAAAAAGTCATAAAAAAGTCATAGTATAGTAAGGCATAAAAAGTCATAAAAACGATATTGTATAGTAAGGCATAAAAAATCATAGTATAGTAAGGATAAAAAGTCATAGTATAGTAAGGCATGAAAAGTCATAAAAACGACATTGTATAGTAAGGCATAAAAAGTCATAAAAACAACATTGTATAGTAAGGCATTAAAAGTCATAGTATAGTAAGGCATAAAAAGTCATAAAAACGACATTGTATAGTAAGGCATAAAAAGTCATAAAAACGACATTCTATAGTAAGGCATAAAAAGTCATAAAAAAGTCATAGTATAGTAAGGCATAAAAAGTCATAGTATAGTAAGGCATAAAAAGTCAGAAAAATGACATTGTATAGTAAGGCATAAAAAGTCATAGTATAGTAAGGCATAAAAAGTCATAAAAAAGTCATAGTATAGTAAGGCATAAAAAATCATAGTACAGTAAGGCATAAAAAGTCATAAAAACGACATTGTATAGTAAGGCATTAAAAGTCATAGTATAGTAAGGCATAAAAAGTCATAAAAAAGTCATAGTATAGTAAGGCATAAAAAGTCATAAAAAAGTCATAGTATAGTAAGGCATAAAAAGTCATAAAAAAGTCATAGTATGGTAAGGCATAAAAAGTCATAAAAAAGTCATAGTATAGTAAGGCATAAAAAGTCATAAAAAAGTCATGGTATAGTAAGGCATAACAAGTCATAAAAAAGTCATAGTATAGTAAGGCATAAAAAGTCATAAAAACGACAGTATAGTAAGGCATAAAAAGTCATAGTATGGTAAGACAAAAAAAGTCATAAAAAGTCATAGTATAGTAAGGCATAAAAAGTCATAAAAAAGTCATAGTATAGTAAGGCATAAAAAGTCATAAAAAAGTCATAGTATAGTAAGGCATAAAAAGTCATAAAAAAGTCATAGTATAGTAAGGCATAAGAAGTCATAAAAAAGTCATAGTATAGTAAGGCATAAAAAGTCATAAAAAAGTCATAGTATAGTAAGGCATAAAAAATCATAGTATGGTAAGGCAAAAAAAGTCATAAAAAGTCATAGTATAGTAAGGCATAAAAAGTCATAGTATAGTAAGGCATGAAAAGTCATAAAAACGACATTGTATAGTAAGGCATAAAAAGTCATAAAAACAACATTGTATAGTAAGGCATTAAAAGTCATAGTATAGTAAGGCATAAAAAGTCATAAAAACGACATTGTATAGTAAGGCATAAAAAGTCATAAAAACGACATTCTATAGTAAGGCATAGAAAGTCATAGTATAGTAAGGCATAAAAAGTCATAAAAAAGTCATAGTATAGTAAGGCATAAAAAGTCATAAAAACGATATTGTATAGTAAGGCATAAAAAAATCATAGTATAGTAGGCATAAAAAGTCATAGTATAGTAAGGCATGAAAAGTCATAAAAACGACATTGTATAGTAAGGCATAAAAAGTCATAAAAACAACATTGTATAGTAAGGCATTAAAAGTCATAGTATAGTAAGGCATAAAAAATCATAGTATAGTAAGGCGTAATAAGGCATAAAAATGACATAGTATAGTAAGGAATAAAAAGTCATAAAAAAGTCATAGTATAGCAAGGCATAAAAAGTCATAAAAACGACATAGTATAGTAAGGCATAAAAAGTCATAAAAAAGTCATAGTATAGTAAGGCATAAAAGGTCATAAAAAAGTCATTGTATAGTAAGGCATAAAAAGTCATAAAAACGACATTGTATAGTAAGGCATAAAAAGTCATAGTATAGTAAGGCATAAAAAGGCATGAAAACGACATAGTATAGTAAGGCATAAAAAGTCATAAAAAAGTCATAGTATAGTAAGGCATAAAAAATCATACTATAGTAAGGCATAAAAAGGCATAAAAAAATCATAGTATGGTAAGGCATAAAAAGTCATAAAAAAGTCATAGTATAGTAAGGCATAAAAAGTCATAAAAAAGTCATAGTATAGTAAGGCATAAAAAGTCATTAAAAAAGTCATAGTATAGTAAGGCATAAAAAGTCATAAAAATGACATAGTATAGTAAGGCATAAAAAGTCATAGTATGTTAAGGCAAAAAAAGTCATAAAAAGTCATAGTACAGTAAGGCATAAAAAGTCAGAAAAACGACATTGTATAGTAAGGCATTAAAAGTCATTGTATAGTAAGGCATAAAAAGTCATAAAAAAGTCATAGTATAGTAAGGCATAAAAAGTCATAAAAAAGTCATAGTATAGTAAGGCATAAAAAGTCATAAAAAAGTCATAGTATAGTAAGGCATAAAAAGTCATAAAAAAGTCATAGTATGGTAAGGCATAAAAAGTCATAAAAAAGTCATAGTATAGTAAGGCATAAAAAGTCATAAAAAAGTCATGGTATAGTAAGGCATAACAAGTCATAAAAAAGTCATAGTGTAGTAAGGCATAAAAAGTCATGAAAAAGTCATAGTATAGTAAGGCATAAAAAGTCATAAAAAAGTCATAGTATAGTAAGGCATAAAAAGTCATAAAAAAGTCATAGTATAGTAAGGCATAAAAAATCATAGTATGGTAAGGCAAAAAAAGTCATAAAAAGTCATAGTATAGTAAGGCATAAAAAGTCATAGTATAGTAAGGCATGAAAAGTCATAAAAACGACATTGTATAGTAAGGCATAAAAAGTCATAAAAACAACATTGTATAGTAAGGCATTAAAAGTCATAGTATAGTAAGGCATAAAAAGTCATAAAAACGACATTGTATAGTAAGGCATAAAAAGTCATAAAAACGACATTCTATAGTAAGGCATAGAAAGTCATAGTATAGTAAGGCATAAAAAGTCATAAAAAAGTCATAGTATAGTAAGGCATAAAAAGTCATAAAAACGATATTGTATAGTAAGGCATAAAAAGTCATAGTATAGTAAGGCATAAAAAGTCATAGTATAGTAAGGCATGAAAAGTCATAAAAACGACATTGTATAGTAAGGCATAAAAAGTCATAAAAACAACATTGTATAGTAAGGCATTAAAAGTCATAGTATAGTAAGGCATAAAAAATCATAGTATAGTAAGGCGTAATAAGGCATAAAAGGTCATAGTATAGTAAGGAATAAAAAGTCATTAAAAAAGTCATAGTATAGCAAGGCATAAAAAGTCATAAAAACGACATAGTATAGTAAGGCATAAAAAGTCATAAAAAAGTCATAGTATAGTAAGGCATAAAAGGTCATAAAAAAGTCATTGTATAGTAAGGCATAAAAAGTCATAAAAACGACATTGTATAGTAAGGCATAAAAAGTCATAGTATAGTAAGGCATAAAAAGGCATAAAAAGGCATGAAAACGACATAGTATAGTAAGGCATAAAAAGTCATAAAAAAGTCATAGTATAGTAAGGCATAAAAAATCATACTATAGTAAGGCATAAAAAGGCATAAAAAAATCATAGTATGGTAAGGCATAAAAAGTCATAAAAAAGTCATAGTATAGTAAGGCATAAAAAGTCATAAAAAAGTCATAGTATAGTAAGGCATAAAAAGTCATAAAAAAGTCATAGTATAGTAAGGCATAAAAAGTCATAAAAATGACATAGTATAGTAAGGCATAAAAAGTCATAGTATGTTAAGGCAAAAAAAGTCATAAAAAGTCATAGTACAGTAAGGCATAAAAAGTCAGAAAAACGACATTGTATAGTAAGGCATTAAAAGTCATTGTATAGTAAGGCATAAAAAGTCATAAAAAAGTCATTGTATAGTAAGGCATAAAAAGTCATAAAAACGTCATAGTATAGTAAGGCATAAAAAGTCATAAAAAAGTCATAGTGTAGTAAGGCATAAAAAGTCATAAAAAAGTCATAGTATAGTAAGGCATAAAAAGTCATAAAAAGTCATAAAAAAATCATAGTATAGTAGGCATAAAAAGTCATAAAAAAGTCATGGTATAGTAAGGCATAACAAGTCATAAAAAAGTCATAGTGTAGTAAGGCATAAAAAGTCATGAAAAAGTCATAGTATAGTAAGGCATAAAAAGTCATAAAAAAGTCATAGTATAGTAAGGCATAAAAAGTCATAGTATGGTAAGACAAAAAAAGTCATAAAAAGTCATAGTATAGTAAGGCATAAAAAGTCATAAAAAAGTCATAGTATAGTAAGGCATAAAAAGTCATAAAAAAGTCATAGTATAGTAAGGCATAAAAAGTCATAAAAAAGTCATAGTATAGTAAGGCATAAGAAGTCATGAAAAAGTCATAGTATAGTAAGGCATAAAAAGTCATAAAAAAGTCATAGTATAGTAAGGCATAAAAAATCATAGTATGGTAAGGCAAAAAAAGTCATAAAAAGTCATAGTATAGTAAGGCATAAAAAGTCATAAAAACGATATTGTATAGTAAGGCATAAAAAAATCATAGTATAGTAAGGCATAAAAAGTCATAGTATAGTAAGGCATGAAAAGTCATAAAAACGACATTGTATAGTAAGGCATAAAAAGTCATAAAAACAACATTGTATAGTAAGGCATAAAAAGTCATAGTATAGTAAGGCATAAAAAGTCATAAAAACGACATTGTATAGTAAGGCATAAAAAGTCATAAAAACGACATTCTATAGTAAGGCATAGAAAGTCATAGTATAGTAAGGCATAAAAAGTCATAAAAAAGTCATAGTATAGTAAGGCATAAAAAGTCATAAAAACGATATTGTATAGTAAGGCATAAAAAAATCATAGTATAGTAAGGCATAAAAAGTCATAGTATAGTAAGGCATGAAAAGTCATAAAAACGACATTGTATAGTAAGGCATAAAAAGTCATAAAAACAACATTGTATAGTAAGGCATTAAAAGTCATAGTATAGTAAGGCATAAAAAATCATAGTATAGTAAGGCGTAATAAGGCATAAAAATGACATAGTATAGTAAGGAATAAAAAGTCATAAAAAAGTCATAGTATAGTAAGTCATAAAAAGTCATAAAAACGACATAGTATAGTAAGGCATAAAAAGTCATAAAAAAGTCATAGTATAGTAAGGCATAAAAGGTCATAAAAAAGTCATTGTATAGTAAGGCATAAAAAGTCATAAAAACGACATTGTATAGTAAGGCATAAAAAGTCATAGTTATAGTAAGGCATAAAAAGGCATGAAAACGACATAGTATAGTAAGGCATAAAAAGTCATAAAAAAGTCATAGTATAGTAAGGCATAAAAAAATCATACTATAGTAAGGCATAAAAAGGCATAAAAAAATCATAGTATGGTAAGGCATAAAAAGTCATAAAAAAGTCATAGTATAGTAAGGCATAAAAAGTCATAAAAAAGTCATAGTATAGTAAGGCATAAAAAGTCATAAAAAAGTCATAGTATAGTAAGGCATAAAAAGTCATAAAAACGACATAGTATAGTAAGGCATAAAAAGTCATAGTATGGTAAGGCAAAAAAAGTCATAAAAAGTCATAGTATAGTAAGGCATAAAAAGTCATAAAAAAGTCATAGTATAGTAAGGCATAAAAAGTCATAAAAACGACAGTATAGTAAGGCATAAAAAGTCATAGTATGGTAAGACAAAAAAAGTCATAAAAAAGTCATAGTATAGTTAAGGCATAAAAAGTCATAAAAAAGTCATAGTATTGTAAGGCATAAAAAGTCATGAAAAAGTCATAGTATAGTAAGGCATAAAAAGTCATAAAAAAGTCATAGTATAGTAAGGCATAAAAAGTCATAAAAAAGTCATAGTATAGTAAGGCATAAAAAGTCATAAAAAAGTCATAGTATAGTAAGGCATAAAAAGTCATAAAAAAGTCATAGTATAGTAAGGCATAAAAAAATCATAGTATGGTAAGGCAAAAAAAGTCATAAAAAAGTCATAGTATAGTAAGGCATAAAAAGTCATAAAAAAGTCATAGTATAGTAAGGCATAAAAAATCATAGTATGGTAAGGCAAAAAAAGTCATAAAAAAGTCATAGTATAGTAAGGCATAAAAAGTCATAAAAAAGTCATAGTATAGTAAGGCATAAAAAATCATAGTATGGTAAGGCAAAAAAAGTCATAAAAAGTCATAGTATAGTAAGGCATAAAAAGTCCTAAAAACGATATTGTATTGTAAGGCATAAAAAAATCATAGTATAGTAAGGCATTAAAAGTCATAGTATAGTAAGGCATAAAAAGTCATAAAAACGACATTGTATAGTAAGGCATAAAAAGTCATAAAAAAGTCATAGTATAGTAAGGCATAAAAAATCATAGTATGGTAAGGCAAAAAAAGTCATAAAAAAGTCATAGTATAGTAAGGCATAAAAAGTCATAAAAAAGTCATAGTATAGTAAGGCATAAAAAGGCATAAAAAAATCATAGTATGGTAAGGCAAAAAAAGTCATAAAAAAGTCATAGTATAGTAAGGCATAAAAAGGCATAAAAAAGTCATAGTATAGTAAGGCATAAAAAATCATAGTATGGTAAGGCAAAAAAAGTCATAAAAAGTCATAGTATAGTAAGGCATAAAAAGTCATAAAAACGATATTGTATTAAAAGTCATAAAAACGACATTGTATAGTTAGGCATAAAAAGTCATAAAAACGACATTCTATAGTAAGGCATAAAAAGTCATAAAAAAGTCATAGTATAGTAAGGCATAAAAAGTCATAGTATAGTAAGGCATAAAAAGTCAGAAAAATGACATTGTATAGTAAGGCATAAAAAGTCATAGTATAGTAAGGCATAAAAAGTCATAAAAAAGTCATAGTATAGTAAGGCATAAAAAAATCATAGTATAGTAAGGCATTAAAAGTCAGAAAAATGACATTGTATAGTAAGGCATATAAAAGTCATAGTATAGTAAGGCATAAAAAGGCATAAAAAGTATAGTATAGTAAGGCATAAAAAAATCATAGTACAGTAAGGCATAAAAAGTCATAAAAACGACATTGTATAGTAAGGCATAAAAAGTCATAGTATAGTAAGGCATAAAAAGTCATAAAAAAGTCATTAGTATGGTAAGGCATAAAAAAGTCATAAAAAAGTCATAGTATAGTAAGGCATAAAAAGTCATAAAAAAGTCATAGTATGGTAAGGCATAAAAAGTCATAAAAAAGTCATAGTATAGTAAGGCATAAAAAGTCATAAAAACGATATTGTATAGTAAGGCATAAAAAAATCATAGTATAGTAAGGCATAAAAAGTCATAGTATAGTAAGGCATGAAAAGTCATAAAAACGACATTGTATAGTAAGGTATAAAAAGTCAGAAAAATGACATAGTATAGTAAGGCATAAAAAGTCATAGTATAGTAAGGCATAAAAAGTCATAAAAAAGTCATAGTATAGTAAGGCATAAAAAGTCATAGTATAGTAAGGCATAAAAAGTCAGAAAAATGACATTGTATAGTAAGGCATAAAAAGTCATAAAAAAGTCATAGTATAGTAAGGCATAAAAAGTCATAGTATAGTAAGGCATAAAAAGTCAGAAAAATGACATTGTATAGTAAGGCATTAAAAGTCATAGTATAGTAAGGCATAAAAAGGCATAAAAACGACATAGTATAGTAAGGCATAAAAAGTCATAAAAACGACATTGTATAGTGAGGTATAAAAAGTCAGAAAAATGACATAGTATAGTAAGGCATAAAAAGTCATAGTATAGTAAGGCATAAAAAGTCATAAAAAAGTCATAGTATAGTAAGGCATAAAAAGTCATAGTATAGTAAGGCATAAAAAGTCAGAAAAATGACATTGTATAGTAAGGCATAAAAAGTCATAAAAAAGTCATAGTATAGTAAGACATAAAAAATCATAGTATAGTAAGGCGTAAAAAGACATAAAAACGACATTCTATAGTAAGGCATAAAAAGTCATAAAAACGACATTGTATAGTAAGGCATTAAAAGTCATAGTATAGTAAGGCATAAAAAGTCATAAAAAGTCATAAAAAAGTCATAGTATAGTAAGGCATAAAAAGTCATAGTATAGTAAGGCATAAAAAGTCATAAAAAAGTCATAGTATAGTAAGGCATAAAAAGTCATAGTATAGTAAGGCATAAAAAGTCAGAAAAATGACATTGTATAGTAAGGCATAAAAAGGCATAAAAAGGCATAAAAAGTATAGTAAGGCATAAAAAGTCATAGTATAGTAAGGCATAAAAAGTCATAAAAACGACATTGTATAGTAAGGCATTAAAAGTCATAGTATAGTAAGGCATAAAAAGTCATAAAAACGATATTGTATAGTAAGGCATAAAAAGTCATAAAAACGACATTGTATAGTGAGGTATAAAAAGTCAGAAAAATGACATAGTATAGTAAGGCATAAAAAGTCATAGTATAGTAAGGCATAAAAAGTCATAAAAAAGTCATAGTATAGTAAGGCATAAAAAGTCATAGTATAGTAAGGCATAAAAAGTCAGAAAAATGACATTGTATAGTAAGGCATAAAAAGTCATAAAAAAGTCATAGTATAGTAAGGCATAAAAAATCATAGTATAGTAAGGCGTAAAAAGACATAAAAACGACATTCTATAGTAAGGCATAAAAAGTCATAAAAACGACATTGTATAGTAAGGCATTAAAAGTCATAGTATAGTAAGGCATAAAAAGGCATAAAAACGACATAGTATAGTAAGGCATAAAAAGTCATAAAAACGACATTCTATAGTAAGGCATAGAAAGTCATAGTATAGTAAGGCATAAAAAGTCATAAAAAAGTCATAGTATAGTAAGGCATAAAAAGTCATAGTATAGTAAGGCATGAAAAGTCATAAAAACGACATTGTATAGTAAGGCATAAAAAGTCATAAAAACGACATTCTATAGTAAGACATAAAAAGTCATAAGAAAGTCATAGTATAGTAAGGCATAAAAAGTCATAGTATAGTAAGGCATAAAAAGTCAGAAAAATGACATTGTATAGTAAGGCATAAAAAGTCATAGTATAGTAAGGCATAAAAAGTCATAAAAAAAGTCATAGTATAGTAAGGCATAAAAAGTCATAAAAACGATATTGTATAGTAAGGCATAAAAAAATCATAGTATAGTAAGGCATAAAAAGTCATAGTATAGTAAGGCATAAAAAGTCAGAAAAATGACATTGTATAGTAAGGCATTAAAAGTCATAGTATAGTAAGGCATAAAAAGGCATAAAAACGACATAGTATAGTAAGGCATAAAAAGTCATAAAAACGACATTGTATAGTGAGGTATAAAAAGTCAGAAAAATGACATAGTATAGTAAGGCCATAAAAAAGTCATTAGTATAGTAAGGCATAAAAAGTCATAAAAAAGTCATAGTAATAGTAAGGCATAAAAAGTCATAGTATAGTAAGGCATAAAAAGTCAGAAAAATGACATTGTATAGTAAGGCATAAAAAGTCATAAAAAAGTCATAGTATAGTAAGACATAAAAAATCATAGTATAGTAAGGCGTAAAAAGACATAAAAACGACATTCAATAGTAAGGCATAAAAAGTCATAAAAACGACATTGTATAGTAAGGCATTAAAAGTCATAGTATAGTAAGGCATAAAAAGGCATAAAAACGACATAGTATAGTAAGGCATAAAAAGTCATAAAAACGACATTCTATAGTAAGGCATAGAAAGTCATAGTATAGTAAGGCATAAAAAGTCATAAAAAAGTCATAGTATAGTAAGGCATAAAAAGTCATAAAAACGATATTGTATAGTAAGGCATAAAAAAATCATAGTATAGTAAGGCATAAAAAGTCATAGTATAGTAAGGCATGAAAAGTCATAAAAACGACATTGTATAGTAAGGCATAAAAAGTCATAAAAACAACATTGTATAGTAAGGCATTAAAAGTCATAGTATAGTAAGGCATAAAAAGTCATAAAAACGACATTGTATAGTAAGGCATAAAAAGTCATAAAAACGACATTGTATAGTAAGGCATAAAAAGTCATAAAAAAGTCATAGTATAGTAAGGCATAAAAAGTCATAGTATAGTAAGGCATAAAAAGTCAGAAAAATGACATTGTATAGTAAGGCATAAAAAGTCATAGTATAGTAAGGCATAAAAAGTCATAAAAAAGTCATAGTATAGTAAGGCATAAAAAGTCATAAAAACGATATTGTATAGTAAGGCATAAAAAAATCATAGTATAGTAAGGCATAAAAAGTCATAGTATAGTAAGGCATGAAAAGTCATAAAAACGACATTGTATAGTAAGGCATAAAAAGTCATAAAAAAGTCATAGTATAGTAAGGCATAAAAAGTCATAAAAAAGTCATAGTATAGTAAGGCATAAAAAGTCATAAAAACGACATTGTATAGTAAGGCATAAAAAGTTACAAAAACGACATAGTAAAGTAAGGCACTAAAAGTCATAAAAAAGTCATAGTACAGCAAGGCATAAAAAGGAATAAAAACGACATAGTATAGCGTAGTGGTCTAAGCAGGCGCCCAATGTGTAGAGGCTACAGTCCTTGCTGCCGTCGTCCCCGGTTCAAATCCCGCATAGGACAGCATTTTGCTGCATGTCATTCCCACTCTCTTTTTCCTGTTTCCTGTCACTCTCCACTATACTGTCCATT
Organism: Seriola aureovittata; assembly: GCF_021018895.1. Taxonomy (NCBI): domain Eukaryota; kingdom Metazoa; phylum Chordata; class Actinopteri; order Carangiformes; family Carangidae; genus Seriola; species Seriola aureovittata. Next base: position 1,731,746 of record NC_079384.1, read on the forward strand.
AAAGGCATAAAAAGCCCCAAAAATATACTTAAAAAAAATAAAATAAAAAAAACATAGTATAGTAAGGCATAAAAAGAATATAGTAAGGCATAAGAATGACAGTATAGCAAGACATAGATTAATGTAAGAAATTCATTGTTTTACATGCATTTAACTTTGACTTTCGAGTACAAGTCATGTGTGATTGTATATATCTGTATGAAACTGGCATATTTAGGGAACATATGGAGGTCCTCATTAGATTGATTAAGGTTTGTGTTTGCTCATATGGTTAGAGCCCCATGGATGGTGAATGATCTCAGCAGCTCTGAAGGAGGATAAGTAACAGCTAAGAGACCCCATGGACATGAAGATCTCCAGATCAACATCAGCTTGTTACACACATCGGAGAGCAAAATACCATACAAGCAACCAAACTTTTATTACTCAGAGAGACCTTGGTGTGCCTTGTACCAGATCTGTCCATTGTGCACTAATAAAACCAGCTACATTGAAGTGTTGACTTGTTGGTCTAATTGTGCTCACTTTTTCATCTTTCTTTCATAAGAGGTAATCTCTTCAGTAAGGTATGAAATGAAATACAAACATCATAGTATAGTATGTGATAAAACATCTCAAAAACGTAATCGTATGGTAAGGCATAATAAGGCATAAGAACGACAGTATAGCAAGACATAGAGTAATGTAAGAAATTTATTGTTTTACATGCATATAACTTTTACTTTAGAATACAAATCATATTTGACTGTATATATGTGTATGAAACTGGCATATTAAGGAAACATATGGAGGTCCTCATTAGATTGATTAAGGTTTGTGTTTGCTTATGTGGTTAGAGCCCCATGGATGGTGAATTATCTCAGCAGCTCTGAAGGAGGACAATAACAGCTATGAGACCCCATGGACATGAAGATCTCCAGAGAAACATCAGTTTGTCACACACATCGGACAGCAAAATACCATACAAGCAACCAAACTTTTATTAGTCAGAGAGACCTTGGTCTGCCTTGTACCAGATCTGTCCTTTGTGCACGAATAAAACCAGCCACATTGAAGTGTTGACTTGTTGGTCTGATTGTGTTCACTTTTTCATCTTTCTGTCATAAGAAGTCTTCTTTTCAGTAAGGCATGAAAAGATATGAAAACATCATAGTAAAGCTATTCATAAAAACTTATAAAAAAAGTCATAGTATAGTGAGGCATAAAAAGTCATAAAAACATAGTATAGTAAGGCATAAAAAGCCATAAAACGCCATTGTAAAGTAAAGCATGGAAGGGCATAAAAACATCATAGTATAGTAAGACATAAAAAGGCATAAAAATATTATAGTATAGTAAGGCATAAAAAGTCATAAAAAAGTCATAGTATAGTAAGGCATAAAAAGTCATAAAAACGACATAGTATAGTAAGGCATGAAAAGTCATAAAAACGACATAGTATAGTAAGGCATAAAAAGTCATAAAAACGTCATAGTATAGTAAGGCGTAAAAAGTCATAAAAACGACATAGTATAGTAAGGCATGAAAAGTCATAAAAACGACATAGTATTATAAGGCATAAAAATTCATAAAAAATCATAGCATAGTAAGGCATTAAAAATATTATAGTATAGTAAGGCATAAAAACGCATAAAAACATCATAGAATAGTAAGAAATAAAAAAAGTCATAGTATAGTAAGGCATAAAAAGGCATAAAAGCGACATAGCATGATGTAGGCATAATAAAGTAATTAAAACGACATAGTATAGTAAGGCATAAAAATATTATAGTATATTAAGGCATAAAAAGGCATAAAAACATCATATAATAGTAAGGCATAAAAAGGCATAAAAACATCATAGAATAGTAAGAAATAAAAAAAGTCATAGTATAGTAAGGCATAAAAAGTCATAAAAAAGTCATAGTATAGTAAGGCATAAAAAGGCATAAAAACGACATTGTATAGTAAGGCATAAAAAGTCATAGTATAGTAAGGCATAAAAAGTCATAAAAAAGTCATTGTATAATAAGGCATGAAAAGTCATAAAAACATGGACATGAAGATCTCCAGAGAAACATCAGTTTGTCACACACATCGGAGAGCAAAATACCATACAAGCAACCAAAACTTTTATTAGTCAGAGAGACCTTGGTCTGCCTTGTACCAGATCTGTCCTTTGTGCACGAATAAAACCAGCCACATTGAAGTGTTGACTTGTTGGTCTGATTGTGTTCACTTTTTCATCTTTCTGTCATAAGAAGTCTTCTTTTCAGTAAGGCATGAAAAGATATGAAAACATCATAGTAAAGCTATTCATAAAAACTTATAAAAAAAGTCATAGTATAGTGAGGCATAAAAAGTCATAAAAACATAGTATAGTAAGGCATAAAAAGCCATAAAACGCCATTGTAAAGTAAAGCATGGAAGGGCATAAAAACATCATAGTATAGTAAGACATAAAAAGGCATAAAAATATTATAGTATAGTAAGGCATTAAAAAGTCATAAAAAAGTCATAGTATATAAGGCATAAAAAGTCATAAAAACGACATAGTATAGTAAGGCATGAAAAGTCATAAAAACGAATAGTATAGTAAGGCATAAAAAGTCATAAAAACGACATAGTATAGTAAGGCATAAAAAGTCATAAAAACGACATAGTAAAGTAAGGCATGAAAAGTCATAAAAACGACATAGTTATAGTAAGGCATAAAAATTCATAAAAAAATCATAGCATAGTAAGGCATTAAAAATATTATAGTATAGTAAGGCATAAAAACGCATAAAAACATCATAGAATAGTAAGAAATAAAAAAAAGTCATAGTATAGTAAGGCATGAAAAGGCATAAAAGCGACATAGCATGATGTAGGCATAATAAAGTAATTAAAACGACATAGTATAGTAAGGCATAAAAAGGCATAAAAATATTATAGTATATTAAGGCATAAAAAGGCATAAAAACATCATATAATAGTAAGGCATAAAAAGCATAAAAACATCATAGAATAGTAAGAAATAAAAAAAGTCATAGTATAGTAAGGCATAAAAAGTCATAAAAAAGTCATAGTATAGTAAGGCATGAAAAAGTCATAAAAACATGGACATGAAGATCTCCAGAGAAACATCAGTTTGTCACACACATCGGAGAGCAAAATACCATACAAGCAACCAAACTTTTATTAGTCAGAGAGACCTTGGTCTGCCTTGTACCAGATCTGTCCTTTGTGCACGAATAAAACCAGCCACATTGAAGTGTTGACTTGTTGGTCTGATTGTGTTCACTTTTTCATCTTTCTGTCATAAGAAGTCTTCTTTTCAGTAAGGCATGAAAAGATATGAAAACATCATAGTAAAGCTATTCATAAAAACTTATAAAAAAAGTCATAGTATAGTGAGGCATAAAAAGTCATAAAAACATAGTATAGTAAGGCATAAAAAGCCATAAAACGCCATTGTAAAGTAAAGCATGGAAGGGCATAAAAACATCATAGTATAGTAAGACATAAAAAGGCATAAAAATATTATAGTATAGTAAGGCATAAAAAGTCATAAAAAAGTCATAGTATAGTAAGGCATAAAAAGTCATAAAAACGACATAGTATAGTAAGGCATGAAAAGTCATAAAAACGACATAGTATAGTAAGGCATAAAAAGTCATAAAAACGTCATAGTATAGTAAGGCGTAAAAAGTCATAAAAACGACATAGTATAGTAAGGCATGAAAAGTCATAAAAACGACATAGTATTATAAGGCATAAAAATTCATAAAAAATCATAGCATAGTAAGGCATTAAAAATATTATAGTATAGTAAGGCATAAAAACGCATAAAAACATCATAGAATAGTAAGAAATAAAAAAAAGTCATAGTATAGTAAGGCATGAAAAGGCATAAAAGCGACATAGCATGATGTAGGCATAATAAAGTAATTAAAACGACATAGTATAGTAAGGCATAAAAATATTATAGTATATTAAGGCATAAAAAGGCATAAAAACATCATATAATAGTAAGGCATAAAAAGGCATAAAAACATCATAGAATAGTAAGAAATAAAAAAAGTCATAGTATAGTAAGGCATAAAAAGTCATAAAAAAGTCATAGTAAGTAAGGCATAAAAACATCATATAATAGTAAGGCATGAAAAAAGTCATAGTATAGTAAGGCATAAAAAGTCATAAAAAAGTCATAGTATATTAAGACATAATAAGGCATAAAAACGACATAGTATAGTAGGCATAAAAAGTCATAGTATAGTAAGGCATAAAAAGTCATAAAAAAATCATTGTATAATAAGGCCTAAAAAGGCATATAAAACAACATAGTATAATAAGCATAAAAAGTCATAAAAACGACATAGTATAATAAGGCATAAAAAGTCATAAAAATGTCATTGTATAATAAGGCAATAAAAAGTCTTGAAAACGTGATAGTATAATAAGCCATAAAAAGGTCATAGTATAGTAAGGCATAAAAGTCATAAAAATGTCATAGCATAGTAAGGCATAAAAAGTCATAAAAACGACATAGTATAGTAAGGCATGAAAAGTCATAAAAACGACATAGTATAGTAAGGCATGAAAAGTCATAAAAACGACATAGTATAGTAAGGCATAAAAAGTCATAAAAACGTCATAGTATAGTAAGGCGTAAAAAGTCATAAAAACGACATAGTATAGTAAGGCATGAAAAGTCATAAAAACGACATAGTATAAAAGGCATAAAAATTCATAAAAAAATCATAGCATAGTAAGGCATTAAAAATATTATAGTATAGTAAGGCATAAAAACGCATAAATACATCATAGAATAGTAAGAAATAAAAAAAAGTCATAGTATAGTAAGGCATGAAAAGGCATAAAAGCGACATAGCATGATGTAGGCATAATAAAGTAATTAAAACGACATATATAGTAAGGCATAAAAATATTATATATATTAAGGCATAAAAAGGCATAAAAACATCATATAATAGTAAGGCATAAAAAGGCATAAAAACATCATAGAATAGTAAGAAATAAAAAAAGTCATAGTATAGTAAGGCATAAAAAGTCATAAAAAAGTCATAGTATAGTAAGGCATAAAAAGGCATAAAAACGACATTGTATAGTAAGGCATAAAAAGTCATAGTATAGTAAGGCATAAAAAGTCATAAAAAAGTCATTGTATAATAAGGCATGAAAAGTCATAAAAACATGGACATGAAGATCTCCAGAGAAACATCAGTTTGTCACACACATCGGAGAGCAAAATACCATACAAGCAACCAAACTTTTATTAGTCAGAGAGACCTTGGTCTGCCTTGTACCAGATCTGTCCTTTGTGCACGAATAAAACCAGCCACATTGAAGTGTTGACTTGTTGGTCTGATTGTGTTCACTTTTTCATCTTTCTGTCATAAGAAGTCTTCTTTTCAGTAAGGCATGAAAAGATATGAAAACATCATAGTAAAGCTATTCATAAAAACTTATAAAAAAAGTCATAGTATAGTGAGGCATAAAAAGTCATAAAAACATAGTATAGTAAGGCATAAAAAGCCATAAAACGCCATTGTAAAGTAAAGCATGGAAGGGCATAAAAACATCATAGTATAGTAAGACATAAAAAGGCATAAAAATATTATAGTATAGTAAGGCATAAAAAGTCATAAAAAAGTCATAGTATAGTAAGGCATAAAAAGTCATAAAAACGGACATAGTATAGTAAGGCATGAAAAGTCATAAAAACGACATAGTATAGTAAGGCATAAAAAGTCATAAAAACGTCATAGTATAGTAAGGCGTAAAAAGTCATAAAAACGACATAGTATAGTAAGGCATGAAAAGTCATAAAAACGACATAGTATTATAAGGCATAAAAATTCATAAAAAAATCATAGCATAGTAAGGCATTAAAAATATTATAGTATAGTAAGGCATAAAAACGCATAAAAAACATCATAGAATAGTAAGAAATAAAAAAAAGTCATAGTATAGTAAGGCATGAAAAGGCATAAAAGCGACATAGCATGATGTAGGCATAATAAAGTAATTAAAACGACATAGTATAGTAAGGCATAAAAATATTATAGTATATTAAGGCATAAAAAGGCATAAAAACATCATATAATAGTAAGGCATAAAAAGGCATAAAAACATCATAGAATAGTAAGAAATAAAAAAAGTCATAGTATAGTAAGGCATAAAAAGTCATAAAAAAGTCATAGTATAGTAAGGCATGAAAAAAGTCATAGTATAGTAAGGCATGAAAAAAGTCATAGTATAGTAAGGCATAAAAAGTCATAAAAAAGTCATAGTATATTAAGACATAATAAGGCATAAAAACGACATTGTATAGTAAGGCATAAAAAGTCATAGTATAGTAAGGCATAAAAAGTCATAAAAAAATCATTGTATAATAAGGCCTAAAAAGGCATAAAAACAACATAGTATAATAAGGCATAAAAAGTCATAAAAACGACATAGTATAATAAGGCATAAAAAGTCATAAAAATGTCATTGTATAATAAGGCATAAAAAGTCTTGAAAACGTGATAGTATAATAAGCCATAAAAAGGTCATAGTATAGTAAGGCATAAAAGTCATAAAAATGTCATAGCATAGTAAGGCATAAAAAGTCATAAAAAAGTCATAGTATAGTAAGGCATGAAAAAAGTCATAGTATAGTAAGGCATAAAAAGTCATAAAAAAGTCATAGTATATTAAGACATAATAAGGCATAAAAACGACATTGTATAGTAAGGCATAAAAAGTCATAGTATAGTAAGGCATAAAAAGTCATAAAAAAATCATTGTATAATAAGGCCTAAAAAGCCATAAAAACAACATAGTATAATAAGGCATAAAAAGTCATAAAAAACATCATAGTATAGTAAGGCATAAAAAGGCATAAAAACGACATTGTATAGTAAGGCATAAAAAGTCATAAAAACGACATAGTATAATAAGGCATAAAAAGTCATAAAAACGACATAGTATAATAAGGCATAAAAAGTCATAAAAATGTCATTGTATAATAAGGCATAAAAAGTCTTGAAAACGTGATAGTATAATAAGCCATAAAAAGGTCATAGTATAGTAAGGCATAAAAGTCATAAAAATGTCATAGCATAGTAAGGCATAAAAAGTCATAAAAACAACATAGTATAATAAGGCATAAAAATTCATAAAAAAGTCATAGTATAGTAAGGCATAAAAAGCCAAAAAAAACAACGTATTATAGTAAGGCATAAAAATTCATAAAAAAGTCATAGTATAGTAAGGCATGAAAAAAGTCATAGTATAGTAAGGCATGAAAAAAGTCATATTATAGTAAGGCATAAAAATTCATAAAAAAGTCATAGTATAGTAAGGCATAAAAAGTCATAAAAAAGTCATAGTATAGTAAGGCATGAAAAAAGCCATAGTATAGTAAGGCATAAAAAGTCATAAAAAAGTCATAGTATATTAAGGCATAAAAAGGCATAAAAACGACATTGTATAGTAAGGCATAAAAAGTCATAGTATAGTAAGGCATAAAAAGTCATAAAAAAGTCATTGTATAATAAGGCATGAAAAGTCATAAAAACAACATAGTATTGTAAAGCATAAAAATTCATAAAAAAGTCATAGTATAGTAAGGCATAAAAAGCCAAAAAAAACAACATAGTATAATAAGGCATAAAAAGTCATAAAAAAGTCATAGTATAGTAAGGCATAAAAAGTCATAAAAACGACATTGTATAGTAAGGCATAAAAAGTCATAGTATAGTAGGGAATAAAAAGTCATAAAAACGACATTGTGTAGTAAGTCATAAAAAGTCATAAAAACATCATAGTATAGTAAGGCATAAAAAGGTCATAGTATAGTAAGGCATAAAAAGTCATAAAAATGTCAAGGTATAGTAAGGCATAAAAAGTCATAAAAACGACATTGTGTAGTAAGGCATAAAAAGTCACAGTATAGTAGGGAATAAAAAGTCATAAAAACAACATAGTATAGTAAGGCATAAAAATTCATAAAAAAGTCATGGTATAGTAAGGCATAAAAAGCCATAAAAACAACATAGTATAATGAGGCATAAAAAGTCATAAAAAAGTCATAGTATAGTAAGGCATAAAAAGCCATGAAAAAAACATAGTATAATGAGGCATAAAAAGTCATAAAAAAGTCATAGTATAGTAAGGCATAAAAAGCCATGAAAAAAACATAGTATAATGAGGCATAAAAAGTCATAAAAAAGTCATAGTATAGTAAGGCATAAAACGTCATAAAAAAAAAGTCATAGTATAGTAAGGCATAAAAACTCATAAAAGGCCATAGTATAGTAAGGCATAAAAAGCCATAAAAAAGTCATAGTATAGTAAGGCATAAAAAGCCATAAAAACGACATTGTATAATAAGGCATAAAAAGTCATAAAAAAGTCATAATATAGTAAGGCATAAAAAGTCATAAAAATGTCATAGTATAGTATGGCATAAAAAGTCATAAAAACGACATTGTGTAGTAAGGCATAAAAAGCCATAAAAACGACATTGTATTGTAAAGCATAAAAAGTCATAGTATAGTAAGGCATAAAAAGTCATAAAAAAGTCATAGTATAGTAAGGCATAAAAAGTCATAAAAAAGTCATAATATAGTAAGGCATGAAAAGTCATAAAAACGACATTGTGTAGTAACGCATAAAAATTCGTAAAAAAGTCATATAGTAAGGCATAAAAAGTCATAGTATAGTAAGGCATAAAAAGTCATAAAAAAGTCATAGTATAATAAGTCATAAAAAGTCATGAAAACGTAATAGTATAATAAGCCATAAAAAGGTCATAGTATAGTAAGGCATAAAAAGTCATAAAAATGTCAAAGTATAGTAAGGCATAAAAAGGCATAAAAACGACATAGTATAGTAAGGCATAAAAAGTCATAAAAACGACATTGTGTAGTAAGGCATAAAAAGTCATAGTATATTAGGGAATAAAAAGTCATAAAAACAACATAGTATAATAAGGCATAAAAAGTCATAAAAAAGTCATAGTATAGTATGGCATAAAAATCCATAAAAACAACATAGTATAATAAGGCATAAAAAGTCATAAAAAGTCATAAAAAAGTCATAGTATAGTAAGGCATAAAAAGCCATAAAAACAACATAGTATAATAAGGCATAAAAAGTCATAAAAAAGTCATAGTATAGTAAGGCATAAAAAGTCATAAAAACGACATAGTATAGTAAGGCATAAAAATTCATAAAAAAGTCATAGTATAGTAAGGCATAAAAAGCCATAAAAACAACATAGTATAGTAAGGCATAAAAATTCATAAAAAAGTCATAGTATAGTAAGGCATAAAAAGCCATAAAAACAACATAGTATAATAAGGCATAAAAAGTCATAAAAAAGTCATAGTATAGTAAGGCATAAAAAGTCATAAAAACGACATTGTGTAGTAAGGCATAAAAAGTCACAGTATAGTAAGGCATAAAAAGCCATGAAAAAAACATAGTATAATAAGGCATAAAAAGTCATAAAAAAGTCATAGTATAGTAAGGCATAAAAAGTCATAAAAAAAAGTCATAGTATAGTAAGGCCTAAAAAGTCATAAAAAAAAGTCATAGTATAATAAGGCATAAAAACTCATAAAAGGTCATAGTATAGTAAGGCATAAAAAGCCATAAAAAAGTCATAGTATAGTATGGCATAAAAAGTCATAAAAACGACATTGTATTGTAAAGCATAAAAAGTCATAGTATAGTAAGGCATAAAAAGTCATAAAAAAGTCATAGTATAGTAAGGCATAAAAAGTCATAAAAAAGTCATAATATAGTAAGGCATGAAAAGTCATAAAAACGACATTGTGTAGTAACGCATAAAAATTCGTAAAAAAGTCATAATATAGTAAGGCATAAAAAGTCATAAAAAAGTCATAGTATAATAAGTCATAAAAAGTCATGAAAACGTAATAGTATAATAAGCATAAAAAGGTCATAGTATAGTAAGGCATAAAAAGTCATAAAAATGTCAAAGTATAGTAAGGCATAAAAAGTCATAGTATATTAGGGAATAAAAACTCATAAAAGGTCATAGTATAGTAAGGCATAAAAAGGCATAAAAATATTATAGTATAGTATGGCATAAAAAAAGTCATAAAAACATCATAGAATAGTAAGGCATAAAAATTCATTAAAAAATCATAGTATAGTAAGGCATAAAAAGTCATAAAAAAATCATAGTATAGTAAGGCATAAAAAAAAGTCTTAGTATAGTAAGGCATGAAAAGTCATAAAAACATCATAGTATAGTAAGGCATAAAACATCATAGTATAGTAAGGCATAAAAACGTCGTAGTACATCCTAAAACCTCACAGTAGTAGTTGTATTACTCTAGCTAACATAGTTAAATAACATTAGACATTTTGCTGGTGATGTTAGGTACCACTGTCATATTCTCACATGGCATGAAAAAAGCCATAGTATAGTAAGGCATAAAAAGTCATAAAAAAGTCATAGTATATTAAGGCATAAAAAGGCATAAAAACGACATTGTATAGTAAGGCATAAAAAGTCATAGTATAGTAAGGCATAAAAAGTCATAAAAAAGTCATTGTATAATAAGGCATGAAAAGTCATAAAAACAACATAGTATTGTAAAGCATAAAAATTCATAAAAAAGTCATAGTATAGTAAGGCATAAAAAGTCATAAAAAAGTCATAGTATAATAAGTCATAAAAAGTCATGAAAACGTAATAGTATAATAAGCATAAAAAGGTCATAGTATAGTAAGGCATAAAAAGTCATAAAAATGTCAAAGTATAGTAAGGCATAAAAAGTCATAGTATATTAGGGAATAAAAACTCATAAAAGGTCATAGTATAGTAAGGCATAAAAAGGCATAAAAATATTATAGTATAGTATGGCATAAAAAAAGTCATAAAAACATCATAGAATAGTAAGGCATAAAAATTCATTAAAAAATCATAGTATAGTAAGGCATAAAAAGTCATAAAAAAATCATAGTATAGTAAGGCATAAAAAAAAGTCTTAGTATAGTAAGGCATGAAAAGTCATAAAAACATCATAGTATAGTAAGGCATAAAACATCATAGTATAGTAAGGCATAAAAACGTCGTAGTACATCCTAAAACTTCACAGTAGTAGTTGTATTACTCTAGCTAACATAGTTAAATAACATTAGACATTTTGCTGGTGATGTTAGGTACCACTGTCATATTCTCACATGATGTCAGATGTCAGTCAAATGCTAGCATGACAATCGGTTGTCTTTGAAACGTACCCTCTTGGAGGGTACATAGGAATGATCTAATAGGATTTCATCCAAAATATGGTATGAACAATGAACAAGTTCACTCAAATATTGGTAGGGACATGTCCCCTGGAGGTCTTGTTGTGGGTCAGCAGGGAGAGGAGACTGGGAACCAGGAGCGGGAAATATGTCAGTCAGACTGCTGGTTGGAAACGAGGAGCAGATGTCGGTCAGACCGTCGATTGGGAACCAGGAGCAGGAGTCGACTGGACTGATGACTGGGAAATCAGGAACAGGCAAGGCAACGATCGGGACTCTGACACTGGACCAGGTGAAGCATCAGCCATGGCGGTCAACTTAGGAACTGACATGGGAACAGGAGAGTTGTCAGACAGGATGTAGGATCCCCAGAATCACTGACTGGGCTGTAGCCCAGGAGTAAGCAGGCTAGGGACTAGCAGGCCAGAGGCTGGCGGACTGGGATGCAGGCTGGACGCTTGCGGATCTGGAGGGAGCCGACTGGAGCATGATTCATGATTCATGTTACTTACTGGCTGGAGGCTAGCAGGCCAAGGGCTAGCTAACTGGTAGCCTGGCTGGAGGCTAGCAGCTTGAAGGATAGTTGAGAGGCCAAGAGACTAGCAGACTGGGAGGCAGACTGGTGGCTTTATCTGTGACAGATTAGAGCTACAATTTCTTCTTTCAAAGGTTGCACTGTTTGACTTTAAAAATGTCCTTATAGCTACAGTAAAGCTGCACATAAACCATTTAAACTCATGCTCATAAATGCTAAATTAGGAAGCGGTAAAAATAAAGTGTTGCCTCGAAAAGAATGGAACATTACACACAAAGATGGAAATAATAGAACCAAACACCAGACTGAATCATACAGTGATATCAGCAGTAATGATCTACCCTTAAGATAAAAAAGGGGTGATGTAATGACACCGAGTTGGGCTTCATGCAGGATGCATCCTCAATCATGTTTACTGCAGGAACAGAAATGGATCTGAAACATTAATGGAACATCATCCCAGTTGGTCACAAACTGCAGCACACAGATGTAGATGAGTCAGGCTCAAACATCACCTTCTCCTTGCATTTTGGCTGCTCATAGACCTGCTGCAGGCCCTGCATGTATTTGGAAATACAGTAGCGTGCATCATGAATCATGGAGAAGGCGTAAGGCTTATATTCCTACTGTGTGTTTGTATGTATACGCTTTTATTTGCTGCTCGGCTTCCTGCCCTGATCCATATGTCTCAGAGCACATCTATATCTCATGCTGAAGTCCCAGAGAATAGTTCAGTAGTGAGGAGTTTAAATTTTTCATCACAACAAGTATGGATGGCATCGTAAAACGTGGTTACTAAGCAACTGCTTTTCAGCCTCCCAATCAGCGGCGTTGTTGGCTCGAGATTCAGACACAAATATCATCACACTCTCTTTTCCTCCTCTGCATGTCACTCTGTGTGCACAACCAACACTGAATGGATTCATCGGAGGTGTAGTAAATGAAAAAACAAACTGCTTTTGACCCAAAAGTCTTTCATCTGAGCTCGTTGAAGGACAAATCTGTCTCCTGAGTCAGTCTGTCAACTTCAGCCCGATGTGCTGAAGGTGTATAAGCCATTCAGGAGATACTGTAACTTTATAGGGGAGGCTTAGACTTTAAATTAGGATCTTTTGGTACCCTAACCTGCTGCCAGTCACACCACTGGTGATAGTGAAAAAAGATGCTTATGCAAAGCAACCCCCCCTCCCCTCCCCCCACTGTTCCTGTCAGGGAGCTTTTGAAATCCTTTTTCTAATGAGAGCTGGCATTCCACCTTCCTTCAGTATTTCCTCCGCAGGGGAAGCAGGGGAGGGTTAGAGACGGGAGGATGACAGCAGAGAAAGTGCCACAGTCAGGGAAAGTCTTCTGCTCTCAGCTTATGTAGAAGTCGTTCTCAGGCTGGAGATTTGTCTGCTTTATAAACAATGTGGTATGACTGCGTGGCGCCGGTCAGCTGTGTGACCTCCATCCTCAGCAGCGGTATCTGATCTGGCACCGCTGGCTGTCCCTGCAAAGCTTTGACAGGCGGTGCTGATGGAGGTGGATTCAGGCAACTTTTAAAGGTCCCACAATAATCTCTTTCTTTTGTTTTCAGTTATAACACAGCTCTGAAAGAATGTGGCAAACATCCTTCTAATTTAAGGTACAATCTGTAACTTTTCCACATTAAAATGTCCCAAAACAACTCGACATGTGTTCTACATGTTGTTGAGTTGTGTTCTTACATTTTCACAAATGTTTCCATCAATTCTCAAACCAAACAAATCTGTGATTTTAATCATGGTAACAGTACCATTGGTTGCCTGTCAATGACATCATATCCCTTATGTGCATATTTCAGTGTTGTGTTTCCTGCCAGAAGCTCAACATTGACTTTTATCTAGTTTTCAGCTCTATATTTTAATATATTAGTCATGGGAGATCTGGATCTGAAGTTATCAGACAAACAAAGTGAGGAAATGTGAGACAGCTGGAGACGTCCTGTCCTGTGTCGGCTGAACCGTGTCGGTGAATCTCTGGTTTTTAAGGTGAAGCTGTTTTATTCGTTTACTGATTTTAATCCCCTGGTCCGTTACGGAGAGGAGGACACCTCTGTGGATTTCAGCTGCTGGTAAAAACCTGATGAACGTCTGGATCATAAGTTACTAAAGAATCAAACGTTAAACAGTCTCAGTTTCCAGCTGCTGCAAGGCGTCATGTGACCACCAAAGAGCGTCGATGAAGAACCTGTTGTCCTTCCTGAGATCACCTCGGTACTAACCACTGCAGACCGGGAACACCCAGCCAGACCTGCAGGTTTGGAGACGTTTGCATTTTGTTGCTTCCAACACATGAACTTCGATGTTCACTTGCCACGCCATGAATAAAAGATCAAATCAAAAGGAATCAAATAAAAACAAAAGAAAAAAAAATCCTTTTTATTAAATAATGTTATATTAATCTATATTTTTGTTATTGTCATTAACGCCAATGAGGAGACAGAAAACTGACTTCATTACGACGACTTTGGCTCTCAGCCCAAACATCCATTTGTTGCTGTAATTTTTTTAATGAGTCACAATTATTTACTTTCTTTTTTTAAAATGGTTTAATAATTTCTTTAAAAACTAAAAAGGTGGAAACTGCAGTTTTTAACAAGCGCTGCTTAAACAGGAGGAGATTATTATTATTTTCTGCTGCAGATTAATTCACATTTGTTTGGGTTGTTGATCCTTTGGCCATAAGGAAAATACAGAAAATCACCTCCGCCTGTAAATGAACATGACAGCCAAGTCTGCAGCATGATGCTCCATCGTGACTGACCCCAGAGCAGATGACCCCTCCGAGCCGGGGACACACTTCATGGTTTAAAGCTTGATTTCAACCCTGAATTAGCTGATTTTCAACGCTGTGGTGAATGTGCTTTCATTTGCAGAAAAACAGGGCAGGTCATGATGGACAGTTTGAAGAGAGCAGCTTTAATTAGTGTGTTCTCACCTCCTGACCTGCTGAGGGCAGCCGATCCACTTCTAATACTGCACAGTGGCTTCAGTCAAAGAATTTCTTTTTTTTTAGCATCTCTCCAAAGCGAGTGCGCACACACACACACAAACACACATGCACACGTACACACAAACACGCACACACACACACAGACACACACAAACACACACAAACACACACACACAGACACACACACAAACACAAACACACACACAAACACACACAGACACACACAAACACACACAAACACACAAACACACACACACACACACACACACAAACACACAAACACACATGCACACGTACACACAAACACACACAAACACACAAACACACACACACACACACACACACACACACAAACACACATGCACACACAAACACAAACACACACGCACACACACGCACACAAACACACACACACACACACACACACTCACACAGATGATGCTCAGTGATTTGAGAGCCCAGGCGGGTGGAGCTGTAAATACTGTCTACAGTATGTAAATGTTGAGCCATAAAACATATTTCTTCTCTCCACAGCCATGAACTCACTAAACCTCACTTGGTTTTCTTCAGGTACTTGAGGGCAACAAAACATATTATCACCCCATTAAATTGTTATAGTGATCTTCCTGTTCAGGTCGTGGGCTCGAACCTGCCGGACCTCCCGTGTGGAGTTCACGTGGTCGCCTCGTCCCTGTGTGGGTTTCCTCCTGCTTCCTCCCGCTTCCTCCCGCTTCCTCCCGCTTCCTCCTGCTTCCTCCTGCTTCCTCCCGCTTCCTCCCGCTTCCTCCTGCTTCCTCCTGCTTCCTCCCGCTTCCTCCCGCTTCCTCCCGCTTCCTCCCGCTTCCTCCCGCTTCCTCCCGCTTCCTCCCGCTTCCTCCCGCTTCCTCCTGCTTCCTCCCGCCGCCCACAGACATGCAGCTTAGGTTCATTGTTGACTCTAAATTGCCTGTAGGTGTGAATGTGAGTGTGACTGGTTGTCTTTATGTGTCAGCCCTGTGATTGTGTGACAGACTGTCCAGTGTGGACCCCGCCCTCACCCAGTGTCAGCCAGATAATATATAAATGTTCCTATTCATACACATCCATCACATGTGGAGCAACATTATTATTCCTTTAGAATTGTGTTTCCGACCGCATGACAGACGCGAAGTCCGACATTCGTTGTCCTTTTAGCTTTGTTTTGGTCTCCACTCTGTCCACCAGCCAGCTGCTTCGTCTCTGAGTCAGGAGGGTCGTTGATGGGAGACGGAACCAAGAACAGGAGGTGTGGTCTCAAACAGGACCTGCTGGGTGATGCTGGTCTGTACGTTCGTCACCAGGAGAAATCCCCTTTAACATTACATAAAGTTATTAGATCAGTCTTTAAGTACAAAACAGAGGTGACAGACTTGAGTCACGTGACTTGACTCGAGTCAGACATAAGTCACAAATGTGAGGAGTCGGGTTGTTTTACCAACACTGATAAAAGACTGGACTTTGACTTGAGACGATTCTAATGGACTTAACTTTTTTTAATCAAATATTTGCATTTTTAATTCACAGTTTGTTGTTGAAACATGATTGATTGGTGATTGGATGATTTCTAGTGAGATAACCACAACACAACCAGCTCTCATGGGGAGGGGCTAAGTCCAAAAATACTAACGTGGTTAAGAGAACATATGTACATACCACACATCTGTATGACGTTTATTAAACTGTATTGTTTGCAATTGTATTAATGATAATAATGATAATAATAATAATAATAATGATAATAATAATAACTGTAGCAGTTGGTGGCTGCAGTCACAAATCTGGATTCTAGTTTGCCTCAAAATGTCCGTCAGTCAG
Source organism: Seriola aureovittata (assembly GCF_021018895.1). Classification (NCBI taxonomy): domain Eukaryota; kingdom Metazoa; phylum Chordata; class Actinopteri; order Carangiformes; family Carangidae; genus Seriola; species Seriola aureovittata. Next base: position 1,748,346 of record NC_079384.1, read on the forward strand.
ATTCTTCAGGTGTAATCAGCTGCAACAGTTAAATTAAAGGTTTCATGATTTCTGTCTTTCACTGATTTAAATGTGGAAACTGAAGAAGATCCTCAGGATTTCATTTAACTTATGACTTTCTTAATTCTCACCACAGTAACTTGTGACGTGCACGTGTGACTTACTCCCACCTCTAGCAGCTCTGCAGAAATATCAACAGCCCTGACTCGACACTTCCTGCCTCACAGTAACGATGATGTAGAACTTCCATCCATGACTTATTCTGCATTTACTTCTTCCCCTCCTGCAGCACAGATCACCGCTGTTGTTCTCTGGACCATGAATTTTGTTTTAATGTCAAAATGTTGCAAAACCAATTTCTCAGGAGCAAAAAACTGTTTCAGACTTTTGATTATTTGTCTGAGCTGTAAATGTTGGTTAGTTCTTAAGCCTTTTTTTTGCACTTTTACTCTCTCTCTCTCTCTCTCTCTCTCTCTTCTCTGATCTTTGCTGGGGCTCCTTTGGCCCACATCATTACAGCCTCCCGCCTCCTGCCAGAAACACTCCCCAGAAACAATGTGCTGTATTCTCATCACGTCGCATGTGTTCCCAACCGAGGCGGTTAACTGCGATTTAAGGTCCTGCTCTCACCCTGCAGCTCCCGCACCTCTCTGTAGCTGCTGATGTCAAGACACCTTCCCTATAGTTTGTGATGGGTGCAAATGTGGTGTGCAACACAGCTGAGAGAGCGGCGTGTGCGGGTCTGCATTGCAACCCAGCTCTGGTTGAAGGTGTGTTAATTAGTGAAGATCTTTATTTGGAGAGCTCTCTGTAAACACACTGGTGAGCATGGGTGTAGGTGAGCAGCAGAACGGGGACTGTGCTCTGCAGCTTTGGTTCATTTCAGTGCAGCAGCGTTGAAACGCACTTCACCGGTAATTTATCCCTATCAGTTCTCCATAATCCCCCAGGTGCCATGGCTTGGCTTCAGGCCAAAATGAACGACTTTATCTGAAATAATGAGCGTGTTAACTGAGAGAGCCACAGCCAATTACTGTTTCATCCTGAAAACGATGCTTGTTTACAGGCATGTAGCTGCAAAATGATAACAGCCAGCTGCACAGAAGGTCGAGGAACTGTGAATGCAAATAAACACGCAGGTCTGTCCAGCCATTTAATTTAGGAGTGTTAATGCCAATAACCAGACTGGCTTTCTTTCCTTCTTGCTTGGAGGAGGAGGGAGGCGAGATGGGTGAGGGAGGGAGGGGAGGGGGGAGGGGGGATTTACCGATACTTGGCTGAGTTCTGACGCCAGCACTGAAGTGATGTAAGGGACAGAGGGAGGGAGAGAGCCGAGAAGGAGGAGAGAAGAAGTACAGAGAGGAGAGAGGGAGAGCGGAGAGGAGAGGAGAGAGAGAGAGGGGCTCGGAGCTCTGATATTCTGCTCACTTTCGGAAACCCAGACAGAGCAACTCCCCAGCGGGTATCCTGACAGAGGTAGGCGGCTCTCACACTCCCACTCTTTCAATATATGAAGAGAAAATAAAAATGCATTAAAGCTCGTTTCAGTTTTGACGTGGAGACTCTGACAGAGGCGGTCGTGTCTCCTCAGTGAGCGGAGCGCGGCGGCAGGCTGGAGGGTGAAATGCTTTAACATGAGGAGAACATGTCCGTTCAGACCATTTTTGTGATGTGTGTGTTTCCAAGTTGAATATCTCGTGCAACCCGCAACAATGACCCAGTGTTAATGAGTGAAATGTGTCGCGTACGAGCGTGTTAATTAATAACGCCTGTGACGTGAGGGTAATACCTAATGAGCCCGTTCGGCTTCTTTGTTTCTGCAGCCGAACTTTGACGATAGCGCAGGACTGACGGAGGCTCCGGGATTCAGCACCTCGGACAGCGACGCGCCCGCTCAGCCGGGGGGAGAGCGCACGGAGCCCGGGCGACCATCCGCTCCCTTCCCCGTCAGGATATGCTGCTCTCCCGCCACCGCTCCCCGCTGGGTCGCAATGGACTTTAGTTTGTCTGTTGCATAATAAGAGCAGAGAAATGTCCTTGACAACCGTCTGCACACCGCTGAATTCAGCATGACGGCTGCGCAGGAGACCGAGCTCGATGGCGAAACTTCCACCTGACTGAACCTGCGTCCAGAGTTGAAGCGTCTTTGCCAGAACACAAGCTCGTAGAGTTCTTCGCACTACCATGGGGATAAGGCACCTTCTGCTGCTGCTCATATACCTGGACCCGCTGAGCGTGCTGAGCGCCGCGACGGGCGGCAAAAAACCCAAGCAGGCGTCCAGGAAGGCTCCCAAAGCCACCGCGGTCCCCACGGTCGTCCCGCCGCAGAAGACCCCGCAGCCGGCGCCCGCCAGCACGCACGACACCTGCCTGGGCTACTACGACGTGAGCGGGCAGTATGACAAGATGTTCGAGTGCAACAACACGGACCACCGGTACTGCTGCGGGACGTGCTACCTGCGCTTCTGCTGCGAGTACAAGAAGGACCGGCTGGATCAGAAAGCCTGCAAGAACTACCACACGCCGGTGTGGGTGCAGACGGCCGCCCCGTCCCCCATCCCGACCGGGGAAACGTACGATCCGAGCATGGATCAGACCAACACGGCGGTCTACATCACCTGTGGGATCATAGCCTTCATCATAGTGCTGGGGGTGTCGGTCAAAGTTGCCTATGACAAAGCCACGGAGCCGCCGCAGGAGATGAACATACACAGGTGAGTGATGGAGACTTTGATACCTGTGAGTCCAGCTGTACTCTGCTCACTGTGTTCTCATCACGGCACCATCACATGCACAGGCTGATGTAGACAGAGGTCAAAGATCAGGATTAACCAGGCCTACAGTCATGTTCAATGCAGGTTGCATGTTCTGTCTCTGTATCAGATACAACGAGGTGAAAACGAGGATGTCAGTGTGTTTGAATTCATCGACAGATCGCTCTCTGAAGGAAGCTCAGATCAGATTCTGTTAAACTGGCAGCAGATGTTAAATCCCAAAGAATGAAATGGAAATGAAATGATGACGGAGGAGTAGAAAGAGATGTGTACTACAGTGACTGTGGATGGTGTTCGTGGAGCCAGAGTGTGTACATCTGTTGTGTGTGGGAGTGAGCAGGACTGATGCCCCGCGTTCAGACTGGATGTTTCTTCTTTATATTCAAGATTTTTTTTTTTTAATTCTTTCTTATATTAAGCTGAAATTTAAAAAAAAGAAATGTCGTCTCTAATGTTTGAAGCTCAGATATTTGGCTCATGATGGAGGATCAGGAAGCCATGCTGTCAAACATCATGCTTCACAACCTCACCCCGTCCATCTCCACCCTTCTCCTGCTGTGTTGAGGTGGGGGTTTGACGGGAGCTGGCTCCTGTTCCCTCCAGGGGCCACAGTCTGAGCCTCATCATACATGAGTGGACCACATGTCGTAGACTGCGAACACATCAGTGAACAAATGCTGACACACATTATTTCCTTAAGATTGAATAGTTTTTTTTATTGGATGCATTATTCAACACTTGAGCAATCTTAAGACGGTGAATAATGGATAGTGTTAACGTTGGGACTGTATCAAGGTCATGTGACACGCATGCACCGCTGCACATTCAATAAGGAACAGGGAGAGGAGGGGCGAGGCTAAAATATTAATTTAAAAGCAAAGGTTATGCTGGTGATACATTTGTCATACAAAAGCTTTGAGCTGCTGCGGCGCTGCAGAAGTAATTTGATTTCCTTTTTCTAAAGCTCTGCCAGAAAAAGCAAACAAACACTTTTTGAACTTTCTTTCATCGTGATTGCTTCTCCCTCGCTTCAGCCCCCCCACCCCCACCCCCACCCCCCAGGGGGCTCCATCCTTCCATATGCACCTGGTGCGATCTGAAAAACATTCAAATTCAACCCAATTAGACGAGAGACTCGCACATCCAGCGTTGTCTCTGCTGCAAATGAACATTCGTCATGTTCCCAGCCGTACAGAAGAGGAGGAAACAGAGCAGTCCTGAATTACCCATAATAGCACAACACTGTCTAAACAATTAGCAGCCGCTCGGCGTGCAGGAAGCACACGCACCATCACTTTGTTTTTCCTCCAGTTCAGCTGCGCTCACAGAGAAACACTGAGCAAGAAGAAGAAAAAAGCACCTCTCTGGTTCAGTATTAACAGTTGTTCTTTGTTTTGTTTGCAGGGCCCTTGCAGACATCCTGAGGCAGCAGGGGCCCATCCCTATATCGCAATATGACTGTGAGAATTTCGCAGCGATGAACGGCTCACCCAAAGACAACACACCAGTCAGAACCTCATCCAAGAACCACTACACCCCTGTTCACACCTCCAAATCCAACCACGGTAAGAGCCCTCCTCCCTCTCTCCACCGAGCACTCACAGCTCCCGAAGCCTCACAAGCATCTACGAGTTTATGTGTCACGACTGTCGGTCGAATATAGCTCAGAGGCAGATTTCAGCAGTTTAACCCTTAGCCTACATCCATCTCAGCGCGTCTGTGTGATGCATCTGTGATACACTTTCATTATTTCTGTGTAAACTTCTGCATTCCCCTCCAAAGAGCACCCACTGCGTTCGCTCTTTCAGCGGCGTAATCTCCGATGTTAACATCCAGTAATCATCCGATTTGAGCGAGAGAGCGCGGGGAGGAGAGCAGCAGAGAAAAAGAGGGGCCTGCTAGTGGAGATAATTACAGGCTGGCAAGGTAGCACAGCCCCGCAGCCTCTGACAGGCTGGAAGTGATGACCTCTCCGTCAGTCACCGGGCGAATCAGACGCAGCACATGCACACGGTGCGATTTAACCCCGCAATCCAGAGAACAGACAGGGAGCGTAAATTGGTAACACAACTTTAAAAAAAGAGAAAAGAAAAGCCGTGCAGGAACAACAAGGAGTCTGGAGGACGTCAGTCAGCACCGGCGGCTTCTCAGGCAAAGCAGGTGTTATCAGATTGAGAGAGAGAGAGGCAAAGTCACTTGGGGGAGAGGAACACAGATGGAAAATAATGAGATATTAAAAACACAAAGTAGTCGCTGAGATGGAAAGAAAAGCTGAAAGACGTGTCGACTCAGTGAGCAGGGTATTAAGACCAGGAAATTCACCAAGGTGGAAAACTGAAGGTTTTCATTCTGCAGACGTTACTGCACCAAAATGACGCGGCGTGTGTTGTTAGCCGTCGCTAACACCGCACTAAAATAATCATGATCATCCTCACCCTCGACCAACCAACCAACCTCCACCCAGATGTTCTCGCTGCCAAGGAGCAACATCGTGCCACATTGTGAAAATCCAGCGTTCCCAGCGACGGTCGCAGATCAACCAATCAGAGCGGCAGAACGTGTGACGCGGCGCAGAGCGAAAGAAAACTATAAACAGAAGACTTTACCTGCTTTTAGAGAAAACATAACGTCCAGTTCGTTCAATACTGTCGTGATAACGGCTTAGACAGACCTGTTCACATCAGTAGCGGCCATCTTGGTTGCTAACGAACACGCTGCAGCGGCGCTTCTTTTAGATTTCAATCCAATGTATTTGTATCGATCATGACGAACATTATCTCGAGACACTTTACAAGGTAAGGTCAAGAACCGACAATGTGATGGAGCAAAACCACTTGGTGACAGTGGGGAGGAAAAACAGGAGGAAACCTCCGACAGAGGCTCAGGGCGGCCGTCCGCCTCCATGACTTGGGTTGAGAGATTATTGGACGTGATTTGGGCCGACCGGTTTCTGGACGGATAGAGATACGTCTGACGGGGCAAGACCATGAGAGCGAACAGCCATGAGCTCACTGATTGGTCGGGTTTCCAGGCTAAAAACTCAAATTGAAGTCAAACTGAAGGATGAACGTTTCCTCCCCTCGGCTGCTTCTCCTCAGATAGTTAAACCTTTTAAACAGGAAACGCATCATCGTCACAAAGCTGAAAACTTCATCTGCTGGTTTGTGATTGTGTGCGACTCTTAAAAGAGACGGCGTCACATGTTCCGTTCTCTGCCTTTTCATAAGAAACACAAAGGATCAGAAACACAATATACGCCGTTCCTTACACTTTGTGAAATTCATATTATCCTAAATCTTGAATCTGGATCATTCGACTGTGTACGGACCAGGAACGTGCTGCATGTTGACACTAGTGAAACCTATCCAACTACTTCTGAAACCTGATTGGTGGATGTGGTCTCCCTCAGTCTCACTGCACTCAAACCAATCAACCCAATCAGGTTCCTTAGTTATAGGTTCCCTTTAGAATAGTCAGCACTCAGTGAAGCATCTGCATCACTGAGCTCACAGCTTACAGATGTTTCTGAAAATAAAATATGTTTCTAATCTATTGATTATGCTTCTATAGATTACCACACCTTCACCTCCTCACTCCATTCATCGGAAACATCTGAATATCTATAAATGGGCGGGATCTTTGAAGGGTTAACGCTGACTCTTATTAACCTCTGCTGGAACATGCAACACGTCATGTCGGCCAAACATCACAGGAAGTGATACCTGTCGTTCTTACAGGGGATTTGAGAGTTGCATCCTCGTCTCTGATTAATAAAGGCGCATACCTTTATTCGTGTTCACACATCCTTCAAATACTCGCTGGGAACATTGAGCCGCTGCATCAGTCCATGTCTAACGGTCACTGTGCGGCCATCATGCAGGGGGCGGGGCTGATGTGCGACCTTGCATGCGTTTAGAATCAGTAAAGGTCGGGCATCACTTCATCTGTCTGTCCGTCGCTCTGCTGGACTGCGGCTATTTTGCCTGTTTGCACACAATGGCTGCAAAGAGAGAGAACACAACTTGCGCCTGCTCAGTCTCGGTCTCGGTCTCGGTCCCCCGCCCTTCATCAGGGACCACAGCAGTCCTGATGGGGTTGGACATGAAAGGCAGTGACAGCCCGGGCGAAAGCGTGGTTAATGTGTGCATATAAATTGGGAGCTCTGCGACGCTGTGGAGAGGGAGCCCACTCGCTCTCACAGAAAATGCATATTCATGTGCGCCTAAATGGGCATTTGGCACAGAGCAGGGAGGCAGGGCTCCTCGGCTGGAGTCGCTGCTGCTGCTGCTGCTGCTGCTCTTCACTTCCAGAGGTTTTTTCTTTTTTTGAGACACTTTTAAATCAGGTGGAGAGACCTCATAAAGCGAGTGGCTAAAGGACACTATCAACTCACGTCAAGAGCGGGAATAACATCCATTTCTCCTTTGATCCTCGGCCCCGTCGCTCTCGGCAGTAATCACTTCCTCTCCTCTGAGCTTTGTTTAGGCTCCGTTCTAATAACACATGCTGATTTTTTTTTCTTTCACATTGCACGCCTTGTGTGCTGACATGTTACCCACAGTGCATTGCAACACCAGCCTGCATTTTACAGCAACATATTCCTTTAAAGACGAAGGAAAAAAAAAAACGGGGCCTAAAGCAGAAACAGTACAGACAGCGTAATATGAGACCAGCAAGAGCTGCTATTTTTATTCACATCCACTCTGCATTGTTGTGGGGCTCAGATCCTCTTTTAGGTTGGGGTGTAAACACAGAGCACCCCACAGCCACAACAGGCAGCAGACCATGAGGGGGGGGGTACTTTAACAGGAGTTCGCTGTTGGCTAAAGTAAACAATAACTGCTTCTCTGAGTAATGCAGTTCGGCCCTCAGCTCTCCTCAGATGAAGATGATTTATTTACTACAGGCTAAGATTTGCCTGAAAAGTGTTGCTTGGTTTCCTCCCTGACATTTCCTTAATGCACAGAATGATGAAACATAGTTTTCAGGTGGTGCAGAGGGCAGCTGCGTTTTCCCTCCGACGCCGTTCACTCAACAGAAACCAAAGGAAAAAACAATTACTCCCGTAAAGACACAAAGAACGGGCAAATTGGATTATGAGTTATGGAGGCTGCGTTTCCTGCACCAGAGGAATCAGAGTGAGAAGGACGACGTCAGGGAAGCGCGCTCGTGTGGAAGCTGGAAAGCCTTCAGCCTCTGTACAGTGAGAGTCTGAGATCCCACGCAGCTCTCCAGGGATCCGAGCGCTCAGTTATGAGTCGGTGGCAGATCAGCAACCGCCCGAGCTGAAAGGTCAGCTGCTGCGGACAATTAGAGGTTGTGATGATAGAATAACATTTCCAGGTATTTAGCAGCTTTGACATGACCTTCAGATATTTTTAAACGTGTGCGTGTGTGTGTGTGTGTGTGTGTGTGTGTGTTCTCCCTCCAACAACAGGTCGTGCCTAAATAACACAACATTGATTTAATTACTCTAATTATTGGCCAAATATTCACCGAGCCCTCCCGCGATGACCACACAAACCCCCCCCCCCCCCATTTAATCCTTAACATGTGCAGCTAGAAAATCTCCACCGCCCCCCCCCCCCACATGTTAAAAACATGAAACACTTCTATGCTGACTGCACCAACATGTTTAATAGAAGCTTCCTCCTGAGTGCAGCTGTGTTAAAGCTCAGCATCTGAGACCCCGGCTAATTGTCTTCTGCCCTAGATCTCATTAATGCCCCTTATTATACAGCCGGACCTTTGCCCCCCCCCCCCAGTGTGCATGTGTGAGGAGGTTTCAGGTGTGGAGGACCAGGACGCTGCACTGCACCATGAGCTTCCTGAGCGTGCAGGGGCGGGGCTAAGAGAGGGGGGAGACATGTATTTGGCAGGATTGGCATTTAAAAAGCTTTTTTTCTTCTTCTTCTCTCTAAAGACTGAAGATAAAAGATAAGAAGATACGCGAAGCCAAACTCCAGCTGAACGACTTTATCGAGGCGGCGTACACAGCTCCATGTCCACTCCAGCAGATCGGCATCTGATAACGCTATAAAATCAGTATAGCATGTAAATTACCTCAGCCTGGCTGTGTTAAAGCTTAATCGACCTTGGAGTCAGATAACCTCCCCAACGCCAGCCACACAGCAGCACAGCCGGCCCGGTTCAACATATAATTATCTTATTATTCACATTTTTCCACTCTCATAGCTAATTCAGAAGGTGTAGGTGTCCAGTGAAGAAGTCTGATTAAAAAAGTATCACCATATGAATTCTCGGCGCGCGCAGCTAGCACCGGCGCTCGCTCTCTCGCTCTCTCGCTCTCTCTCTCTCTCTCCGTGGCACGTTGAAGTGAAAGTCACGAATTTCTTTATATCAAGGACGATAAATTCATAATGTGTAGCCTTCGCCCTGCAGCTCTTCACGCTACCTCACCTTAATGAGCTGGGAGCGGGAGGAGAGAGAAGGGGGGGGGGGTGAAGGGTCTTTCAGATTCAAGGGTTGTCGCAGTGGGTCGTGGAGGGGAGGGGAGGGGCCTAACAATGACAAAGGTGACGAAGGAAGACAACAACAGCTCGTGTGTGCGTGACACTCCCACAGCTGCTGGTTTGATGGAGAGGGAAAATAACCCCAGCAGATTCTCTGTGCCGCCGTGAGAGCGGGAGCTGTGATTGAGTTCAGAGTGCAGCGCTGTGTTGGTGGCGGGAACATATTGCTTTTTTTTTTTTCAGAGGATCATCACACCATGTTTTCTTCCACCTTTTCCAACCATCTCAACAATGACACCACAGGGTGGGGGGGGGGGGGGTTTGACACCATGAAGAAGACACGAGGGGCCGTCCAGAGCACGATGGAAAAGCCCAAACACTGTTTCCTATTCTGTAACTTTATCGTAGCTCAGTGATCCCCTCGGCTTCTGGCCTGCGACCTCTCACAGATGAAGCCCAGGGAGGGGAGCTGAAAGCTACAGAAAAATAATCCTCAACATTTTAACAATTAGCTGGTTGGTCTGGTTGTGCTAAGATAACTATCTTACAGGTGTTGGGGAGGACTATGTGTCGGAGAGGTTGAATAAAGCCAAAACTGATCAGTAATAATCAGATATAATCAATAATACTTATATCTTCTGATAGAGCAGTTGCAAAACGGAGAAATCGCGCTACAGTGAAGCTAACCGCCACAACCGCGCTCCGTTTCTCTGACCCTCAACAAACTGAACACACCAACAGAAGATGTGCAGGAGGAGCTGCTGCTCCGTCCTCCGTCCTCCGTCCTCCATCGGACAGACTTGTCCTCTGACCGTTTATACACCAAGTGACTGTTAGTCAAGTCAAATGTTATTGATACAGCCCGGTGTCACAAATCACAAGTTTGTCTCGGTGGGTTTAACAATCAGTGAACGAAGGTCTCCCCCCAAAAAACTAAAACATGGAGGATCGTCAGAAATCATACGAGCTGCAGTCTCTGTGATGAAGGTGAACTGTGTCACAACAACAGACATGAACGCAGCGTTGTGGTGCTTCAGATCATATTCTCCGGATGTAAAGGAAACATGTTTGTTTGGTACAAAAATCACATCGTCGTCATTTTTATATATTTGTCAGTGAAATTGAAATTTAAAAAAAAAACTGAATCATCGCAATCACAGTATGATTTTTTCTTTGCACATCGTTCAGCCCTGGTTTACAGTAATCTTGTTGACTGTGATGACATCACTATGACATCATCAGGGGCGTCACCTCAGACTTGGCAAATCTCCTCTAGAGCCACGGAAGAGAAATTTTTTTTTTTTCTCTGGTTTATCTTTAAAAAATGAACCGCTGTTTCAGTTGTGTTGCTAATGCAGCTAATGTTGCTAATGCTAAACTGATCAGAGTAAACTAACACTGTGTGCATCTGTGTGTGTGTGTGTGTGTGTGTGTGTGTGTGTGTGTGTGTCCAGGTCTCCACTATGGGAAGGAGAGCGTGCGGAGCAGCGGAGGAGCCGACCTTCACAACTTCATCTCCTCTGGCTTTGTGACTCTGGGTCGAGGCCATCAGAAAGGTAGAGAAGCTTTTCTTTCTTCTTTCTTTCTCCTCTTTTGTCACACAGGAGATTGAATCAGCTCTTCTTCCCTGTTCACCTGCTGAACTCAAACGCTCCGATGTTGTGACACCTGTGATAAACAACAGCACACAGAATGGAGGTGAAAAGTTTCCACATTCAATTTCCCTCCTAAACAATTCACACGGAGCCCAGCTGATGGCCGACGCCGGCGCGAACATATCCACAGCACGCACGCACACACACACACACACACACACACACACACACACACAACACACACACACACACACACGCAGCCATTAGTCGGGGACCAGAGCTTTCCCATGGGTAATACACTGATTAGTATGCAGCCATGTTGGCCGAGCTCCGGTGATTTATTCCCATCCATTTTGGCTCCACAAATCAGTCCCTGTGTGTGTGTGTTGTGTGTGTGTGTGTGTGTGTGTGTGTGTGTGTGTGTGTGTTACCTCGTGGGGGTTGCGAGGCCGCCTCCTTCACCTGACTCTACTTTCGGATGTTTAACTGAATGTGTTTGTGCCTGTGACGTCTCCTGCTTCCTGACCCTCTCAGTAAAAACCATGTAAATGTAAGGTGCTTCCACTGCTGCTGTTTTCTCTGTACGTGTGTTTCTTCTTCATTATCCTAATTACAGCAGCTGATGTGACCTGTCCTCGCTTTAATAAATGCTGTTCAGATTTACGTGCTGCTCAGCTTCGGCTGCGACGCGGCGTCACGACTTTGTCTCCAAGTGCGTGAAGCTGCAGGAGCTGGAAGCTTCTCTTCGCTCTCGTTTCTAATGAGGAACCGTTGTATTTGTTTACATGAAATTAGCTGTTTTTCTCTTCGCTTTTTGCTCCGTTTGTTTTCATCCCTAGAGGAGGTCTTACTTCACAATGATGTTCATATGCAGCCAGAGAAAAAAAACACAACACACTGCTGATGATCTCCACCAGAGATGAGTAATGAGAAAAAAAATGATTAGGTTTTATGAAGCCTGATTCTTTTAAATAGTTTTTTCCTCCTCTCTGTACAAATATCACAGACGATATATCTGTCACAACAGCAGCATGGGGTACGGTTTAGCGTTTGGCATCTGTGCAGTCTAATCTGTGTTTCCTTGCAGCCTTTGATTCCTCTGCTGCAAAAACAACAAATGAAACGTGACAGATTGGGAAGGTCTGCTGATGCACGACAAAAAAAAAAAAAAAGAAGTATGTGAAGCATGTGCAAGAGCCTGTTCAGCAGTATTCTTCTCCTCCAGTGGCTCTGTTCAGCTGCCTGCTGCCCAGAGGCAGGTATTACTGTGGTTTGAATCCTAAAATCAATGAAATACTGGTGTGAAGTTTGGTTTGGATGTTGTTGCTGCTTGGTATTATCTTTAGCATTGCACTGGAGAACAATCACTTCAGGGTGGCAGAGGGAAATGAACAGTTTAACCAAGCCTCCCCCGCTCTCTCTCACACTCTCTCACAAGCTCTTCATACGCACAAAAGCAGAACAGTTTCAGCTGCATAATATACGACTTCTCTCCTCGACTGATTGAAGGATATAAATCGCTCTGTCCCGAGTGTTTCTGACAACACAGTCGTTTATCTTCCTCCTTTAATGATTTACAAATTGTCAGTAAATCACTTGATCCGGTCTCTTGACCCGGGGTTGAATCTATCCAAAAGAAAAAAAAAACCCTGCGCATGGATTTCAGCGTCCGGAGCGATGAAGCCGTGGGCCGGCGTGAGCTCGCCGTGCCGAGGTGGAGGCGCGTTAAGGTTAACAGCAAGTAAACAGTGCAGTTCGAATTTAAATCACACGAGCTTCGTTATTTTTCCAAGAGGTTTGCACAGATTGGTTTGCTCTGGCCGAGAGAAACGATGCTGGATCAGTCAGTGGGAAAATTCTGTTTCCACATGAAGAAAACATCTGAGGACAGATGTTTTCTTCTTTGCTGCGTCTCAGCTGTTTTTATTTTAATGTATATGTTTGACAGAACGAGGTTTAGGAGTCATGTTGTCGTCCTCTGGCTCAGATAAACATGGCGCCTGTTACCGCTCTTAATTATACAGACGGAAAGTGTGTTTGGTCGTTAATTATATGGCAAGCTGTGTGTGTGTGTGTGTGTGTGTGTGTGTGTGTGTGTGGTGTGTGTGTGTGTGTGTTGCGGTGCAGCCCTTGGGGAGGACAGGTGAGGTCAGGGGCTGTTGCTGAGCGTCAGAGCAGCTGGATGCTTCACATCTGTGTGGCAGGGTACAAAACAACCCTGTGCTGAACTCCAAACATCATCAGCCACGAGCGGCTGCGATCCAAACTTCCAGAGTTACTCTGGTGTCATTTACCTTGTCGGTGCACAACCTTCCCCTCAGCTTCCTCTCGCCCTCACATTTCCTGAAACGCCTCTTAGCAAACATGAACTCACCATGAACTTCTTGTGGCTAACTCCAGGCCACACAGAATTGTTTTTAGCTGTGTCCCAGATGTGCACTACATGTGGTGTGGTCACACTAAAACGGGACACAACTAGGCTTTTATTGTGAAGCAGCTAAAAGGAAATGCACTCTTCATGCTGTGTTGTCAATGGATCAGTTTAAAATTTTATAGGGAGGATTTACTGAGAAACCAACACATTGCTGCCCAGTGGAAAACCATTTGGTTAGTGTGGCCTGAAAGGTCATGTACCCCCCCCCCCCCCCCCATATTGTGAAATGGTTAACTTGATTTACCTGCTGTAGGTCTGGCTCAGTGCACTTCCTGTTTGGAGAAGAAGAAAAAACAGATTTTAGCCACTAAAAAACTAAGATCAGTTGAAGTGTTTGCTTCATCTTGTTGTCGTGCAGCTCTTTCCTTTGCCACAGTTGAACTTCCGTATTCCTGCTCACGAACAGACTTCCTGTACTTACTGATATACTCACTTACAGATCAGCTGTTTGAGCCATGAGGGAGCGTAGTGAAGGATTTCAGCCTGAAACAGTTTGAGCAATTTATTGGAAAACAAATAGACAAGTATAAAATCTTTAGAAAAACCTTTTTGATAAATGTAGTTGATGATCTTTTCATCTCTTGGCTTATTTATGTCCGTTATTTTTAATCCAAATGCAAAAGACTGCACAATGACAATTAGTATATAATACATACTGTATATACGTAGTACATACTGTATATAATACATACTGTAATCCTCATTCAAAGAGAAATCTTTTACTGACACTGAATTCTGGCAGCTGATGATTGTTGAGGACGTTCATCTGAAATCGCTGATGGAAAAAAGCAAAAGTGAATGAAATCCATGTGAAATACATTTGACATGTTTATCACATGTGGAACATATGGAGGCCCCGAGCGGCAATGTGGTGGTGTTTTTTTTTTGCCAGGATCATTTTTCTATTTTTTATTTTTCCATCTGTGAAAACAGATTTTCTTCACTTGCCCTCACACACTTTTTTTTTTTTTTTCACCTGTTTTCACATAAGAAAAAACACGCGTGGCCCTTCAGGGCTTCTGTAGACACATGGGAAACATTGACTTACAGCTACTTGTGATTTGTGAACGTTCATGTCAGTTATATGTGATTTTCACACATTATATTTCACAAACATCGACGTCAGAAACACTGTCACATTTCATACATTCATATATCAGTGATTTAACACAAACAGCATCACGTGACAAACTCACATGTATTTACATGTGATGAAGGCACATGTTCAGATATTCAATATGTGACCAGATAAACATCAGCACGTATGGTTTTCAGATGTTTATTAGATTATGTGATTATGTTCTTACAGTTGTGACTCTCTTCTGTTGTGGTTGGACTGAATGACTGAACGGGTGGAGAGCAGGAACCACAAGTGGACAGAGAGCCATCCTCTCCTTTCACACACATCACGGTGTCTCTGTGGTCGGCGTCACGCCGGCTCGCAGACCATTCATGTCTCCTCAGACCGAGAAGCGCCGCGTGACATTTTCTGTCCCGGCGGTCGAACCTCCAGCAGAGAGGAGCTTTTTCTGTGTCGGAACATTTCATTTCTCACAATTTCATGACTCCCTCTGAATCCTTCTGCTGCTGAATGGCGTCAGGTGTAGTGTGAGGGTGGGTGTCCATCTGTTCCCTGCATGAGCTCCCTTTGCTCAAAGTCTCAAGTTAGTCTGAGCAGCGGAGAAACGCCGCTGCAGAGACGGCTTCGCTTTGGGATTGTGGAAGGAACGCTTTATTTTTCCCTGCAGAAAACAAACAAGTTCTTTTTTGTTTTTCAAAATTCCTGCAGTTTATTTTTAACTCCAGCCTCCTGTTCTCCCTGAGTGACAATCTTTTAGTAATGCTAAACTTTATTTAGCATGCACAGCTGCTTACCTTGCTCCTGTCCCCTCAGCCATCTGTCCACACCGACGCTCCGCCTCACACATTCCCTCGCTCCTGTGTTTCCTGTTGTCCTCTTGTCCAAAATTAGGAGGCAGCGAGGTTGAGGCTTCTGTCAAACTGAGCCAAACTAATGAGGATGCTCACTGATCTGTTGTGTGTGTATGTGCTGCTGTCAGATGGGACTGCACTGTTACACTGCCTTGGGTGTAAAAACTGCAGAACTCAGTTTGAAGCTTCAGAGTCGCCAGTAATTGTATAAAAGTTCTCTGGAAACATAATCTCAAAAGATAGATAAGAGGGAGCCGGAGCAACTTGGCTTTGCCTTGTTTGCTGGCAGTGGTGATGCAACGCTACACCACATCATCCTGCAGCCAATCGCAGCTTTATATTAATTGTTCTTGTCACAGAGGAACTGCAGTGTACTTTCCTATTCACTCACTGTCACCGACTAAAACTCTGCACTGTAAATCACTGTCACGTTGCCACACATTTTCCTCTGTGCTGGAGTGTGTGGAGGAGGAAGAGTGTGTGTGTGTGTGTGTGTGTGTGTGTGTGTGTGTGTGTGTGTTGAGGGATTGAGGACCCGTCCATTGATGTCTCTGGATTACGACTGCAATACCTCGATTGATTGGACTTTCCCGCTTCAGACAGGAGAGTGGATTGACAGCCAGCATGCAAATTTGATAGCGTATTAAAAATGCAGCTCGCCAGCTGTTATTGGTTGAATGCGTCCATTTTAATTATTTTTCCATATGTCAGTCTTGTTGATATGAAACGCAGCCAAGCCACAGCATCCGGAGAAGTGATTACTTCAGACAAAGCCTCCATCCTTGACTTAGCGTGTGCCGTACTTCATTACCTTTCTAAGCTCCAACTTTTAATTCTGCCCTGAGCAGGAAGTCAAATTGGTTTTCATGGCAGACAATTATTGTTTTTATGAATATGATGTGTCTGGAAATGGTGGATATGGAGATGCAGCAGCTGAATTAGTTGGGGGTGGGGAGGTGGGGGTGGAGGGGACGCTATCGCAGAACTTTTATTTACAGTTTCAGCACATTAACGAGTGCAAGAGCCACTAATTGGCGTGCTCCTGGTGAAGCGAGTTGTACAGTACGACGGAGCGGCTCTGAGAGCGTCGGGCCTGTCGAGGGAAAGAGAATCTAACAAAGCGTGCACCGATCATTGGGCTCTGCTGTTACGCACCGACAGCTGTTCGCCTCTAATTCGGCCTCTTTGTTTACCTTTTGTGAAGAGCGAGATGACAGGGTATAAAAAGCCCCTCTCTGCGTTTCACTTCTTCCCTCTGATTGTGAAACAGTCATCTCCTGTTCCTCCCAATGAATCAGATGCCGTGGAACAACAAGCCCACAGGCAGTATCATCATTTCCAGCCCATGTAATCAACACTCCAGGCTGATGAGGCAGAAGATGAAAACATCCGCCCGTGAAAAAAAAAAAAAACCTTTGGTGTTGTTTAAGGTACACAAGGAAAGACACGCTCAGACAGGAACTGATTCATACGGAGGCTGCGAATCAACCCCGACACATCATCACCGCCACCATCATCATCATCATCATCACCATCATCACCATCATCATCACCGAGCCACAGACGGAAAATGAAATCTCTGATGCGAAACTCACATTTTCCAGCAAATCAAAGTGTGTAACGTTCAGTCAGTCGGCGGCTCTGTGAGACGTCACGTCAAACATCTGTGAAGTCCAACCAGACGAGAGCAGAGCAGCAGCAGAGCCGATGGAGGTAGTTGAACTAGAGCTAGTGCTACTAAGCTAAAGCTACATAATGCTAACTCCTGGCATGAACTCCCACTGAAATCTATCAAGCTGCAGTTTTTATTTTTGGATAAAAGTAAATGTATCAACTGTGTGTCACATTGTCGTGTATTGTTAGCATCGTTAGCATTGTGATGCTACAGAGACGCCCTGATCGTGTTCTCCAGACGTAAAGGAAATATGTTTGTTTGGTAAAGGACCAGCAGATTAAGATTATATTGTTTGTAACCTTTCTGTATCCGGTCTTAGATCGGACAGCGCCCCTGATGACGTGGTACAAACTGTTTGTGCTAAAACTTTTTACATTTCCACATTTATTTTCTTGTTCTTTTATTTATTGGCATTTCTCTGACTCCATCATCCTGGTTCCATCAATAGAAACTAATGAGATCTTCACATGTGGCTTTCAACATCTGAATAAATCCATTAAGTCTTTATTCAAAACCTGAATTTGTTTCTGTTATAATTATTTTGACATTTGAGGATGTTGAGCATCATTACATTTAATCAGAACATATATAAATGTTTCTGTACCGTATTCTCCCTTTTCTATCAGGAATAGTGACTGAATCTGACACGTCTCATCAGTCTTACTGTTTTAAAGTAGATGTAACCTCCCACTGCTTGGATCATGTGACTGTCACCTTACACGTCATAACAGTCCTTCAAAAGTCAGAAGGAAACAGTCTCCACATCACTGGCTGCTCTGCGGCCAGACGTTTCTTTCTTCCTTCTCTGACAGAACTTCCTCTTTAAACACTCTGAAAGCTGGTCCCACTGCAGGGACCAATCTGTGGCCCCAAATCAGTTTTAGGGGCTGAAAATCCAGCCAGGCTGCTCCCGTCTCGCTCGGTTGCTCCGTTTGATTGACAGCGCGCTCCTATTGGACGCAGCGTACCTGCTCGCACGGACCGATGTTCAGGTTCAGGGGAGCTGGCACGGCTGACCTGCTGGCTAAGCACTATGCAGAATAACCATTAAGAAAGTGTTAATAAGGTCTCGGGGAAGGCGGAGGGCCGGGGCGGCGGCACTCATTAGCAGAGAGAGAGAGAGAGAGAGATCAAGAGCGATTTCTCTTACATACAATACAGGGAGGTGATCAGACATCTCTATCCTGCACCTCGTCTCTGGAGCTCCCTCCTCTGAATGTGCCGCTCGGCGAGAGGTAAACTGGATGCCGGCAGGTAAAGGAAGAGAGAGCGACTGTTTTATCATTCACTTTGAGCTGCAGCGGCACCAGAGAGGAGCGACTCGCTGAGCCTTTCAGCCACACTCCAGAGACTTAACCGCAGTTTTTCTTCTCCCTCATTTACACAACTCACAGAGCGATCCTCGCCGTCCTTTAGCCAAGGACTGAATTAATGACTGCCGCTTGTTATTGAGAAATTAACACATGCGAGAAAACACCTTGTAGCATTCTTTCAAAATACCACCAGAGCGCAAAATATGTCGAGGTCAGTGAATGACAAGCCACCCTACGATTCCTGACAAGACTCTGGGGTATCCTGAGGAACAATAGCACTTCCAGATACACTGCAGTCAATTACAGCGATGTGAGATGCGGGGGCAGACAGAGGAAATGACAGTTGGGAGACAGCTCTCTTATCGTTGTCCTTCTGTTGTGGCCACTTTGAAACAAGCGGAGCTATTTGTCTGGCAGCGAGGTGTGCTGCAGGGACGAGAGGGGAGGCTTTTATCTCGGAGAGGAACGGGGAGAAGGGAATATGCAAGAAATGTAGAGCAGACGGAATAGGGGAGAGGGAGAGAGGGGATTTTGAGAGCAGGAGTTTGGCAGGTAAAAATGGCAGGAGAAGAGATAGAGAGTCCTCGCAGGCAGGTAGTCGGGGGACAATGGGCTGACAAGGCTGCTGTGATGTTTGCTCGGGCACGGGAGCGAACTCTTAATGTGCCGCATCAATCACGCCACTGCCCACCGCAACTTTTCTTTTTTTATCGCCGCTCATTAAAGTAAGTGCAGATATTTTATGCATCAGTTGGAATGCAAGGACTTTTTCATGCTAATTTTCCTCCTTTAGATTCGTTATTCATCATCTTTGATCAACGGGGTCCTGTGCACAAATAAAGCGGAGTGGAGGCAGCACGCCTGATGAATCTGGAGTCCGCCATGTGCTGAAGCATCACATCTGCGGATTGCTTCCACGGCTCGAGTTTATTTAGCAAGCTCAGGAGTTTTATATATGTTTAATGAAAGTATAATATATTAAACCCTCCTCCAGTTGTTTAATAAGACTTTTCTTTAGAGTCAAATTAAACAAGAGTAACGTTAATGAATCTTTACAGGGGGAGTATTTATCATCCTTTAAAGTGGAGTCCTGTCCTCCAGCTCTTCCCCAGGGAGCAACTCCCTGATGAAAAGAACATTTAACGGCTTTAAATCCACACCTCCACCACCTCCACCCCCCACCCCCCCCCTCTCTTCTGCAAGTCCATCCAAGATAAGATGACTTAAAATGCCATGGCCCTGCTCTGAAATAAAATGAACTTGTGACCTTTGCCCCAAATATCCGTCCCGGTGGACGGCCTCGCCTCCCTGGCGAACGCGTCGGCAGATGAAAAGCGGTTGGCACGAGCAGTCGAATTGTGTTTTGGGTCCAATCCCACTCTTTGAATATAAAGCTTATCCACACTTTTTCCCCTCTTCTTCTTCTTCTTCTTCTTCTTCTGCCTCACAGCGCGCACGATGGGAATTGAATCCAATGTTTAGTTTTAATAGATTTTTTATGACCGAACGTGAGCAGTGAACACCCTCTCTCATTAAAGACACGGGCGCAGATCTGAGAGCTGTTAATCCACTGCTAAAAGGACAGTGTTGAGCCTTTGAATCAAACAGCCTTTTTCTTTCAAGCCTCCCTGTTTAAAATGCCTATCAGCCCTGATTACATTTATTACATTACACAGGGGCAGTTGTTTGGCGTTTTGTTTCCTCTGAATACCTCTAACCTGGTAATCAGGCGTTGTCGCCGCCCACCAACTGGGACTTTTACACAAGGCAGCCGAGCCTGGAACAGGAGGGATGAAATGTGTTGAGTGCAACAACAACAACAGCAGAGACGCCGGCGCGCGGGGGTTACCAAATATTTAGCGAGGGAAGAAGCAGAAACAGCCGGGCCGAGCTGTTTATCATATCGAGGAGCCTGACATTGTGTATTGACTGTGGCGTCCTTCACCGAGTCGTTTTGAGTGATAAAACAGCTGTTATAAATAGTCATGCTGAGGGTGTTCTGAGGATACTTCTCACACAGGCCCTGCTGAAGACTGATCCCGGCTCTGCAGCGTTGACCTCAAGCCGCTTTATATCCACCTCCCTGCAAGGCAAACTCCCGCTCTCATCTGTAATCTATTATTCATAATGAAGAGACAGAGACTGGGAGAGGAAGATAACTTGGTCGCTTTTTTTTTCCCCTCCTCCATCCGTCCACCCCCACCCCCGTATTACTATTATCCAGAGGCCATTGTGTGGGAAAACAAATGGAATGATTGCCTTTTGTCGTATGTGAGGAGGGGTGCTGGTGGGGAGGGTGGGGGTGGGGGTTGTATTCTGTGCAGAATCTGAATGCAGACTTGCCATTCCGAGCACACCGGCTATGACTGCCGGTTGCATTGTGCAAATACTGATGCATGGGAGGGATCAAATTAAAATTTATCAGCTCTGGGTTGGGATCCATCTCCAAATCTGTTTCCAGCGTATGAAAAATTGAAAAGGCAAAGGGGAACGCGTGTTTCCAGTCTGGTGTTAATTTGCTCTGTCGTTCCTTCTTGTTTTCCTCATCGATTCTGGACAAATGTTAAAGAGTTAGTCGGTCTGCCGGCGTTTTTAATACAGCTTCACATTTTTAAATGTTTTATTTGGCTCTAGCAAGAGTCAATATAACCCCCCCCCCCCCCCCCCCCCGCCCCCCTCCGAGCAGCCCAGGGGGCAGATGCGTCAAACTCTGTAGATTCACGACTAAAACTATGTCTACACACAAAACCAGAAATATTCATACTCACTCTTTTTATCAGAATCATAAATCCGTGCGTTCGTATGTTTCCTCTTTATAAATCCTCATTTCCACTCCCACAATTAGCCATAAATTGATAAAGACTTTCCCTTAATCAATGAGCTTGCATAAAAAGTGATCAGACGCAGTGAAGAAAGAAGAATTTCACTGACTGTGAAAAACATGCATCATTTACTTTAGTACAGTCACTCTAATGTAAAGTCCTGTTTCACTCTGAGCTTCATTTATTGGGACCAGAGAGTCTTAACGAGGCTCCACAGACTCAATTAGTAAATATTAAAATAGTATCACAGAATGACTCACAATAAATAATAAGGATGTCAAAGGAAACATTTATGAATTTGTAAAATTTGTACTGATGACAAGCACCAACCTCCAGGGCTGAAAAATGAAGCCACTAGAGTCTAACTATGCAGACATATACTTTTTATATAACTCACCTGTTTACATTTTATTTAGGCTTAGAGTTATGTAGAATTGAGGGCGTGGCCTCTTTTAGTGACAGGTGTGTGAGCGTACACCTGCCACGATGAGGCATGCACCAAAGTCTCAGCTCGGAGTCAGACACTGCCAAGGTGGCAACAGTGGAGCAGCTCACTCTGAGCTTCAGAAACCTGTGGGTGACGTCAGACTATGAATGAAGCTCCGTGATTATTTTATGTTGAATTACGTCTCTCGGCTCATTTTATTATTTTCACTGTAACTTGGAAAACGTGTCACACAGTCAAAGGAAAGTGTGAGGAGACACAGTCTGTGTTTATAAAGACCCGTTTATGTGCGGGAAATGGCGTGCGCATGGTTTTTGTGTGTACGCATCATTTATGCATCTGGCCCCTGGTCTTTCATTTTATTATGGAGGCTGATAAATGGATCCTGTGTCTGTGATAATCAATAATCATCACTTCACATTGTTTACTGAGCTGCTAATCTCACGTTCACTCATGACAAACCATCATGAATCAGCACAGTGATGATCCAGTTCGCTGAACTGGGCCGACCAAACCTTTTCATCATCATCTCTCCAGTACATTTAACAACACGCCGAGTCTCTCCGCCGCTCCATAAAGCAGGTGGTGTTCCCCGAGCCGGAAAGAGGCGGGATCAACACCTTGTCAAACTCGGCGTTAGAGACCCGACGTCCTGAGAGGATCGGCTCCTCGACTGCAGCCGCGACCACCTCTCCGAGCCGTCACTGACTCCATTCCCCCGCAGCACATTACGTCGCGGCGTTCCTCGCCACTTTCCTGACCAGGGAGGCAAATTGCCTTCACACTGGTGGCGGTGCAGGTCGTGTGAACTTTTCACATGCTGGAATCATGGCTGATAGAGGCTACAGATATTCAATCTACCAGCCCAGACTGTGGGGTAATAGACAAAGGGGGGGGCGGAGGCATTATAATTGAAAGGCCTCTTCAATGGCGATAAATAATGAAGTTTCCCCCCGGGGCCATTAGGGGTTGGGGAAGGGAGTGTGTCAGATGGAGGGAGGTGTTCACATATATCGAGCCAGCCTGTTAACCCCCCGCCTCGAGAGGCTTGGAGGGAATATGATACGGGTGTGAAAACACAGGAGGGGGAGTCACTCACACTACTTCATTATGAATCAACCGGAACAGGTCCATGCATGACGCAACCAGTGAGGTGCTATGTACTGACATTACAGTGCACATTAAAGGACCATACCGGTAGTTATGGCCCATGTACTACAAATCATATATACTTAACCCTTCAACATCTGCTTTTCCTGTTTTTATTTCCCCTTAGGTTGTTAAAATCTTTAAAATCTGTTTTACAGTATCATAAATATTGTTTATAGACGTATTTGATGTTTATGAAAACCTCGGGATTTCCACTAGAATCTAAAATCATGTTTTTTGGTGTTTAAACAGCATTTATCTGCACAGTGTGAGTTGGCTCTGACTGACTCGTGGGGTTGAGGAGGTAACGTGTCGTAGTTTGTTGACGCTGATTTAAAAATTTGAACATATTTTTCATAGAAACTGAATGGAAGCCAATGGCTGCTGTTCCAAGCGACCAGTGGCTTTCAGTTATTACAGTCTCGGCGTTCACTGCTGCTTAAGTTGTGTAACCAATCACAGTCAACATCAAGTTTGCAGTAAATTTAGCCAGTTGCGTTGTCAAGTTTAGTCCAGACTTTTCTTTAGGAATGTAAAGATGAAAAAATTGTATGAAAAATATTATTTACAGACTCACAGAAATATATTCATGATTTGAAGGCTAAATGATTTTCATACAGCAAATAAATGAATGGAGATCAATGGCTTTCTCAAAAGGTAAAAAAAGGACACCAAAAAAAAAACAGCAGGGAAGGGGAGGAGTGCTTCCAATACACTGAGCCTCGCCTCCATTACAGCAAATAAACTTCTTTCATTCCATGTATCATTATTACTAAAGGAGGCAGAGGAATAACTAAACATAAGACACACCGAACACAGAGAGAGAGAGCAGGATAGTGACAAGTCGTCGCTAACTGCTAAAGAAGCTAGCAGATCTGAATAGCATGTAAACAACAGAAACACCAGCAACAGGAAATGAGACAATACACCTACTGCAGCACAGCAATAAAAGCCCTGTTAAGATATAATATATAATATAACATATTTAAAATTTAAAAATTTAAAAATATTTTCTATAGAGAGAATTCTTTAAATATCTTCAACATTCGAGAAAAGAAAATACAACCTTTCCCTCAGAACTACAGGAAATCCTCCTGACACCGACTTTTCATGTCGCTGTTGTCCGGGAGAAACTTTAATCTTATCTGAGGTTAAATATCACAACTGGCTCCTATCTGATGTTTAATAAACACTGTAGTTAGCATGTAGTGGACTGGTGGTTCTGTCAGAGGAGATACATCATCAAGATGCAAAAAACATTTTTCCATCCCTCAAACTATCCCTATGCATCCCCGTCACATGACTCACACGCTGCTGCCTATAGTATATGCACATAGTAATTGGCACCCCCTCGGAGCGCTTTCAAATCAGCCAAAATTAGCTGCATGCTGCCACTTCTGACAGATATGAGCTTTTCAATCCTCTTCCCAACTGAGTGGAGGAGTTTTCTGTGTCTTAATTACCTCACATTTGGCACAGTGCGCTGCAGAGTTAGCAGGAGCTGCAGGGAGATAGGGACTCAGCTGAGACGCTCAGACAGCGGTTGGTGACAGAAGCCAGGGGAGGACGCAGCGGAGAGAAGGCTCCCAGCTAGCATGGCTGGGATGACGGGAGCGGTGGTGGAGGGGGCCAGAGATCCCTGAGGAGGGGCAGAAGAAAGAGGAAGAGCTAGCTCAAGGGAGAATTCCCCTCAGGCGCATATGGCAGAATTGAAACATCCATATGCCGGCGTAAAAAACATAAGAAATTCAGTCCCTCGCTCCCCCTTCCTTTGGAGATGTTGTGTAGTGGCTGGTCTGTTTTATTTTGCACACAACTCTAAGTCCCCGAGGAACGCTGCACAGCGTTACAGGCAAGACAAGGATGTTTCTCTCAGCTTCAGACTGGAAATACAATGTCATGGTCAGTGTGTGGCTGGAGCTGTAAACCGTGAACTACTACACAACAGCAAGATGCACAATTTTATATCACAGCTGCACTGAAACTGGAAGTCATTTTACTAAGAAATCAATATACTGTATTATACTTGTGTGGATATTTGATCAAAATAGTCTAACAGGCATTTTTCCTGCTGGGGTCAAATTTTAATTTAAACATCTTTTACATTATTCTATATGATAGTCCAGATAGTGGGCGTCGCCTGGTCTCGGCATTCAGGGCTGTAGCTTTCAGTGGTTTGTCACTATGTAACTGAACGTCACTAAAACGTTTTGTTGATTTTTATCTTCAATTGCAAAACCAATCAGGCAGGGTTTACAGGAAAATACTGGTGTCTTATTGGCTGACAGGCCTGTATCAGTTCTTTAACAAATGGGGTTATTATGTCTATGGGTTACTATGAAAAAATGGATTTATGTAGATTTGTTAAAGGGGTTGTGTTGCATTGTAGCCAGCTAAACCGTTAGCAATTATAGCTTTGTTGTGCCTCCTTGGGTAGCGACACAAAACTGGCCACGTCTTGTGTTAGAGAGACAAGATTTTTCATAGTTTATGAGACATAATGATCTGTTATTTTCATAAGCTGAGGTAAATAAAGGCTCTGCTCAGCTGCTGCGGTCCAGCCAAAAACAAACTCATGCGCTGAGTTGGCAACACTGCAGCTGTGAACGCCCCCTGATTGAAATCATTTTGAAAGAGCAATGGCCAATGGGGGAACTCTAACTAATTCGTGTCATTCGGCTGAACAATGGTGGATATATGATCACTCAGTCAGTCAGAGACAATCATAGGGCTCCGCTGTTGTGGTCAAGCCAAAAAAGGTGGATTATCAGGCCTCGAACACACTGAATGGTGGCGAGTGCGTGGCGGCTGCGGAACATCTTGGTTTTCATTTTGGCGCCCATGTTAACGGGTAACGGGTGACACGTACGTGAAACCAACTGTAACCTCCAACTGTAGTTTTTGGGTTTTTGGCACGCACGTGTATTCCCGGCATCAGTCTTGAAATAATGAGAACTATGTAGCTATTAGCTAGCGCCAATTTACATTTAATCACATTTTCTTACTCATCTTTAAAAATATGTTTTTGCTGCAAAATGGCTTCAGGATTTCATCTGGTCTGGCAGCACCAGACCCATTAAATGCCAGAATTAAAACAAAATCCTGTTAGTGGTTGTAGCTTCACCACGGGGCTCCAATCACTTAAGGGCACTTTTGTCTTATTTTGGAGTCTAAATCTGTATTTACAATTAAATCATCTAATGGAAAATCCTCCACTGAATTTAAACTCCATTTAGGTAAAAATTAATGTGAGAGCCAGCCACTGTTTCCTCCGAGGTAGCTGATGGTGGAGAAGCACAAAAGGACCCTGCAGAGAGAGAGTTGACTCCTGCAGCCGCCGGCAATGAAGCGTGAAGGCTGACAGCGAAGCACTCGAGGTGTTAGTGTAAAAACTGTTCCTGTATCCATGCTGCAACACTCTGCTGCCCAAGCCCACGTTTGCTTGCTAAGTCTTAATTATAATAGTGAAGACGACGGCGCGGTGCTGATGTCACACGTTGTGACTGGTTGTGGATGTAAAGAGGAACCCTCCGTCGTGTCCGCTCGGCAGCGTCGTCGTGGAGGCCGTTTCTGTTCTCCTGGTAACACACGGTCCACTGAGGCTTCACGCTGTAACCCAGCGTGTACAGTTTCTGTCCATTGTAAACCACACAAAGTAGATGTGCTTCATTTGTGCTCCCTTCACTAAACTGCCTCTATTCCCTTGATGTGGCATTGATCCGTCTACTCTGAGCACCGTCTGTGCCAGAGGACCAGCGCCATCAATACTGCATCAGGTTCGGTCTAAACAGCCCAGAACTCTTTTGCAGTCCATCTGGGGAGAGGTAATAAAATTCATGCCTGTCTTCATTCCCAGGGCGAGGGTGGTCACATGGTCGCTGAGCCCACCCTCCTGGAAGACAGAGCAATTCTTTCCCTTTGTGCCCAGAGGTGAGTTTAGGAAACGATACAGGCATGAAGTGACTTTTACATTATTAATCACCTCCGATATTAATTAGTAATCTCTGGTAATTAGTGTTAGGTCTCTTCATCACGAGGAATCAGCTGTTCTGAGAGGATTTAATGTTTACCGGAGAGTGAGTTAATATTTGTTCGCTGGAAGTTAAATTGAATTATCTCAAGAATTACTTCTGAGCGCTCAAACCCACCTGAGCAGCGCTGGGATTTGAAACCACTCAGTTCCGTCCTCTGGACCACAGTTGGACCACATTTTAGCCCAAACTCCATCTAACTTCTCATTCTTCCATCCCCATCTCTCTCTCTCTCTCTCTCTCTCTCTCTCTCTCTCTCTCTGGACCACGGTGGTTTATCGGGCAGACGCAGCAATCTGGAGAAGCACGGAGATATTAAATTAAACCAGGAGGAATCAGCCATGCAGCTGCCACAAAGCCCCCTGGGAAATATAGTAAAAAATGTAAAGTGTTTCCAGAGGATGATATCTCCAGTGCTGGCAGCTCGTTGACTTCAAGCCTTTTAGCTAGCTCATTAGCCTTTTAGCTATGACTGATTCCGCAGACCCTGGTGGCGCCACGGTTGTGCTGATGTTCGACCGTCTTGCTTTTAATTAAAGGCCTGAAAAGATGATCTGCAAATCCACAGCGTGTATTGTTGTGACACTGAATGCAGTTTGATAGTGATTAATGCACAATTAGGGTTATGTGAAAGGCTTAATGTCTAAATTGCTTGTTTTGCCACTGGAGCAATGGGACCGAAGCAAGGGCACGGCCTGTTGCTGAGGGCATTGTGGCTGAGCCGGAGACCGAGCTCGTCCAACGCAGTAACCCCGGGGCAGCCATCTTTTTTTCTATTTTTAGAACACTAATTGAGGAATTGTCATTTTCCATCCCTATGAACCTTCTCAGTTTGACAGGCCACACATTTGCCTGGTGGTTCATCTGAAGGATATATTTATATAAAAGAAAAACTGATCTTATGTGTGTGCTCCCTCCTGATAATTTAACAGAGCATCACTAATGTACTCCAATTTGTTCTAATTGAATTTGACTGCAGTTTAACTGGGGCGGATATATTTGTCCATATACAAGGACATTAAAGCTGCATCAGAAAAGCTTTTTATAATTAACCACTGAATGCTTTGTTTTTTTTTTATTTCTTGTTATGTTGGAGTTTGCATTATGCCGTTTAGTTGATATTTTTAGTTAAATTAGTCTTAAGCACCACCTCTTAATAAGTCGACCTTTTTAGGGGGGTTATAAGTAGTCAATGATTTGCTTTATAAGTGGTTACCAAGGTTACAAATACTGAAAAATTAAGCATCAACAGTGAAGAACCAGAAGCTGCAGTTCCTCTAACGACCACTAGAGTCTGGCTCCAACAGCGAGTCAGTCCCCATAGACTCCCACGTTAAAATGTCCAACTTTACAGCAGAAATAAACATGTTTACAGCCTGGTACAAAAACTGTTTTGGTCTCTAGAGATAATTTCTCTGGCTTTTAGATTTCCCTCAGGAACAACTAACAGACCTCTGATCTCAGGCTACGAGCTGCTTCATGACAGGTCAGATATAAAGCGTGCAGAGAGGCCGTGAAAAGCTTTAAAAGTCAACAGCAGGATCTAAAAATCACCTGGTGTGATGTGGTCACTTCTCCTGGATCCTGTTCAAAGTCTGGAGCTGAGGATTTGTTTGTGAGGTCTGTGGTTGAGGTGAAGAGGCTGCTGCAGCGGTCGAGGCGTGAGGAGATTAAAGCTTGTAAAAATGGTTCAAAAGATAAAATAGGTTGAATTTTGGATAAATTTCTCTTTTGTTGTGTGCTGCTCAAAACGTAGCTTTGTTGTCATGGGGATACTGAGTGTAGAAAAGGGCTTTGTGATTGCTCTGTATGTGTTAGTGACGCCCTGATGGCCTAAACACAGGCTTTACGTCAGCGGTTGTTCCCTCAGTTAAAGGGTCGAGCTGACACTCTGTCACCGCCGCCCTCTCTCTTTACACATGCAGAGACTGGCCAAGGACGTATTCCTCCCAAAATACCTCTGACAGGTAACACAATGACATCCAGGAGGCAGAATTTGAGTGATATTTCTAAAAGTCATCCAGCTTCTTTTCGTAAATAGCTCGGCTGCTGTCTGTCCTTCACCACTTCCTTCCCCCGGCAGCCTGATTGATAGGAACGCACATAATCCATTATTTTGGCCCATTGATTGAGCCCGGCAATCAAAGATCAGTGTTGTGGCAGAGGTAACCGGACCCTCCTATGAGACGGCTCCGTCGCACAGGCGCAGGCAGAGGTGTCAGCCGCCTGCCTACTAATCACCCTGTGCAGTGAGTAATGGCTATGAAAGCAATCACAGGGGAAATGCATCATCTCCACAGACCCTCGATCTATCAACCTGACTCGCTCTCATTTGACTGAAATGCATGCCAACATGAAATATGACGCTTTGTCAAAGGCAGAGGGAGCACGTTGGCTTCGGAGCTGCAGAATGTAATAATTAAACACGCACACACCCATTGTATTTCATATATTGACGTGTTCACGTTGCGCCTCTCTGCCGCCGTTTTCCCTGGGTAAACATTTCATGCTCGGCTCTGGTGCATAATTACAATGCTTCACCAGTTTATACAGAGTTACAATATACTAACAGCCATTTTCCACTTCACTCATCTTTCAATTTGTTTCCCCACATGATATCAACAGAGTTATGGCGGAGGCTTGCTTGCACACCACCCGTTAACTGTTTGTCAGGGAGTTTGATGAGTTTCACCCCCAAACAAAAGCCACACGGCGTCCTCCGCCGCCGACCCGTCCTCCTGGCGCTTTGCATTCAGAGATCTCCCGCTCCTCTTTAGAAATCTGGGATATTTGAAAGTGTTTGCGCTGCAGGTTTTGGCTGTGCAGATGTAAATTCACACCACAGGAGTCCTGGCTCAAATCTGCAGGCTGGCCTCTTCCTGCCCTCCTCTCCATCATGCAGCCTCAACAGGTTTCCAAAAAAAAACATATTTGCACAAGCTGCCGCACATTTGCAAGTTCAGGAGTAAATCAAAGCCGAGAGGCGAAAACATCAAGGCAGAGCTGAAGTGGAAAGAACAGAGGACGGACAGACTTCAGCAGAATAACCAACAATGTCAAGAGGTGTCTTTCACCTCCATAACAAATTCAGGAGATGAGTTATGTTTTTGGAGATCTAACGAATGCAGTATTTGTTACTTTGGAACAAATTGCCGCTGCGTCTCTGGAAATGAATTCTATAGATTTTCCTCTCGGCTCGTTGTGTTTTTCTCTCAGTGAGGGTTACCGCTTAATTAGATCAGACGAAGGCTCCGTCAGACACCTCCCCTGCCTCCGACTGAGACTCGCCCTTCCTCAGTCTGTCACGTAGCTCGCTGATCGCTCAACAGACGCTTTAACCAATTACCTGACATCAAACCTGACGTAAAGTCTGAATTCATTTCCTCAAAGCCTGCTTCTACTTTTGTTTTGGAATGAGTCACAGTTCTTCAACAAAGTTTCTCTGCTCAGGAGAGAATACAGCAAACTCGATTTGAATTGAAATGGATGATAATTAAAACTAAATGTTGCACGAAGGAAGGCGGGGGCGGACTGAGGCAATAATTCAGACCCGGATTTGACTCCATCGCAGGCCACCGTGTTCACGCAAACCATCAGCTAGCTCTGTGGGCTAACCCTGTTTGTTGATGTAGCAGGTGCCAGAGTCGTTATAAATGCGGCCTCTACGTTCATCTGGGAGGGAAATGATCCAAATTACAAATTACAAACAAGTGGGAGTGGACGGTAAAGAAAGTAAAGATAGTGCTGCCAGAAATGAAGCGTTGTGGCGCCTCAGCCCACAAATCGTATTCTCCAGGTGTAAAGGAAACATGTTTGTTTGGTACAAGACCAATAAAACTCACATCATCATCATTTTTCATCAGAATTCACTGTCACTCAGCCCCATCTGTTATTGATATCTGATATCTGATATCTGATATTGATATCTGGAGCACAGTCAGAACTTCCGTGACCAAAACCTTATCTGAGGAAAACATACAAAATCATCCCCCAGCTTTATGCGATTGCTGAATTTCATGATCTGATTCATGTCGAATAAATAAAGTTTTTGCAGAAACTACATTATACTGTTGAAGCTTCCACGTCAGGCTTTGACCAAACAGTCTCCATCTTGTGACAGGAGTTGTTTGTCTTTGTTCTTTACCTTGAAGCTGCGACTGGTGACGCACCTGACAACCGTTGTCGGAGGCAGAGTCTCTCTAATTCTCAGCTTTTATACTCTTTGTGTTTGTTAATGATTTATTTAACTGACTCACTAAAGGCTGGACCTTCTCCACAGACTTATATTCATACCACAGTCTGTTGACTACACACAGGTGATCTTATTATATGAGCAGTAAAACCAACACCAGCTGATCACCAAATACTTATGCAAACAATTATTACAGTAATTAATTTAAATAATTTAAAGAGTCACAGGCTATTAAATTAAGTGGTCTTTTATTTTCTTGTGAGGCTGCACTTGATGCTAACATCAGCATGCTAACATGCTCATAATGATAATGCTAGCTTGCTATTGTTAAGCAGGTGTAATGTTTATGTCCTCCATCTTAGTTCAGTGTCTTCACGTGGCAACATTAGCTTAATTAGCATTAAACACAAAGTAAAGCTAAAGCTGATGGGAGAGGCATCAGTTCTGAAATGTCGACCTGACGATGGCGCTAGAGGAAGGATATGAATGTCTCAACCACATTTCATTGTTGAGGAAAAAAACCACAAATGTCAACGTGAGTGCGGCGTTAGAAGAAAAGTCAGGGACTCGACAGACTGACGTCACCAATCCCCGGAGCTAGCTGCTAGCACGGCTAAAGCGACACTAAATCTACTTTGATTCAGCGCCGCAGAACAATAAAGACATGGAAACTTCTGAGGGGAGTGAGGAGTTTTTACATCTATAGTGTGTGTGTGTGTGTGTGTGTGTGTGTGTG
This sequence comes from Seriola aureovittata, assembly GCF_021018895.1. Lineage (NCBI taxonomy): Eukaryota > Metazoa > Chordata > Actinopteri > Carangiformes > Carangidae > Seriola > Seriola aureovittata. The sequence continues at coordinate 1,779,917 of NC_079384.1, forward strand.
TGGTGAAAAATAAAGAATAGCACAAAGAGAAAAGGATTTACTTCCCTGTGAGATCCAATCATGATGAAATATTAAAAAGCCTACATATGGCGCCATAAACCTCTTCCCCACCTTGCTCCCCCCGGTCTGATCCGGCAGGCAACAAAATTAATCACAATTGCTGTGATCAGTGCAGCCGATGTGACTGGTGGCACTTTTCTGAAATGTTAATAAAGCCATATTCAGTGGTGCACTATTCTCGGCAGGAAGTTTGTAGCCTGTGGCTGCTCACTAAATCTCAATGACTTCATTAACTCATTACCATGAGTCGCGGCGTGCGGTGCCAACAGCAATTAAAACACGACAGAAAAGAGAGGTGTCCTTGGGCCACTGTTCTGCTCGCGGGACTGATACGCTTTACTAGATGTAGCAGGATGATTGACATATCAATAGGCGGCGAGGTGGATTAAAAGGCCTCAATCAATATTCAGATTTGTCTCGCTCACACCTCGCGCCTGGAGCAAACTGTGCACACCTTGTCAAAGTGGTGTCGGCTCTTTTTGTGCTCGGGGCTGCGTGGCAGCTCTGCAGCTGAAGCAGGATATCCTCTGTCACATCCAGGAAGCTGACGTGCTCTGAAGATTTTATTTGAATTTTTAAATGGTAAAAAAAAAAAAAAAAAGAAAAATGTCTTTTTAACTTATGGTAATTGAAAAAAAAAAAAAAAATCACCAAAGCTAAACAAAGTGTGAATTGCTGGAAAAATTCCTGGAGGGCATGAAAAGTCAGTGGGATTTCCTCCCAGTACGGTGAAGACTGGTTAATATTCATCCAAATTTTTTTTTTTGCCTTTTTATTCCTCATTCAACCAGGAGACCAGAGAGACGGAGAAATCCTGACTTTCAATGAATATGTCAGAGCTTTAATTCAGCTCTCTCTTCTGTCTTTTGTAGAAATACATTCATTCACATTCATTCAATTTAAACATATTCATGGAGCCAATCCTCCATAGTCATGACACTGCATACTTATGTTTCTTTTGTAAAACTCCAGCAAAATGCTAATTAAATTGCAACTGTGGGCTTCTGTCCCCTGCACTGACTTAAAGAAGCCTTTATCTTAGCAAATGACTGACAGTTGATTATGAAAAATCCTGCGTTTCTTTTCTCCCCCTCCTGCATGAAGACAGTCCACCCACACCTTCTGCCTCTGTGCGCACTATTGTTATGGCTCCATTGTTAATGAGTTTAGAATTAACTGGCTGTAATGACTGGAGACTGGAGCCCCTGCTGAGCCTGATTGTGCCGTTGAATGGGGTGAGGAGGGAAGGGGGGGGGGGGGGGGGGGCGTCGGAGGAGTAAACGTATAGATAGATATGCACAGTGTGTGCAGGCGTCTGTGTCTGTTGCTGGGAGAAAATACGAGCGCTGCCAGAAGCTGGGAGGACGGTTTCAGGACAGTCACACCTCGGTGCTCGTTGCAGCCTGACATCAGGTGTCGTCCTGGGGCCCTTCATCTACTTTAGGGGATTGGTTTTATCCTGATTTTTTTGATATCCAGCAGTCATCAGCTGCTAAAGCTGTGGCCTCGGTCAGCAGACGCTGCCAACACCAATCCATTACATTCTGAATTAGTGCTATTAGTTCACCTGAAGACAGTCACATCATAGCTTAGCGCAGTGTAGTGGATTACAGATACACACAGACGGATGTTTCTGAACGCCACAATAATGTTCTCAGGTTCAACAATTACAAACAGCTCATTCTGGTTTGGCAAGATAAATCCGGCCCATACTCGGGCCGTGCTTGTTTACTTCTGGCCCAGTATGTGCCCGGTTCCACGGCCTGAATCTGGCCCATATACAGCGTGACTGTCAGATGCCACATCTGGACCAGCTCTGGTGCACACACAGAAAATCTCCCGGTTGTCAGTCGATACTGGAGGACAGAATCTGCCCAGATGTTAAAGTATAGTGGCCGGGCTCGGGCCGAGGACTCAGACATATGTTGGGCCAGAAGTTTCATTTTGCTACCTGTGCTCTCTGTTATCACCTAAACACTGTCACACCGGTCATGTGACTGATTTAAGAAGACTTCCTGTTAGCTCTACATGTTGGGGGTTTGTTTTTTCAGGGGTTTGATGGAAGCATTAAACTCGTCCCTCTCTGTTGAGCGGAGACAGAACATGTTAGCTTGCTGCGGAGGCTGGTGGAGGAGGCGTGGGAGAAGGTGGCTAGCCTCCGCTAAAAGAGGAGAAACACACGTTCTAGTGACTCCTAAATTGTCTTATTTACATGTTGTGTTTGTTAGCTGGCTAGCTGGCCACGGCTAAGCCTACATTAAGGAATACACTGGGTTTTGTTAAGAGTTGGAGGGTGTGTGAACCCTGCGGCTGCAGCCCCGTCGCCCTGTCGCTCCATGTGTGAAGAGGATGTGGACTGTTGGTGTGGACCTGCGCTGAGCAAAGGAAAGTCATGTAATGACTAATGCAGAAACTGGCCAAACAATGTCCATGTCAAATTATGTTTTATTCAAGGCCGGCCCCCTGCTGGGACCGCATCACTGCGAGAGCCTCGGGGTTGAGGCAAAGGTCACTACTGCCCGTTTACAACATCCATAACAGGTCAGCAGAGGTTAGCTGTACATCGCTGCTTAGCAAAAAGAAAGCGTATTAAGTGGAGTGCAGCAGACTAGCTGGATTTCGGAGCCTTTTCTGCCTTCGTCTTCTCCTCTTCTTCTCTTCCCCTCTGTCCTGCAGCATAATTCTCTATAATGAGCTTGTGGACAGGAGATGAGATATGATTCTTGGAATTAAAACAGCATTTTCTACTTTGATCATCCAGCAGTGTGTGAAGCACTGAAATAAGACTCTCCCCTTCTTTATCGAATCTTTGCTCTCACTCTCCCTCTCCTTAATCTTTCCCTTGCTCACTCGCCCTGCTCTATCTGAGCTTGGGGGATTGCTGTATGAGATGGAGAGTTAATGAAGAAAGCTTTTTTTTTTTTTTTTTTTCCCCTCCCCTGCAAGACGAGGACTGGTGGTAAACTCCGGCAACTTTGTACTTGCGCTTTTGTTAATCACGTCACGATCGGCTTTCATGCTTTACAATCTCAACCCCTGAACCAGTTAAGCATAAATATTTAACATCATTATTCTCCGCTCCCATGAGAATATGTTTTTAACAAGCGCCTGAGCTGCTAAACAAAAGAATCAGATGCTCCTAAAGTTGTCCGAAACATTCCCAGCGACGTCGTCCCCCTTCTCACTCCTTTTCATTACGCACCGTCTTATTTTACATCACGTACAAGTGGCCTTGTCTTTATAAACTGAAAGTGAGATGCAACATTGTCAAAAAGCCATTTAAGATGCTATCATCTAATATGGAGGCTGACGTGGGCTGGTGCTGGCAGCGTGGTTATGTAAGCAGCTTTCTCAGGGACTGATAGCAATCCAACACACCCAGCAGGGGAGCAGTGGGGTGTGTGTGTCTGTGTGTCGGGTGAGGGGCGATGGGGGGGGTGTGTGTGAAACAAATCACACATTCAGTACGCCACATAATATTGCACCCAGTGTTTTGCCACAGGTACAGAGAGATTCACTCCTTCGTGCCAATTGATTTGTTAATATGCTAATGCTCCGTGATTAGCGAAGGAAGAAACTGAGCGTGTCTTCGCTCAGTGAGGTGTTGATTGAAAGAAATCAACAACTGGGGCGGCAGATGAGAAAAGAAATGCACATTTTCTGAAATCAAAACTTTTAACTCTACTATGTTTTAATAACAGGCCACGGTTGATATTTAAAGGTCAGGTTTTCAGTCTGGAGTCGTCTCCGTGATGAAGTGATAGCTTCATACAGCGACTACACTAAAATATAGCAGAGGATAAGATGTGGCTCCAGCAGCCGGAGTCACTCAGATTATGTGGATATTTTCTAATGCGAGTTATCATAATCATTATTATCCTGTGTGTTTGTGGCTACTGAGACCTGGAAACACGGCTCCAACACAGAAACAGTCAGACAAATGACAGGCTGCAAATAACTGAACAGTTTAGTTGCTTTATCACACTCAACTCTAAAATGCGTGTAACAGCACGGTCTACAAAGGCGTGGCCACTGAGGGCCACCGTACTTCACCTCAGTGTGCAGATGCTTTCACTGAGTTTTGTCCTCTCTGTGTATTTCTGTGTATCTCGACATCATTGGTGATGATTCGTGGCTTCAATGAACAACAGAAAGGTGCAATGGATTCTGGGAGAGGTCGGGCCACGAATGATCCATCTGTTGGATTTATCGGCCGCATTTGAAAGAGCCTTTGAACTGGGACGTAATTACTCGGGACACTTTCTTTTGTTCCCTCTCTGACTTGTGACTACTGATGGTGCCATGCTCCCAGATCACAGCGATCCTCTTGATTACCGCTGAAAGAAATGACGCCCAAAAGACGGAAGCTGTGATTAACGCGAGGCGTCCTTTAAACCGTAATTACATCAGTTCAGGCTTCCTGTTTCTCAGACCGTTGAGCAGAGCCAGTGAAACAGTGACGTATGCTAACAGCAGCTTCACATGCTACACTGATAGCTCAGAGTTAGCGCGCTACAAGATATCCTGTATAAACAGCAGGAACAGCTCTATAAAGGCGTGTCGCTGACTGACTGACTGAGTGATGAAGTTACACCATCGGTCCTCCAGCTGCGTGTTGGGACTTTCCCATTGGCTGTTGCTCTTTCAAACTGATTTAGCAGTTTCTGTTATGTTGCCAATTTTTCAGTCTCCTTTAGCCACTTTTTTTGACAAATCTTTTTGGACAAACTTTATCGTACAAAAGAGTCATCAGTGCTGACTCGTGAATGTCCTGGATGTGACTGTTGGTTACGTTTCAAACTTGTTCCGTGTCAGTGATTACTGTGAATTCAGTTGTATTAAAACACTGTATATCTGAGCACAGAGAGGACTGAAACCAGCTGATGCTCGGCTCAATGATAATATGACTGAATGATGTCATGGATATGCTAATTAGTCCATTATGTCATCAATACATTTAGCTGCTTTCCACTGAAAGCAGCTGTTTGCAGCAGCTCCACAACACTGGTACATGTACTGGGCGTGGCCTGGTGTTGCTTTGAATGTGGTTTCAGTTCCCAGGCTCATAAGCTGAACGCGTCGGCACCATTAACAAACATGGTTTATGAGATATTGTGTGTTAATATGAAATGCAAGAGTATGTGAAGTGTTAGAGCCATAAAAAAACATTTAGCTTTATTGCAACATGCATCACAGTATGGCCTCTGGAGTCAGTACTCCCATTATGTAGCCTCCACATCAGTGAGATGCCCATTACCAGCAATGAAACTCACAGCTATGATGGTTAAATGAAGTCTTAGCAAACCTCCGTGTACTTTGTGTGTTTGACTCTGATCTCTACTGAGCAACACATCTTTTACAGTGTTCTTCTGTCTGAACGAGCCTCTCGACGACTCCGCGGTCGTCTTACCTGCGTTTATCGTGAACACCGACACGTTTGCAGCCGATATTCCAGCGGGTCGACTCCTTCGGGAGAAAGCCCCCGCTGGTATGTAGTGAGGGTGGCCGGAGCTGCAGCGGCCCTGTACAAGGAGTTAGGGCTGAGAATCTGAGCAAATATTGTTAAGTGCTGAATGTGGGCATGCTGGCAAGCTGATTTGCCCTGGGAGGGAGGTCTCCTCAGCACACTGACTCCTCTGCAGCTTTTCACTCGCAGTTGTCTTTCCCTTTAGTGGTGCTGCACCAGAAAGCCGACATCACTCCCGCTCACTGCATGTAGGTGTAGCAGTTGACTGTAAAAACACAGTCTTGTTCCAATTAAGGAGCACAGCCAACGCTGTTTACTGCTGAGCTGCCAAACACACTTATGTCATGTGTAGCCCTGCTTTAAAAGTCTTGTTTCTATAGATTTCATCCCTGCGCTGACAGTCAGTCAGCTTCAGACATTTTGATTCATCTCCTCTCTGCACTGCAAGAAGATTGTGTGTCGAAATAACTGACTGCTTCTCGTGGCGATGCTGTGACATGAGACGAGTGTTTGCCTGTGCGGTGCAGAGGGGAGAGGCTGAGTCTTCCCCAAGCTTTCTTCAACCGTACAGGTTTTCTGTTGACTAAAACACTGCACGCATCATAAATACGCTGCATAATGTCGAGTCAGGAGAACTGTAACTAATGCACGGGGATCAAGGTTTCCTGTCACATTTTGTTTCTGAATCACCTGCGCAGGAACGCTCGGTGTGAAAGACCTCAGATGGATCTGTTTGGTTGTTTGCAGCACAAACAGATGAATTACCTGCATTACCTCGACCAAACCGAAGGGAAACACACAAGTAAATACACTATAAAGCAGCTATATCTTCCCAAGCCGTACAGCTGGGTTCAGCAGGTCCCACACTACAGGAGCACGTCCTCATCCCCCCCCCCCCCCCCCCCCGGGCAGAAGACATCAGATACAGACCGAAGACAGGATGCAGGAGATGACAGGGTGCGTCCACTGGGGGAAAACACGCCACAGCCATCAATATGGCAAGCCTTGCATTACATGTCTGATGGATTTATCAAGCCATTGATTAGTTATTGACTGGAATAACACTCAAGGTCATCTAGCAGGAGCGTCCGGTCGCCCTGCTTAACGCAGATCAGCGAGGGCTTGATGTCAGTGGTCCGTCCTGTTCTTCAAAAGGTGCAACGAGTGCAGATTTCCCCGCCTCATGAGGTCAGAACGACCATCATAAATCTGAGGCGGGGTTATGAAGAGCGGCGGATCGATACCGGTGTATGGAAGCTCGGGGATGCTCATGCGAAAATCATTTGGTTCAAACTGTTAAAAGTTCATTTGAGATTTATGAGCGTTTGAAAAAATAAAATAAAAAAATCTTATGACACGTCACGTCTTCAGCTCCAAACATCTAGTTCCCGCTCCTCACTAATAAGAAGATGTTTCTTGGCTCTTTTCAAAACAAAAAACCTGAAGCGGTTTAGAGACATAAAAGCAGCTGAAGACTAAGGTACATCAACTAATTACTGGCACATAAAATACACAACATGATGTTTACATGATTTACAGGATGTTTACAGGACATACAGTAGGAAGCAGAACTTTGTCTCGTGAAAAATTTCAGCAACAACGTTCCTGTGCACCGACCTTCCTCTGGTTATTTTATTTTGAAAATAGTCAGCCCATGTAAATGTTGCTGAACATCTGCCCCTGAAGTGGTAATTAAAGGCGAATTGTAAACGTTGTGTCACAGTGGCACAAATAGAAAAGTAATTACCCATCAAACATGATGAGAACGAGATTCAAAATGATAAAAACGGGAACGTGTTAATGCTAACAGATCAAACATTATGCAGTCTCACTTTAATGTACAATAAATAGTCTAGAATACAGAATACATTTCTCTGTTAATCCATAGTGTGCTCCCTCTCTCTGCTGGTACTGATGTTGTCTGTACTTTAGCATTTTAGCATTTGGTTGTGCTTCCTGCTTGTGTATTTCCCTCGCGGGGGATTTCATGTAAACCTCCCCCTGTGTGGAAATATCTGCCGTTCATGCTCATCAGTGGATCTGCAGCGAACAGCAGCACTCCCACCTCTCGTTACTTATGTTCTCCAAACTATAAGAAGGTTCATTCAGTCAGTGTGTTTAAGGTCAAAGCCGGTGCATATTGTTCCAAGACCCGGAACCCGGGGAATGCATCCCTGTAGCTGCGTGTTGCTGTGTGGGAGGAGGCGGCGGCGGCGGCCATGGCGGTGAGGGGCAGATGGTAAATCGATAGTGATGGATCAAAGTGCCGCATGGCTGGAGCCCCGCGGTGTCAGGGTGCGGGGAACAACGGTGACTTTTTACACCTCCTCCCTTCTTCTCATTATCCTCTTCCCCACTCCACCTCGAGTCTCTGTCTTCATCTTCAAATTCCCTGCTCCTCCGTCTTCCCCCGCACTCGCTGGCATTTCATACGTGTGTGTGTGTGTGTGTGTGTGTGTGTGTGTGTGTGTGTGTGTGTGTGTGTGTGTGTGTGCGCAGAGACAGGTTACTTGATGCTGTGTGTCATGGCGTCAGGTGGCATCAGCCAGTGGTTGATGGGAAGATAAAATGCAACACGATCGATATCCAAGCAGTAAAATGACTCTCCTCAGCCTCCTGCACCACGTGTGTCCTCGTATCTGTGGCTGTAACATGTGGGAAGTGTTTGACTTCTGAGGTGTTATTCCTCAAACCATGCCATTGTACTGCGTCACTGTCTAATGTTTGGAGTGAAACAAACGTCCATTGTCAGTAAAATTGACAATGAATGTTGAATTTAACTGAATTGTTGTTTTTCAGCACAAATGTGATTATGTTTTTCTTTTCTATCACAATGCAAGGAGCACAGTTTAATAAATAACGACCTGGTTCTGTTTTCTAGGAGAAAAACATTGGCCGGTCCGCTCCCAGAGTCACCATGGTAGGGATGGCTGTTCTGTGTTCACGGGTCAAAGCTGCCTCTAACCACTCCTTTATTTCTGTCCTCCTCTTTTCAACCACTTCATGATTAACGATGATCTGAAATAAGTGTCAGTGTTTGGAGGCAGCTTATACCTGCAGTGTTCAGTGTAGTGCAGTGCCTTCGTGTTGACCTATCTATCTCTATACCTAACCTGTGTATATTCCTCCTGGACATTTAGCCTTCCTGTCTGTGTGATGAGTTCATGTAAACAGTCAGTTCTGTGTGTTCGGGGTGTAACGGTACCAAACGTGTCCATTCAGACGTATTTATAACGTTTTTATTAAAGCAAGTTTCTTGGCGAGAGTTACATGACAATATAAATACTCCTCTCATGTGGAGCCAGGAGGTGATTAGCCTAGCTTAGCATTAGGAAACAGCTACCCACCAACGAGATGACTAATTAGCATGTTTAATCTGCACACAAACACAAGTGTAAAAATAACAGTTTGTGAGAGTCTCGTCTCCACGAAGCTGAAGATAGATTTATATTGTTTGATAAAAAATAACTAACCAACGTAACGTCCCTGCAGTTTTTACACAGCAAAGTTCAGACCTGGTTATCAAACAAACGTCTTGTCATTCAACACCACATCTCAATCTAATTTAATTAATGCTGGTGATTGGCTGGTTTCTCTACACAAACATGTTTGAGTGTGTAGAGAGACCGAGGTAAATCATATGACACCCAGCACCTCTCTGTCGTCCCCGATGTCCATCTACATCTACATGTAATAGATATTTCTTTCTAAAATGCAGCAACAGACCGACAGCGCTGCAGAAACAACTTCACCTGAACCTCCAACAGGACGGTTTACAGCATGTTTAACTCTCTGTTTTCCACCGACACAACGCCGCACAGCCTCGTCGTTTTCCGCCTTTATCAAGTGCCACTGTAACGTAACAGTTCTGAATGATAGTGTTCTAGCTTAAAGACAACACCGCTCCACAGTTACCGAGACGTAGACTAACGTAGAGAGCGCTGAGGGAACAGATACCGTTACACCCCTGGTTCTGTTTAGATCGATGGTGTGCTGATGTGGGCTTGTCTACAAGGAAACATTGTAAAAGGGCAGATTTTTTATTCCACATTGTTTTTGTTTGCAGATAAATAAATTAAAAAAAACCCACAATTCAACGAGTGGAGTTTGGGCCTAATTAATAAAACAACAAACCAAAGTAGGGCATAGTGCCTGTAAACAAGAACGTTCTGCACCTCTTGATGTTTGTTGCAGCTGGCCCACATTACATTTTCTTTTCATTGTGTTGTGCCTTAAAAACCCAAACGGTCCCGTTTCTCTCCTCTGTTTTAAACCCTGACCTTTGAAATGTTTGTTCTGAACTGTTTGACTGAAGCTTCTGCTCTGTGTTGTCCACTCGGCCGAGATGAATGTCCTAACCTCTCTGGTGTGCGTGGTCTGCGACTCTGTCCGTCTCAGTGGAGAGGAGGGCTGGTCTATAAAGGCACGGATAAAGGCAGTTTTGATGATGTTACTTCTTTTATTTTAAGAAGACATCAGATAAATCTGTGCTTATCCTTGCTTACGATATACGGACCCTCCTCTTCCTCCTCTACCTCTTCCTCGCTCTCCGCCTCCTCTCAAAAGGAAGTCTGCTTTTCAACAGCCTGCAAACGGAGTCGGTTGGTATGTCAATCAGCCGTTGGGAGAAATGGCTTTTTTTATTCGGCGTATTATTCCTGCGATGTGACTCTGGATGAAAATGCCAAACTGTGACATTGTTTGATTTTCAGGAAAGATTATTACCTTTAAACCCCACGAGTCACCTCGGCTGTGTAGAGAGGGAACAGCGAAATCAGACAAGCTTCGCAGGAACATCATGAAGCACTACTTCAATAAAATGGATCTCTTATTGCCTTTTAACACACGGGGTCAGGGCGGTCCACGGTGGGTTCACTGTCTATCACATTTCAAAATGAACTGGTTATGAAGTCCATCTCCACCTCCTGCCCTCCCCCGTCCCCGCTGAGACGATCATGGCGCATTTTGTGAAGCTGGAGTGGCGGTGACATGTCAAGTGACTGCTTGGCCTGTGGGTGTCTGGGGGGTGATTGTGAGTTATGAGATAAAGAGCGATTCTCAGCGACATCGTGGACGGAAACTCTCCGGACCGGGACCGTTATTGCACCTGCAAGAACGCAGGGACTTTGCCGACTCTCACCGACGGACTTATCTGTGACTGTGTGATGATGTCAGTGCAGCTATTCATTTCAACCCATTGTGTTAACTGACAAGCCCAGCAATGCAGTTACAGATGTTAGCAGACAGATGTTTATAACACAAAATTATACAACAGGAAGTGGTACCACTTCACAATAAGACTACCCTTATAAAAGGATTTATAAATATTTATAATGAGGTTATTAATTCAGTTAACACTTTATAAATGATAAATAAACAATTATAAACAAGTTATAACACAGATTATATACATTGATGCAGCTCACTATTTAGCAAGATCAAGTTAATGCTTACTACTCATTAATCTGACTAATGACTTACTACCATTTATAACCTTGTAGTAACTCATTAATAAATGATGATATGTTTTACAGTTTTTACAATAAGGTTATAAATAGTATTGAGTCATTAGTCAGATTAATGAGTAGTTAACACTTTTAACTGTGTTAAAACTTGTTTATAATTGTATTTACAAAAGTGTTACCGACCACATTAATAACCTATTTATTATAAACCATTTATAAAGCCTTTATAAAGGTCTTCTTATCGTAAAGTGGCACAACTTGATCTTGCCAAATAGTGAGCCTGCATCAATGTATTAAAACTGTTATAACTTGTTTATTATAAGTTGTTTATGACTTATAAAATGTTAAAAACCGTATTATGACCTAATTATAAATCCTTAATGAATCCTTAATAAGGGTGGTGTTATAGTAGAGTGGTGCCCTCTGAAACACAAGCTTCTAGTTTTACAGCGGGATCAAACTATCAATACTGAAGAAATGTTAGCTGCTAGCTGGAAAATACATACGACCTCAGGCCAGAAACACAACTCTAAATTAATGCTAATAAATACAGGCACCTGATTTTATGCACATTTTCAGGGAAAAAGCAGGAAATAAAAAAATAATATAATAATATAATAAAAACGTTTTTTCTTTTGGTTCAGGAGGAAAAGTTGGCGTCTTGATAAAAGCAGTTTAATCAGACTTTACAAATAAACTTTAATAAGTTTCTGCTCCACTAGAGAGACGAGAAATTTGACTTTAACTGCTGCTCTTTTAACGACGTCATCTCTTCACGGCGCCGACCTTTAGCTGAACTCCTAAAGTTCAGTCGATGGAAACTTTACATTAATTCACATTTTCTTTGGCAGGTTTTTTTTTTTTTGTGAAATTCAGTTTGGAAATTTAAATGGAAAGTTGACGCATGTCTGCTGGACGCATGAACAGGCAGCTGCTCGTCAACAAGGTCGACAGATCAACTTTACAAGACCAGCACATCACAACACACGACACTCACAACACAACACACAACACTCACAACACTCACAACACACAACACACAACACTCACATCACAACACACAACACTCACATCACAACACACAACTCACAACACTCACAACACAACACACAACACACAACTCACAACACTCACAACACTCACAACACAACACACAACACACAACACACAACTCACAACACTCACAACACAACACACAACACACAACTCACAACTCACAACACTCAACACTCAACACTCACAACACTCACAACACAACTCACAACACAACACACAACTCACAACACTACACACGACACTAAACTAGAGGCAGAGAATAAAACAGGAAACTGTATTTACACTTTGAACATTCGTGGTGTCAGTAAAGACACTGGCTGAAATACACAGCACAACCCCCCCCCCCCACCCCCCCAGCTGCAGATCTGACCCGAGGATAATGACAGAAACAGGTTGAAATTAAAATTTAATTCAATTTTCATTTGGTTTGCATTTTTCAACAAAGACAATGCCGTCAGAGTAATTTTTTTTTTAAAATGGCAGAAAATGAACAGAACTGGAATAAACTGTGATTTTGAAGAGAAGTTCATGAACATAGAAAAATCCCTTTGGCTCATTTCAGTTGTACAAATTGCACATTGTCTGATGTTGGAGCTGAGTGGGTTTTTAATTATGTCCTTTTTTTTTTCTTTTTGTTGGAGTATGTTCTCTTGGTTATTATTTCATTTTCTATGATCGACACCTTCGGTACGAACCAGTCAAAGCTCTGATGCAGCAGCTGAGTTCGACTGTTTCGGCCGACGGTTGTCAGACGTGTTCACACACACGTTTCTATTGTCCTGACTGGAGTTTAACACTGCAGCATCTGAGCAGGTTGTGCTGTGTGTGCTGTGAAGTGCTGTCTCATATCTGCTCATGAGGTTCGAGTTTTCTGTGGGCGGCGGCCTTCTTGTTGTCATGGCAGCGACTGCTAATCATAGCTAGCCGCTCAGTTGCAGTAACGCCGAGCTTCTCTGGACGTGAGAAGCAGACACTCATTATTAAAATGAGACTTTCACCCACAGATGTAGGTTAAGTTTTGTCATCGTTAATCCACGAGTCCGAACTCTGACTCACAGTGGCCACTCGGTAACGAATGAGCAGCGGAAGCTAAAATTAGCAGAGCTGGAAGTGCTATAAATAAAACCTATAAGCATTATCACCCGCGCTGCAATTGGGTCAGAGTTAAGCCTCGTGCTCCACCAGCGAAATCAATGAGGGTGTAACGTCGGCCCCCACCCAGGGGCCTGAAGCTTTGTCCCCTACTAACCGAGTGAAGTGGGGTTATTATGGCAGTTAACATTTAGCGATTAAATGTGAACACTCTTTGTCAGTTGTTAAATGTCAAGCCCACGGTGGCTTCCCCTCTCCTCCGCTTCCTTTGGCTGCGAGAGGAGGGCAGGGACGCGCTGGTAGCACCGGGCTGTCAACAGAGCCAGTGGGACGGAGGCATCCGCATTCATACCTGACACACACACACACACACACACACACACACACACACACACACACACACACACACACTGCACTCTGTACACCTTCCACCTCCGGGCCTTTCATAACTCCAGTAGCTCCACTTGGCCGGGCTAATGGGATGGCAGGGCTGTTGGTTTTAGAGAGGGATGTCGTGAGGAGAGAGGAGCAGAGAGCTGAGGAGTCTCTAATAGTCTCTAATAGATCTGGGGAGTGTGGAATTGGAGGGGGGGGGGGGGATCACTCGGCCATTTTGCTGTTTCTCTCCTTCCCCATCATATCCCCCCTTTTCATAGTTTTCCTTCTCTTATCTGCTCTCAGTCTCACTTTATCCTGTACCCACTGTTTTCCCCAGCTCTTTACTCACCCCCCCCCACACACACACACACACACACACACACACACACACACACACACACACACACACACACACACACACACACACACACACACACACCCCCCCTCCTCTGTGTTGTTTAGAGATACCAAGCCATTAGGGTTTCCATTAAGTCGTGCCTGTCTGTCTTTATTGTCAGTGTCTTGTCGTCTGTCTGCGTCCACCTCGGTTCCTCTCGTATCTCCTTCCACCACATCTTTGCATTTTCAAAAACAGTGGAAGGATTTCCTGCTTTTTAGATTCTTGTTCTTATTCTCAAGCATATTCTGCCGCAGGGTTTCATTTAAAAAAAAAAGGTCTAAGTACGGAGCTCACATTATGCATCGCGGCTAAGAAAGAAAAAGAGCGTCTTCAGGAGTCGGTACACTTGGAGTGCTCGTTAAGATCATCAACCAGCGTCTGAAACCTTCTTCTCCCCAACACCTGGGGGGGTTGTTAAAAATGTTTTTGTAACTTTTGGGAAATCGACAATCTGGCCTCATGTAACCACTGGCCAGGAGGCGGGGCCTGAACCTCTCGCTCAAGCTTCATCATCGTGTTTAAGACGACTTCCTCGACTTTTCCAGCGGACAAACGAGAACGAGGCTGAGAGCTCTGGAAAGACGTTCTCACACATTGTACAAATGAACTGTTTGTGTCGGGCGTTCCTTTGGCCTTTAGCAAGGTGACAGGACAACACCAGCAGGTCTCCAGGTCCCTGCAACTCGACTGGAGGGAGAAGCTTTTTAGTTTTCTCTTAGACAGACAGACACGTGACGCTGCATCCTCGTTAGCGTAACGGCCCCGACATGTGATTCACCTGTGGCGTTGGCACCGACGCTGAGGCTTGGATCAGGGAAACGTCGTTAAGGGTAAGGTTACGATGTGTTCAGGGTTCACTGCATATCTGAGACAGGATGTGAACTCTGCTCTCCTGCATGACAGTTCGTCTCTCCACATATTGATCCACGCTCTTACTTTTCACCTCGCCACATAAAGGGCACTTTGCTTGACGCACAGGCGCTGAACGTAAATCGTTAAGTCCTGGACGGGGTTCCTGCACTATTTTAAAAATGTAAATCGATGCTTTTTAAGAACTCAGTGAATGAAAACTCAGGCCGAACAATGTCGGAATGATTTCTTCCACGCAGACTTTTGTTTTTATTCTGTAAATAATCTTTTAAAATAAAGGCAGAGACTCAGTCTGTGAGAAATAGAAACCCAGCAATAAAAGATGAAAAACATTTTCTGAATCCTACTATAGAATTTCATGTTCAATTATTAGATGATCAGAGGAGAAATAACATGTTCTTAGTGTTTAGCAGTGCAGACTTTCACTTCCTGTGGACCCGTAGACCATAGTTTAACCTTTAGGTTAGCGGCCTGTAGCGTGTCGGCATGACCATATCTTACAGCGTAATAATTATATTTATATGAATTATTATTGGCCTTATTGTTTCTACCAGTCTTAAACAAACTATCTGCAAATTTAACGCCTAAAACCAATTGATGGTAAATAGCCATAAGAAGGAACTTGTGCTAGAGAGTTAGGTTTCACAGTGAGACGACCTGTAACTATGACAGGAGCAAAGGAGGAAGTCATGTGACGCGGTATAGCTTAACCTCATCAATTTATTATCGTAACCATGACAACGGAGGTCGGGTACGCCTGCAGCGGTGGGGACTACATTTCAGGAGACGCTCCAACGGGTCGTATCAGAGGAGAAGACAAAGAACCTGCGTGGTGGTTCAGGACTTGTTTGAATCTGAACTCCTTTATGTTTTTCCTTTCCTTTAATTTGTCGTGTTTGTGGCCCAAAGCCGACGTTTGACGCGGCGCTTGGGTCTGACGCGGGGACGCTCACCTCTGGAGGTCGCACAGTTGTTCAGGCAAACACTCTGATGACCTTGTTTGTTTGTGAGCTGCTCTCCCGCCCGTCCATTCTCCCACACAGATGAGTGTTTGGCTGCGCTCCATTCAGCTCATCTCTTCTCTGAGCATAAATTCACTATTCATAGAAATACAAGAGACTGTGGCCAAACACACACACACACACACACACACACACACACACACACACACACACACACACACACACACACACACACACACTACTGACAGAGAGCCGACTGGATATCATGACGTTGCTGTACAGTTGCTGGACTGAATGCAAATACTTAGAAATCAATGCTCTGATGGTTTTCCATGATACCGCCGCCGAGCACGTGACCGCAATCAATTCTGCAAATGCTTATTTAACCTTGGCGCAGGGTTCAAGGTGTTTTACGGCCCGGCCCGCCTCCCCTCGACTCCCCTGTGCGCTATATGTGGATGTGATGTTTGGAAGTGTGAAGTGAAACAAAATGCCACACCAAATGTCAGACCACTGAGTCATTCGTGTGCCATCTGGACGCTATTATGCAAACTCTGCAAGGAGGTATTCTCCGCAGATCGGTTCTGAGCGAAGGGAAACTTATCGTGAGTAATCTTCCTGCGGAGGTGAGGGCGACTACATCCAGAAGAAAGTGTCTAACACTGGCCTGGCAGCCCACGGATCGTAGATATGTGGTTGATTCAGCCACTCAATCTGACTGACACCATCTGACAAACACACCGCTGCGTCATCGACACACTGACTGAAAAACATCCATTTAGCAATTCAGATAGGGACCTGAGTAACCCAACAATCTGGAGAGCATGTCAATCACAAATAATCAACCCACTGTATGATTAGACAGCACCACTGGCTTTGCATCTATTTTAATGTGCCAATTTAAGGAGATGAAGGTGATAACTAATGGACAGCAGTGGATCCGGGGGGGGGGGGGGGGGCTCCTCCTCCACCCTGAGCTCCCTCCCACGCTGCTCCACGGTAACGCTGTGTGTGGAGGTTATTTTGCGACGTCAGCTGCGGGGACGGCGGCGGTGTTCTGAGCCGATAAGCAGCTCATGGCTCCCGCAGGTTCGGACTCTTAACTCCACTGCGGTTAATTGGTCCCCAGATTACGACGGGATCACTCAACAAGGCTGTCCAGGCTCCTAATGAGCTAAAAAAAAGTCTTCTGCCTCTTCTCAGTGGGCCGTTCAGCTCGGCCTCGACCGGGCTTTTGAGCGGGAATCACCAGATTGAGACGAAAGTTCTTAGAAAGTGAGCGACCGGGAGCTGCGCTGATTTGAAAGAGTATGACACCAATTAATGATCAAACGTGGTGGAGTTGACTCGTCAGTGTGGCTCCTTCTGTGACTGTGACGTTCGTCGTCCTGGAGCTGCAACTTTCACAAAGACTTCATCGTTTGCTTTATAGCAACGTGACGTTTCCCTCCAGATCTCGGGAGGTCAGGGTCAGACTGGTGATGATGTTGACGTGTGTGTACGGTCGTACTGGTGGCGGCTGATGGAACCTGCCTTTCAGTATACCGCACGCTGATGACATGAAGGATGGATGTTTGCATTAAATCACATCACATCAGACCGTATTTCCATTTTTCAAAGCATTATTTATACCATGATGACACAGAAATAACAGCCCTGTCAACAAAAAGCTGCATTTATTTACAACTGATCTGCATCAGCAGGTATGTTTTGTAGGGAATGTGACGCAGCCTGAAATTGTTTTTTGATCAGCATGACGAGGAAAATGTTCACTGGTGTTTAACGTTTATTTTCCTTTAGTTTCCACCGTATTGTTGCAGATGTGTTTCAGCAGCTCAGGACACACGGTTCAGATGAAGTGTGTTAGCAGCATAAACCTACCGTCAACAACGTGTAGGAGGATCTAGATAAAACTATATTATATAATACTATTCTGCACTATAGGAATTTGGCCAGAATCATTGATATCTTTATAAATAATTTCACTTTTGAAAGAGGATAATTTAGTGCTGTGTAAGGGAGAAGCATGTATTTATGAGCTGAATGAATTATTAATAGATTACTTCAGATTACATTTTCATTATCACCGAGTGATTTCTGAAACATTTGTTTTACCATTCTCCATTAATTAGGTCTAGCCTCGTTAATAAAAGACATAAGACACACTTGTCTTTTATGAGTCTAATGTAAGTTCATGTGGTCGGCACATGATCTCATTTTTTGGGCATTGATCCGATGGATGCTCGTGGCAAATTATTAATGTTTCATTATTAATGAGCAGTGGAATTGGCTGCTGCCTCTGTCAATCATTCTGTCTTGAACACGGGCATCTGTCTTGTTGGATGAGACCACGGGGGGGTTGGACGCTTCTGAGACGATGCTGATTGGCTGTGGAAGGTCCCACCTCACAGCTGAGAGGCTGCAGGAGGAAATGTATGAGAGGTTCATGGACGCCAGAGAAAACAAATTAAAAAAGTCCATAGCTCTTATAAGGTTCAGTCCAGAGGCCTGAAATCTCACACAGTTGTTTTTGACAAGATGTAGAAGGGATCCGGTGTGTTTCATTGTTCTTGTGTAAAGAATGTCCTAGTTATGGTTATATCAAATATGACTTCTTTTTCAGGCGAGGACAAAAAAATAAAAGTGATGAAGTTCAGTTTGGGTTTTAGTCTCATGATGAACCATCAAATTATCAGAAACTGCAAGATCCTTTCAAGTGACGTCTCATGAATGCATTCTGGTCTTACGGTTCTTCTGTTATAAGCCTTCTCATTTGAATATGCAAATCTATGCTAATGACGTTAAAAGGGTGAATTTTAAGAGGTTAAGAACGGCATGTAAATGCTTTCCCATCCTGACTATAGGTTAAATGACTCTTGTTACAGCACAGATAGAAACCAAACAGACATGAATTTATATTACAGAGCTGTTGATTTAATATATTCAGGAGACACAGTCTTAGATGTGGCTGTGAATTTCCCCCTCGAATCATCTCCTCTGTGAGACTCACTGTGAAGCATTTATGCGAGAAAAAAAAGAGAGAGTCGGTGAAGGAACACACAGAAGACATCCCATCTATCTCCATAGCTCGAGCAAATATTGGAACCCATGATGTGAGCACGTCGGGCCTCCCTCTCCTCCTTCACGTCTGTGACAGATGTAAATGGATGTTTCAGCAGTTGGCTCTAATGCATTTTTAAACAGGCACAGCAGCAGACAGCAAATGAATGTGTTGCGACGGCAACGCTCTACAACGGGGTCTCCATCTATTGCTGCCTCCCCCTCATATACAAACATACAAACCCCACACACACACACACACACACACACACACACACACACACACGTGTTCCTGCACACTGCTGAGAATAGCTGTCATTCATCACTTTTCTCAGTACAATGGGCTCAGTAAAGGTCCCATCTTTCAACTAAAGCACCTCCACAGTGTGGTGCCCAGTCGAGCACTGTACCACTGCATCACGCTGCCTGTCATCCAAACACTCCTGCGCAGCGGGACGGAGAGATGATTGGGTGAAACTGTTGTTGATTCTCCGGGTTTGAAAATTAAAATGGCTCTGCTTTTTTTTACACATGACGACGTGTAAACAAGGAAAACTGAAAGAGCGCCAGTAAAACTTTAACTAAACTAAGTGTTTCACCGTGTTCACATCCAAATTATGTTTTTATATAACACAGACACATGATGATGAAATAATCATCAACTCCATCACTGAGTGTTTCCACCTTGACCTGCAGTGAACCAATCACAGTCTCAGAGAAACAGATTCAGGGTTTCATACGTCACAAACCTCAGGAACCAATCCTGTCAGCTGGTGGGGACAGGGGGCGGGGCTAAATACACCTGAAACCTTGTCAGTACAGAGAAAGAGAGAGTTAGCATTAGCACAGCTGCTAACACTGTGTCAGCCACTGCCAGTTACAAGCTAACAAACAACATAAACAAATAAAAGATGCTAACTGTGCTAACGGTTCTGACCCGTCTGCTAGTCTCTGGTTCTGGTCTCAGACTCCTCCTCTGAGTCTGGGTCTGACTGAGGCTCAAACATGAGGCTGAGTCTCTCTGATGTTTCCTCCTCTCACCATCTTGATGCTCTCCGCTCTCTCACCTGTCCACCTGGAGCCAGCAGGTGGTGGGCGGGGCTCAAGCCCTGATCCAGGTTTCTCAACCAGGAAGTAAGATGAGATGAAAAACATATGAGCAGAGGATTTTAAAAACATGTCTGGGGGAACTTTAACATCATAAGTGGAACTATGGAAGTTTGGTCATGTAATAGTATCATTTAGCTAGTTGCTAACGTCCGTTAGCCGAGTTGCACTGAGGGGAACAGCACAAATGTGTTAGCTTAGCGTTAGCCTTTGACTAATCACCCGCGTTCCCTGAGAACTTCGGTTGTTGTGTATTTGCTTGTTCTCTGTGTTTGTGTGTTGTATTTCTGTGATGTAAAACTGAGGGATGTGTGTCTCAGTTTTATTCATTTGCAGCATTTTTTTTTTTTTTTTTTACACTAAATGCAAATTCTATGTTGTCAAAGATGTTTTCTTTATTTCTCTTCTGATCTGTGGTCTCTTGCGTTGGCCGCTCTACATCTGTTCTAATGATGAATGCACAGATTCATGTGATAAATACTGTGTGCTAGCACTGTTTGTTTGTTTGTTTGTTTGTTTGTTTGTTTGTTTGTTTGTTTGTTCACCTGTAATCTTCTGACTGTACTTCCTGTGTTCTGTGTGATGTTTGCAGAGGTTACAGCGGACTCCACTTCCTGCTGATTCACCCATCCCCCGCCTCGTCCCTCATCTCTCTTTATGTCCATTTCCCATAATCTGAGGAAATTAAAGGGATATTTCACCCACTAAATAAATTTACCGCCAAACTGAAGAATGGCGACATGGCATCCCAACTTGTTTACTCTATAAAAGTCAATTGAAAATGCTCAAATTTCTCTATATAACTGTGAATTATATAAAAAAAAAAGCCACAGAGAGACAGATTTAACAGCGTTTCAGTGAATTATCTCTTTAATCGTCGCCCTCACTCGACTAACAGTCTGTATTTGAGCTGATACAGAGCATTCCTCATCGACACTGAACAGATGTCTCATTGCTTTTGTCATTGCAGGTACCCATCAGCACAACTATAACCATGTGGCTCTAGGTAGCCCCACACGCACACCTAAGAATGGTAAGACACAGCAGTGGGGGAGGGGCACATGTACAGCTCAGGTCAGTGTTTGAGGTGAGGCCCGGACCCGGGCGCTAACTTGAATATAGTTCTCGACATGGATGTGTGAAAAACCCCTCGACACGGACTTCCTGTTCCATTGGCCCCGCCGCAAATCCATTCTAATACTGAAAATTAGGCTTTTTTTTGGTTGAAGATTGAATTATAGAAGTGTCACATCCCATAGTCAGGAACATTTTTCTGTGAGCCGGATCAGGACACAGCCGCCGTCCTTCTGCTTTTTAAAAGGGAATGCAGTTTGGCAGAGCGTGTGAAACCTGCTGTTATCCCCGGAGCAGAAGTTATCACCGTCACCTCAGGCTCCCTGCGGGCGCCGTCACGTGAACCGTTTTTTATCACCGATGTCATTCGGCTGTTTGTTAAAATAGTCGTTACGAGGGAGCAGACGCCGGCAGACGTGAGGGGGAACGGTCGCGTGAGGCGGCGAGGTGGAGGCCGGAGCGAGGAACGACGGAGATAAGAAAGAAAGAAAAGGCCACAAGCTGAATATTCACTGACTTCTGTGTTTATTAAATCACTGTGATCTCAACATTTGATCCATATTCTGTTTGTCTGAAGCACAAACATAAAAAAATGACTTGATAGCTTTCAGGCCACGTTTGAATTCTTCAGCCACAGTGGCCCCTGCTTTATGGACATAATTGACCATGCGGTCCATTTGACACACACACACACACACACACACACATACACACACATACACACACATACACACACATACATACACACACATACATACACACACACACACACACACACACAAACTACAACTGTGCAGAATTGCCTTGGAGATCTATTGAAAACATGAAAAATCCATTTCAACGACACATCTAACAGAAAGACTTTGAGCACAGACCACCCCCCCACCCCGCACCCCCAACCCCCCCGGACGGCTTCACATGTCAGTACTAAGTGTATTTTCTAGATTAAACCCCCCCCCCCCCAAACCACCAGCAGCCAACAACTGAAACAACCAGGAAATCAGCAGCAGAATGTGCATCATCTCACTTCACGTGTCTCTGGAAGTCAAAGCTGATTTTATTTTAGTTACTTTTCGGGGGGGGTGGGGGGTGGGGTGGGGGGGGGTGATGAAGTGGGGGGTGGGGGGGTCTGTGTAGGTTCTGTTTCTCTCACCATCAACTGAACATGTGTTTCTCACTTGGGTTTGGTAGCTCACCGATCATTGAGACGTGGTAAGTCATACAACATAAAATACGTTTGACTTAGTGTAAAAACCTCATTCATGAGCACACGTCTGTGTACACATGCACCACAAACTAACCCCCACATCTGTGTGCTCCTCTCCTCCACCTGTTGTCAGACCTGCTTTAAGTAGCATTTGCTGTTTGTTTGAACCTGTTTTTAAAAAAAAAAATTTAAAAATTGTGGTTCTTCTTCATGTTGAAAGATTCCCAGAAAGTTAATTCATGTGTTTGTTACTGTACAGGACACAAGCTGATGTTTTTCCTCCTGTCAGCAAATCCCACAAAAAGAGCAAAACCAACATCATGTTAATCCCCGTTTCAACACTTTCTGACCTACTGATCGTCTCTGTGCCACGCAGCCCCCAGCCCATCGATTTCTGCTGCAGACATAAAGCTTCACAAATATTAGTTTGAAAAAAGAAAAAAGGCTGCAAGTAATTTCCTAAAACAGCTGGGCAAAGAAGTAACTCCAACAGAAGTAAATATTGTCTCTTACTGACGGCTGTTTCCATTGGACGGAGAGACAGTCGACCGATCAGAGCTTTGAAGCTGAGGAAGTAAAAATGGAGACGTCACCTCCCTTAATCACAAGCCAGCGAATTCCCTAAAACAATCACGACTTTAACCCTGAAAGTTACGTATTTTTTCAGATGTCGTAAAAAAAAACGTTAGCTGCTCCTATAGCAACTGAAAATGGGGTCAGCAGCATAGATTGTAAATAAAGATAGACGTAGTCTCCGTGACGTAACACACAGGTTTCTGAAGCTCAGAGTGAGCTGCTCTACCGTCGCCATCTTGGCAGTGTCTGACTCCGCCCCTAACTCGCAGCTAATCCAAAAATGGGCAAAGAGGAGGGGCGTGTGTGGAGAGGAGACTTTGGTGCAAGCACCTGTCAAAGAGGCCACGCCCTCAATCCTCCATAACTGTAGTCCTTAATAAAATGTAAACAGGTGAGTTATATAAACAGGTGTCATGAAGGAGGAAATTAGCTCTAGAGACCAAAACAGTTTTTGTACCAGGCTGTAAACATGTTTATTTCTGCTGTAAAGTTTTAACATGGGAGTCTATGGGGACTGACTCACTGTTGGAGCCAGACTCTAGTGGCCATTAGAGGAACTGCAGCTGCTGGTTCTTGGACAGGTGTATATGAGACCGACTCAAATGAATTACAGTATTAGTGTAAGACCTTGTCGTCCAGGTAACACGTGTTGGTTTAATGTTTTTGTGGGATTTATTAACAGTAAGAAAATATAGATTATCATCAGCTTTACCCTTTAAAACAACTTGCAAAGACTATTTGAGTCAGGTCTGTGTGGTCGTACTGTCCGTTGTGATGAAGCAGTAAAATGTGTTTGCTATGGAGATAGCTAACAGCATGCCACAGTCCGAGTCGATTCTCCCCTTATTGATGCAGTGTGGCAGACAGTCCACTCACAGTTCATCCACATCCTCCGAACGCCCCCCCCCCTGCAGCTCCCAGGGCCCCCTGCTGTCGCCCCGGCCCTGCCGCCACTCCTCCGACCTGCTCTCTTCAAGCTCCCCTTCTCTTCTACCCCCCCCCTTTAGATTCTCTTATCTCTATCTCTTCCCCTCTTCCCCTTCCTCCTCCCCATCCTGCAGCAGTTACTAAAGCCCCCTATTTTTAACTGTCAATTGGAGAGCGGTCTGGAGCCGCACCCATGCCCGCTGCTCTGCACTGCGTGACGGACTCACGGCTCGCAGGGGGAAAGTGAGATAGAGCGGGAGTGAGGAGGAAAATGAGAGAAAGGGGAATACTGAATAGACAAGAAAGAATTAAGGAGCGAGGGGAAAGTGGGTGGCAGCATGGCTGGACAGATAAGATTGACAGAGCGAGGAGGACGGCGGTGAATGGGACTGACTGCGGATGTTTGTGTACGTGCATGTGTGAGCGAGGGAGATAAAGAGGAAGACTAGAGTGAGAGTAAAAGAGGGCTCTGGTCCAGTCACCGCCCCGTGTGTTTTCCTGGCACCATATCACATCGCATCAACGACAGCCAGTCCAGATATTGCTCGCCATTGAGAGAGCTAACGTCCCAGATCACATCACAGCACTGTCACGAGCGGGGGTCACTCTCTGCACACATCTCTGTTGTTTGGTGTGTTGTGTCTCTCTCTCTCTCTTTTCTTTTTCCCTTTCCTTTTTGTGGACCGCTGTTTCACCTCGTCAAGCCGCCACGTTACCTGTCAACTCAGTCCCACACCAAATGCTCACGAGTGCCTGATGTCACCACCTACGCCCCCCCCCCCCTTCCCCATCACTGTCACCAGCAAGTTGGAGTTTTAGATATGCAACCATTTCTCAAAGGCAGACTCCCCACCCGCCTCAAAACACATTCCTGACTATCCAAACGTTATTCAATATTTTTTATTCATATTTTCTGTAAATTTTCTGATGTGTCTGAAGTCTGTTGCTAGGATCCCTTTTCTGGTGGGGGAGGGGGTGGGGGTGGGGGGGCGCACCAAGTCCCCTTTTAATTTAGTTTCTGGTCTAAAAGTGAATAATTCCACGGATCGGATCGTGTTAACGAGGTTCATTGTGGAAACAACAAATCTCCTGTCACGTCTTTAGTCTTCAAGAAACATCAAGTTCAAACTAATTCATTCAAATGAATCTGAACAGGACCCAGACTCTTTAACTACACGCAGAGTTAATGTTGTGGAGCATCGGTTTCTCTCCATCATCACTCCACAGACGTTCACTGATCCTGCTTTTTCTATGTGTTGTTGAATTCAAATTCAATTCTCGACTCCTGTCCCCAGTCGAGCTTTTACCTGTGTAATGTCATTAAATCAGTCAGTAAAAACAACAGTGAAAACTGCAGTTAGCCAAAAATATAAAGACGTTCAGTCTGAAAAGAGACAACAAGAAGACAAATGGTCAAAACAGACAATTAACAATAGACAGAGTTTGTGATTTGAATGAATGAAGCGTCACTGGAAACATCCATTCTGTCAGAGGTCAGAGGTTAAAGCTAAGCTAACACGCTAGGCTATGAAAACGTAGCTAAGCTAACTGTTTCTGAAACAGTAGAAAAATAATTGAACTAAGTGTGCTGCTCAGAGGCCGCCGGCAGCTACTGCAGATTTAAGGTGGAATGTTTTCTTGCGTGTTAGTTCACCTTTAATGTCACTAAGACGACTTTGAGCACTCACATTTGTTTTACTGGCTCTCTATCTTGAAGCGCTTAAAAATATATACGAATGTGACCCAGATTCATGTGTGTGTGAACGGGGAGCACTCACATTACGTCATGATCATCCACTCGGAGCGAACAGCAGCAGTGCAGTTCACTGACAGGGAAACAGAGTAGGACAACCGTGTGTTTCCAGGACGCTGCAGGTCGCGGCCCGTTGCCTTCACAGTCTCAATTCTTAGATTGAACAGAACCAAATATGTATTTTCATACCAGTAATGAACTCCTCAAAGTCAAGGAACTCATTAAAAATAATGTCTGCAAAAGATAGTCTGATGAAACGCTACTGAACCATTAAAAAACATCAACACCAGCCTTTAAAAAGAAAAAAACCTCATGTTTATGTGTTTGTACGGAAGTAAATTTCTTCTCAGGTCATTACAACCCCCAAATTCCCAGAGACAACACCAAGGGCATGTGTGATGCGTCCTGAGCGGCTCCCGCCCTGGCAACAAGAATAAATTATCCACCTTCGCTGCTCAGCACAATAAACACTCTGACTCTGAACCGCTGAGATGATTTCACCGATCGGTTCAGAGCATCTCTGCCTGCAGGAAATATTTGTACAGCTAAAACTCCAGCTCAGTCTTCCCTCCTCTACCTCAGCAGGTGGTCTCCCATGATGCCTTGGGTTTCGTCCTTGAATTTTATTTATTTTTATTTTCTTGTGGGGTTGGGTGGATCGGGGAGGGTGGGGGTGGGGGTGGGGGGTGAGGCTTCAGCCAGCCTGCCCATTTTTTTTCCCTCTTCCCTCTTCTGTGTGTGTATATGTGTGTATGTGTCTCCAGAAAACAATCGGATAAGCGGCATCCTGACGTCGCAGACGGAGCCCTACGACCTGTCTTTCTCACGCTCCTTCCAGAGCCTGTCTCACCTGCCGCCCTCCTACGAGGCGGCCGTCAAGGCCGACCTCAGCCGCTTCTCGTCTCTGAAGAAACTCAGTAGGTCCAAGTTCACTGCACTAACGCCACAGTAGGCTCCCCGCCCTGACGCCCTGCATGATAAAAACTACTGCATTGAGTGTGCTTTCCTGACTCCTGACTGGGACGCACTGAGCCGCTCCGAAGTGTTTCAGCTGTGAATTTGATTTGCCTGCTGCACTGAGGACGTCTGACGTCTAACATCTAACATCTAACAGAGACAGACAAACAAAAAAAAAAACAAAACAAAACAAAAAAAAGTGTGAGCACGCATTTTTCTGGGGATTTTTTTGCAGCTCCTCATTGAGTAAAGATTTCAGTGGATGGAGAGGAGAGCGGCCTTGAATCAGAATCAGAAAACAGCCGTTCCCCAGCTCTGATGCTTCATGAAATCAGCCTAGTCATCTCAAGCAACTATGAGTCATTGATATTCCACGCTTCCCTTGTCTCCACTTAAAGGCTGCAGCCACTATTTCTCTTGGAGCGTATAAGTACATTAAGTGGCTTCTTGTGCCCGGCCCGGCTCGGTATTGATTTAGTGGTGCTACGCTGGATTTCTGCTGCGTAATGAGGTCTCATCTCATGATATTCTCTAAGTGGAACGCAAATATTCCTTAAGGCTTGTGTAATTTCATCATGACTGCCCCACTTCACTGCTGGCTCGCAGTCAAAGTGAAGGATGACGATCTACAACTCATCCCGTCAGGGCTCGCTCCACACTGGCTCCCTGTCAGCGCTGCCGGGCGCCGTTTCAAACTGAATGGGCGAAAACAGGTTTTGCAGGATGTGGAGCTATTTACTGAAGCTCAGAGAGAAAAATACAAATCTCTCTTTTAATTGAAGCATGCTTGTGCAAATTAACGTAAGAGTTGTTGATAGGCGGTAAAACAAAACCACACTGAATTCAATTGTCAAAGATAGTAGCCCGCAGAAGAGACAGTGTTAAGATGAGAAAAACATCCTCAGGCGGCGTCCTTCAGTCTTCCCAACTTTCTTTCTGCTTCCAAAGCAAATTATTTGCTGCAGCAAATGGCCAACAGGCTCTGCAGTTTTCTTTTTTGTTGCTCAACTAGTGTCGGCACGCTGATAGATCATGTTGGATTGTGCTGGGAGGAAGATAGAGCAGCGTTCTCATTGTCGGGACAATAAAAGAGAAGAATGCTGCTGCTTATTAATGCAAATTGGTATCAAACTGAAGAAAAGCGTTTCGCCCGTTGCAGTGCAGGACAGTATACATCACCAGTTATTCACTCGCTCTATGGTAATATGGTTGATGAGTTTGCAGTGGCCCTGCCCAGATCTTGAGGACTATTATGCTTGAGAAAGGAACATCTTGTTTTTATTATCTCTCATAATGAATCAATTTGTGGCGAGCACCCGTGGCTCGCCGCCGAAGGGGATTTTGGCTGAGTGTAATCTTGACAGGTGGCGTGAACGCTGCTGTACCCATTATTGCAAAAGACAGGCTCAGGCTCAGAGTCATCTCCGAATTGTTAATAAGGTGGAGAGGCCTGCTCTCCTTCATTCATATCCACCAATAAAGAATTACCTTCTTGTTAACAATGGACTTGTAATTGAATTTTTCCATTTTTGAATGTTTTTATGCTGCATTTCGTCTCTTTGACAGGAAGTCTGAGAGGCTTTTGTCGATGTGCGTCACTCTGTGTGTGTGTGTGTCTGTGTGTGTGTGTGTGTGTCCTTATGCATGGGTTTGTGTTGTGTAGCATGAAATTGATGCTACATTCACTCCTACACTCCTCGTGTCTCTGGAGATGTGTTCTTGTTGTCTGGATGCATGTTGTCGTCGTCTGTAAACACAGATCAGAGTAAAACAGCCGCTGCAGGACGTTCTCCATGTGATGTGATCGTGCGACGACACGATGAGCTTTTCCAGCATGTCCGTACAGTCTGAGGTGCCTGCGTGCTTCGCTCCGTATCTGTATGAGATGACCATGTTTGTTTTCTACACTTTCACATGACCTTTGAAAAAGTTTGCTCCCACAGCCGGCGCCGCCCGTAGAATCCCGGATGAAGCCTGGATGTGTGGATGCTGTGTGCCTGGCATGTAATACGCTCTGACTGTGATCCTCTGCCTCTCTCCATTTTCTCTTCCCCTCCATGAGCGTGGAAAGGTGAAACACAGACGGGTCCGCCGGCACCACTCCGCCCTCTGCATTGTGCTCAATCCCACTTTATCCGATTCCTCTTCCCCCACTCTGAATCCGCTCTTCACCTCCTGCTTGTGTTTGTGTTTGTGTTTTTTATTCTCGTCTTCTCTGCAGCAGATAAAGACGTCGACGAATACTACACTCGTAAGCGCCACCTGCCCGACCTCGCAGCGAGAGGCACTCTTCCCCTGCATGTTCTCAAAATGAGTCAGGACCAGGTGGGTACTCCAGCGCCGGGTTTAAACGAGCTCGTGTTCTTTTGCCGTTTCTGCTTCAGATTATGAGAGCGATCTGTGAGTCTCCACCTCCTCACCTCCTTCCTCTTCTGCTCCACAGCACCGGGACCAGCCGCAGCAGCACCAGAGCCAGGCGCCGTCGTCCTCCATCTCCCAGGCCCCGCCCCAGTCGCAGTCGTCACAGCAGCAGTCTCAGCAAAGGCAGAGGCCACGCCGCGTCCAGAGGGCCATGTCCCAGGACCGGGTCCTGTCCCCGCAGAGGGTCCCGCAGCAGGAGTACAGCATGTCCTCTAACGGCATGTCCCCGTACGGCGGCAGGATCCTCTCCGATGAACAGCTGCTGTCCGCCGAGCGCCTCCGGTCCCAGGAGCGCCTGCTTCCACAGGACCGCCACACCTCCCAGGACCGCTTGTACTCCAAGGACCGCATGTACTCTAAGGACCGCCTCCTGTCGCAGGATCACCTCTACTCAAAAGACCGCCACTACTCTCAAGACCGCCTCTATTCACAAGAGCGCCTGTACTCACAAGATCGCCTCCTGTCCCAGGAT
Organism: Seriola aureovittata; assembly: GCF_021018895.1. NCBI lineage: Eukaryota > Metazoa > Chordata > Actinopteri > Carangiformes > Carangidae > Seriola > Seriola aureovittata. The sequence goes on from NC_079384.1 coordinate 1,809,221, forward strand.
CCTCTGCTCTCGCCGGACAAGCTGATGATGTCATTGAAGCGCGGGATGGTCAGCAGCATCTCTGGTGGGTTTCGTGGCAGCGACAAGTCGATATCGCGCGCCATCTCACACACAGACGTGTTCATACCGACCACGCCTCTAATGGATCGTTACAAGATGACCAAAATGCACTCCCATCCCAGTGCCTCTAACAATGGCGGCGGAGGCGGGGCACAGGGAGGAGGAGGAGGAGGAGGAGGAGCAGGAGGAGGAGGAGGAGGCACCGGGCACTCCAACACTTTAGCCATGAACCAGACAGCATCTAAGAGGCAGGCGTTTGCCTCCAGACGGACTCACACTGTAGAACAGCTCCACTACATCCCACAGCACCACCAGCAGCAACAACAGCCACAGCACTACCGCACAGGCAGCAAGACTGAGGTGACTGTGTAACGGCGGCCGGGGGGAGGGGGAGGGGAGGAGCACTGTAGTGTGCCGTGCACGTGGGTATGCTGGCGTTGTTTTAGAGTAGGATGGTGGTGAGATCCCAGGACCAAGAACATCCACTAGCTTACTGAGAGAGACCGGAAACACAATCCACACTGTACACCGCATACACCCGCCGCCCAGCTGCACCTGACGCCGGAGAGCGCCGCCGATGGGGGAGGAGTGGTATTATCCAGCTAACTTGCCTACTATTAATTCCACTGTCTCGGTTCTCCCAATCATCCACAGGCCGCGGCCTCATTCTGTGTCTGTGTTAGTGAGAAAACACCGATCGTGTCTGTTGAAGCCTCCATCAGCCCCCGACATCCGTCCAACAGCACATCTCCTCTGTGACCTTTCCTGGCAAATCTTAAAGGGCTTTGCATGGTTAAACACAAAGACCGACTCCTCCGTGACTTCTGTTGTGCAACACAACGCCACCAACAAGCGATGAACCAGGATGAGCCTGTAACAACTTTATAAATATATAAATAAATGAATAAAAACCAACCATTTGTATACCCCCGTCCTACTCATACTCTGATCTCAATGAGAGAAACTGAAATGGATGTTATCAGCACTTCTATTCGGTGCCTCCTTCCATTTCTGAAGACGAAGTGGTTTTGTGGGTTACAAAGCACAATCAATAAAAAGATATTCTGTTCTGTTTTTGATTCTGTTTCTGAGTTTGAATAGTGACGGCTAGCTTGTTTTGTTCTTAAAGCAACGATGGGTTTTTTTGCTTCCAGTAGACGATTGTAAATAAGCTATTTTAGAAGCAGTACCATGGACAAGTCTGCACTGGATGGACTTTGTATTAGACTGTCTGTTTTCAATAGATTCTTAAAAAAAAAAAACAACTATAAATCATCACTGTTTCGTGAGTTCAGAATAGAAACCCACTTAACCAAGTATTTGACAGGATAAATTAATACTATACTGTGTGTGTCTTTGAAAACTGTTTGTACGAACCAAAAAGTGAATGAATGTGTCGTTGATAACAGATATACCACTGTTCATATTTGGATGTAGACTGTGTTCCATCGACATCAGAGGAGTCGAGCATCATGGAAATGGATTATAATTCTTGTCAAAGTAGGGTCAAATAAACCATCCATATTTTTCTAAACAGTCAAGAGATGTGTGTGTCGTGTCGGTGTGTTTCTTACTGCTTTTTCTAAAAAGTCAAAACGGATTCTGTGAGTGTTTATTGCACATCGACGAGCTGACAGGGCGAAATGCTGAATATGGTTTTCAAAGAACCTGATATTGACTGTTGGTGAGAGAAAAACACAAAAAACAAACACAAACTTTTAAATAAATAAATATATATATATATATATATATATATATATATATAGTATAAAGTCAAACTTCAACAGCAGTCTGGCCACCAGCTGATCACGCCTCCTCCTTACTGTATGTGTTTGGGTGTTTTTGATTTAACTGAAGCTGCATCCACTTTAATATGTTTTAGTTTTAAATCATTTGGAGTTTTCAGTTCCTGAAACAGAGACTTTTAGAAACACTACTGACCCCTTTTATTTTGAAAACCCTGGGCTTGTGTTGTGAGACTTTTAGAAACGATGACATCACACCCGCCTCGCCTCCTGATTGGCTCTGATCAGCCTGGACTACCACTGGTGAAAACCACATGACCATGATATACAGGGTTACTGACCTAAAGTTTATCAGTACATTCATGAATACATCACCTGGTATAGGATCTGTGTTTTTGCCAGCAGCAGCTTTTCAGCTAAATTTCTGTAGAATAGTAAATCCACTTCAAAATACAACAATTACAAATGTGAAGCGACTGCACATCCACAACACTCAAACTCCAGTCTTAGTCTATAGACATGTACTGAGCTGCAGACTGAATCTGAGAAGTGAGTCTTTCTCAGATGTTTAGGTTTCATAAAATCACAGTCCACAATCTGAATCACGAGTCTCCCCACACATTTAGTTGAACTCATGTGATCACATGATTAATTATACATATGGTTGCCTGGATACAAAGTCTGTCACTTCTACTCCACAAATCTCTGCATCCTGTTTCTGCTCTGATTTTATTCTGAAAGTCCCGACCAGAAGTTGTGATTAGCATCTTTCCGCCACTTTGACGCTTGCGCTGCTTCGCCAAACTCAGCGAGGCAGAACCAGCTGCAGTTAGCGTGCTAGCTGTTTAAGAGCTAACATGGTCTGGTTAGCAGAGCCTGAACTTTTCACATTAAATATCTAATTATAGAAACTTTTAATGAGTCGATCTGTACGACATATGACAAAGTCAAAAGATGACCACCAAGATGAAAAACATTTCTTTTAATTCATTATGAGTTTAACTTGTAAACATAAACGTGTTGTAAACTTGTACCTCGGTGGTAAACTGGCCCTAATGTCAAACTGATGACTTGTTGTTTCTCGAACACAAGACAAGAAACGCACATAAAGACACATTTCATAAAAAAGAAAAAAACATACCCAGGTCATCTGGGTATTATTGATCCAGCTGCGATCTGCTAACAAGACTTAAAGGTTAACACTAACCCCATAAATAAGAAATAAATAATATAATAATAAAATAAAGACCCATTAGACCTGTTTCTTTTTCCCGAAATATTAATGTATCCACATCATCTGCTTTTATTTTGAAAGCCACAGTGACAGAGAGACAGGACGTCACACGTGCACCGTTACATCGCTTGTCGAGACACGAAACAACGGTTATATTCAACCACGACGTCAGACTCACTCTCACTTTTCAACCAATTTCAGCGTCGACATCTAGACGTGCTCTGACCTCACTTACAGGAAGTCCACCAATCTTAAACATGACGCTGTAGTTTCAGTGTAAAATGGTAAAATTACAGGTCATGATGACTGTGTTGAGTCTGACGGAGAAACCATGTGTACACACTTTATACATCTCAGGCTCAGAGACACGGGTTTCTACAGATTTATAAAACAAAGCTGGGGGCGTGCACATTGAAAAGCAAGGGGATGCACAACAAGGGCGTACAGCTGCATGATGGGAAGTGTAGTTTGACCCACAGGGACTAAAAGGATATGTTGTGCTCTGCTGCTGCGACACATTATCTGACAGTACGTCACGTGTCTGACCGACAGCCTCAGCACCATGTACGGCGCCGCCGTTAGCCGGGGCCCTGCTTCAATCTGACATCTGAATTAATATGGTTGACTCTGATACTGGTCAGTGCAATTTCAGACCTGCTTTAAATTCATGGAGGTCCATGGGTGTGAACGACAATTCTCACAGCAAACAACGGAGCCTGCAATTCTACTCCTCCACAAACACACCAGAGAAAAAAAAAGAGAGAAAGGAGAAGAAAAAGAGAAGCGGAATAAGTTTGGGTTTCCAATTTACACTGATCCTCTAGCCCATCACCATTTAAATGAAAATATGAGTCTGCAATCAAACAGAATCTATGTACGGGAGAGCAGCTGAAGCGTGAGAGGCAAGATGGCAGCTGGAGGAAACTGACCGGGAACAGGGCTTTCCATTAAATAATCAGCAGCTTTCCACATCTCATAAGACACAACAATGTATTTCATTACCGCCTCCTCCACTTTTAATACAAACACGATGCAGGGGCAGATGGCTTATTGTGCTGCTTAAAAATTTAGCTTGCACTCTGTTTCCTTCTCCGTTCCTCTCGTTTCTGGTCTCCACTTGAAATACAACAGTGAAGTTTCCCAGTGACATTCAGAGAAGATGCAGCTCGTTATGACCTCGATTTTATCTAGAAAATCTTTTAAAATGAGAAGCATTTGTTCCACTGTGAGACTGTTTTTTTTTACCTCGCAAAAGGTCAGAAGACGATGATAGCGGTCCGTCCGGACACACAGGCGTCTGCAGTTTAGTTCAAGTGCATCATTTCTTCTGTCTCTTGAGCTCAGGCGTCAAACGTTTGTCTCTTTCACTTTCTCTTGACTTCCTCAACCACTTCTACCTGCTGCACTTCAGAAAGCTCCATCCCTTTACTGCAACACACACACACACACACACACACACACACACACACACACACACACACACACACACACACACACACACACACACACACACGACTCGTATCATAAAGTGCCAATTGACATAAGAAAGCAGAGGTGCAGGACGGACGTCGTCCTCCGTCAGCTCCAGTGTCTCGAGGAGTGAATCACTCTGGAGCCACAGAAGAGGAATGAACCTGAGCAGAGGCTGCAAACTAAACCGGAGTTAGCTCACTTCAGCCAGAGCTTTGGTTTCAGCAGAGGAGGCCACACAGAGACATAAAAAACCTCTATACAATCTAGGGCCGGACAATTAATTGAAATATAATCAAAATCGGAAAATGACCAAGTTTTTGCTGAAGGTAAAATGTGCGTTGTTAGCACCATAAGCTCCAGCTACAGATCAGATTCTCCAGATGTAAAGGAAACATCACAAAATCACAATTTTTTTAATCTCAATATAATCCAGGTAACCTGATAACAAAAAGTGCTTTCTATAATAATCTAAAATGCTACTAATGTATGCTAATGTCCAATTCTAGTTTTTATTCACTGTAAATAAAACTATAGCCGACATGAGAGGGTGGAAGAACTTTTTTCAGCCCTTAGAAAAAAAGTCTCCAGGTCCAATGAAGCTCCAGCAAAGCAGGACAGACTGTCCTTTGCCTGGGAGGCAAAACTCAGGGCAGGAACGTCCTCAAGTCACCTGCTGCACCAACAGCTCCTGTAGCTGAAGGTAACTCAGAGGAGAGAGACATGTCCTCCTGTCCCCAGTGGAAATCACATCCTTGCACCTCAACATTGAGTTGATTGTCTGTCCCCTGTGCCTGACCATGAACACATCCTGTTCTCTCATGCTGCTCATTCCACCTTAAAACTACAGAGGAGCAGTGATGTCACAGGAAAGGTAATAAAGCATTTCCTTCATTTCATTTTTTAATAGGCATTAAAAACATGATTTATTAATGAACGATTAATCCATCAATAAATACTTCAGATTTAAAAATGGATTTACACAAACAGCATAAAACACTCATTAAATAAACCATTTATAAATACAGTTAATAATTCATGGATAAATAATAGAAATTCATTTCCTTTTTCCATTAGCTTTTCCTTTTCCTATTAGCTTATCCATTAGCTTAGTCATTTAGCTTCTCCTGTTAGCCTCTCCATTCAGTGCTGATAAAACTAGGCTAAAACAATCCCAATTATGTAACAAGCTCTCTGATTGGTTGGAGCTAACCAGTCACCAGCACTGAAGGCCCAGAGTGTCACAGACAGGCTAAAAGGAGAAGCTAAATGACTACGCTAATCGATTAGCTAATAGGAAAAGGAAAAGCAGCTGAAAAAAGGAAATGTAAATTGAAAAAAAAAAATCCTTTTCAAATTCTATTATTTATTCATGAATTATTAAATGCATGTATAAATGGTTTATTTAATTAGTGTTTATACTGTTTTTGTAAATCCATTTATAGATCTTAAATATTTATTGATGGATTTATCGTTCATTTATAAATTCTTTTTTAAAAATTTGAAATGAAGGAAATGCCTTATTGCTCCTCCATATAAACCAGCCTGATGCAGTTGATCACTCAGGGACGTGAAACTTCACACCAGCAACAGGAAGGTTAAAAATAAAGGTTATATAGATAAACAGGAGGTAGAAACTAAAAACAGGTGTGTGTGAGTTGTTCAGGTGGAGATGTGGTGACCCCAAAAAATTACATTAAATAAAATAGAGGTATTTTTAAAATCAAGAACAATGACATTGGAAACCTCACAGAGCTTTTTGCTTCGGCACTATTATCTCTTAAACAATAATTCCTATGAAGACTGTCGACAGCGTCTTCCATTGAATATTCAGAGTGTTGTTTTTAATTGAAATATTAAATGAAAGAAAACAAAAAAAAAATAATTGCACACTGATCTTTTAAATACATCTAAAATCTAATTAAAGACAGGCTTTGATGACAGGATTTCAATAGGATGTCATTGAATTAAAAATGCAGAACCAGACAAAACATGATAACTGATACTATACTGGTCACAAAAACCTCAGTGTGTGTTATTACACAGGTGCCAGCTTGAATGTGGATGGAGATAATCGTTGCCATTATGAGTCACAGTAAGCTGCTAACACGCAGTAGGTGCTGTTGCTGGGACTAGTTTCTGCCTGACTGCTCAGAATCGTGCCCTAAACCGCCGTCCTCTCCCGGCTTATCTCCCTGCATGCAGGACCCAATCCCAGTTATTTGTGATAATCCACAGATTGTAGGCAGCTAACAGACATTTGTTTCACGACAGATGCCAGATTCAGATAAACATTTAATTAGCAACTCATCAGCTCTGTCAAAGCTAATTACCCCAGTCTCCAGCCCTCGCCAAAAACTGCTCCTCTCGCAGTTGGTCTGCACAGCAGCTGAGTGAGCGAGCTGGCTGCGGCGGGAAACCAGGAGCGAGGAGCCAGAGGCTGCACACAGCCGAGGCCCTCGCATTGTACCGGGATTGTGAGCGGCTAATCCAGCTATTCTGCCACAGCCGAGCATTATGGGTCAGCGCAGTGGGCAGAGGGGGTTAGATAGAATTACAGGCTGAGACAACATGGTGCTATTTATCAGCAGCGGACACGCCTGTTGTGAAAACGCTTTCAGTTGCTACGACAGCACATTTCTCAGCGCTCAGCGGGAGTGTGAAGTCAATTTTAGGACGGGAGGTGGACACTCAAGTGGGTTTCTGGGAAGTGTAGGAGAGGAGAGACGGATTAGGAACAAAGGTGACAACTGAGAGGAAGATAAACCTGCGTTTCCTCCACCGGGATAATTAGCTCGTCCTCCTGTCAGCTGGTTATTTTGAAGGTTTATGTCAAACGTGAAAATTGGAGTGTGAGAGAGATGGAAAGAAAAAAAGGCGGGAATTCAACGCATCATCTCCATGGTTATTAGTCAATTTGAGCCCTGCAATCACATTATGACATCTCACTGAAATACATATCACACACACCGAGGCATCCCTACAGCATTCACATTCAGAGCATCTCTGGACTGACCTGTAACCTAGCAACCGCCTGACGTACCACACAAGCAGATGATTAAAGGTACCTTCTTTTCCATTCCAAGCATGCAACTCCCCCCTCCATCCCCTCACCCCCACTCCCCCCTTTGACTCCAGCATTCTCCTCTCAGTAGCATGCCAACACCACTCATATTACTTACAAATATGAAATATGAAATATGAAATCTCCATGCTGTTTTTAGCCTTTTTGAGACCGGGGGTCTGCGGCTGCCGCAGTCTGTCTGCAGAGCCCCATCATTACCTGCTCCGGAGAGCTGTGAGGCATCCGGCATCTCACGTCACATCAGAGCAGGGGCTGATCTCCAGGGGCGGTTGGAGGACGCTTTGGGTCTCTGGGTCTGCACCACTGCTCCATGAGCAGGGAGGAACGACGTGCAGGCCGACGCCAGTGATTGTGAATCACTGCATTTGAAAGTCTGTTAGCCTGCTCTAAATGTTAGCATGCCCGGCTGAGATCAATAAATGCGTGGTGTTTCTAAAGTCAATGAGTAAATCGTGTTGATAATCGTGATCTCAATGTTGATCAAAATAATCGTGATTAGGATTTTTGCCATAATCGAGCAGCGCTAGTATTTTGTGGGATTACACATTAGAAAAAACCCAATTTATGACACGTACACGTCTATATCAGAGCTGAGACTAACAGTCTATCCTCCACCATGACCCAAGAAGCATCAAAAACACCATTCCTCATGTTCACAGTCTCTTTCTCTTAAAACAATAAAACATACCAGACAAACAATAAAGCAGAAGTCTAACCTGTGTGTTTGTCCAGGTATGTTTTGATCCAGACTCGGTCAGTCCATGTGTTTGGTCCATACTGAACTACAGTCTCTCAGATACTGGACGGACCGTCATGAAATGTGGTACAGACGTCCACACGGCCCCCGGAGCGCTGAAACCTACCGACTTTGACAAACCCAAGACTTTTACTCTTACACTACAAGTCTCCATGAAATATGATGCAAACATTCATGTTCTCTCCCTGGACGAACTGTAATAACTTTGATGATCTCCTCACATTTTCCTCTAACCACATCATCAGGTCAACATTTCAATTAGTCTGGGCTCTACAGGACTCAGGAGTTCAAACACAAACCACACTGTTCCCACTGAGTCCAGCTGTGGCATCTCTCTACTGGCTCTATTTAATGAAGGCATAAAATACTGACAATAATAATAATAATAATAATGACAACAGCTATTATTGTTATTACAATAGATTTATATGTCCAGCAGTTTGATTTGCAAACACACATATCTGCAAAACTAAAGACATTCCTATCAGCTGTACTTGTGTTCAGAGCTAATGTGCAAATGTCAGGATGCTAATATGCTAATGTGCTATGATGGTGGACATAATAAACATTAAAACCACAGCTCATTTTACACATGTGAAAAAAACTTGTTAACATCTGTTTTTTTGTCAGCAATGTAAAAGAGAACAATGAGCATCAGCTCCCGGGTCAGGTGACTGAAGCGGTCCCGGGTATGTATCGGCTCCGCTCTGATTAGCAGTGACGTAAACGTGACACTCACACATCTCCGCCCTTTTACCGAGCTGTGAACACACCTGTCACCTGCCCAGCACGGTGCGGTTTAACCAGAAGGACATACCTTCCTCTGACAGTGAGCTGCACCCCCCCCGGAGATACGTTTTTAAAACACGCAACCACCGACCGAGCAGAAACCCGGGGATTAGACGGATCCATGTTGCTAGCTGAGGCAGCTAACAGCTAACTGTCCAAACCCTGGTGGCCCGCGACCAGTTTAAAGCTCGTGTGAAACAGCTCAGCAACACACACACAGATATAAATGCTTAAACTTTAGCTACACATCGTTAGCTCACATAGATTCTCCACAATTCAAGTGATAACCATGAAACTGTTACACAACAGTATAATTCAGATTTACCAGCATCGGATAACCAGCAAGGGTAGAAACGGCGGTGACTCCCTACCTTTGTAAACATCGTGAAATCCGATTCTCTGTGTGTTCCTCAGTTGTTTATATTCCTTAAGTCCACAAGAGTCCAACAATCAAAAGAATCAACAGGGTTTTGCATAAAAAATATTCCAAGTTGTGAATATTGTCATGTGGAGTCCACTGGAGAAACTGTCCTATCAGTTCACTCCATGTTGTAACTGCTGTTTGTCTGACTGACTGTCTGAGGTCCTGACCTGCTAGCTTAAACCTCTGGCCAGAAAATGGTAAAACTCAGCTCAGTCCTGGGCTAGGGCTAGGGAGGTGACTTTTGGCCCCACCCACAATAAATCAAAATGTGATTGGTCAATTCACCTGCCACTTTCTAAACAAACACACCTTCTGTTGTTATGTACTAACCAATAAGGGAGCCAGTAACCCTTTCATGTCTGAAGCAAACTATTGAATAAAAGATCAAATACCACATTTATATAACATTTTATACCATTAAACTTTGGCATGCTCACACTAACTGGGAGTATGGTAACATGCTAAAGGTAGCATTCACCTCAAAGCACGGCTGTGCCCAACTACAGCCTCATAGAGCTGCTAGCATATTCGTCCCTCTACAGTAAATGTCCAAACAGAGCTAAGATTGAAAGAATAATCCTTTGATTGTATTTTTATTTATAATATTTGCCTATCTGGCTGTTCAGCACGGCTGCTCCTCTATATCCATGTCTTATATATGGGGCATAAACTGGACTTTTTGCCTGGCACATGTAGCTTAGCCTCAGTTTTTTTGCATGAGAACGTGTGTATCTGTCATTAAGAACCATTAGAGTGTTTTTATTTTAAAACAGCAAAAGTGTCAACTGCAGAGGGAGTTTCCAACCAACTCTTTGACAGACATGACCTTGAAATGAGAAGTTTTTGTTTACTTGTGTGTGAAGTATCAGACCCATTGTTTAAAAATGAATATGGTTGGGGCTTAGGTCAGTTACATGGGTTAGTAATATTTCATCACTTCACAACATCACAACATTTCTGTAGCACCACTGCTGCAGTAATGGGTGGAATATTTCTTCTGTGCAGAGCCATCCTTTAGTTGCATGGGCACTATATGTGTGCACGCATAGAATCTGTTTTCATAATGTCACCTGAAGGTGTAATTTGGCAATTCTCTATATACTGCCTCACCATCACTGTGCTCCTCCTCCTCATGCCTCTATGTCTCTGAGCGCATTGTTAAAGCTCACCAACAACCAGAAAAAGGAGACGCCAGGGAACCTGGGCTGAGACAGGAAGAAAGAGGGAGGGAGACATTTTTAGAGCTGGGTTCTACTGTAGTGTGTGTGTGCCTCTACTGTACATGTTGAGGGATCCATGAGACTCCGCACTTTCTGCTTTGGAGGGTTTATTTAATCTCAAATGTTGGGGGGAGAAGAAGAAAGGAGTGGAGTGGAGGGAGGAGGAGGAGAGGGGGACAGAGTTGGTCTAAAAACTTGGAAAAGAAGAGGCAGGACTGGGAGACTGGAAATGGGAGATAGGGGAATGACTGCAAATTGACACTAAAATGGGACTTAATGTGGAGTATGTGAAAATAAACCACATGCACAATCTGGAACGACAAGATAAAACATCTTTATTCTGCAAGATTTTTGGAAGAAAGTAAGAATTAATGAAAAATTATTCCCACACATATAAAAAATATCCTGTATATGATCAAATGATGGTGTTATTAGAAAATGTGTACATGGTGTAGGTTGTTCTACAGATTTGGAGTCAGCTAAAAAGTGTGAAATCTCCCAATAGTTAAATTTATTCTGTGATATTCCCCAATGAGCTACAGATTTATAACACCTCCTCATAAAGTGACTCACAGATACATGATATTACTAGAAGTTTTCCACAAACGCATACACATAATTAGCATTTTAATGACTTGGAAGCAGCAGTTCAAAGTCTACAGAGCAGCCATGGATGATTCTAACACATTACAACCAGTGAAGGCTCAGAAACCAGCATTCAAAGACCATTTTACATCATGGACTCCTCAAACCCACAAGCATCCGAGATGAACTACAAGACAAGAGAGGCTGATTTTTTCTGTGGAAAGTCAGTTTTGCTCACTCGCTTCTGTTTCTGAGATTTTACTCTGGAGATGTGATGTGTCACTTTCTGTGGGTGGAGAGAGATTTTCCTGCCACTGGACATGACACCAGAAATTCACTCGGGCAAACAGACACAGTCCACAAGATGTCTATTTGTGGAGATCAGATCCACTTTAATTATGCAATAAAATATATGTAGTTCTGCCAGGACTTCACCAAGTGTGAGTTTAAAATGGAACAATGTAGATTTTAAAGCAGCGCTTATTGTGGCCACAAGTGGAAATGACAGGATTATGGAGCACGACTGTCATTTCCAAAGCTTTGTTTTTCTCAGAATCATTTGAAAAACGATCTGCATTGATTTGAAACAAAATACACTCAGGAAAACTAGAATCACCACGTCGTGGTCGTATCCTTCCGCCAATCAGACTAGTTCCAGGTTACATCCCTGTTTATCCAGAGAAGTCTTGTAATAAGTGTAAAAAGTGTTTTCTGAGGTCACAGTGACCTTGACCTTTGACCCCCAATCTAATCAGTTCATCCTTGAGTCGTAGTGAATGTCTGTCCCAACCTTGAAGAAGTTCTATCAAGCTCCTGCTCTGACTGTCGCCGACGTGGAGGAATAAAAATAATCAAGATGAACAAATCCTACCATGTTAGCAGTAGCAGCTAACATGGTAAGGCTGCTAGCAGCTAGTAGCAGCTAGAAAGGCAACCAAAAAGTGGCCTGCTGACGTTCAGCTGTCTCCATCCATCATGTGACCTGTGGTTTGTAGGTTGTAGTCCCTCAAGATTCTCCAAAGTGCGATGGGACCAAAAGTAGTGCACGAGAGATGTAATATTATCACGAGTAGTTTGCTAACATTAGTTAACAAACATAAGCTATGGGTCATATCGTAGCAACAAAAGCCCTGAGTGTTTTAAATGGAGAAAGTTCATTTTATTATGAACAAATTTAAGTTTTCATTTGTACCAGGAAGACTGTCACTAACATCATCTTGCTTAAAAATATTTGGTCCAAATGGGATTCGAACGCTTGGCCCTGTTGGCACCATCACCATATCCACAATAACAACATCGAAGCTCCTGCTAGATCTGCAGCAGCAAGGCCACCCCAGCTAAGGTCCACCTGGAGGGGTTCTCTTTGGTCTTCAGGTTGAAGGTCCACACGTACGTGGGTCCCCTCTGACGGGTCTTGTAGACGGGACACTGGTAGACGTTCCTGCTCTCCTGTTTGTCCACCGGGATGGCTCTGATGAAGATGACTGGCATGGTCGGGGTGAGCTCCTTCAGCCGGGCGTCTACAATCATGCCAGTCTGACAGAGAGAGACAGAATGGGGGGGGGGGACAAGCCAGTCAACTACAGACAGAAACATAATCACAGATCTGAGGGTGTTAGTTATTACAGTTATAAATTTGTTTCAGGCCCAATGAAAACTTCATCCAGATGCTGTATGTGCCAGTGAGGCTCAAGTATGATGAAAAACTAGAACCACCTCTTCGTGGTCGTATCCCTCCGCCACTCAGACTAGTTCCAGGTCACATCCCTGTTTATCCAGAGTCAGAGAAAATATGAACCATTTGTGTGAAATTGCTGCGTGAGGTGTTGAGTTATGGCTAAAAAAAGTGTTTTGTGAGGTCACACTGCTCCTGACCTTTGACCTTTAGCCGCCAAAATCTAATCAGTTCATCCTTGACTCCCAGTTCCTTCATGGCGTTACTGAGATATCGTGTCTACAGGACTGGGACGGACAACCTGAAAACAAACTGTCGCCGGCGCAGAGGAATAAAAATAAAAAAATAGACGTTTAACTTCTCACGTTTGGCACCGGCGACGTCAGACTTTGAGTTTGCTGAACACAGTCCTGCGTCGCCCTTGAAAAATGGTGAAAGTCTGAGTGGAAGTCAAGCTGCCCTGCCTCAGAATACTCTCTCTGTAAACACGCTGAAACAGAGTGGTCTGTCTCATTAATTAATCCTCCTACACTTAGCGCCTGACAAACAGAGGTTTCTCCATGCATGCACAGTGACTTTAAGGAATGAATGTAAATCCTGACGACTTTGGAAAAGCTCAGAGGACGAAGCTCTAATTGTATCTGCGACTGCTATAAAACTTTAAAGACGTGTTAAATACCAACAACTTTACGTCTGAATGTGCGTCGTATCTTAAAGCACAACATTTGGCTCAGTCGGAGTCAGTCTGAATGAGTTTAATGAGACTCTGTGACTGCTGTAACAGAGCCGCTTTTATTGTTTCATCTCTCAACATATGGAGAGTAAAAACGTATGTGACCGAGCCGCAGTAAGTGGCGTCCATCGCATAAACACACGAGCTTCCCCTGTGCGTTCCCATCACGTCCACTCAGCAGCACACGAGGTGTTTATCATGTACAGTATCTCTTTGATGTCTGAAGTACACGGCTCATTAATATAGATGAGTAGCTTTATCATAAATCTTTCACTTTTATTGCTGCGTCCAGATGGAGCGCGGCGTTCTCCTCTGTTCACACTCGGCTTCTCCTCGCCAGTGGCACAGGACTGGCCTTGGGGCCGAGAGGAGGAGGGGGAGGGGTTGTGAGGAAAAGCTGCCCTGCCCGTCTGTCTGTCTGTCTGTCTGTCTGTCTGTCTGTCTGTCTGTCTGTCTGCATCTCCCAACTTTAATGAAGGAAAAAGAAAAAGGAGCCACTCCTCTAAAGGGTGTTCCAAGTGTTCAAGTGCAAAGTCTGCATATTCTCTAATTAAGAAGTCTGCAGGGATGCTCCTTGAAAGCCGGGTGCGTATACAGTAGCTGTATGTATGTAGATAGATAGAGCCCCGGGAAGCTGAGTAATGCACTGTGCTCCGAGAGCTGAACGCAGGCAGGATGCAAAGGAGAAAATTAAACCACAAAGGGAACGTGGAAGCCTTTTAGGGGAGAAATATGGAAGTTACTTTACTGGACTCCGTTCGGAGGTGAGCTCATCTATCATCCGTTTTCAGGAGCGGTGTGTCGAAGGAAGATTTCTGTGCGAGGTTCTTGTGACTCAAAGTGTGGACACCGTTTCCTAATCAGTGAGTAACTGGTGTACCTGAGTGTCCCAGCGCGCCCCCTCCATGTACAGCCCGTGCACATACGCGCCTTCACGAGGCGGCGAACTGAAGTCCTCACGGTTCTTCTTGGTGACGTCACACTGCAGACCCATGCTGTCCAGAGGCCACTCGTTCCTGTCTCACACACACACACACACACACACACACACACACACACACACACACACACACACGTCACACCAGGCGGTTTCCATCACAACCTACACGTGTGCTGCCCTCATGAAAAGCCGGCGCTACCTTCGAGCCATCGCCTGCATGATGGCTGTGAGGAAGGACTGGGGGTTGAAGAAGCCGGCCAGCCACACGGCAGAGGGCAGGACGAAGTCCGTCGACCAGGCGTCCAGCTCCTTGATCCGGGCCAGCAGGTCGGTGAACCACAGGGCCAGGCCGGACATGGACGGGTACGCGCGCTTGGTCCAGTTCTCCGGAACCATGTCCAGGAAAATGGCGCTCTGAAGGTTCTCCATGTCACTGGTCATGGTCAGCTCTCCCTGAGGACAGAAAACAACATCTCACATCCCGCTGAAATCATTCATTTTGACGTCAAAGTAATTTTCTGATGAATTGTTAATATTCTTTATTGCTGGCAGAAAGAAGAAAAGATCTTTGGAGATCAGTGATGAGCTCACGGTTGATTTCAGAGACGAACTCATGAAGCTCTCGTGGAACAATTTACTCTGACAGAGTTTAAATAGGAGCGATGCAGCACAGTTAATTAACTACCACAGCATCTTCTGTATCTGACGCTCTGGCCCGTCACCGGGGGAAACGTCAGCCTGGACACCAGCTCCGTGGTCAACGCATGAACCCCTCTCTGCTCTACGTCTGAGCTGCAGCCGCCATGAACATCAGATGTCATTCTTTTATAAAATCAAAACCTAATGTTCGCTGAGGTTCACGTCAGGAGAGGCACTATGAACCACACTGCTGAGTTTCAAAAAGTCTCAGTTTGAGGCACTTGAAAACTCACAAAATACTAAAATATTTGTATTTGTGAGTTTGAAGTTGAAGCTGAGACGTATCGTGAATGGGACAGACGCACCAAAAACAAAGGGATGAGTAACTGACAGATGTGTGAGTCGTTTCATTTCAGTTCAGTTGAACATAAACTTCCTCACTGCTGTAATTAGACTTTCCCAGTGTTTGCTGTACTTTGATGAACAGACTGTGTGTAGATATTAGAAGAGTCTGTTGTATAGTTTGGCTTCCCTCCTCTTTCTGATCGTCTGATAACATCTATTTTAATTAAACTGACTGTTCGTCGGGTTTCTACACAACTTCTCCACAAACAGCCGGAGTTTAACGTGTCTCTTCCTGTTTGTCTCTGCAGCTGAACTGCGGAGGTGACACCTCCCGGCTGCATCAGGTGTTGAACGGTAACAAACTGCTGACGCATACACAAACACGACGACAGGCGCTCCACGCCAGATAAGGAAACATGTTGTAAGATAGCAGAGAGACGCCGGCACCGAGGAGTAATGAGACAGGGTGAAAACAGTGGTGTCCTTCCCCCGCTGATACTGCAGCTGATGCGTGGCTGATGTACAGATACGTATGTGTGACAGTCATAACGATTCTTTATAAGGTTGATATGGTTCTCCAGATTTATGGTGAACCTTTCACCTTCCCGGCCTCCTCGGTGTGATCTGATGTGTCGGTTCAGCCGCAGCACACTCCACCAGCTCACCAAGGCTAACACTCTCACGGCTCCTATTTATTCCACTATAAAGACAAAATATGATTCCATTTGCTGCTACAATAGTCGACATGGCGTTTAAATCACTGGGCCGATTTATTGAGGCTTGTAGCGTCGGGGAGATCGAATCCTCATAACTCCTGACAAACGCTTTTACTCATTTCTTTTCTCTTCGTTTGTTGCTAACACACGACTCAGTCAGGCTCGACACACAGAGCAGAGACGGCTCGTTCCTTTCTGCCTCTGTCTGAGTCACTCTTAAGACTGGGCTTCTCATAAACAACAGAGGAAGAGAAGAGCTTCACTTCTGCAGGAAGACTAATGCGGCGGCCGAGTCGGAGCAGAGAGCATCGCAGGACGAGGGGAACGGAGGGACAGTTCACTTCCAGTTTGTTGGTTTTACATGGACGGTATTCGGCTGTGAGCTGCGACCCCGCCGGGTCAGAGGTTCTCAGGAGGATTCAGGTTCAGGTTCCTGGGAGTCTCTGGATGTAATACACATGGTGATTCCACAGGCAAACTTTCTGTTTTAGTCCTAAAAGTGCTTCGTCCATGTGTCGTCCCCCTCCCCCCCGACCTCCTCCGCCAGCATCAGTCTCCTCACCTTCAGTCCCAGGCCGAGCTCTCGGAGCGAGCGTCTGATCTCCTGGGTGAGGAGGTTCATGCGCTCACACTCCTGCAGCGCCACCACCTGGTAGGGAGTCCTCTCCTCCGCCTTCCCCAGCAGCTCGCTCATGTTGAACTCCTCCGGCAGCTTCTCCACGATCTCCTCCAACATGGCGCGCACCTGATGACATGTGAAGGGAACGATGAGTCAGTGAGCGAGTGAGCTGACAGCAGAAACATGTCGTCTGATCCATCTCACCGCTACAATCACAGAAACACAGGGAGGGAGAGAACGCTCGTTAAATCAAAGACTGATGAGACATGGGTGCGATCTGTGTCAGATAAACTCGCAGCTATGACGCTGACAGCCTGAGAAACTGTTACAGTTTGAAACCGACAGTCCATGAATATTCATCAAGATATATTCTGCAGTGGCAGCTCTTTGTTTTCAATAACAGTCTAATCCCTCCAGAAAATCAATGCTCACATCATATTTTTGTGGGTAAGTGATGAAAGCTAATGTCTGTGTCAACATTTTCCCAAGGCAGCCGGCATTAGCGATCAATCAGCGGATTAGGTGCCGAACAAAGGATATGAGGTCATCATATCTATGGATTTTTCAGTTCAAATATCTGATCTGGGTTTGGCAGCTGCTGAGCTCACTGAATACAAAGTGGGTCTCATCGGTGCGGCCTGCGAGGCTGTCATCTGTTAGGACAGGAGTATCCAGGCTTCTGAGCCAGAAAGGTCACACATCACAATACATCACACACACACACACACACACACACACACACACACACACACACACACACACACACACACACACACACACACACACACACACACACACACAGGCTAAGATGTTTGATATTAGAGGGCTAAACAAGACTTACTTCAGTAAACCGGCTTATTTTCAGGAATCTCCTTTTCTTCAAGGAGGTTTAAATGAGCCAAGCTCAGTTACCATGGTAACCTTCCTGATCAGCTTAGTCCAGAGGCTGACAGTGAGAAGCCTGTCTTGAACAAACCTGACAATCTGAACAAGGATTACGTTTTTTCCTACAAAGAGCTGATGAAACCTGATCATTCATCACTTTGAAACGAGGTCATGTGTTTGTTGCAGCGACACAGAGAACTTCAGAAAACACAAAGAAAAGAACAAGAGAAAACATCTTCATCAATGTGACAACACACGTGCACACACATCACAAGCAAGTGCACAAACACGCTGCAAGTATCACAGACGACAACGGACGTGTTTCCAGGGGACACAGATCTATGTTTTAATAAACCAAACCCCTGACGAGCAGCCGTCTTCATCACTCACAAAGCATTGGACAACCAGTCAACACTCGTGCGTCAGCGCGTCATCACTTCCTGGAAACACTTCCGTCACCGTCTGTGCCACTTCTATTTGCCCGTGTTGTTGAGGTGCAGTGTGTTGAGCTCTCAGGGCCACCGTAGTTTGTAGTGGTGTTTCCAAAATCAGCAGCATGAACATTCAGTGACAACAGTCACAGTCTCAGTCGACAACATGGAGATTAAAATCAACACAAAAAGCTGCTGGTAGATTTTAAAAAGGAAATATGATCAAGTTAAAACAGGAAGAGAATTCATCACATGGAAACTGAGACGCTTCCTAAAGACACTCACTCAGGCCACCACCGCGACCTCTGACCTGGGTCTGCTGAGGTAATCACAGTGTTTCCGCTCAGATTTTATTGTGAAAGTCCTGACTGGAAATGACAGTTGTCTCTGGGCAGTTATTTATTTTATCAGCTGCTATATGTAGGTATTTTAATTTGAAAGTCCAGTCACTGCCCCGGCTTGTCCCACCTCCTGAAAGGGCAGATCATACGATAAAGAAAGGTCGTCACATCGCCCTC
This sequence comes from Seriola aureovittata, assembly GCF_021018895.1. Taxonomy (NCBI): domain Eukaryota; kingdom Metazoa; phylum Chordata; class Actinopteri; order Carangiformes; family Carangidae; genus Seriola; species Seriola aureovittata. The sequence continues at coordinate 1,828,091 of NC_079384.1, forward strand.
CTCTACTGGTCGTGATTTGTGTTTGCACATAACATCTACTGGTTTTACTGGTGAGGGATGTCACACTGGAAAGAACCATCCTAAGTGTAACCACGCTTCCTGCACACTGAGGCCCTAATCCAAACAAAGATGGCTGCCGGTGGCCTCCTGGATCAGACACAGATTTCAGAAGAGAAATAAAAAGAGAAGCCTGTAACATAAGTCACAGTTTGCTGCTGCTTTCAAGCCACACTGAGCATTAATGACTTCTCAACACAGCTAACACTCAGACTACCAAGACCCTTATTTATGATATTAAAAAAGTGCCACTTGCTCCGTGGAGGGAGTGCACTCTCTCTGACAGAATATTTGTTTGAGCTTTTACACTCAAATAAGCTTCGTCTCAGAGCGCCACTGAACCAGAAGACGCACCACAAAATGCCATCCCTGTAAAAATCACCCTGGTCGCTGTCAGAGGCCCCAAACAGTTGGTCTGCAATTTATTTTCAAATGAGCGTGCAGCAGCTACAGGAAATGTCACCTGTTGTCATCATGTATTTACGATGCGGCGCCGGTTCACAGAGTTTATAGTGAGACAGTCGACTTGGTGGAAGGTTTGGGTTTGAGTATCAGCTCTGAACGTCTCCTTCTGTTCGAGGGGCCGTCACATGAGAATCAATCAGATGCTTAAACCTCACTCACATGCAAGTGGGTTTATTAGAACAAATTGTTCAAACCCACAGAACCTGATTTTATATTCTATTGTGGCTCTAATGTTTCCGGAGACACTGAAACTGTCAGAGTCAATTTTGGGTAAATGTGTATAAAGTGCTGTGGTAGAGGCATTCAGATTCTTTACCTACATAAAGCAGCAATACAAGAGTCTAAAAATACTCTATTACAGCTCAAAGACCTGCATTTAAATTCCTACTTTCATTTCTGTCTAAATATTATCAGCAAAATCTACTTAAATCATACAATCAGATGTTCCCTGTGACTTTATTGGACATTATAACATCGTTAAAACTGATGAATCACCGTGGAAGCAGCATTTTACTGAGTTAGATTTGACTACTTTATACACAGTTAACTTATTTAACCCAGTGGTTCTAATAAACCCACGTTTAAGCATCTAATTGATTCTGATGTGACGTTCCTCTTTGAAGAAGAGCCCCAAGCTGGCTAACTTTTAGCATTGCTGTGGAGTACATCACAACAATGCTAACGTGGGCTAATGGTTGTTGTTGGATGGTTTTTGTTGGCTCTCGTTCACAGAGTAACTTTATTCAGTTGTGTTTCATGAAGGGAGGGGCGGAGATACTGCGGCTGATGAAGCGTCTGTTTTGGTCTCTACTGCGACATTTAGTGACGACTGTTTACAGAACCTTTAATATTTAACAATGCATTGTATTTCATTAGCTTATTATATGTTTGTAATATAATATCTTAATCCAAAAATAGTAGTAGTAACTGCCAAGTAGTAAAAGTACCTGGGTTAAGGGTTAAGCAATTCAAACAAATCTAATGAATAGTGATGGAGCACAGTCCAGATTTCCTCCCAGGTCTGGAATGAGTTATGTATGGACTCCAGATGGAAGCAGAATTATGGGCTGTTTTTGTTTTATTTTATGGCCAAAGAAACATGTGAAACATCACTCATCACTTGTCCACATACTGTTTGTTTTATGGTTTGAGCAAGAGCCATTATTTCCATTCAAGGACAATCCGAAGTGTGTTTGTGACCTCAGCGACAACCAACACCTCTGGAATTAACCGGAACATAGACTTATATAACTTCTCCCAGATACTAAATAAATCCGGCCAATACTTGGGCCACATGCTTGTTTTCTTCTGGCCCAGTATAAGCTTGGTTCCACGCACCATGATTGTCAGATGCTACTTCCACATCTGGACCAATAACTAGCGCACGCACAGAAACAGCCTGAATCTGCCCAGATGTGGACGTACATTGGACAGATTGGGCTGAGGACCCGGGCAGATGTTGGGCCAGAAGTTTCATTTTGTATCCGAAAGTCGGGAAATCCCTGCAGCCAAGTTCCAAAGTCTGATGGAAAACCTTCCCAGAGGAGTGGAAGCTATTGCAGCAGGTTAATTCCACATCTTCTCGGCCGTGATTTGTACAAAAGAGCTATGAATAGATATATTGTATGATCTCAAAGTCTTCCTCTTTACCTTCTCCTCCCGCGTCGTCCCGCCGCCCTCGCCGGCTCCTCCGTCCCTCGGCTGCATCTCCAGCACCGTGCGGAAAAGCTTCTCGGAGGTCTGCGTGAGGAAGCCGATCTCAGCGTTGGGATGAAGGCCGTACAGGTAGGGAGACTCGGCAGGTAGGGTGTCGTCGATGTACTGGAGCAGAAGGAACCGTGTCAGAACTGTGTTTTAGCATTAACCCACATTCATCGTTTCTTTTTCAACTTCACAAAAGGTGTAATAAAGGTCGTGCGGCAACTTTCTCACCTGAATAGAACAATATTTTAACTCCAACGCTAAATCTCACCCAGATTATTTTAAATGAACAGCATGAAGATTGGCAACTCCAATTACTTCCTGACTAAAAAGTAGCAGGGTCTTTTAAAGTTCTGCTGACAAAGGACAAGAATGGAACCATATAAATGACGGGATATTTCTGGGTGAGATTCAAACACTCAGGATCAATTGACACACTGCTAATGACCATAACAAGGGGAAGGAAATGTGGCATTTTCCATCTGCTGGTCCATAATGAATATCAATGCTTTTAAGTTAGTGCAGATGAAAGTGGAAGCTCGATTCAGACAGGCTGCTTTTTGTGGGGCACTTAAACTAAATAAAAAAAAAAAGCTCTTCTAATCATAATGTCCTGATGAAAGTTTTGATGGGAAATATGTTGGCCTTTAATACAGGAACACTTTGTAGTCATCCCGTTTGATCTCCTCTGTACTTTGCTGGCTAACTTCTTCGTCTAACTGATTGCATACACCTGCATATCGTTGAAAGAGGAGTAAAACTGCTGAGTCACGGTTCTTCTTCGTGTCTCTCCTCTGCTGAAATACACTGAGTTTCTCTCCAGATGGTTGTGAGGGAGGCGATGGCCTAACAGACCCCCCCCCCCAGCCGCCCCCCGCCCCGGGGGACCCACAGGCATTTACAGCCCCTGTTCTACAGCCAAATCTTGGCCGCTCCGCTCCCAGTATGGTTGTGCGGTGACAGGCGAATGTGGAGACGCCGCAGCTCTTCCCAGCGGAGCCGCTGTGACAGTCAGTTTGTGCTGCTGAGCAGCGCCGAGAACGAGGGGGAGATGTAAATACAAGTCGGACTCGCCCGCACCGTCTGGACCCCCCGAGGAACTCATTCATATCAATGTTGGCAGTTGTCAGTTTTTTTTTTTTTTGTTTTTTTTAAGGAGACACCAGTGGAACTAGAATCAGCTCCTCGTGGTCGTATCCCTCCGCCGCTCAGGCTCGTTTCAGAATACATCCCTGTTTATCCAGAGTCAGAGAAGTCTTGAGTTGTGGCTAAAAAAGTGTTCACACCGACCTTGACCTTTGACCTTTGACCACCAAAAATCGAATCAGTTCGTACTTGAGTCAAAGTGAATGTTTGTGCAAAATTTGAAGAAATTCCCTCGAGGTGTGACTGAGATATCGTATCCAAAGGAAGCAAATGGACGGACGGACATATTGAAAACAACACGGCTCCGGCTCTGACTGTCGATAAATAATGTGTGTGTGTGTGTGTGTGTGTGTGTGTGTGTGTGAGAGAGAGAGTGCAGTTTGAGCTGCAGCGGTCGACACAAGAACTTGCCTGGTTTCTGATTTCGGCCTGTCAATCAACGCTGATGTTAAATGATAAATGACAATATACGACAAGCAAGGTGAGGCGGGCGGAGGTGAAGCGGGCGGAGGTGAGGCAGCGGCCTGATAGCGCCAGCAGCTGTCACAGTTTGTGTCTCAAGTGCTCTGAAGCAAAGTCAGGCTCAGTCGTGTCAACATTATTAACAGGGATGAGGCTGATGTCAGGAAGACGCTGCTGGATTCGTTTTCATACGTTCATTGTGTTGTCACAGCTAGAGATGGAAGTTCAGGCTGGATGATGACACCAGGAAGTGTCAGATTGTTGTTTTCTATAAGGTATATGTGGGGGCTGCTGGGGAACTACTGCACATTCAAAGTACTGTCACAGAAAAAGTCCTGTCGTAAATCATTGTGTATTTTATTTGTTTTACATTTCCATCATTACAAAATCTATATTAGTGATTTGTTCAAACAACACTGGCATCAAATGCTCCGGCAAGTTCAGTTCATCTCAAACTTTTTCATTCTCTTTGCTCTTTCCTGTCGTTCGCCTCTTCTTGTCAGGACGTGTTGTACGAAACTATGTGTTTACTTTTGTTAATATCGCAGCTTGAGTTCTACAGATAATAAAATGCAAAATAAGTTGTTGTGTCATGTGTACATAATGAGAATAGAATAGAACCCCCCCCCCCCGAAATAAAGGCCTGCAGCTCCAGACACAGTAAATGAACCCCGAGTAAAGACTGTTTACACTACCGGAGCAGGACACAGGTAAATATGACGTCACATCAGCGACTCTTATACGGGACTCAGCTCTAACCTGTGTGGAGCTCTCTAATCTAATGGATGCGCTGCTTGTTGTTTATCCTAAGGCATTCTGGGATAGGAAAGTTTCTGAACAGATTGCATGGCTACCATCACACAAATCTACAGTTTATCGTGCATGTATATAAATATTTTGTGTCTCCATGACTCATCCAGTTTTGAATTTCATGCGTTTCAGCTCTCCCTGTTAGATGACTTCATTATCTCTGTTTTCTAACAGTCAAGTTGCCAGTAAGTAAGACTTACTGACAAACTCTTTCCACCCACAGCTCCACCTCTGAGAACTATTCATATAACTCAAACTACAATCTGTTATGTCCCAGGGAGCCATATGGGAGGAGTTTTATTGTTATTGATTTAGCTCTGAATTGTAGAACTCTACACTCAACACTGGAGAAAGAAAAACCTTTTAATTATAGCGATTCAATTATGGCAATATTAAACCTCCATTAATTTGCTGGAGGCCACACACAGGCTCCTTGGGGACCCCTGGTGGTCCGGAGACAAAACCCAGAGACGTGATATCTTAATATTTTTATTCCTCTGCGCCGGCGACAGTCAGAGCCGGACGCAAGTTGTTTTTGGGTCGTCCGTCCGTCCATCACGTTCTTATGGACACGGTATCTCAGTAACACCTTGACGGAATTTCTTTACATTTGGCACAATCGTTCAGTTGGACTCAAGGACAAACTGATTTGATTTTGGTGGTCAAAGGTCAAAGGTCAAGGTCACAGTGACCTCACAAAACACTTTTTTTTTGCCCTGTGAACGCAATCTCTCCGTAACGCCTCGAGGGAATTTTGTCACATTTTGCACAAATGTTCAATTGGACTCAAAGGTCAAAGGTCAGTGTGACCTCAAGACTTTGGTTAAATGGTTTTATGACTCTGGATAAATGTAATTTGAAACTGCTCTGAGTGGCGGAGGGATACGACCGCGAAGAGGTGAGTCTAGTTTTGCATCTACATGTATTTACTACCTGAATTCACCACTTTTCTATTGGGTCCTTTCTGTTGCTGGAATAACTTTATTTAACGTGTCATGCAGTGGAACAGCAGGTAATGATGCGAGTGTGGCTCACCTGGTGGTAGCTGTTATAGTCCATGTTTCCAGGTAAAGGGAAGCCAGGCGCCAAGCACAGCTCTCCCTCCATCATCTCCGGCTTGATAAACTCCTCCAGGTAGGTCCGACACAGACGGCGGTCCCAGTCGTCTGTGATGTGACCCCCGTACATGATCTCACCAAACAGGTAGCGCAGGTCGTCATATGGCACCTGGGGATTAGAGACGGAGGGGATGTGGGCCTGTGCTGTTTAGCTGAGGTCACATGTGTTTAGATTTTCAATTAAGATGGGCTTTGTAATCCTTTGCACGGGAATAAAAGAGAAACAGCAGCAGGTTTACCTTAGGATTGGCCTCCAGATAGTTGTAGAGGACGTTGATGGAGATGGTGAGGTCTCCCGTGTTAAAGGGGTACGATCTGTTCCAGCCTTGAGGACCAAACTTCCTCCTCTCCGCCACAACAGCGTGGAAGTAGCAGAGAGCGAACAAAATGCTCTTAAACTCGTTCTCTCGCGCGCACATCTCCAGCGTGTCCTGGAAAACAAAAACACGCCGACGCCGTGTTGCAGGTAAAAAGTTGTGACAGTTGGTCCTGTGATATGTTTTATTTTGTTAGGTCCCTAGCGGTGTGGCGCGCTCACACACACACACACACACACACACACACACACACACACACACACACACACGCAATGAGATGACTAGATGGCAATAAACCCAAAGATGAGATTCCCTTTTAATTGTCACGACTTGTCAGACGCTCTCAGCCTCCAGCCGTCTCCGGGGCTCATTATTCCAGACAGGCAAATAAAAAAAAACTGGATATAAATGGCATTGTAATCTCAGGGGGGAGAGGCGGTTAAATAAGCACGCCAATAACCCCTGTGAAAATAGGAAGGCTAAATTCTCTTTATTCCAGCATGTGTTATTGTGAGAGCCACGGTGAAGGCCTTTCACTCTCCTGGCTGCCGGGCCCTGGGGAGCTGACTCCTGCGATGCACACACATACATACACACACACACACACACACACACACACTCACACACACACACACACTCACACACACACACACACACACACACACACACACACACACACACACACACACACACACACACACACACACACACACACACACACACACACACACAGCCTTTCGGAGGTTTAGTTAATATTCTGCACAGTACTCCTCTGCTCAAAACAGCTGAGAGAGATGCATAGCCTCCCTATTCATGACCTGTGGGCTGGAGAGAAACAACATGCAGAGAGGAAGACACACACACACACACACACACACACACACACACACACACACACACACACACACACACACACACACTTCAACATCTATAAACCGACGAGAGGTTTGAGACTGAACAACCTGAACATTCAACAGATTTAAGATCGGATTAATTGATCAGCGTCAAAAAAAAAAAGAAAAAATTTGAAAATCAATCAAATCTTATTTCAAAACAGAATGATAAACTCATGAGCTCAGTAAAAACATGCGCCCAGCAGACTCCATCTTGGTGTGTGGGGATGGAAATGGGCGGTGGAGCTGTACACGTCTCCCAGTGAAAAGGTCAAGAGGAAAGAAACTGTCATTTCTCTGGCTTAGCGTTGGCTTTAGCCGCGCGGGTGGGCTATTACAGAGAGTTAGCCTTACATTGATTAGCTTTCACTGAGTACACATGACTGGAATATTCTCTCCACGCTTTCCTCAGTGGGACCCTCCCCGCGGCTCTGCGTAAGGCGAGGCTCGCAGCCGACGCTGCACTTATCAGGCAGATAGGCATCGGCAAACTAAGGATCGTGGAAATGGACTGGGAGGAAGCCGAGCACTCAGGTAATGGTGCGGAGGAAGATGCATTGGCAGCGAAGCACTGGGGTAATGGTGAGGCTTAGATAGAGATGAGGAACTGATAAGGTAAAGAAAAGGCGGGAGAGGCCACTGATCCATTCTGAGTGCGGAGCCCGCAGGACGATATTGTCTGGCCACTCGCTGATAACAAACACAAAAAACATGGTGAATTGACTTTGTTATGATCTCCATCCTCATGTAACACCCCCGTCTCCCTGCAGATTGTAACCCACACAAACTTTTAGCGTTAGCATGTGCTGCGCTCACATCTGCCCTCCCACAGGTCAGAGGCAATTCCAGGGCGAGTGAGAGGTGACTGCAGCCATCTGCTGGCTGCTGCATTTCTGCAAATTGGCAACTTGATGAGAAATCTGGAGCAAAAAATTGGCATGTGTTGTTTTCAACTGCCACTCACAGCAGAAAGAGAGTGTGAGGTCTTTGGAGGAAGGAGGCATGCGTCGACTGGAAGTATCAGTTGCTCTCATGTACGGCTGGAAAACTGTCACATCTTAAGTGCTGATATCATCCAATTCCAACTGATAAACCATCACAGATTTTTCAGAACTTTCTTCTGGCCTTTTTCTCCATTAGTTTATGAGTAAAACTGAAAAGATTTCAACACGAAATCGTGTCATGGGACCTTTTTTTCAATCATTATAAAATCCTTAAAGTTTCTCTCTATGTTTGAAGCTCTGTAAAAATCCTCTGCTGTGATTCATATTTAGTTTCACGTTTTCACACATTAAACTGGGTCTTACTTCCTGGTTGATAAATCTGCATCAGGCCTTAAGCCCCGCCCACCACCTGCTGGCTCCAGGTGGACAGGTGAAAGAGCAGAGAGCATCAAGATGGTGAGAGGAGGAAACATCAGAGAGACTCAGCCTCATGTTTGAGCCTGACTTGGAGTCAGACCCAGACTCAGAGGAGGAGTCTGTTGGATCAGAACCAGAGACTAGCAGACGGATCAGAACCGTTAGCACAGTTAGCATCTTTTATTTGTTTATGTTGTTTGTTAGCTTGTAACGGTCAGTGGCTGACACAGTGTTAGCAGTTGTGCTAATGCTAACTCTCTCTCTCTGTACTGACAAGGTTTCAGGTGCATTAGCCCCGCCCCCCCATCCCCACCAGCTGACAGGATTGGTTCCTGAGGTCTGTGACGTATGAAACCCTGAATCTGTGTTTATGAGACTGTGATTGGTTCACTGCAGGTCAAGGTGTAAACACTCAGTGATGGAGTTGATGATTATTTCATCATCATGTGTCTGTATTATATAAAAACATCATATGGACTTCAACAAGTTAAAAAACTCTTGTCTCTATCACGTGTTTTCTTCTACTGAAGTTAGCATGCTAACAGCTAGCCCCAGCCCGTCTTGTCACTTCCTGTTAGCGACTCACTGCGGCCTCCAGTCGGTCCTGAAGACGCAGCCGCTCAGAGACAATCACCACCACCTGCTCCTGACAGGAAACTACATTCAGCAGCAGAGAAATCTTACAAGCAGCTAACTAACTAACATGCATCAGAGGTGAACTGCATTGTGGGTGTGAAAAAGCCAAGCTGTAAAACTACAAGCTCCAAACTGTACCTCCACACCGTAACACGAGACGTATCCTGAGGTAAATGCAGGTAAGCATCACAGGTAAATGTATTTATTGTCATGGTTTGCTATGGCAGACACCTTTTGTTAGTTTTGTTTGGACTTTTCGCACTTCCTGTTTTATTTTGTAATTGGTTTCCTTGTGTGTCAGTGTTTTTGCTTCCTGTCTTGGTCCTGTTTCTGTGTGGTGATTGTCTGCCCCGCCCTAATGTGTTTCACCTGTGTGCAATCACCCTCGCCTCCTTTGTCTATATAGTCTTTGTGCTCCCCTTTGTCTGGGTCGGTTCATCTGTTGTCTCGGGGTTTTTCCTTTAGCCTGTTCATCCATGGTTTCCCCTCAAGCTGTTCAAGTCTGGTTTGTCTTCGGCCTTTTCATGTTACCTGTTCATGTTACCTGTTGTGGTTCCCTGTGCTTGTGTTAGTTTAATAAACCTGTCTGCACTGTCTCCCATGTGTTGGCTGCATTTGGGTTCAGCCTTACCCCTCAAACCCTGACAACCCTGATAGTTGTGACATTTATCCTGCAGTATGGCCCCTGTCAGAGAGTTGTAATAAATTATATACAGTGGCTTCAGAGACAAGTCACAGCCCTTCATTTCTTCCACAATTCATTATGTTGTAGATTTAGATTAAAATGGATAAACTCGCCATTTTTGCCCATCAGTCTACGATCAATAACCCACGATGACAAAGTGAAAGTGCTCCGGGTCACAGTAGTGCTGAAAGGTGAACCGTCACTCCAGTCTTAGGTCACAAGCGCTGAATCTTGATGCTGCCACCGTCATGCTTCGCTTCATCTTCTTCCTCCTGCTCTCAGAGGCCTTTAAATGTCATTTGACAAACTCCAGCAGGATGAAATATAAGGCTAACACTTTGACTCACGGCGGCTTCTGTCTCGTCTCTCCACCACAAAGACCTGACTGATGGAGAGATGGTCGTCCATCTCTGACTGAAGCTCTGTCACAGGGGCCGCCAGGTTCCCGGTCACTTACTCAGGTTGGACAAACAGCCAGACTTCTTCCACTTCATGATTACTGATGCCACTGTTCTCCTGGTGCCTCTCTCAGAGCTTTAGAAACCTCGTTTTAAACCTCTGCCCTGAACTCACCACAGCTTCATCCTGTTGGTCTACAGACGGTTCAGCGGACTTCCTGTCTGGGTTTTTGTCTTGGTTTTTGTCTGCAGCTTACTTATGATATTATCACCCAGTAAAGTAGTTGAGGTGAAGTTGGTCACAAACTGTTACCTATTGACAAAGCCAGTAGATTAGAGTAACATCTATTTGACGTCTATTTTGGTCTCCACCAACCTCCTGAGAAAAACCTGACACCTTTGTCACGACGCATGATTTCATCAACTGTACAGATCGGATCATACGACTCTTTACTTCATGAGCTCATCTTATATTTCCTGTCAAATCTCTCAAAGTTTGCTTCTGAAATAACCTGAAGCTTCGCTGGAAACTGTTTGGAAAAAGGGCAGGAACTTTCAGAAAAATGCTTGTCAGCTGATTGGACGAACCATGTGTCTATCATATGACATAATAGGAGAGCGCCGAAGAGGAAACTTCTGACGAGCTTTGAGAGCTAGTTGGTGGACGCTTCTCGTCGTCTTTCCAGGGGACTAAAAGTCACTTCTCCGTAGCCTCCAGTAGCTCCTCCCTCACAGGACTCTGATTGGTCCAAACCACTGAATGTAAAAGTAGTGTAGTACCAGAGGAAGAGTTAATCATTGCCAGACGACCTCAGACCTCAGAGTCTTACCTGGGTGAAGTTGTCCAGGGCCTTATGCAGGTTGGCGTGCATCCCAGTAGGAGGTTCATTGGTGATCTTGATGGAGTTCTCCAGGATGCCCTGTGGGATGATGTGGCCCTCGGGGGTGGAGGACGGCTCAGCGCTGACAAACACTCTGAAGCCCTCGTGGCTCCCCTCGGCGTGCTGCTCCAGAAGTTTCTCCAAAGTGCCGAGCCAGCGAGCCACCAGGTGGATGTTCTGCAGGGAGGGGGCAGCAGGAAATTACATGTTATGGGCGGGGGACAGGCCGGGGAGAGGCTGGAGAGCCTAAACTCCAACCCGAGAATGTTTTCTGTTGGATATCTGTGAACGTCTGGGCTTTAATGGATAACACATAATAGCTTAATTAGATACTCGATGCTGGAATTGCCTGTATAATTTATTTTTGTAATGACAACTAGCAAAAAGGAGCAATTAAAATGTTGCATATTCTCCTCTCTTCGCTGTGACTTTGATGTGGCACCAAATTAAACGGTACACAGCACTCGAAACCCATTTCCAGGTTGCTGACATTATGCGTCCGTTCTCCGGCGTAACTTCAGCCCCACTTTTCTGCACATTCATCTCTCGGAGCTGCGCGGACATCGGAGCCGACTTGTACTATCACACAAGCATGGATGAGCTCAATTTTCCATCTCGACTGTCCTGACACTTACAGGATATCCTGTGAATGATAAGAGTCAGCCAAGCCCCCCCACGTCTCACCATGCAGCACTGCCCATTCCCTAAATCTAATTACAGCACTAATAACTCCAGTCATTAATTCATAAGCCTCTTTACTTTCTCATTTCCCTCTGCTCTCCATATTTAAACTTCCTTATGATGGCTGGAGTTCGCCCTCTTTCCGTGCGACGGGACACGACACCGAGAGGAGCGGCAAATCTTTGGGAGAGTCGTTGGAAAAAAATAAATAAATAAAAAAAGAGAGAAAAGTTTAACGTTGTGTGAGAGAGGAGTCCGGGAGGAGCTGGAAGCTGAGACGGGGATAAGTTAGTTTGCCTCTCGATGCCTTTGAGAGTAATGAATAGTATACAAATTAAAAGTCTGAATTCAAGTGCTTTTTCATCAAGCCACAGTACAACCCTTTCCTCTTGGCATGTGAATACTTTGGCAATAAAGGGAGCCAACAGAAGTGAGAGACTGCCTCAGAACTTGTCACTGTAATGAAACCATTCATCCTCTGGCTGCAGGGGGAGAAGAGGGGGAGGGAGGGAGAGAGGGAGGGAGGGAGAGACAGACCAGCAGGCCGACAGACAAACAAACAAGACGGAGGAGCAGCCACTATTTTATGGCTTTTTAATTAACTTTCAGGTGCAACATTTTTTGTTTCCTCAACGTCTTCTTGATAAGGGCCTTCCAGCCCCTGTGATGACGGCGCTGATACTACATCAAAGAGTCACCTATTTACATAATAATATAAAAGTTGAATCTAAAACCCATTAGAAGACTCCACTGGCAAGGTCTTTGATGCATTGCTATCAAACACAACCTGAGGGAGAGCACAATGGCTCACCCAACTGCCTATCACGCACACGCACTCCTACAACAGCAAACATAAACACACGCAGGTGCGCGCGCACCATCGTTCCCCTTTTTCAGCGCGCGGGAACACATTCGTCAAGGAGCGGCGCCGAGGACAGCCGCACAGCTGGGCTCCGGCTCCGAGGAGGCGCGCCCCGCGGCGGAGGAGCAGCCAGACTCCAGACTGACGCAGGAACACGCAGAACGGGACGGAGGCGCTGACAGCGCGACAGACTGCTGAGTCCAAAGTTAAAAAAAATGCAGAGGATAAATATGCAGGAAACAGTTTGTGTTCCCGTTCCTGAGCGTCAGCTAACTGCAGGAATTACTTTTTAAAAAAACACACGAGGAAAATAACTTTGGGTAGAAGTCAAACTACAGCAGGAAATATCTGATTGAGTCATTTAAAAAGTTTAAAGAACAAGACTCACATAAAAACAAAAGAATCTCCCAATTATCTGTCAGTCAGTCTGTCTGTCTGTCTGTCTGTCTGTCTGTCTGTCTGTCTGTCAGTCTGTCTGTCTGTCTGTATTTTGTGCTTGCACAGGTCTGACCTCTGCCCCACCTGCTCCTCCTCCAAGGCTCATGGGTATTGTAGTATTAAGGACCATCCACCTCAACCAAACTGGTAATGTGAAATAGTTAAAGCTGCCATAACTGAAGCGCAGTGTCTGCAAATATATCTTCTTCTGGATCAACACGATACAACGCAGGGAAAGTGTAAAATAACGGAACAGTTAACGTTTCTGACTTGATGTAACTCTGCTGTGACTTTATCCACGACTGTTTGAAACTGGAATTTACAGCAGGGAAAAACACCATCCTCCCATTTCGTAACTAGAGTAAAGAGTATAAAATAAAATGTTGGAGATGATTTATTTTCACACTGCAGGATAATTCACTTCAGATTAACCGATTAAAAACAGTCCTGATGCTCTCAATGTAGCCGACACTCAATTTATTCCTTGTCGTCCTTGTAGGTTAAAAATCTCATCATCAATAGTTAAAATGAATCTTGTCCAACTCTCAGTGTAAGATTTCAAAAAGGAGGAATGAATGAATTATTCACACTTGAAAAGACTAGCAAAGCTCTCTGGCTCCTCCTCACACAGAGAAGTGAAGAGAGGACAGTGAGACGGAGCATGTCCATCAGACTGTCTCTCTCTCTCCTCTCTGCAGATGGGGCGGCGTTAGCAGTAAATAGCAAAGAGCCTGGTGAGTTTAAGCCACTCGATTCCCGCTGCCTGGCCGAGGTGGGATATTCAACTCCAATCTGTCCGATTGATTGTCCCCCCCCCCACACACTCTGTCCCAATGGGCTGCTTTCAGACTTTCTGCATCTCTGTCTCTCAGGCCCATCTGAGCAGGAGCTGCTGTTCTGTTGTATAATTAGCCGTCGGCTGGAGGGACCATTGACCCGGCCCCTCCGCTGATGGAGCCGGGCCTGGCAGTCGGAGAGTAAAGGTGTGACTGTGAGACAAGAAGAAGAGGAGGAGGAGGACGGCTGAGATGAGAAGGTGAGGAGGGGGAGGGAGAGATAGCAGGTTGGCAGAAAGGGGGGAGGCGACGTGAGAATTGATAAGAGGGTTGATGCAGTGTAGAAAATGATAAGAAAGTTACGCGGCAGAATGAGAAGGTGGGAAGAGGAATAGAAGAGAGACGATGGAGCGTTATATATCTGGAAAAGATACTGTTGGTGAAAACAGGAGAGAGATGAGAGTATGATACCTCCCCCTCCCCTCTGGTTTCCTCTCCCTCCCCTGCCGGTGCCACGGGGGTGGCTCGCAGCAGGCAGACGAACGGACAGCCGATGATAAAGCGAGTGGGAGGTTTGTTGCCAGGGGGACAAGGTCTTTTTAAGCCCATCGATCGGGATTCTTATGCAAAGGTAATTAAACAACTGCTTGTCTGTGCTATCCTGAGTCTTCAGCAGAAGAGAGTGATGGCATCCCAGTCTCTCTCTCTCTCTCTCTCTCTCTCTCTCTCTCTCTCTCCCAGCTGTGTGAATTAAAAGAAAAGGGTGTCCCGCAGTGCCCGGTCTGCGGTTCATATCTGTCGATACTCCCCATTAAAATTCCACCAAGGTTTCCACTTAAAATGCAAACGCCAGCCTTGCCCTCCAGATAAGAGGAGAACAGACACCGCGGCTGGAGATATTGTACTGTATAATGCCGCCGCCCTTTCACTTAGGAAATTTCTGCAGAAAATTAAATTCACTTTTCAATGCAGATGAACCTGGGAGGAAGGCAAACACCCCACTGAGTGTGCAATGAAGAACAATGTGATAATACACTCATTCACAACACACACAAATAAAGGAAATGCCACCTGAAACTGCCCCTGAATGTAAAATCACTGACATAAATTAACCCTGTATTCATTTTACAAAGTGTGTTATAGATTAGAGTGTCACAGATTGTTCCCTTGTGTTTTTTTTTTTATTATAATTTGACACTTCATACATTTTGTATTTTGTTCAAATGCCCCAAACTATAATTGGATCCACCTGGAAGTTAATATGAAAACAAATAAGGTGTTGTGTGGCTCCTCGGTAAATGGTGAATTTCTGTGGTATTTCTTCTGCATAATATTTGATACCACGGCGAGATATTTTTGTCTGTGTCTGTACAGTGTGTACAGAGTGTGTGTACGAGTGTACTGTACCTGTAATATGACCCAGTGGCCGTTCTTAGCTGCCAAATCGAGGGCTTGTTCAGCGATAATCTCCTGACCTTGACCCAGAGAAACATTATGGAAATTCTTGTTGTCAAACGTGTAGCCCAGCTTCTTCCCTGGAGGAAAACACACACGTGTCATTTCAAACACAAATACCTTCCATTGTTTAATTCATAGGCTTCAAACAGCATTTTAAAAAATGTGCATGTTTCATCCTGCGGAGAGTTAGAGGAGGAGATCAGTGTCTCTTATTTGTCTATGATTAGCCTAGCTTAGCACAACAACTGGGAGCAATGGTGAAGAGCGAGTCTTGATGAAAGGTAAAAAAGAAAAAAAGAGTTAATAACATTTTTAAAAGGGCGCCCAAGAGTTTGGAAAACGAACAAATCAGGAAGCTTAATTAATACAACAGAACTTTTCATTCGATGGAGCTACACATGTTATTTCCCTCCATTTCCAGTTTCTGTGCTAAGCTAGGCTAAACCTTTGACAGCTACACGTGATCTGTGCTAAGCTAGGCTAAACATTTGACAGCTACATGTGATCTGTGCTAAGCTAGGCTAAACCTATGACAGCTACACGTGATCTGTGCTAAGCTAGGCTAAACCTATGACAGCTACACGTGATCTGTGCTAAGCTAGGCTAAACCTATGACAGCTACACGTGATCTGTGCTAAGCTAGGCTAAACATTTGACAGCTACAGGTTGTTTGTATCTTGATCACAGAATCCCCAAACTTTCCTAAGCACATTGAATCATCAGTAGCTTTTTGGCCAAGCTAGCGGCACTAGCATGACATAGCATACAACACTTCCTGTTTTGATGCTCAGTGAAAGATCATGAAAGCGAATGAAGCACTGAATGATTTTGAGGTAATTGTATTGTAGACAGGTGACTGCTGAGCTGCTGTGTAGTTCTGAACTGAACTTAAACCAGCAACATACTGAACAAAAAGGACACAGCACCGTTAGCATCATGGTGTTATGAGCAGTTAAAGCTGCAAACTACAGTTGCACTGAGACGGCAGTGATAATGACCTCATCGTCTGAGTCTCACAAAGACATTAAATGAAGCAAATTCCCCCGAGAGTCGCAGCATGTGTTTAACTTCACAGATGGTCAGTGACTCGGCCTTACTCGAGTCCTGCCGCCGAGATTTCATTCCAACTGAACCATTACTCGTCTGTTTCATTACCACTCCAACCTGAAAGCAGGCGAGGGGAGGGGGGTCTGTCCCGGGGATATTAGTCCCCTGCAGAGCATATAAAATCACATCATCTATCTAATGAGAATCTAACTGAAGCCTAATACCAACAAGAAACCCAATAATCACAGCTGTAATAGAAAAGCACCTCTTTCTGGTTCTGGCTGCCGCTCCTCATCATCAACACTCTCCCTCTGCAGCTTCGATGTGACTAACTACACTCAGAGAGAGAGAGGGTGTTGATAATCAATAATCACCCCCCTCCGGCAGTTCCAGTAGAAACGCCGCCTCTTATCACATTAGTTGATGATGGAGGATTTCAGTACAGGGTCAAAGGTCTGTCTACAACAGGTCTACAGCTGATCTACCCACCTGCTGCTGTCGCCCGCTTCCCAAGTCTCTGTAGAGACGAGGCATCTAGAATCAACACGCAGCAACTACAATAACTACAGCTGCAAGTGGCTGCCATGTTGAGATGAACCTGCGGTGTAGATTCATTTTGTTTAAGACAGAAACAGAAAACCCGAGGATGTTAAGTAGAGTGCACGGCTCCGCCAACAATCCCACGCACGCGCTGGATCAGCACCAAGATGTAACGTGTTCGTCCCGGGCCCATCCCCCACCCTTCCACCAAGCGTAGTGCAAATCAGCTCAGTGCTTTTCACGTGCTAACAAACCAACAAACCAACAAACATGGGTGAAAACATACAGTAACCTCCTTGACGGAGCTGACTGTGATGATGAATGACTCGGATAGAAAACGCACAGGGGATTTGGTTAAAGCAGAAACACTGTGGAAATCTCCTGGTTCCTGTAAACTGATGCAAACGTGAATATTTCATACAGCTTTCATACAGCTCACACACTGAATCATTTGGCAGCAGATTCAAAAGTGTCAAGCTGTGATGGCGCCGCGCTCCGGGTCAGGTTGTTGGCATATGTTTGGTCAAACAGCACGTCCTGCTGCCGTGCGCATTATTCATACAGGAACGTAAAGTAACTCTCACACCAGTGACATTTACTTTCCACTGCCCCTAACACAGCAGCGGTGTCGTCTCATATATTTGTGACCTTTAGTATAATCTCCTTCAATCTAGCCAAAGCCTGTTGTGCATTGGCAGTGATAGCTGATATCACGGCACAGACACACAGCAGATGTGTTGCCTCTGACTGATAATCCTACGCAGGAAGAATCAAAATGGGAATCACGGATGCAGGTACGCATGCACCTCGTTTCAATAGGCTGATCCACGAAAAGCCTGCACGTTCCCACGCCATAAAGAAATGGCGGATAAATTGGAAATATGTACGCTCTGATAAAAGTCCAGAACTCACTCTGAGGCTGAATTTTACGGCTTATTAGAGATAAAAAAAGAAAAACAAGCGAGAGCATTACCATGTTTCTCCACATCCTTCAAAGGGTCAACTCCAGGAGAGAGGATGAAGAACATGGGCGTAGCTGGACTCGACTCTTCAAAGGAGACGGCGAAGTCCAGTGATCTGCCAATCACGTACTTGCTTCCCAGTTTCTCCTCTACAAAGTCTCTGCAGGGGGGGGAGAGAGAGAATATGACTCAGTTCCCCTTCAACACAATTTTTATTATCTTTGACCGACAAGCTGAAGAACTGAGGAAGAGTGGGATTCTTGTGAAGCGCGGCGCGGAGGAGAGACAGCTGCTTATACAAATCTGTTTAACCTCTAAATCCTTTCAAACATCCTGGTTTGTTCAGTGTTGCTCCCATGGAGCTCTTCAGCCCTGAATTAACAGACATGACACATCTTCCACATTCAAATCAGATTAGTTAAAGATACAAACACAGATAAATGATATTTGGATGGATTATTCAAAATGACAGTAATTTAAAAAGGGGCTATTTGTCTTTGGTGATTGTCTCTTCACCGGCGCTTCAGCCATCGTTGCGTTTACAAGACGAGAGGTTATAATGCGTCCTGTGACGCGACGGGCCGCGGCTAGCTGGTTAGCATGCTAACTTCAGTATAAGGAAAGACATGATACAGACAAGAGTTATCGTTGGTGTTTGTTCCCACCTCTGGAGACAGATGTGATTGGTCAATATGCAAATTAGATGAAACTGGCAGGTAGATAGATAGATAGATAGATAGATAGATGGATAGATGGATAGATGGATAGATGGATAGATGGATAGATGGATAGATAGATGGATAGATGGATAGATGGATAGATGGATAGATAGATAATAATGAGTGTTACGACCCCTCCCTCTCTGCCTGCAGTGCTTCACCTGCAGGAGCGAAGGTGATGAGTGTCGGCCTCCTCTATCAGTCTGGTCTCATTGTCTCTCTCTCTCATCCATACCTTCCTTTCACACCTCAGGCGTCTTGTAAATAGTTTGGTTGTTCTATTTCCAATAAAACCTTCAGTTGACACTTAACCTGTGTTGTCCTCCTTCTTTGTCACACATATTGAGCCACTGTTGTACCTGTAAAGCTGTGTAATTGCAGCTATTTCAGCTGTGAGCACAGGCGCTCCGTCGACTCGGACTACAAGCCAAAGGTTAAGCTGTTTCACCCCGAACCTCAGATCCTTCACAGATCGCAGAGCAGAGGTCAAGCTGTGATTCCACCTCTCACCTGACGGCGTACGTCATGCGATCGGGCCTCAGCGCCCTCATCATGCACAGCTTCTGAAGCGAGGTTTTGCTCTTCCATTCCTGGGGGAATTTCTCTTTTTCCGGACACTCGGACTCCACAAACTTCTTCCAGCGTTTCGCCGAACCTTCGATGTCTCGGTCCAGGTTTCGGAACTCGTCCATGGAGCACAGGGCCTGGTGGAGGAGGAGGAGGAGGAGGAGGAGGAGGAAGAGGAGGAGGAGGAAGAGGAGGGAAGAAAAGTGACTGTGCTGCTGCTCTGTGATCAGTGATGCTCATAAACATTTCACAATACGCAGCAAAAAGACCAACTTTGTTTGCAAAAGTTTGAGGGAAAACAAAGACAAAAAAAAAGAAAAGACAGGAGTGCTTATCTTTCCTCAAGCCTATATAAATAATATTTATTCAAACGGAAATGCTGAGTAAACATGATCCCTTTCATAGCGGGACGGGGGCGGGGAGGACTGAATATGCATCCGCTGCTGAAGCAGTGGGGGTTTCAGTGTGATGCCCCGGCTGACAGACGCCTTATCTCATCTGCGGAGAACAGCAGTGTCACGCAGTAAAGCCTGGAGCAGGTACAGCCCCTGACAAGTATATACACACACACATGCAGGGTGTAAGCTGTCTGTACTGTATAACTACGAGGAGACACGCCGAGTACGAGGGTGTCACGGAGAGAAAATCTCTGCGTGGATCCTCGACTTCTGCTCTCTAACCGCCTCACGAGGCGGGAGGAAGCGGCGCCGCTCCGGTCTCCCGACTTTTCAGTTCAGTTTGTTTAATTACCGCGGGGCGGTTGGCAACCTCTCAGCCCCGGTGAGGGGAGAACACACAGGGGTCTCATGGGATTCCTGCTCCGCTAATATCATCAAGAGGGCCAAGCAATCAGAAGATCTCATCCTGCTTAAAGCTTTTCCTACTGATTATGTTTCCAACTGCGATAAGAAAATCGAGTGACAGGATTTGATTAGCAGCGCCTTAAACATTCGCAGTAGGTTGAGTGCAGCTGGAGAAAAGGCCGTCTCCGAACCCTCAGAGGGGTTTAGGTTAAGTTAATATTCTAGGCGGTACAGATTGAAAAATTCATGAGCACGAGAGGCTAAAAAAAAACACGCTGCCGCCGGGGTTTTAGTTTGCCGCTAAACTGATCTGACAAGCGAGGGGGAACCTCTGCTTCTCTGACGTCCGCAGGGCTGCATCGCCAGACGTCTGTCCTTTAAGAGGAAGCGCGGGTACGCAGAGTTCAGCCCCGCCGCTGTTAGAATGAACCGGGGTCACGGAGCGGAGCTGGAGCCGGGGCCCCCGCCCCTCGCCCCCCCCCAGGAGAGTCACATGCTGTCAGACCGGAGGTTTGGGCGGAACAAAGGAAACAGACAGTTCTCAGTGTGGAGTCGCTGCTGGGAGACTCAGCTGCACAGATTGCATCATAAGAGGAAACTTCAGCAGCGAAGTGCTAAAAGAACTGGAGGGAAACTGGATTTGAGTCCGGCCTCTCACACATGACGGAGTGGACCAAAGACGTAGAAGTCAATTACATTTTCTTTTTACGACCGGAGACTTTTTTTTTTTTTTTTTTTTTGACACTTCAACATTAGGATGAGATTCTAAAAATGGAAGTTATCTACAATTTAACATGTGTCATGTCTTTTTAACATGAACCTCAGGACGAGAGCTCCGTCTCTGTACGACACCAAGCTGTCCCAGATCAATGAGACTCCAGATATTCACTTCGCCAACTCAGAATATTATGTGAATAATGTGAATTTATTTCTAGTAGAAATTAACTTTATAAATTTTAAATTGCTGCTTCTGACGTTTTTCTGATATATTCTTCTTCTCTGCTCTGAAACTGTAGCTGACACAGGCTTATTATGGGATTCATCTGTTGACTATTTTTATTGTATTGATTAGAGTCACCGATTAGTCAAAAGAATAAATAACATTTTCGACATCACAGGGCAATTAATCAATTATCAAAACTGTTGATAATTTTGTGTCACTTGATTATCTGTCTATCTATCTATTGATCTATCTATCTATCTATCATCAATCTATCATCCATCCATCCATCTAACTATCATCCATCTGTCTGACTATCTATCTATCTATCTATCTATCTATCCATCTATCTATCTATCCATCTATCTATCCATCTATCTATCTATCTATCTATCTATCTATCTATCTATCTATCTATCTATCTATCTAACTATCATCCATCCATCCATCCATCTATCATCCATCCATCCATCTATCATCCATCCATCCATCTATTTATCTATCATCCATCCATCACCATGGTTCCAGCATCGTCTGTCTCGTCACTAAAGAGACATTTCACCTGTTCGTACCTGTCCTCATGTCACATAAGAATTCAGCTCCTCTCTGTTCTGTCATTACATTTCAGTAGAAGCATGAACACACCCGTCTCCGCCTCTCTCTGTACCTTGATCCCTCCCCAGGAGTGGTTGGATAGGAAATCCAGTGGTGATGTTACAGCTGGTTGGACAGGGTACCTCAGGAGGAAGTCCAGCTCTGCAGGGTTTATTTCTTTATTCATGAGCAGGATCTGGGGACACAACAAACAGGAAGGACTTTGAAACGCTGTATTTCCAGCTCGCACCACGTTTCCTTTCCACCTGATTAGAGCCAGACAGGGCCGCCGGTCCCGGGAGCGGGCCGATTCGATGGCGAGCTCGTTCTCAAAACAAACCATGCAGAAGATGAAACGGGCCCCCCCCCCTCCTTCCCTCCCCCCTCCCTCCTCCTACCTGGAAGGTGAGCTGAGCGATGTACGTGAGCTTGTCACATTCAAACAGGCCTCTGGTGGTGTACTGGAAGACCGAGGAGGTGATGCTGTCAATTAGGTTGGACAACCGCTGCTTCAGAGCGTCGTCCGGCTCGGCCTTCACAACCGCTTTCTGGAAGACCACACTGAACGCCTGGGGAGGCAGAGGGGCAGCAACAGCTCTCAGCACTGACCCAGGGTCTGACTTCAAACACACAACCACTCTGCTGGATACAGACTCACCTTCAACAACATGACAGCAATAAATAACTGGTGCTACGACTGGACGTGTTGTTCTAACGTCGTCACACACTGAAGCTCCTTCACTGGACTTTACACCAGTTCTGTATTTTCTTTGTTAAATCCAGAGTTCGTTTCCTACAAACAGCTGATTGTCGGAGCATATTATTATAATTGGAAACGATCCGTCTTGTGTTTTTTGATGCCGTCTGTCTGTTTTTCCCTCCTATACATCAGTAGAGTAGCGGAGCTCCTAAGATAATAAAGGCTTCCTAATTCTAATTTTAAATTAACAACCTTTTATCTAAACTGAAAACATGTTTGTGATGTTTTTAAAGCAGAACAAGCTGAATGTGACGCATCATCTGCTCATAGCGTGACGTCCTGTCTGAACTTCCTGCAGCATTTCCTGTTTTATTTTCGTAATCACTTACGAGTTTGTCGTCGTTTCACTTCCTGTTTTCTCTTTCACCTGTTTCTCATTAGTCCTCCTCCTTTCTCACCTCGTCTTCCTTCAGTTACTAGAGTTGTGTTGTTTCACTGTTTGCTTCGAGTCCTGGTTCCTCATGTTTTATCAGCTCTACCTGTGTTTTGACGTCAGTTTCCCGCCTCTGCATCTTCTGTCTCCTCGCCTACCTCACTTTTCCAAAAGCTTTTGTTCCTCTTTGTTTATAACAATTTACTGAGCTGCATCACCTCTGCTGTTGTTTTGTTTTACATTAAACTTCAGTCATTATCAATATAAAACAGTGATAAATGCAGTTTTACATCGTCAGTAGGAGTCCGTGGACTCGGAGCTGAGTGTTGGAGGCAGCGTGAGGAAGTCAGCGTTTAAGAGGGGGATTAACAAACTGTTGGTTCTGGTCTTTTCGTGGAATCTGTTGCGAGCGTGTCCTTGAGACCGCGGCTGTTTGCAGATGTGTGGTGCGAGCTCCTGCAGTCAAAGCGTCTTCTTTAAATGGGCTGTTCAGCAGAGAAAGTTTAGCTCAATCACCCTTGAAATTCGACTTGTGACCGTCCTCAGGTCGTGATTACAAATCAGTTTCCTGTACGTATGAAGGCCACACAAACACCACACTGACTGTAATGTGTATAAAAATAAATAAAAAAAAGTGTAAATTGAAACGTTGCTGAGGAAAAAGAATAATTGTCATTATCTTCCACTCGAGTGTCATTTCTGTCAATTTCCCAGTCACTCTCATCTAACCCGGTGTGAAGAACACCACACAGCATTTTAGTTCATTCACAAGGTCAAAGGTATCTAAACTGTGAATGTGTTTTCATTTGATTATGCTGGGAAATAACTTGGGCCGGGGCGGCTACCTGCGGAGTCGGGGAGTGATTGCAAACCATATCTCAGGCTGCCTCCTCTCAGCGCTCGCTGGCTGACAATATGAAAGACATTACGCTCTACATAACCACATTAGGGAGCCACAAACACAATAAAAGCAGGGCAAAGAGCATAAAACACGGCGAGCAAATGGAAGAAGGAGGGGAAGAACAGAGGAGCGAGTGTAAAGAGGGGTCTCACTGGGGGCCCGAGAGGCAGGGAGGAAACATGGCGGGTCAATAGACGGGCTACCTTGAGAGAGAACTGGTACATGGGGTGGATTTTATTGAGGTCGTTCATTATGAAGTACAATAAGGAAGCCCGCGCCGCTGCCGGTCGGTAGTGCTCCCGAGCCTCATTGATTTTGGCCTCTGTCACCTTGGCTTCCTTCACCTACAGTAAAGATGGTGCAAACACAAAGGGAGTCACACACGGACACAAAAAGCGGATACATGCGTGCACTCGGCGCTCGTCAGTCAGCTCATGATGAAATCCTGCAGCATCCAATAAAACGCCCTCCAGTAAAGAGCGGAGCGATTCCAATTTCACGGTTCCAGCCAAAATGTTCTCGCACTGCGAGCAACACGACAATTATCAGACGTTTTTTGTTTTTACCAGCAAATGCCGGCGCAATTATGCTTAAGAAGGAACATCTGCAAAGGCAGCGCTCATCTCCTCGCCGACAGAAGGCTCACATCATCATCATCATCATCATCATCATCATCATCATCGTACAGTACTTTCTCTGGCAGAGAGAAAACACACAGAGATCACATGACCCCAGTCACTGACCAAAGAGAGAGAGAGAAAGAAAGGAAATCAGAGAGAAGAGGAAAAGACCGCAGCGTTAGATTATAGATTATTGGCCCAGAATCAGCCAATAGCCTGCCGGACTTCACCAAACAGGAACGCTCTGTACGTTACTCACCGTTTACATCATGACATCTCATTCAGCATCCACATGTAGAACCAGTATACGCTCTAACATCTGGAAACACTGTCACATCTGCCCCTTTCAGTGACTCTTTGTTTATCGTTTCCTGTTTTATTTTGATATCACTCACTGGCTGTTTTACTTCCTGTCTTTGGTTTTACATTTACATCGACTCATTTATCAGATGCTTTTATCCACAAAAAGGGAGAATAAGGGAACAAACAGTAAATTGTTGTATAAGCACTGAGTTGTTTCCCGCCTCTCCTCTACGAGTTCTTTAATTCCCCTCTACTTCTACACTCGTCCCAGTGTTAGTGATAAACTGAAATCTGTGCTCTGTGATCTGAGGCAGTGACAGGGAGCGGAGAAGTGATGATGATGAAACAAAGAAAAACCTTCTCTTCGATCTCGGCGGCGGTGCGTTTGGTGGTCTCCAGGTTTTCCACCAGCTCTGTGTCGCCCAGGAAGTTCCCGGACGCCGAGGACAGACGAGACAGCAGGTTGTCCTCCAGCGTCTTCAGGGTGATCTTGAAACCGTTCTGCTCCTTCGTCAGGTCGGACTGAGAAACACAGAAACACACAGAAACTTCTGATTCCACATGTCAGACGATTTCTCACGTTCACGCTCAGGTTTTTTTTTTTTTTTTCTTTCTCTGGTCTTATTGTGAAGCGGTGGGAGACGTTGAAGGTGTGGGTCAATATGAGGACATGAATACTGAAGGGCACCTAAAAGGCAGAACTAATCAATAAGCTCTGCATCGGTTATCCAGAGCCATAAAGGAGGCGCTCTGGGCTGGATTAGCCGGCTGCCGTCTGGTTGCCAACATCAAACCTCCGCTGAGCGACCTCAGCCCCGGCGTGATGAGACCGTCGATTCCAGCAAGAGGGGAAGGAGTCTTCACACACACACACACACACACACACACACACACACACTGTGAATCATTTGCTACAGACACTATGGATTTCATTATGAGCCTATACAGGCATCACACACACACACATGCAGCTCGGTCGTAGGGTTTTCCTCACGCCTCGTCGTATGGATTATTGAACCCCGTCGTCTGATAAAAGCTTCAACTCAAACTGTTTCTTTCCGTCTTTGTTCTTGCTGAAAAAAAAAATTAAAAAATGAAAGTGTCTGAGAGAAACTTTCACTGTTTTCAAAGCGAGAGGCGCGGGGAGAACAAAGTCGACAGGGCAGGGCCGCTTCTCTTTATTGCTTCATCCTGCTTTGTCCTTCATTAGAGCTCCTTGTTTCTGCTCAATAATGACTTTGCTTTATTGAAGTTTCCCTTAATAGAAGCCTCTGCGACCTTTTGAATTGTTGTAATTAGGGGAGGGTGGGCTGTTGTGAGATTTGCCTACTCCGGCGTTGTCAGTGACTGATAATAGCTGTGGGGTTTTTTTCCGAGTGGCGTGATCCCTGACAGACGGCGGGTAATAAGTTTCTGGCGGTGCCGTTTCTGCCCCCGTGCAATCACCGGGGGCAGGGAGGTTGGTGGCGTCGGCGGCAGGGGGGTGGGGGGGTGGAGCTGTTCCTCCTCCCTGTGGCATAATGTTGTGATGACAAAAGAAATACTTAGCTGGGATCACGCTGGGGGAGCAGGTAGTTTAAGAGATGACACTGCTTAATTGCTCTCTTTATGACAGTATTTCCTATTGCGGTGATGAGAGGTATTTTACACCATTGTTAAAACTAATTGAGCCTCTGCCTTGTTAAATCGTACACGCTCTGAATTTGACGTTATCACCCACTCCGTAGTTTAAAAGTTCTCCTGTCAAAACTGCACTGAGGGGGAAAAAAAAAAAAAAAAAAAGATTTGATTTGTTGGCATTTTAAGGAAGGAGCTGACGTGCGCTCTCTTCCAGCTCGGAGAGAACGAACGGTCCGAGCGCCGGACATTTAACCGGCGAGCTCTGCCGGTTGCGTGACTCAACTGTGACCTTCTACTTCGCCCGGACTCGCTGCTCCGGAGGGGAAACGCTCTCCACACTCAAACATTCCCAACTGGATCCAGTAATGAGTCCGTTTTTAACGATTAGCTTTCCTCTGGCACATTGTACTTGTAATTACCCTTGCTTGGGAAAAACAAACAATTAACCAGTCAGCAGAACGCCCTAATTGGAATTAAAATGAGATATTACATCTATCATTTTTTTAGGTAAATGATTACCGAGTGCCACGGAGCAGCCCTGTTAAGGTACTTTGGGAAGTGGAGCATTTTAGCTCTCATTAAAGCCGAGGGGCTGGGTAGGAATTGTGCAAACACACACACACACACACACACACACACACACACACACACACACACACACACACACGAGCAGAGGGAGGAGCAGACGAGGTAGTAATTGTGGTAAAAGGGTGTAGACTGATCCCCCCCCCCCCTCGTGCACGCTCCAAAAAGGCAACTTGACATTTTAAGCTCCTTAGCCCGTCGTCTGCTTGGTTAAGTGAGAGCTCTTTCACCTGGTATTCGTCTTACGCCTCAGCGGCGACGCTAACCTCATTAAAGGTGTAATGGCGCCAAGTCACTCGGAGAATATAAACAGGTGCGGCGGGCGCGCGCGCGCGTTCCGCCATCAGTCTGCCGATTGTTATCGGCCCCGGTTTGTTTACTGACAACAAAAAGCCATTCAGCTCTTCAGACTGAGGCTGTGTTTTCATACAGCCACCCCCCCCGCCCCTCCCTCCACCACCCACCTTCAACTTTCAGTGTTAATTAAAATGATAAGTGAGTTCCAGATCTTGTTTTTTCCTCACCCTCCGATCTCAGTGAAATGCTAATTAAACAAGCTTCATTAAATCACATTTCACTTCTTCTCCGTTGGATTCTGCTGAGGGGACAATAGGCCTAAAATAACTCAGGCGTTTTGGTGGGGGTGGGGTTTTTTTTCCCCCTTCCCCCCCTCCCCCTCCATTTATTAAAAATGCTGATTTGTCCGTGGATGAAAGCCTACAGGTCTGAATGAAGCGTTGCCTGCAGAGGCCCGACGCAAACTAGGACGCCTCCAGAAAACCATCAAAATGCAAATAGCATTGTGTTGGAGTAAATCTTCCCGACTCCAAACACAGTTCCCACATTATCTCCCGTTCTGATCTCGGAGGCGCCGCCGCCAGCCACACTGCCCCCCCCCCTCCAACTAACCAGAGACGCATTTAAGGAACAGTGGAAGTGTGTCAATGTGTTGTCTAATTGCCGCGGTACAGTAGCGCCACCGGCCCGATCCGTTTCAAACAGCTGACATGAAAAGAGCGAGAGGCATCATTAGGCGCCGGAGCTTTAATCAGGTGAAGTTTTGCTTAATTACGAACATTTACATTCACACTGTGCGCGGACCGTTGGTCGGGTATCGCAACTCTCTGCCGCTCATTACGTCTCCGGAGTCGGCGGCTGACGGGAAACCCGCCGCTCTGTACACAGTGTACCGAGCCGGCCATTAACTCTGACCGGCCGTGACAGCTTCGGGCTGCAGCTGGCGACGGCGACGCTGATCAACGGAGCGGAACGGCAGCTTCCTCCTCCTCGCGGTCGAGGGTCGAGGCTCCGCACTACAAAGACAATCATTTAAATTACAGAGAGGAAACAGATCTTAAAGCGCCTGGTATCTGCCTCTCCTTTGATTCTGGAGAGGTGGATGTGGCGGCGGGAACATAAACCAGTCTGACAAAGTGATAAAAAAAAAAAAACCCAGATCAAACTCCCTTGAGGATAGCATCAAGACACAATTACACAATTCCTGGAGCTGGATGATAAATGGAAGAGAGTCACAGGAACAGCACCAAGGGTGACGGAGACACGGCGGTAAATTGTTACTACTTCAAAGATAATTAGATTATTTTTGATTTAGGATTAATGGATTATTGCCTGTATGGCTGATTCTTCATGGATGCTATGAGCCATCACATTCAAATATAAATAATTTAGCTTTTGATGCTATTATCCAATGATTTAAGGCGCTAAACGTCACCGGCTCATCAAAGTGTTTGGGTTTTTCTGTTTAAGGCTCTTTGTTGGTTCGGCTTAGAATAAAAAGTGAAGTGTTTGTAGCAACAGGAAAAGGTTTCGCTGAAGAGGAAGGAACAAACATAAAAGATTTCAACCTCCTAATACAATGTGCAGCATTTCACACCTGTAATCTTTGTAACCTGTGATTTAGATAAGTGCTATATAAATAAACTTGATTATAATTATATCATTATAATGTGAAAGAGTCGCTTGTAACGACAAACCCACAGAGAATCAAAGAACTGCAGCTGTTTTAGTTTCTTTCAGCTCATTGTTTTCAGTCGAACAGCTCTGATAAAACATTTAGCAGCTAAAGAGCCAGATGTTTTTCTCAGGAGGAGGTGGAGACCAAACACAGAGCTAACGGAGAGGGAACCCAAACCCAAACTTGACGTTGTTGGAGACACAACTCAAAATGGCCGCTAATGTTACTTCATGTGACTCAATCTCTGCAGCGTTTGCTATAGGGAGAACACGCTCTGGTTTGTTTGCATTTCTTTAAACCTAAAGCATTCGTCCCGGGCGGCGCCGAGCGACAGGCTCAGGACGCAGCGACAGACGGGAACTTGTTTTTTGGCGGAACATTTGCAAAAATTGGCTGATTCATGATCAAAGACGTGTGTCGGCCATCTTCATCAACACTCGTCGTCTTCAGCGTGTTGCTGCAGCTCAGAGGTTGTTGTTGTTGTTGTTTCCAGTAGTGAAGGACATTTTGAAAACAGTAACAGGGAAACTGTAAATAAACAAACAAACAAACAGGCAGGGGAAGTGGACATGGAGGAGAACGCCTCCTAACAGGAAGCTTATACCTACAGCCTACACCTGGTGAGTGGGACTGCTTCTGTAAGCAGTTTGCTAATATGTTAGCCACAATATCTTCATAATGTGATAATATGTCAATAAGAAATAATATGTAAATATTCAAGTGATAATGTGTCAATATTATGACTTTCAGCTTGTTCAGCTGATACACAAACATCAATAACTGCCTCTCTGACCTTCTGGCTTTGTGGCGCAGAACATAAAACAGCTGATTAATTATATCGACGGCTTTGACACTAACATCAACATTATTTCTCTTCACGTGGAGCCGAACTCCAGTCTATAAAAATACAGATGTGAGGAGGATGCAGATGTTTCCACAAAGGCTCAGTAAATGGTCATATGTCATATGTTGCCTTCACAGTCAAAAAATCTGAGTGGGAGATTTTTAGAGCAACACAACTGTTGGCTTTTCCATTTATCTGTCACTTCCTGTATCTGTGAATCATTCCTATTGGGATTATCCAAACTCACTGAAATATTTAAGAGCAGCTACTGGATGAGCAAAAAAAAAAAAACAAAAAAAAAAGACGAACACTGCATTTCCAATTCCTTAGAGAGGCAGCATCTCTCAGGAGGTGGACATTTTAAGGCATTTCATTTTGTGAACTTTTCCACAGAACATACACACACACACACACACACACACACACACACACACACACACACATACACACACATACACACACACACACACACACACACACACACACAAGCGCGCTCTGCACTTAACAGGCCGTGAAAAACAGTGCAACGATGAAGATTGATTTCTGCATTTACAATGAATTGTTTCAATATTGTTATTGCACTCGGGGCAATATGCAGATATGTGTCTAATTTGGGGAATTATCTGTGGGTAAATGTTTGTTTGTGTTAAATCCAACAGCTGAAGAGAAGCGTTCGCTGGAATCTGTGAAGTTCGGTTCAGAAACTGAAATGAGGCAGAACTTCTTGACTGAAAGTTGAGGGAATATACATTCACATTTAATTCAGCAGCACGATTCAGTGCACATTTGAAAGGGAAATCTAATGTTGTGATGAGCCTGAGCTCCACATAGACACACACAGCCATCCAGGGTCCCAGTCTCCCTAAGTGAGGGACCCAAAGCCCCATAATTATCACACATTCACTTAGTTTGCCGTTAATCAAAGGCACCAGCTGATTGTTTTGGAGTCGCGGGGCCCGAACCTGCAGCCTCTTGTGATGTTTAAAGACGCAGTGTTTTCCTGACGACGTTAAAGATGGATAAGGACGAGCGGCAGCGCGACGCGGCGCTTCTAAAGTGAGACTGTTTCTTTTAATTACACCTGCACAAAAGAGATGTGAGGGGAGGAACTCAAAGAGTCCGGCGTGGAGCGGTTGTTTGTTCTCTGATAGCACCTGAACACTGCGACAGATTCGCCTTTCAAGTCGGCTCAGGTTCACTTTTACGTTCCTGCGACATATGATGAGAAGAGATCCGTCACAACTTCCCCTTTGTTGTTAAACGGCTGCATCAGTGTTTCTCTCCGACTTCCTCACCTTCAGCTGTTCCAGGTCGGGTCTCTCCATGCTGACCACCGCGGCGAGCAGCTGGTCCTCCAGACCGTCTCTGGTCACTGTGAAGTTTATCAAGGTGCACTGGGCCTGCAGCTCCGGCTGGTAATGAGGGCTGGCGAGCTTGGTGTGCAGGATGAGGCGGAAGCCGGGGTTGTACTCGCACTCCTTGTCTCCGATCTTTATGTACCTGTGCGGACAAATGAGGGACGGAGGTTTTTGATCATTGAGGGTCGATAAATGGAAGTAAAGATTCTGACCGAAGCCGACACCAGCATTAACAGCAGTTACCTGCCTCTTCCCTCCAAAAACTGTGGTAAACAAAATAATCCTCTGTCTCACATCCAGCACACTTTGTCATCTCACCATCATGACATTTTTGTTTGCGTCAATAAATCCCATTAAAAGACCAAAACCAACAGTACATTACTCTCTTTACACTTCCTGACTTCACTCAGTCTGTGGCTCTGAGCCTCAGGCCCAGTGTTTCCACCCAGAGACACAAGTCTTTAAAAACTGCTCATAAAAATAACCTATAAATATATATAACTATAAACCTCTACACGTGCAGCAGGTGTGGTCTGCAGTTAAAGGGCTCCGCACACACTCATAGAACAGGAGTTATATCCAGTAGCTGCCATTTCTATCTTGTACATGCTCCACTACAGGTGGTCGATCTGCTCTAAAGATCATACCACAATCTTATTGGTTGGAATCACGACGCACTGAGTCTTGATCTACATCCTGTTTCCACTCTGGTTTTATTGTGAAAGACCAGACCGGAAGTTGTGACTCATATCTTCTGTTTACAAACTAATCTCCCTTTCTTAGTTCACATGGAGTATTTGTTTGGACGCATTTTAATTTGAAGGTTCAGTCACCGGCTCGTCCCTCTTCCTGTCGGCCTCCCTGCAGCAGGTCTCTGGTCCCGTCTTGGACTGCAGCTGGTGACGGTGGTTCTGGTTCTGCTCAGGTGGAGAACCGGTTCAGGTGGAGCTGCACCAAACTCACTGAGGCTGCAGAGCAGGACCAGGACTGCTGTCTCCAGCTGCGGTTAACGGGCTAAGCTAGCCATTAGTCCACATACCGGAAGGCGAAGGCCGGTGAGGAGTGACGTACTCCCAGCTGGACGCCTGCCCCGACCCTGATGACCATTTACTGACAAGCGGAGAACATGGCCTCCCAGCTCGGGCGCCACCCACCTGGGGGTCCCAGGAACACGTAATAATTGTGACGTGCAAAGGTCTGGGCACCTGACTGAGTCCGACTCACTCACTTACAGTCTCATGGGTTTTCTGCAGGTTTAACTGTAAGTCTTCTTGGTCTCGCCGATCTGGTCTTGACTTCCTCAGCCCCCCCCCCCTTCTTTAACTGTCATTTCTTAGTGACATTTCAGGCGGTGAGAATTTCAAGCTGGAAGCACTTTGATATCTTTTTATAGCCTCCTCTGCTTTGTAGCATCAATTAGCTTCATTTCACGTCCCAACTGGAGGAGCTCACGGTTGTCGAGCGTTAACATGAGGTTTGAAGAGGAAATGTCATCAGATGACAATTCCTCACATTCCTGACCAGCCTCACAAGTCGGTGCAGGCCGAGCGAGTTCATGAAGCTCCGAGTGTTTTACAAGTAGAAGGTGCACAAAGTTTGGAGCGTTCCACGGTTACTGTTCAATTCCTTTAAAAAGCAACACTGCGTTGAGATTGGCAGATGTTTCGGATCTCTGAATAAACTCAGATAATAAACTCATAATTTCCCTCCACCATCACTTCAGCTTGCCTCAGTCCGTTTCTCCATTCATCATTAGAATGAATTATAACAGATCTCACCTGCCCTTCTTAATGGTCTCTCTGCCCAGCAGAGGTCCAAGAACAGGATCCAGCGTCTCCTCCAGGTTCTCGATCAGAACCACGTCACCTGCTGCCAGAGCTCTTTCTACGGCGTCCAGGTACCTTCAGGGAGAAACAGCAGGATTTCCTCTCGCCACAATCTCATCATAAAAGACACCGTGTGCTCATTTCACGGCGAAGCTTCTTACCCTCTCTGCCCGATGCGGATGACGCGCAGGTCCTCGCCGTATTTGTTTTTGATCCACTTGATGCCCTGCAGCTGGGGGTCCACCATGAGGGGCCAGCGTTGGCAGGAAGTGATAATGGTTGCGTTCTCGGTGGACATCCTGTCGGCAGGCAGCCCCTCGTTTTGCCACGCCGCGATGTCGGCGTCGTCGGTCAGCATGGTCAAAGGGTCCAGGTCAGGGGTCACCGGG
The DNA here is from genome assembly GCF_021018895.1 of Seriola aureovittata. Classification (NCBI taxonomy): domain Eukaryota; kingdom Metazoa; phylum Chordata; class Actinopteri; order Carangiformes; family Carangidae; genus Seriola; species Seriola aureovittata. The sequence goes on from NC_079384.1 coordinate 1,860,962, forward strand.
ATGGGAACCTTACAGGGGATAACGGTGGAGTTTGAATCGTGTGTTACCTTAGAGTCCGGCCTCCAGGTCTCATCCCTCTGTCGCCGTATATCACCAGGCCACTCACCGTCAGCTGACTGAGATACGGCCTCCAGGTGTTGTCCATCAGCTGGATCCTGTAGCGTTTGGTGAAGTATCCTAAGTAGGAGATGAAGGCGGTGATGAGGAGGACGTCGCCACACAGAGTCCTCTCCTGTCTCTTGAAGTTTTCCACGGCCTCCGCCCAGCGAACGTTCTCCGACGCCAGACCCCCCACCTGAAACACAGGGACGGATTCATTTCTCACTTCACCACTCCACTTTCCCCCGCGGGGGTTTCCTGTAAAAATCAAATCTATATTAATCCACGTCTGCCGTCACCGAAGCTCACACTCCTGAACATCAGGAAATCTCCAGAACAACAATACGTTGCTCCCTTCAAGTCCTTTTTTTATTAGGTTTCTATATAGTTTATCACCTCGACTCTTTACCGCAGCAATGATCCGATTTCCCTTCAGGGATCAATAAAGTTCACCTTAATATCGTATCTCCTCTAAACTCGAAAGGCTCCGCACTCGAACACAGACTGTAACTTTCCAGCGTGGAAACACAGAACACTGATATTTGCGACTAACAGACGAGTTCAGACGTTGCTCTGGAAGCTTCCTCTGAATAATTTACATCATCATACGAACTGTGTCAACACTTTCTTTCTTTCTTTTGCTGCTGTCAGCAGAGGATTTACACCCCGGGACTTATGTATATATGTGAGTGTATGTGTGTAAACATATGTATTTTACCCCCCCCCCCCCCGCTGGGTCTAAGCATCAGGAAATTTAGGTCAGCTCAGTTGGAGACCCAGATATGATGATTGGAAAATGCTTCATCAGCGCTCGGGCCTCGGGTCGACGGAGCGCAGCCAGCGAGCAACTCATCCTCACAACGCCGTTAGAACGAGAACAAGAACGGTCGGAGTGACCAGCGGACATCCGAACACGAATCCCAGTGAACCGCAGCATCAGTCAGAAGCTGCTTCAGAGGCGTCTTTCTTTTCCTGAAGGATCCAACGGGCGGTTTGCCGAAAACTATCCCAAGATTCACTGCGTGTCGACAGAGAGCCCGAGAGTTACACTGTTAAATCTAAGTGTTGTGTTTCAGCTCAGTTCAACAGCAGCTGTTTAAACCAAGTGTGTGTCCGGGTTTGTTCAGAGATCTAATAAAGAAAAAAACAAAGACACAACAAACAAGACTAAAAACAGTTTGCGTGTGTGTGTGTGTGTGTGTGTGTGTGTGTATCTGCAGAGGTTTGTACACAAGGAGCATGTGGCACAGGTGGGAAAGAAAAGAAAGTGTGTGTGTGTGTGTGTGTGTGTGTGTGTGTGTGTGTCATTATTGGAGCTGATGCTCTGTGTGACCCCGCTGTCGCCCTCCTCACCAGTCGGTTGGCGAGGGAGATGGTGAGCGCGGTTGATTCTGCTTCCTGTTGGCACTTGAGCTTGTCCGCTGTGGCTTTCTCAAACTTGGCTGTCAGCTTGGCGAGGTTCTCATTAAGGTGCTGATGAGCCACACACACACACACACACACACACACACACACACACACACACACACACACAGAAACAGAAAACAAAGTGGCACTCATTAAAATATGTATACTATAAACAATAAATAATAAATAATACAGCATGATCATAAAGAATCCTCAAAGACAGAAAACAAAGACGACTAAAGAAAGTTGGGGGTGTGTGAAAAGTTGCGTAAAATCCCTCCGTTATGGATTTATTTGGCATATGGAAGCAATTAGCACAAGGACAAACAGGATTAATCGGTGGAGAGGCGCACAGGTTCAGTAGATTAGTTTGAGGATTGCTAATCCCCCCCTGGCTCCGAACCCTATCACCGCTCGACCGATCTGACTGAGGGCTGAAAAAATGACAGCGAGGAGTCACGCCGGATCTTATTAACAGTCGTCACTCTGCAGGGTTTGATGTAAGCCGCGGACGCCGCAGCGGAGTCCCGGGCGCCGCGCTCTGCCGGGGCTCTCCGCCGCTCTGATGTGCTGAATGTCAAACGCCACGGAGAAACAATTATTTACAGCTGCTTTTACCAATAGGGTTTTTTAGGTTGATGGATTTGGTTTTAGATTAATGAACAGTAAAAGCCTTTAATAGCACTTACAGCAGCTTTGTATTGATGAAATGCTGGTGGTTTATCACTTCTGGCACAGCTCGTGTCAACTGTCACTCAAGCCTCGATAAAATTATTCATATCCTGGATTTTGGCGGCGGCTCACGGCCTCGGGGTTCACGTTGTTGTTTTTATTTTGTTTAATTTCTGTAGCGTCGACTTCTTATTATGCTGCATATCTTCAGGGTTCGATAGAGTTGTTGATTCATACTTAGGTGCTGAGATTACCGGCTTTCACGAGTCATTTTTCAGCCCACACTCTGTTTTATGAAGAAGACATCCCACCAGCTAAAGTGCTAAGAAACTCTTTAGTGTTTGTGTCACTGTGTTTTTCTGTGAAATGTCTGGAAGGCAAGAAGAGTAAGTCTTGACTTTAATAAAATGGTGATATAATTTCAAAGAATATATCGTCTGGATTTTCAGATATTGAAATGATGTTTTGAAATAGACGTTCGACATGCGACAAATAAACTTTTTCATTTCCTGCGTCTTCGGTCCAACGCGGCGGCTTACGTTGATCTTGCTCTTGATGGCGGCGAGCTTCTCCTGCGCCGCAGCCAGCTCCGCGTTGGCCTTGCTCAGAGCCCGACGCTTGGGCTCCACCTCGCAGTACACCTCGTAGAACTTGACGATGTTCAGAACCCAGGAGCACAGGCCGGCGGCGGCGTAGGACTTGGAGGCCACCAGGTCTGGCAGGAACTCCGGATCCTGGAGTGAAAAGTGTCAAACGTATCACAAACTCCACCGGAGCCTCGGACTCATCTACAGAGAGGCTGGAAATATTCCTACACTGCCCTGCAGATGTAGTAACTACATATTCACATAATACAAAATTGAGTTAAGACCAAGATTCTGTCTTTCTGACATTTGCTTAACCATTAAAAAATATTTTATTCAACATTTCTCTGCCGCAGAGGGACAGTCAACTCGACAGCTCGCTAATCCACGAGAGCTACATTAAGCTAACGCTGGTGAGACAGGTATTCTTGGAAATGTAGCTACTGTTTCCTTATTTCTCTTTTATTTAAAAAAAGATCAATTCATACATTAGAGATCATTTACATTAGCTAGATTAGCATACATTAAGCTAGCTATTTACAAATAGTGCTGTACAAAGGTGAATACAAAACCCCCCATTTGTGACTAAAATAATCTGCAGATACATCCTCTAGATCCTAGATATTCCAGATCAAAATAGCAGCTTTTATCTTTTTTACTTGGGATGCAGCCAAACAAACATAAATTTCAAAAATGAATGATTTGATTTAAAGGACATAATCACCAAGGTTCTACCTGATGCTTTTACCACTTTATTACCAATAAAAACTGAAAGTAGGGGACAAATAGTCTTGTTGACTCCATTAAAAATCATATATTCAAATGTAACAGAGTACAGATTTATTTATTAGACCAGTTGATGAGTTGTAGAAATGTTAAAGAAAGTTTGTGTCTAACAACTACAACATTTCCACTGCACATTCCCTTCAAGCTAGCATAACAACTCACTGAAGAGGAGCTAACGTGGCTAATACAGGACAATGTTAGAGGATAACAGTGACACAACATTAGCTAATATTAGCCATTAGCCATATTAGCCATGAGTTGCTGCTCATACCACCAAGAGAAACTGCAGCGTAAGACGACCTGAGTGCTTATCGAAAGAGAAGTGTTGTGTTCTTCCTTCTTGGTTTATCGTGCAGACCGTTCACAGGCGGTATCTGTGTTTTCAGGTCACATGACGTCAGTGACTGTGGAACAAAAAAGCATTAAATTAAACTGTTCCACAGCTCGGTTTGACCGGACTCAAAACTTTAAACTTAAACCCAAAAAAGTCAGAGAGACATTACAAGTTAGAAATGTTGTGGTGTTTTTCTCCATAAACATGATGTGACATTGATTTTTGACCACGGCTATTAAATATTAAAGGTCAGACGTTGTTACATGGAGCGTCTCTGGAGGCTGGTGCACACGGTGAATCTATCTGCCGCCCTGACGAACCTCGTATCTGCTCCACTGAACTTCATCATCGGGGCGGCCGTTAAATCTGTAACGCTTAATTAACTGGTTGATTTTCTCCGGCTGTCATTTGGACACTTGGCAGCCGTAATGCGTCTCTGTCGCTGTAATCACGCCCCTGCTGAATTCATGAATTCTCAGCTGAACCCGCCGAGCGCCAGGCGCTGCACGCCGTTAGCGTCGACTTTAATGAGCAACTCACCTGCAGGTAAGGCTGAATAGCTCTGAGACAAGCCTCTGGGATGTTCTCCTTGTTGAAGTTTATCAGAGAGTCCAGGAACGCGTCCACCTTGGCCATCATCACCTTTGCCGCCTTCCAGCTGCGGTCCTTCGGGACTTTCCCTCCGGGCGCCATCAGGACCATGACCGCTGCTGTGACGTTGGTCACCGCCGCCACCGGAGACCCGAACGACTTCAACTCTGTCAAGTTGTTCTGAGGTGGAGAAGATAGAGGGAAAAATGAAAGAGCTGTGATTTAATTGAGTTTGAACGACTGCGGTCTGCTGGGGGAAAAAAGAGAGAGGGAACGGATTAGAATAAAGGAAGAAGAACCTGTGCTGACTTTGAGACGACAACAGAGAATACTAATTAGGGCATCTTTAGAGAGCTCTGAGCGGTGATTGAACTGTCTGTTCTGCTTGTTTGAGTAGAGAGCACCTTTTAAACACAGAGGGTGTTTTTGAAAATCCCCTAGGCTGCTCGTAAACCTACATGGGATGCGAAGATGCAGTAAAACGCCCGCGGAACATAGAAGACATTATTTTAGCAAAGACACGGCTAAATCCTGTGATTCAATAATCTTTTATACGGTTCAAGGTCTGTGTGGACATAACTTATTCCACTGAAGCTGGGAAAACGAAATCAAACAAAGAAAAAAACAACACAAGCCCTCTTAAAAAAAAAAAAAAAAAAAACTAAGAGAGAAAAGTATGATGGAGCAAATCAATAAGACACAGCGAGCGAAGAGAGAGGAACTGACCTTATTAAGAGTGTTGAGGGCGTCCTGAGCAGCCAGGAGAGCCGGTTCAGCCTTGGCCAAGTCCTCCTCACAGTCTCTCTGCTTGCCGCTGACTACCACAGCGATGGCCGCCACCTTTTGCTCCTCCTCATCAGCCACCGCTTTCTCCTTGGACACCTTCTCGGTTTCCACCCCGACGACCTGCAGACGGCGGGGGAGAGTTATTGCTGGGTTAATGGTGGGGAGTTGAGTAAGTGGCTTATAGCTTTCACAGCGTGGACACGCTAAAGAAACAGAATTACTGCCTCCGCCACTCAGACTGGTTCCAGGTCACTTCAAAATATGAACCACTTGTGGGAAATTTTGTCATAATTGCTGTGATAAGTCACACTGACCTTGACCTTTGACCTTTTTACATTTGTGCAAAATCTGAAGAAAATTTCCCTCAAGGCGTTACGGAGATATTGCGTTCACAGGGCCAAAACCGCATTTTGTGAGGTCACCGTGACCTTTGACCTTTGGCCTTTGATCACCAAAACTTAATCAGTTCGCCCTTGAGTCCTTGTGAATGTTTGTGCCAAATCTGAAGAAGTACCGTCATGGTGTGACGGAGATATCGTGTCCAGGAGAACGGGCTCTGGCTGTCGCCGGCGCGGAGGAATGAAAATAACCTTCCAAGCGGGTCGTCCAGAGTTCAGAGACAAAGAGACTTAACATGAATCTACAGGCAGATTCTAATTCTTACAAACCCTTCAGCAGCAGCAAGAAAAGTTCAACATCCAAAAAAAAAAAAATACCCAGAAAACCCTGGTGCAGCGTGCTAATGTTTCCCCTCCGACCTATCAGAGACGGATCCATAAGAGAAGATAAGAGGAGCTGAAACAGATCAGAGGCTTGATCCCATCTCTCTATGAACTTCTGACGCTGTAACTGAGCGGCTTCTCCGCCCGACACCCGGACGGTGTGTGTGTGTGTGTGTGTGTGTGTGTGTGTGTGTGTGTGTGTGTGTGTGGATTATCCAGAGTTATGTGGACAGTGTTTCTGGAGCAACAGGCAGGAGCTGAATTTTTTAAATGTCATATTTCATTTCTTTGAGCCCCAGAAGTGAAGCTCCCTTCACCTCCGTTGATATTGGGGTCACAGCAGAAAAATCTCAGAGGCAGACGAAACAGAACCTGAGCTAATAAAACTCAAAACTGTGGATAACAGAAGGTGTTGTGAGTGAGAAAAACACTTCAACTGTGATATTTTATGTTTTTTGCAGTGTTAGAAAGGAGCATGTTCTTGCCTGAATTAGCTTGTCGGCGTCCTCGTTCTTCTGCTTCAGCTCCACCTCCTGAGCAGCCAGCTTGGCCTTGAGGTCATCCACCTGAGAGAATGAGACATGGGGGGGGGGGGGGGGGGGGGGGGGGGGGGGGGGGGGGGGGGGGGGGGGGGGGGGGTGAGACACTGATACTGCAGCCGAGTCAGCAGATCTGGATCAATGAACTATGGGTCATGTTCACCAGACCACAATGAAAGATACTTCAGTCTTTTATGGCAAATGAATCAGTTTTTAAAGAAAATCTACAGCATATTAAAGTGTAGAAAAATCTACCTTTAATTCAAACTTAAAGGTCCCATGTGGAGTTTTCATGTAAACAAACAGCAGTGGTGCTATTTAAGTACTCAACCTTTATATTACTGTTAGAAACTTAATACTCCAATGATGATTTGCTTTGTTTACATCTCAGTCTTCTGTGTCTTTGCAGGAAATTTACCACTATCAGCTGCTGGTTAATGGAATAATTTTGGGAATTAAATTGCTCCGATTCATTCAATCCTTGATGTTAATATCCCATCAGCTGTTTCATGTTTTTGTGGCTTGCGTGCAGCGTGTTCTGTATTTGTAATACGAGCCTCTGCAGCCAGCGAGAACATTTCTCCCGTGTCGGTCGAGCTCAAACATCCCACAGGGAACCTTTAAAGACGTCGTTCAGTATTTCTGAAGAAAGCTTATTTGTGAGAAGATTGACACCACTCTCATGTCTGTGCGCTAACTACAGAGCGGGAACCCGGGATCCAGTTAGCCTAGCTTAGCATAAAGACTGGGGCTCCCAACAGTTCCAAGGTTTGTCTTGAAGACTTTGAAAACACCCGTGTTAATCTTTAGAGGTGTTGGTGATCTCTGAACGTTGGACAGAGCAACGCTAGCTCCCCTCTTACTTTTAATGCTAAGCTAGGCTAACCACTATGAATGTTCTCGTGTCAAATTCACACAGGAAAACGCACAGAAGACGAAGCTTCTCCAGTTTTCGTCGTTATCGTCGTTTCGGCGTTAATATGAGGGTGCAGTCAACGGAGCGTCGGGCAGCTGCTGACGATAACCTATTTTTGTCTCATTAAATGATTTAAGTAGCAATCAATGTGTATATCATGGGCACTAATGAATCTATCGCTATCATCTAATTGAATCTCTCGGGCGGTTTTGAAGGCCTGATCATTTGTTTGTGTTGTCTGCATCATTGTTGGATCTTATTGGTAATAAAATCTCTGATCGAGTTCGACGGCAATTTAATTGAAACTTAAACATCTTCAGAGCAATAAAGAGGATCCTGAGCCACGGGAGAGCCGAGGAAACGAGCTTCACAAAAGGGTCGAAACGGTTGGTGCTCAGCAGGACTGTGTCACGGACCACACATGTGACCTTTTAATCCGTCATTAGAAGAAAATCTTATTGTGAACCGTGAAGATAAAGGTGTAGAAAAAGATAAATGACATGCGTGTGTGTGTGTGTGTGTGTGTGTGTGTGTGTGTGTGTGTGGGGGAAAAAAAAGCTTTGGGAGCAAAAGCTACAAACAACACACACACACACACACACACACACACACACAAACACACACAAACACACACACACACACACACAAACACACACACACACAGACCAAGGACGGTCATAAAGAGAAATTAAAGCCGTTACAAACTCCTCATAACTCCCGGACAAATAGGGCTCTGCATTACCGTCCGACTCCATCAAAATGTTGCACTGGGGAAATAAAAGCAGACTGTTTTTCATGCTTGTCTTTCAGCTAATTAACAAACAGGAAATCAGGCCAGGGGGAAGACAGTCCTTTCGGCGGTGACGATTCCGCACAAAAGATGCGGTCGAACATTAGACGAGCACCGAGTGAGCCATCAACATGATGAATAGGCAGCGGGGAAGACAGGAGGGAGAGGAGGGAGGGGAGGGGAGGGGGAAGAGGGACAAACTAATTGGTGGGAGACACGGGTGATATTCAGTACATCTGGGCAGCTCGTGTGTTTATCTGCTGCAGACCGAAGACGAAGCAGGAGAACACGTCTCTGTGCCGCTGACGCTCTTCATGAAGCTGCCCACTCACTCTCTGCTGTTAATGTAAATGAGAACAACTGTTTCTTTAGGCAACATGAGATCTGATACCGAGGCAGCAACAACTCCCATTCATCCACATGGGGGGAGACAGAGGGAGCGAGAGAGAGAGAGGGAGCGAGAAGAGAGAGAGGGAGAGAGGGGGAGAGAGAGAGAGACAGAGAGAGAGAGAGAGAGAGAGAGAGAGAGAGAGAGAGAGAGAGAGAGAGAGAGAGAGAGAGAGGGAGAGAGAGAGAGGGAGAGAGAGAGAGAGAGACAGAGAGAGAGACAGAGAGAGAGAGGGAGAGAGAGAGAGAGAGAGGGAGAGAGAGAGAGAGAGACAGAGAGAGAGGGAGAGAGAGAGAGAGAGGAGGAGAGAGAGAGAGAGAGAGAGACAGAGAGAGAGAGAGAGACAGAGAGAGAGAGGGAGAGAGAGAGAGAGAGAGAGAGAGAGAGAGAGAGAGAGAGAGAGAGAGAGAGAGAGAGAGAGAGGGAGAGAGAGAGGGAGAGAGAGAGAGAGCGAGAGAGAGAGAGAGAGAGAGAGAGAAGAGAGAGAGATGGCTTACAGATCAATTCAACACAGTTTGGGATTTCAGTGTTTGGCTTCATCACCGTGGTGACTAAGTATAGCTTCATTCATGCAACAAAGAGACATCTGGCTGTGTGTGTGTGTGTGTGTGTGTGTGTGTGTGTGTGTGGGGGGGGGGGGTGCAGGGGTGGAGGGGGGGTGAAGTCTCATGTTTCCACTTACTATCCTTTTAAGGCAAAAACCATTTTTATTTTTCTGATGCTAAAGTCGAACAAATACATTTAACAGCCACTAACCACTAACTACGACTAGTATTACCACTACTTCTACTTTTTCTACTACCACTATTACTACAACTGCCACTACTGGTGGTTGTAAGTATTAGTAACTATTACCAATTGTGCTATCACTAGTATTAGAAGTACTGCTACTACTGCTACTCCTACTATTACTATTACTTCAAGTACCACTACTGGTGGTGGTTGTAACTATTACTACTTCTATACCAGTACCAGTCTTACTAGTACTACTGCTACTACTTCTTCTACTTGTGCTACTATTACTATTATTGTCACTACTATTATTACTACTCTACTCTTAGTAATCCTACTACTACTACAGCTGCTACTGCAATCAGAATTTCTACTAGTATTAGTAATAATAGTCCTACTAAAATTACTAATTAATAGTATTGATAGTACTAGTACTGATAGTGATACTAGTACTAGTATATTGTCAAAAAGTGTGTTTACTTCAATAAGTGTTTATGAGAAGATGAGTGGGCAGTGTGCTGAATCCACACACACACACACACACACACACACACACACACACACACACACACACACACACACACACACACATACACACACAGATCACACCTCAAGACTAAGGTAGGACTCTACCTCCACAAAAGTGAAGAGGAAAAAAACACTAATGTGTCCTCTGGGGAGCAGATGACTCATTCACTCATACAGCATCTCCACACACACACACACACACACACACACACACACACACACACACACACACACACACACACACACACACACACACACACACACACACACACACACACACACACACACACACACACACACACACACACACACACACACACACACACACACACGTCCTGGTTTATCACCACAGCAGCCCCTGGTGAGTTCAGGATCCTCTCGCACAGAATGTTAAATAACAGAAGTTATAGTGGCGGCCATCAGTGAGGATGCACTATAAACAACAGGGTGCATTAATGGAGGCTGCCGCTGCTGTAAAGTGTGTGCTCTCTAATTAGAGGGCTCCTCAATTACCATACAGCGCCTATATATATGTGTGTGTGTGTGTGTGTGTGTGTGTGTGTATAAGCAGTCTCATTCCTACAGGAAACGTGTGATGGGAAACTCACACAGGACTCAGGGTGTTGAAACACACTGACGTCACCTGTGTGTAAGGGCTGTTTATGCCTGTGTGGCTGTGTGCGGGTGGCTGTGTGTGGGCATGTTTATGCAGAGCGGTGGATCTGCACTGGATACGCTCGCTATGTGAGAGTGAGTACATTCACTCGCACCGTGTCGTAGACCGTTTATAATTAGGGCTGCTTCACGTACAGACCCTGTGCTGCATTATTCATGGAGCTCTCCTGTGCTAAAGCTGCGGAGACAGTAAACATCTTGGCAAATGGATCCAGGTGTAGATATTAAACATGGAAACATGAAATGATGCAGATAAACATTTCACACAACAAAATTTAAAAAGGACAAAAAGGAAAACAGGTGTTTTTCTGCTGGATGTATAGCTCAGTGTTTTGCAGAGAAGAGGAGGAGAAACTGTTTCACCATCCAGAACTGATGGAAATCCTTGTCTGATTGAGTGAAGCTCAAATCCTTTCAAATCAAATTGAATTTCTAGTTAACAAATCTAACATTTCACAAAACCCTATATAGTATATACATTAATGTTGTTTCACTAAATCCCCTCATTATGTAACACACTAAAATGAATTTTCTCTACTTAACAAGAAATGCCAGAAGTGCCTACGACAGGAAACTCTGGATTTATGTCAGAATATAATTTATTCTGACCTCTTGCCCCGTTCCTTATTTTTATTTATTATTTTAACGCCTCAAGTTGTGCTATGTTATTCCAACACGTCAAGCTTGTGTGCTTGTTTTTGTGGTTAGGAAAGGAGCGTTTGTCGTCCATGTGTTATAAATAAAGTTTAGTGTAAGATGCAGATTCTTTTCCTAAGTCCTTATGATTCCTCCTTCACATCTTTCCTCGGCCTCATGACGTTTTCATCGAGGTCGAGGAGCCGTAAAGTGGAAGAAGACCGCAGCCTCGGTCACTACTAAAGCTAACGGCTGTAGCTGGCGAGCTAACCGCCACGCTACCTGCAGTCAGTCACATGAGCTTCCAGGAGCTCCTCTCTAATGTCTTGTTTTCCCTCCCCTGCGTCGTGTTCAGCATGTTTTCAATAATAAGTCAATGGAGAGGGAAAAACAAGCTCGTTAATGTTCAGTTTATTCAAAAGATGAATTTGTCTCATCACTGTCTGCAGAGCGCTGCTCGATAGAGGAGCTTTAATAAAAGTAAACGCAGCTAATAAGCTACGACGTCTTCCTCCAGTTCGGACTCTCCATCCTTCAAAGGTCGAGACTGTCAGAGCCGCAGGTCAACGCTGCAACTCACATCTCAGTGTTCGACTCTACACACAGCAATCACACAGATCACTCTCTCCTCCTCTCCTCTCCCTCTCCTCTCCTCCTCTCCTCCTCCTCCCCTCTCTCTTCCTCCTCTCTTCCTCTCCTCCTCTCTTCCTCTCCTCCTCCTCTCCTCTCCTCCTCTCTCTCCTCCTCTCCTCTCTCCTCCTCTCCTCTCCTCCTCTCCTCTCCTCTTCCTCCTCTCCTCACACTCCTCCCCTCCTCTCCTCTCCTCCTCCTCTCCTCTTCCTCTCCTCCTCTCTTCTCTTCCTCCTCCCTCCTCCTCTCTTCCTCTCTCTTCCTCTCCTCTCTTCCTCTCCTCCTCTCCTCCTCTCCTCTCCTCTCCTCCTCTCCTCTTCTCTCCTCCTCTCCTCCTCCTCCTCCTCCTCTCCTCTCCTCTCCTCACCTCTTCTCCTCTCCTCTCCTCTCCTCCTCTCCTCTCCTCCTCTCCTCCTCTCCTCACCTCCTCTCCTCCTCCTCACCTCCTCTCCTCCTCTCCTCTCTCTCCTCTCCTCACCTCCTCTCCTCTCTCTTCCTCCTCTCCTCTCCTCCTCCTCCTCTCTCTCTCCTCTCCTCCTCTCCTCTCCTCACCTCCTCTCCTCCTCCTCTCCTCACCTCCTCTCCTCTCCTCCTCCTCACCTCCTCTCCTCACCTCCTCTCCTCCTCTTCCTCTCTCTCCTCTCCTCCTCCTCTCCTCCTCTCCTCACCTCCTCTCCTCTCTCTCCTCTCCTCTCCTCCTCCTCTCCTCTCCTCCTCTCCTCTCCTCCTCCTCTCCTCTCTCCTCTCCTCTTCCTCTCCTCTCCTCTCCTCTTCCTCCTCTCCTCTCCTCTCTCCTCTCCTCCTCTCCTCTCCTCCTCCTCTCCTCTCCTCCTCTCCTCTTCCTCTCCTCTCCTCCTCTCTCCTCCCCTCTCCTCCTCTCCTCTTCCTCCTCCCTCCTCCTCTCCTCTCCTCTCCTCTCCTCTCCTCTTCCTCCTCTCCTCCTCTCCTCTCCTCTCTCTCCTCCTCTCCTCTCCTCTCCTCTCCTCCTCCTCTTCCTCTCCTCTCCTCCTCTCCTCTCTCTCTCCTCTCCTCCTCTCCTCTTCCTCCTCCTCTCCTCCTCTCCTCTCCTCTCCTCTCCTCTTCCTCTCCTCTTCCTCTCCTCTCTCCTCCTCTTCCTCTCCTCCTCTCCTCTCCTCTCCTCTCCTCACCTCCTCTCCTCTCCTCTCCTCCTCCTCTCCTCTCCTCCTCTCCTCCTCTCCTCCTCTCCTCTCCTCTCCTCTTCCTCTCCTTTCCTCCTCTCCTCTCCTCGTCTCCTCTCCTCTCCTCTCTCCTCCTCTCCTCTCTCCTCTTCCTCTCCCTCTCCTCTTCCTCTCCTTTCCTCCTCTCCTCGTCTCGCTCTCCTCTCCTCTCCTCTCCTCTCCTCTCTCCTCCTCTCCTCTCATCCTCTCCTCCTCTCCTCTCACAGGAGCAAGTGAGTTTTCAATGTTGGTGTGTTCAGGCTTTAATGCAGAGACTATTATATGCAAATACTGCTACTGCTACAATTACCGGTGATACTCTGACGATGTGATGGATGGAGAATAAATAACTATAACGAGAACAACATGAAAGAATAAAAATAACAGAAATAAATAAAACAGATATAATGATAGAGACAGAAGAGACGACACAAGAGAGATTAGAGGGAAAGTTAAAACAGTAACAGTCTGGTGTTAACATGACAGGTGTATTCTGTTAACAGGAAGAAAACAGTCAGTCAGGACTGAGAGTTTGTAGAAACAGAGTAAGAAGATCGTCGAAAGGCCGACGTGTCAGAATAAAAACAAAAAACAACCACCTTCCGGACAGAAGGGAGTTAAACTTCCTGTAAAGCTTCACATGTAATTAGTAGATTTTTGAAACGACTCTTCAGAGAAAGCGACGACGTGGTGTAAAGACGCCGAGATCGGTTTGATGTGAGAAGTTTGTTGTTGTGAAGTGGAGCTACAGCCTGAACGTCACAGCGGGAGAACAGTCCAGGGGTGGACGTTACAGACGGTCTCATTACTGAGGACAGACACTGACGCTTCAACACATACAGAAACACTTCATGTGCTGCAGTAAATCATTTACATTCTGGATTCTAGAAGATGTTCATCACTGAAAAGCTTCAGTCACCTGCTGATGAAGATCATGAGATACGACACAAAGCTCCAGAACTGCTACTAAATGAACCTTGCGGACGTCATTATGTCAACTGCTGTTTAAACCAGATTTCTGGATGTAAATATCGAGTCATTGGCCTTAAAATTAGAAAATTATTAGTTGCATTAAAAATAAAGGAATTAAATAAAACTTGTTTTTACCCTTTTACTTTTATCTTCTTCTGATTTGTGTGAAATAAATAATAAAATAAAATAAAATCATGAATGAAAAACAAAGAAAATAGTGGAGAATTTAACATGACACATGAAAACACGTGTCTGAGGTGCGACCGGCGGCTGGACCGTACCTGAGCCGAGGTGCTGTTGAGCTTCTGCAGGCCGTTCTCCAGCCGCTCCATCTTGGTGGTGAGGTCTTTGCTCTTCTGACCCAGCAGACTGCGGTACAGCTTGATCTGCTCCAGGAAGGACTTGGGCGTGGTGTAGTTGTAGCGCCGCTCGTCGGCCAGGAACTCCCTGGACGTCTGATTGACGCTCGTGTGCACGTAGGCCATGAATTTACTGACCGACTCCTTCACTTGAGGCTGTGGGAATTATAAAGTCACAGAACTGGTTACTTTGCATTAAGAGCAGATGACTCTGCAGATTCACATGGAAAGCAATATTTCCTGAGGCTCAGGCTCTGAATTCAATTTTGGGGTCTTCCGGTCTTGCTCTTGAAATTAATATCACATTCACTGCATCACGGTGCCTGACATCTGAAATTACATTTTCAGAGCGTGAACATCATTATTGTAGGTGCTTCGTCCCTGTGTGTATATTAAAGCATGAGCCGCTCTCACCTCAATATTCTGCACCTCCTGGAGGAACCTGAAGCTGACCGACTCCAGCGCCTCCTGCGGCCACTCGTGGAACCAGTCGATCGCCGTGCAGTTCACCACCGCGGGGAACTTCCTGCTGCGCACCCGCAGCTTACTGCCCACCGGAGAGAAGCACAGAGCCACCTGTAACACACACACACACACACACACACACACACACACACACACACACACACACACCAAGGTCAGACAGAACTGAGTGAGTCTGATCACAGTCATTTTCTCTTCTCTGTGAGTAAAACAGTCAGACTGAGGGAACGAAGGGGATTCCTGCACTGATACACACTTCTTCATGGTCAAGAGGGGGGGGGGGGGGGGGGGGGACGACTGTGAATTAATTATTTGCAGCTACATCATTAGGCAAATAAAGCCTCCGGTAAGCATGTGAATTAAAGGCGCGTTGAGCTGTGGGCTACGTCAGACTGATTCTCGCTGCTGGAGACGAACAGCTGGCTTGTTGAGAAGCTCAGCCAGATGCTCGGCACCATTAGACTGAAGAAACAAACATGCAGAGGGCACACCCAAAGACACCGCTGACGATGATCGACTGTGGAGGGAGAAAGATTTTACATTTCCTGTTACATTTGTTTTACACGTTACTTTTCATCCAGAGGAACTCGACTTTTCATTTACAGTCCAAATCAGTGCTTCCTTCCTCCTTTTAGGCTTGTTGATAAAATAGGGCGACGTGAACGCTGCATGTCATTCCCCTTCTCTCTCTCCAGGTACTTCCTGTCTCTCTAAACGTTCCCGTCACATAAAGGCATCAGCTGCTCAGTAAAGTAACCGAACTCAGTCCACGCGTGGCCCTTCGTCACAGGTTGCAGATGAATCTACGTGAGTCACAGCGAGCTTTATTTAGGAATCTCTCCTTCAGTTTTATCATCAGCAGAATAATTAATGGTGTTTTCTTTTTTTCGTTGACCTTTGACCTCAAATCACTTCATCCTCGTGGACATTTGTGCAGAAAAGTAAAAGAAGCCAAAATAATAAATAAAATGTTCCAACATGATTTTCTTTCTGTATCATTTTCTATGTTGGAAATCGTCTCACGCCTGTTTAAAGTAAACGCCACTCGTGGGGTCCGGACCCCCACATCAGGAACCGCTGGTCCAAAACACATGAATATTCTGCTCCAAGCTGCGATGGTAATAAAGTAATCAAGATAATAATGCTGCTAATTTTTGGCAGCGTTTTGCAAACTGGTGCAGAGTCACAGGCAGCGACACGTCCTCAGTGACTGGGAGGAATCTTCTCCTCAGCAGCCGCAGCCCCCGGGACTGCTTCCTCATTTATTCATTCTCCAGCCCAGGGAGCTGGAGCTGCGAGCCGGGCGGCGGTGGAGGATGTGGGTGGTGGTGGTGGTTGTGGGGGGGTGGGTGCACACTGTAATAATGACAGGATAAGCAACCCCCCCTGGATCTCCCTCTCTCCCCAGGGGGGGGAACAAAGCGTCCACACGTTGGTGAAATTATCTGCGGCTAAACGGCGGCTTCTCTGCTCCTGCTGGTGATTTATAGCGACGTCCGCCGCTTCCCGACGCGTTCAAGTTCATCTGGAAATGTCAGGAAAGAAAATTGTCTGGGGAGAGGCTTCATCATAGAGCCAGATGTTTATCCAAGTCTGAGGCGTTGTTTTATTTTTCAAATGCTAAATGAGGGTGTGAAGCAGAATGGCACCGCTGTATTAAGAGAGAATGGAGATCAAATACAGACACAGTTGTATGAGAGAGATTAAAGACCCCCCCCCCCCCCCCCCCCCCACCCCCCACGACACCTCCCCTCCCCGAGGAGAGACACTAAGAAAAACTTTTCTGGATGATTAGTGGTGAAATTCACAGTAACAACAAGCACCCGGCGCTGTACTGCAGTTGTCGGACTGGTTCACCTTCAGCTGTCTGCGGACGCGGTCGATGAAGAACTTCCAGCAGTTTTCCCTCGTATCCATCAGTCCCGAGCAGCGGACCTCTGGCCTCACGCTGCCGATGATGTTCTCCACCTCGTCGTCGGGGAACAGGTCAGGGATCTCTCCTGGAGTGAATAAAACGATCCACATTACCGCTGGGAAAAAGAAAACCGGCGAGACTGAAGAAATCAGTCCCATTATTTTCTGCTTGAGAAACAAATGCGTGCGAACCGTCTGATCTCGTCAGAGTCTGAACTGACAGACTCTTGCATCACATCTAGGTGTGTTAACGGAGCTGGTGGCAGCAGGAGTTCATACAGAGAACTCATGCTAATGCAGGGATCTGCTGTGAGTCAGGAGCAGAGCTGTGTGTGGAAGTTTACTTTCTACTGTAGCTGGGAATTGTCAGGATCTAAGTTCAGATCTTTGCGCTTGCACCTCTGCTGAACCTCACGCCACCGGAGGGGCACCTGACTGCACTCACACGAGCAGAAATGCCCCCCCCCCCCCCGCGGGTTAAGATCAGGGCAGAAAATAAACCCAAGTGAAACCAGGAGCTCGCCGCCCTGCCACTGTAACCTTCAGGAGAAGTTGCTCAGAAGAGTTCATGTTAAAGAAATGTGCTGATGCAAGTGATGAGAATGAAATGATGATGAAACTGAATCTGAGCTGTTATTGGCAGAAGCAGCTGCAGGCTGACTGGGACCGTGGGGGGGGGCGGGGGCGGCCTGTGCACGCCATTGTATGATGTATTGTATTATAGTTTCACATTCATTTTATAATGTCAGTATCAATAATATGAAAGAAAAACCTCAACATGTCCTTTCACATTTTCTGGGTCCACACTGCAAAAATATATTATATTAATTCTAACATCTAATAAAACAGAGTTCATAATAAATAAACATTAATAATTCACTTGTTTATTTTATTGGGGATAAATAAAGTATCTATTTATCTTTGTCTTCAGTCAGTTTAAAGGTTTAATGAATGAAAAGGACTTTGCTTCGTCACTGTGGTCACATGGCGGCCGGCTGCAGCCGAGCGAGTACGACTCGCCGTGTTTCCGTCTGATTACAGTTTGAACTCGGCGCTTGGAGCTGCTTTATTAAAACCACAGGGAGGAGGATAAAGGACAGAAACAGGTCCATGAACCCGCTGCCTTCAGGAGGCCGAGTCTTCACCGTCACGCCTCCTCAGCTCTGGAAATCCCCGCCTGAAGATCTCTACAATCACATCTTTAAAATCTCTTCCCAAAACATATCTTTCTAATTTAAATTATTGCTTCTGTTTTTGTTTTATTGTTTTGATCTTATATCTGGGGTATTCTACTCAAGTTTATTTAGTCTTATTTTATTCTAAATACCTCGTTTTACTGCCTCATTTCAAGTTCCTAATGTTGTGATCCTATTGAAAATCATTTAAATCACTATTTATAGAACAAAGGTTCCGTATAAATAACAGTAATATTATTATTATTTCCCAGTGTTTTTCTCTTGCTGTGAAGCTCAAACACATTTCTCAAGGACGCTTGTGTTGTTCACTTTTTCTCTGCAGCAGAAGTCGACAAACTAGCGAAGCTGTTCAGCTGTAGCTCGTTCTGTCAGGTGAGAATGAGCCAGGAAGAAGAAGAAGAAGAAGAAGAAGAAGAAGAAGAAGAAGAAGAAGAAGAAGCACGGTGTGTGAGCTCCTTGTTTCTGTGATTAAAACCAGCAGAGTACTTTATCTATAACATGATATAACACAGTGAAACAGTAGCATGTAGTGTAATAATGAGTGAGGAGGACTGTCAGCTACACAGCATGATCTAAACTAAGCTCCTGACTGAGTTAAACCCCTGAACTGAGCAACTTCAACTAGTTTTAACACCTGTCGACATTGATCGTCTCTCCCGGTGCTGCAGCTACAAACGGCTGCTCTGCTAACACTGGTATCCAGCCAGTAACGCTTAATGTTGCTCCCTTTAAACGTGGACTATAAATGTGCGTGTGGATCTGAGGCTCGCTCGCCATTCCTCACAGCGACGAGCTGTAGCCGATGAGTGATGCTGCAGAAATGGCACCACAGTGATTTGTTGCATGGGGCGAAGCAAAAGCATTTCTCTCCTCACAAAACATGACAAGCAGTAATTAGCGGAGCCTGCTGTTACCCGATGCCAACAGATCGTTGACCAGAACGAGGAACTTCTCATCCGCCACTTGGGCATCAGTCATTAGGAGCACGGTGCCGATATTCTTCACGCCGGCTTTGATGTACAGGGACGCCAGGTCACTCTGGGTGACAGGGAGAGAGAGGGAGAAGTGGGAGAGTGACACACATAATGAGATTGGGCTGTGAGAGGCCTGGTTATTTTGCAGGGATACATGCCGGAGACCTGAGTGACTGTGAGGATGCTGCGGATTAGCAGAGCTGTGTTTACCTACTGTGGGATTATGTCTGTATCTCCATGTTTAAATTTAGACCTCACCTGGTGCCAGAGCTGCATGTAATAAACTTTTAAAGAGCTAAAATGAGACTCGTTGAGGTGGATGTTTTTTGAAACCTTGAGGTCCGTGATGCCGTAGCCTTTTCTCAAGGTAATCTGGAAAACCTCCAGGTTGGAGATGAAGGCAGCCAGTCGGGTCAGACTCTGCTTGCCGCTGCCGCCCACTCCGACCAGCAGAGCGTTGCCCCGTGGAGACTCCAGGATTCGGTTTACGCGGCAGCTACATGTGGGGGTGCAGACAGTCAGAGGGAGGGGGGGTGAGGGAGGAATGAGTGGAAAGGGTGAGATAAAAGATAAAAGGCAGAAGGAGGCGGGATGGATGAAGACAATCTGAGTCATAAACAAACAAACAGGTAGTTTGTGTGTCTCTCTGCTTCCACCACCAGCCTCATTAAGATGCAGCACAATGAAATGGATTAAACATTAGACTCAGTCATACTGTGCTCCTGAGAATCTTCATTAAAACCAGATGAATCCTGCTCTCGTCTCTTCACTTTAAACAGATAAACTGATTTTAGTTTTATCTCTGTGGCTTCGTTTGAAGCTGCTGCCAGAAGAAATAAACAATGACATTTATTAGACGTCTCACCCGGTAAATGACAAGAACCTACGTGCTGCTTGTCAGACCGTCTCCATGATTACACTTCACAAAACAGATAAAAGGACTGACCTTTTCAACAACAAGCTGGACTTGTGGGTAATAACACAGAAAAACAATAATACATTTTCAGCTGTTTTCAAGTTTATCTTTAGGAAATCAGACACCTGAACATTATCTGCCTTCACCTGTCGCCTTCCTATGTTCAGGAAACCGCTTCCTCCCGGTTCAACGCTGCAAGTTTTCTTTGATTTTATTAAAGCTGCTGCATTTTAGCTGCTGTTCACATCACTGAGGGAATAAAGCTGGATTTATTCTGTGTTTTTATCATTTTCACCGAATCCCATGAAAAGCTTCCGACCCTCCAGCGCCGAGACCATCGCTTCTATGGAGGATTGGGGGCGTGGCCTCTTTCAGAAGATGTAAATATCAAACAGATAATTTGTCTTGTTGTGCGGTTGCTTGACATTATTGACAGAACAGGAGGAAGTCTGTGCTGCTGCATTTTGAGGAGGGTGAAATTGTAGTTTTATTTTATTTATGTGTTAGCACTAATCATTAGGTATCATTGTCAACGCTTGCCATACCTGGCTCGTTAGCTTAGCTAGTTGACTAGCGAATTATCCGCAGATGAATTAGCCTTTGTTTAGCCTTCGAGCAAGACACCCAGGCGTGTGCTTGCTGCAGTTATTAAACCTCCTCCGCACTTGCCCATTTGTTTGGATTAGCTGGGAGTTAGGGGCGGAGTCAGGCACCGCCAAGATAGCGACGGCGAAGCAGCTTGAAAACCACTTCTCAAAAGCCCGTGCGTGACGTCGCGGAGGCAGTTAGAGAAACGTAGAATATCAGCAGACTTTCTAACAGAACAGGTCGTCGGCCGGTTCAACAACAAGAGGAGCAACACATTTCTCTGCTCCGTCACTTTGGGCGGCTGTCGTGATGTTGAACAGATTTTCCCGCCTCTGCCTCTGACAGTCTGTAAAATGGAACTGTTAATCCTAAAATACCAGTGAAGCCCGTTGATTTCCTTGACAGAGAATAAGCGAACCGTCAAACACACTCTCTCTCTCTCTCTCTCTCCATGCACACACAGAGTCCCCGGGTCCCAAAACTTCCACTCACATGTGAGCCATGGCGTCCTCGAACAGCACCAGGTTCAGGGTGGCGTTGACCTCATTGTAGCTGTCCAGCACCTCCAGCAGGATTCTGTTGAGGCTGCTCCAGGACTCTGCAGCCATGTACCTGGCCTCCCCCAGCCCACGGGCGAAGTGGCAGTACAGGTTCATGTCCCTGGTCTGCTCCAGAGTCTCCTCCATGTCCTCAGGGAGGGACACACACACACACACACACACACACACACACACACACACACACACACACACACACACACACACACACACACACACACACACACACACACACACACACACACACACACACACACACATTGCAGTGGTAAACATACAGAGCCACACACTACCCCTGTCAGCATAACATTAGTGTTAAGCTTAAACAGTCTGGACAGGGACACAGCTGAATATCACAGCTGCGCAGAGGGTGACCTAGTTCATTTTCACCCTGGCAACTGTTGGGCCCACGAATATTTCACTGGAGAGATTTCGTGTGTGTCTCCGAGGGATGTCTGCTCCCTCTGCAAACCTCCGCTGGTGTAAAGCCGCAGTAGGTGTGATGAATGACTTTTTGGTACAAATATATATATATATATATATATATATATCATGTGCCGGCGCAGTCTTCATTTTCATAGTAGCACTTGAAAGCACTTTCTCACTGAGCGGCGGTCTCTGAAGACGTTTGTGTTTGCATGTAAAAATAGCAAGAAAACATGCTGCATATTGCTCCGTGGCACAGGGGCAAATTGTCATAAGTTTACAGAAGGTGCCAGCTCTGAATAATATATCATGGAGTGGGTTGGATTACCCCCCCCCCCCCCCCCCCCGTGGGTGTGTGTACACATACACTTGTCAGGTTCTTCATTGTGCCATGACTAGTGTGCAGTGCGATGGAGCCAGCGAGGGTAGTGAGGGGAACAGTGGACAGAAAACCATTAAAATGTTTTCCAATTTGCTGGGCTGACAGTGCAGACCCTGACAGCCAGACCCCCACACCGCCCTGATTAATATTCTCTCCAACCCCTCCGTCCCATCACTCCCCCCCCAACCCGCCCAAAACATTCCCTCTGCTCCTCTCCTCTTTCTCCTCGCTGTGTTGGCCACTGATGTCCAGATCCAGACACGGAGCAGGCAGCCTAATGATTTCCCCCGCCTCCCCTCCCTCCCCCCCTCCCGTTCTCGTCTTCCTCCGCTGAACTTTGTAAAAACTCTCACCTCATAGAACTTTTTCACTGTGTCCGCCTGCAGCTTATCAAAGGCCTGGAAGTCCTGCTCCTCCACCAGCTTGTCTCTGTAGACCCGGTTGCACTCGTGCAGGTAGATTTTCAGCAGGTCCGGGGGGGCTTTCAGACACTCGCCGGTACAGAAGAGAATGCCCTGGGCAGAGAGAGGGGGGAGGAGAGAGGGAGGCTTAGACTTTCATTTGGCACATTTACACTACAACAAGGAGGGGAACACAGCACAGTCACTGTGAGCAAATCAATGGATATTGAGTGGACAAGCTGTTACTAGGTGTGTCAGAGAAACTGAGGAAATAACGGCAGCGCTGTTCTTTCATCTCAGCGCCACGTACTGGAAGTACTGCTGCATGCGGCGATAAGTTCTGTGGGCAGGTGCTGGACAGAAGAAATGAATTATGAAGAATGGAGGAATGAGTCTGCGTCTCCCTGTGATGCTTCCAAAGAGTCTTTATACTCAAACAAAGAGTAAAACCACGTCTGAACCCACCGCCTTTTCATCTTATACATTTCCTGCCTGTGAAGTGCCTGAAAAATTCACACCGACGTGAACAAAAAGCAGCGTGCGGGACGTATAAGCGACTAACGCACTGCACTTCATAGATGTGAAAATGACTGTCGTGTAACGACTTTTAATGATCAAGTAAAGTGATGACTCATCAGCGTCTGAAAGCAGCTGTGTCCCGGAGGCCGAACCCAAACGAGACAAACGAGACAGTGTGGCCTACGGAGGATTTCCACTTTGTGCCACCAGCTGTGTCCGGCCTTACCGTTGCATCGCCTAGCAACCTTAACAACATGCAACCTTTTTTTGGTCGTATAACAGCTGTACCGTGAGCCGTGTGACGGAGCTGCAGCCGGGCTCTCTGTCCGAGTCGTTTGCTGCTGTATTATTTTCTTTACCGACGCGCAGTGAATCTTGGGAAACGTCGGACCGCCTCTCGGATCCTTCGTTGCCCATGAAACGGCCTTTGAAATGGGACGGCCTAGTCGACCTTCAGCTGCAGCCTCTGAGTTGAGTCATGCGGCAGATGTGGAGATATTTGACGTGCTGCAGGAGCTGCATTAAAAAAAACTTTTAAAAAATCAGGGAATAACCAGCTTCTTTATAATTCATGTATATCTCCACTTCATGGCAATCCATCCAGTGGATGTGACGATATCTGGGTCAAGACCAACGTGGTGACCAACACTGACACGGCTGAATATAGATTTGTGTTTTCCTGCTACTTTTCGTCGTCCTCCATTAAGAAAAAACAAGAAAATGAAGACAACGAGCAGCTGAGTGTTTGGGGGACGATCGATGATTGATGATTAATGCGTCTCTGGAGGAGCCGTGTGTGACGCGGTGGCTTCCCCACAGGCCCGGGCGGCGTGTTCTGGGCTCCTCGCAGAACAGGTGCCGTATAGGATGAGGAAGGGGACGGACTGGCGCCCAGGCGCTGTTTGTTCCCCTCCGTGCACTGTCACCCAGGAGGCTGAGGCAAACAGATGTTGTGTGTTTCCAGCCCCAGAACTTATTCTAATCAACAGAATCATCTCCGGGGGTAAAGCCAGCTGAATCTGATCTGCCTTCATATCTGAGCCCAGTGAATGTGACAATTGGCTGTTAAATCCACTGTGTAATGGTGCAGATGGGAGGTGTGTGTGTGTGTGTGTGTGCTGAAGATTCAAACTGAGCCAGAATTATTGCCGCTTCTCTAGATCTACAAAACATCAAGATGTTTTCCCCCAAGTATGTGTGAATGATCTAATCCTTTGACTCTTAATAGATCTGTCTTCTTCTACTCCATTTCACCGCTTAATGGCGTCAATCACGACACTCTGCATTTTTTTGTGTAAGAGTGCGCCTGAGCAAAACAAAACACCATATGGCGACTCCACGCAACAGTCATACTTAGTACGGATCGAACTAACAGCACAGTCCTAACAAACTGAGATGGGGGGGGGGGACGACGACTTTGTTTTCCTTCTCTCCAGCCGACTTTGGCAGAAGATCTCCAGCGCTCTGTCCCTGATCTTTCGACGCTTTGTTCAGCTCGGAGGAGAGGGATTAGAGAGTTCTGGGTGTCGGCATGTATCTGTCTGTCTGTCAGCCAGTCTGCTGCGGGCGCACTTTCCTCATAGCCTGACAGCTGCTCCGAGCCCCAAACAATGCCCCCCCCCCCTAAAAAAAAAGAAGCACCCAGCTGACTATCTGCGGAACATCATACGGACATATTGTACAGTCAGTACTGTTCGGCTTCAGACTCTCTTGTGTACTCTCTTTCTTTCCTTTTGCCTTGTCTCCGTCCTCTTCTTCCATCCCCCCCCCCTCCAAATCTCCTCCCTCGCCTCCCCAGCTTCGAGCTCATTTAGGCTGACGTGGGGAAGACAGGCCCACAGATATGCCCGCTGGTCATGGCAGAGAACGAGCGCTGGCGAACAGAGCTCTTTGACAACGCTCCGGGTTTGATGCCAAACTGTTTGTCTTGCCCTGTTAGTGTTTGATTCGACCACTGTACATCACTCAGAGCACATCTGACTTAACAAACACAGGGCGGGACGATGAGAAACTTTCTATAATACAACACTAACCTGGGGCAAACAACAACAACAACAACGACAAAAACAACAACAACGACAACACAACAACAACAACAACAACAACAAGGGCCTAATACCAGAAGAGAGACTGACTCATGTGGATCACAGATCTGTCCTGGTTCACTACTTTGTTTTGTTTTTGATTTTTGATTTTATTTCCTGTTTTATTTTGAAGGGGATTCCCATGTGTGTCTGTGATGTGTTCAATCTCCCCTTGTGTGTATTTAGTCTCAGTCCGTCTGTTGACATCCTGCTGTATTCCTGATGTTCTCCACTGTTGCTCCTGTTCACCTTCATTTTGGACTTTGAGTTTTTGTTTCCTTTTATTATCATAGTTATGGTGAGACATGAGTGATGGCATTATGATAGGTGACGCCAATGGTTACCCTGTGTATATATAGAGTTATATATTTATTTATGTAATTTTTTTTCTCTGTCTTAATTTTATTGTTTTGTGATTATTATGATGATCATTTTTATTATTGTTACCTCACCTGTTTACGTCTTTGTTCTGTGTGATGTTAAATTACAAAAAATCAATAATCTCAACACTCTCATAAAGATGCAACCTTCAGCGCCGTCTGGACCTGCTTCGTTTGTCGCATTTAAAAACACCTTTAAAGAGTCACACAGTCCCTGAGTTCGTCTCTCAGCCTCATTAGACTTGATCATAATGAACCAGTTACCTTTGGCTGCATCTCCGAGCTGCAAAGTTTTAAAGACAAAAAACAAAAAAAAAAAACAAAGTGAATCACAAAAAGTCGGCCAATTATTTCCGCTGAGGTAAACATCTGAGACGTCAGGCCAGAAAAACACTGAGTGACAGCTATTTAGGCCTCGTGCTGGAAAATTAGAGGAAGCGTTTGTACTGTCACGCCGAATACTTTCCCACTTCTGAAGGCTCAAAAGCACAGATGTAATGGTGGGGGAATTACAGCTGAGGCAGAGCTGAGAGCTGCGAGGCTGCTCACCTCCCTCCCGCCTCTCCTGAGGTGTGAGAGCCAGGAGCCCAAGAAGTTTGCAGAGAAAAAAAACTTCAAACGAGCTCCAGGAGTCAACTGCGTGGCTTTCTCTGCGATCTCTCTCCGGGTGGAGAGAGGAGCGGCGAAGAGAGCTTTGACATTGTTTCCTCTCCGCGGTTATTGGACGTCCAGTCACGCTGTGCAGAATGGCCTCTTCAAACACCGGCCTCAAAGTGTTATGGCGTGGCTAAACTCCCCGCTGCTTGAAGGCAGTGTTATGTGTGATCAAAGTTGTGAAAGGAAAGTCTTGGGGTCATCAGGGCTTGCGCTCAGGGATGGTAATTATGCTTAATCTCAAAGTGCAGAAGGCTTAAACCTGGTACAAAGCAGCTCATTATAATGGCTAAAATCCAGCAGTCATACTAGGAATGCCTCAGCTTGTTTAAAACAAAGTGCTTGTCGGAGGCTCTTCTTTCTTTCCAATGGCAGAAAACTTTCAGAAACAGAGAATCACTTCCAGAACAACACGGTGACTTTCCAGGCGTGGCGCCTCGGGTGTGAAAGCAGACAGGGTGTGAACTTCTTTCTCAAGTTCTCTGTTTTAAACAGAGTCATCACTGTTTGTCATCTGGGGACTTTTACTGTCTGTACAAAAAGATTTCTACGGTTGAATCTGGTAACTGTTGGCCTAACCCTTTCACTGGAAACGTTCATTTTACATCTCAACAACTGGATGGATCGCCATGAAATGTGGAACAGAGGGTCAGTCTCCTCTCACGATGATCCCTGAGGGGAACTCACGTAAAGTCTCCCGTGTCCTCAGGTGAGTCGGCATCAGTTGGCGCTGAAGACTGAAAAAAAAGTCCTGCGGTGTGAAGTTACAAAGGAGAATCTCTGACCAAACTCTCAGCAAATCAAGCTGCATTGTGGGTAATATAGGTACAAGGTTATGACAAGGAAGAAGAATGAACGTTTCCTTTAGCGCCATCATCAGGTCATCAAGTTTTAATTTGTCCAATACTTTGGTTTAATGAGCAAATAGAAAGTATCAGCTCTAATTTGTGTTTAGTGCTCAGCAGCAGATGTTAGCATGCTAACAGGCTAAACTAAGTGGTAAAAGATTTTTTACCTGCTAAACATCTGCACCAGGAGACTGTTCGCATGCTGACGTTAGCATTTAGCTCTAACTACCCCTTTAGCTTCAAGTGTTGTCCTTTCATCCACTGTTAATATGTAAAATATTGAGTGCATGTCGGTGTACAGAGAGCAGCATTGTGCATTCTGTACATACAGCACAGTCGCAGTATAGCACGAGCCCAGAGCTGACTCCTGGGTGGAATGATGAAAAATGAAGTTCCTATAGCTGAGTGGCTTAAAGCATTAATTATACAGCCGAGTATGTTAAATGAGAGCGCCTGCCCTCCATGAAACCGTGGAGTATTCTGACAGAAATATTGCCCCAAAAGCTTCTCCCTTGACAGCCTTCCTGCTCTGATATTATATTCATTTAAATACATTAAATCATCACTAACACCCATGGAAGTGCAAATCCATTCTATTTTCTGTTACACTTATTTCAGACTTATTTCTAGCTTTCAGACCCCGGCTCTTAAATCAATAATCATTTAGATGAGAAATTAGTGACAGAAGCCTGGCTCTTTCCACATGGGAGGCAGAGCCACAGAAACAGAGAGAGAGAGAGAGAGAGAGAGAGAGAGAGAGAGAGAGAGAGAGAGAGAGAGAGAGAAAGAGAGAGAGAGAGAGAACGAGAGAGAGAGCGAAATATCCAACTCCTTGTTTGAGATGGAAAAGGGAGAAATGTGAAGAAGCACACAACTTCTACCACGTAACTTCTGAGATGACGCAGTGAAAATCTGAATCTCAAACTTATAAACTTGCACATTTGCCGTGTGTGTGTTACCTGGAAGATGTTGGACAGGTCTCTCAGGTTGAAGATGTAGTGGAACTTGACCGCGGTGGGGAGGAAGGCGGAGGAGATGCGCTGGTGCAGGGCCAGGGCCAGCTGGACCAGGGTGGGGCAGCTCTTCTGCAGGGCCGCGGCGAAGCCCTCCCCTCTCAGGTGCCGGGACAGGATGGAGGTGTAGATGGTGCTCAGGGCCTCGGCTCCAGGGAACGACAGGGCGAACACAGAGAAGTGGCGCTGTGGATGCAGACAGAGCACAGGACACGGCGGCGGTAAATGTGCTGCTCCTCGCTAATGATGCAGCCCGTCGTCTTCTAGACTAAAAGCAAAGGTCACCTTGTGGGTGTTTGCAGCAGTAAGTGGACGGGGACTGTCACTCAGTCACATCTGCCTTTTAAATTCAAATGTGACGACGCTCTTTAAGTTCCACCAGTAATTACGACTGTCCTTTGGAAAAGTGGTTCTGGCAGTTCAGTTAAAGTTGGACCTTCAGTATTTCAGTTATAAGTGTCTTCCTGGTCTCTCCTGTCGCCACAGTGTGACGGGTATCTTACTGAACATAAACGTCTTTAACTTTAGTGATTAAAAACAAAATTACAACATAAACATAAATCTTTTCAATCAAATGGGATTCGCTGAAATTTGAAGAATTTCATTTTAACCTCCGTTTTAACTTTAATATGTTCTCACACAGAAATATGTCACATGAAGAAGAAGATGCCTGAAAGTCCTTCTCACTGTGACTTTAAGGAAAAGTGACGAACACACAATACGTGCTGCATGAGACATTTTACAGTGTAAAAATAAACGTGTCAGCGCTCCGGTGGACCAGCTGTGTAATGGAGAAACCGCCTCTAAATGAACTCAAACACATGCGTCAAATGGTCGAAGATCAACACGTGACTCTCCAACATGCCCCACACTCCGCCTGATGACAACAACAACTGCAGAGCTTGTTTGTTCAAACAGCTCAGACCTGTGACCTTTGTGTGACCTCTTATGGTCAGGCTAATAATGACCATCCTCTCCCAGCAGCACAGCCAGCAGTAAGGTTGTGCATGCAAACTGTGTGACCTCGACGCTGGAGACCAGTTTGTCCTCAGTCGCTGTGTGTTTCTTTTTCTTTTTTATATCTAACTAACTAACAAGTATTACCACCGAGCTCCACTGTCGTCTGAAAACTATTACAATGAGCTGGGCGACTGAAAATAGTCCCCAATAAATACTACCGACGTTACTGAGCCTTTTAGAAATATGAAGCTACATATTTGTGATGCATTTTTAAAGATTTAAATCTCAGCAATGCACAGGTGGAGTTGTGACTGAGTGCCTCAGACATGGAGGAAACGTTTAGGCCTTCTGATGTGATTCGCAGACAATCAGAAAAATGTAAGTTAATGTCACGCTTATCCTTTAACAAGAGCGTCACATAACGAGGCTTTAATCATAAACTGACATGAGAGACCCTGACACCAGGTTTCTCTCCACGCTGGTTGGGGTTGGGATGATTTGACCAGGGTTTTTCTTTACCCTCAGAAGTTTTGATACCTCACAGTTCAGTCTGAGATGTTGCACAAACAAACAAATGAATAAGGAAATAACCGCCCTCGGGAAAACCAATGTAATTTCCTAAATGGTGAATTATGTCGAAGCCTTTTTCTTAAAGTTTAGTCAAAATCTAATCAACCAGTCTCTGCATGAACGCCCTGATGAATGAACAAACAAACGCTCGCGCAGAACAAAACAAACAATGTGTCGGTCGGAAAAAAATTACAAATGAATAAACAAATGGGAAAAGAAAAGCACATAATGTCCCCAAATTTAATAAGAGGAGGCAAATATAAAGATTTTCTATGATAACATGTGCAAGAGGAATTAGTGCACATGTAACCTCAGCAGTGTGTTGCATAACCAATGGAACACGATGTGCTGTGAAGACATGCTGCGTGTGTGTGTGTGTGTGTGTGTGTGTGTGTGTGTGTGTGTGTGTGTGTGTGTGTGTACCTGCAGCCGTGGATTGATGGTGAAGCTGCCGGCTGTGGGGTTCATGCAGGACACATATTGAACGTTGTGTATTTCCTTCAAAAGCAGTTTATTACGGTCGTACCTGAGAGTACACAGACACATGAAGAAATCATTACTTAACAGCCTTGCATGCACACAAGCTCTCTCTCTCTCTCACACACACACACACACACACACACACACACACACACCACACACACACACACACACACACACACACACACACCTCTGCTGATATGGACGCCTCAGCTCCTACTTAAGCTGGCGTGGCTCAGTAGCATCCTCCCTCCTCTCAATTTCATACCTGAAATCCTCCCAGCATATCTCTAATGGGCTGACCGTGTCTAAGCCAGTCGGCCTGTGTCTGACGCAGTGGAACCATGTTCAGAATGGCCTCAGTGTGTCAGAGAGACGAGCAACAAAATCCTTTTAAGGGGAATCACACAGCCCTGCTCTCACATTTGACTTTTGACTCTCATAAAAGTTGCAGCATATTGATAGTGAGGCGGGAATCTGTCTGGATACTGAAAGGAGGGAGTTTTCAGCAGAAAGGCTGTTTGTGTGAATTATGAGGGTGCTTCACCTGTCAGCTGCAGGCGCTCCATTATCTGAATCATCTTCTATGTTAATACATGGAGAAAATTGTCTGACTGGTCATCGTTTAAGCAATTACGGTGAGGAACAGTTCCACGGCTGCTGTGGTATTTTACAGTCCAGGCATAATGTTCCTCTTTCAAACAGCAAACGTTGGCTCATACATACACATACTGTGTGTAAACCGCACAGCTGCATGCTAATGTCAGAGCCGTACCAGTGGTGGTAGTCCATGTGTTGGCGTATGAGTGTGTGAGGCTGCACCGTGCCGTATGCATCCACCTCAGGCATATTCATGTCGTCTATGAAGTAGACGAGTCTTCTGCTGCCCGGAGGTCCGTAGTTTCGCCCCGCTTTCTTCTCCAGGGGTTTTTCCAGCACCGCTGCAGGAGAGGAAGGAAGCAGCAGAGATTAGGAGAAGAATGTGAACTGAGAACGGTGTGATCTCATTCACAATATCAGGAGTAGTTTAGGTAATGTGGCAAGGATCTGTGTTTTAACTGGTAGAGGCCAGTGGTCCCAACCTGGGGGTCAGGACCCCCCGAAGGGTCACAATATGGATCTAAGGGGTCGTGACATGTTTGATGTTTAGGAAACAGGAAAAAAACATCTGGTATAGACGGATTTTCTGTTGAATTTTACCAAACATTTTGTTTTTTTGTCTCCTTTTTCATTCAAATCACAAGATGCATCTGAAATAACTGATTCCTTCTTATCTCTATGTATCAAGCTATAGTTTCCGGGTAAATGTAAATAATCTCCTTCAGACTTTAGACCTATAAGTTTAATTAATTGTGATAATAAAGTATTAACTAAACATATAAACAAACGACTGGCGAAGGTTTTATCAGATCTGATGCTTATGAATCAAACAGGGTTCATTAAAAATAGGCAATTAAATACAAATACAAGAACATGTTTAGGCATAATTCAGTGACAGCTGTTGATGTTGAAAAAGCACATGATGGTCTTAAATGGCCTTTTGTGTTTTGTAATTTTCCAGCTGAAATTATAAAATTATATAAGAAACAGAAAAAAATGAATTCTGCTTCACGAAAGGTTTAGTTTTTAACTTTTCTTTGCCTTTTATGTTTGTATTTTGGAAAAAAGTTTGACCTTTTAAGGCCAGCTAACTGCTAACAGCTAATGGCTAACAGCTAATGATGTGCTATTATAGAAAATAATAGACTCCACCAAGTCCATTATCACGTATTGTGTTTGATGATGCAACCTGGGTTCGGAGGAGCCGGGGATCGAACCGGCAACCTGCTCTGCATGTTTCCTACAGCCAAGGAAACAACAGCAAAACTGAAAATCATCCAGTTTTTAAACTGCTGTGGAGTCAAGTCGTGTTTTTGTTTAATAGTCCAAGATCTCAAGTTTGTCTCGGAGGGTTTCACAGAGACACAGGCTCCTTACCTCTGACTCACCACCCACATCTTCAACATTAACAATAGATTCTGCCGAGCGAACAGTCAACAAATAAGAGACATCGTCTTCCTAGGTTTCTAGCTACATCCAAGAAAGAGCAAAAGGAAAATGGCCTTAAAAACAAGGATGAGCTCAACCCTCGATTTACAGCAATGACACTTATATTATGGGGCACGGGGCAGGACGAGGGCAGACAGATTCAGGGAGGAGACTTAATGAAAGTAAAGGTGATCAGCATGACAAACAGTCCGGGGGCAGGAGGACAACAGAACAGCAGGACTGCAGACTCAAGATCCAGCATGTTGATGGGATGGCTGAATAAGGATGTAGCATGACCCTGAGCAGCTGAGACATGATTTAGTCCCGGAGCTCCAACATGAGGATTCCCACAGAAAATGTTGAGGTGAGACTGAATGAGAGGCGCAGGATCTGGCAGGAAGACAGTCAGCTCAGAGGCAGT
Source organism: Seriola aureovittata (assembly GCF_021018895.1). Lineage (NCBI taxonomy): Eukaryota > Metazoa > Chordata > Actinopteri > Carangiformes > Carangidae > Seriola > Seriola aureovittata. The sequence continues at coordinate 1,893,080 of NC_079384.1, forward strand.
AGCAGGCAGACAGCTGCCTGTCTGTGAAGCGGGCCAGGGGCTAGCAGGCATAACACTAGCCTTGGAAGCAGGCCAGGAACAAGCCAACTGGATGCCAACCAACTTGGAAGCTGGTGGCTAGCAGATGCAAAGCTAGCTGACTTGGAAGCATGCTGAGGGCTAGCAGGCCCAACGCTGGACTGAATGGAAAGCTGCTTGGCTAGCAAGTCCAGATTCTCAGTTCAGAGCTCAGTACTGGTGATGTACAGCTACAGAGCACCTGTCAGGTAACAAGGACCAGCAACAGGTACAAGTGGAAGAGGCTGGAACGCACATGTAGAAAGCAACATTGAAGATCTCAGCGAGAGTGAGTGAAACTGGGTTTGTATAAACAGTGGGAAGCTGACAGGGAATCAGGAACAGGTGAGCAAGCAGGTATAGAGAACTGTCTGAGGACATCTGGTGGACAGGTGAGGAACAGCACGTCTGATCATCAACCAATCAGAAGCTATCATTTTCTACAGCAGGTGTATAAATCCTGTCACATGGTTTCTACCTTGGAGCATAGCAGACGTGGTGTAATAGTTGAAGGGGACGTTTTTAATCATGTATTTCTCCGCGTCCAACGATCCCAGTTTGTCCCCGACCAGGACAGACTTCCCGGTCCCGGCGTTCCCAACCAACATGACGGGTCGACGGCGCTCCAGGAGGCGGTCCATGAAGTAACGGACTCGAATGGTCTCCGTCGTGTGGACCAGACACGCCTGTGCATGGGAGACACACACACACACACACACACACACACACACACACGCACACATTATTATTTCTACTAAATAATTAATATTTTGTCCATAAAATATGAAAACGCGGTGAAAATGCTCGACACAAAAATATAAAACAAAATCTATTTTACAATGAAATAAAGCAGAAAAGCAGCATCGTCACATTTCTGAAGCTGGAACCAGGAAACATTTTGCTTTTGACAAATGATGATAAAGTCAATACAGATGTTGAACACTGTATCGGACAATATGAGCAAAGAAAAACAAACATTAAATTATTAAAGAATTGTGATAAAGACTGAATGAAACATTTTAGAGTAAAAAAAAAAATTTAAATAAACTCCGCCCCCTGGTGAACAAACCAATGACCTCAACCGAATCTTTGGCATCTATCTACTGTAATTTACTGTTACTCCTTGTCATACAGATACGCTGTCAATAATATTGATTTTGGGTCTATAGCTTTATAAACACTGAAATAATATGCTTAATTCATAAAAGTGCTATATACGTTCATATAAAGTTGGTACGGCTGAAATGTGACTATAAACTAGATACAGAAGAACAGTATAGCATTTAGCATTTAGCATTTAGCATTAATTTGGAGTCACACTTCTGGAAAGTTAATAAACATTATCCTCATAAACTCTGTTGCTGCTTCACCGAGTCATGGCGAACGAACTCGGGTCTCACGCTGCTAAACGCTCCAGCTTCCTGTTGACTGTGTCAGTGTGTCGTTTTTATCAAAGCTTAATGGTGGAATACAGATGTTTGTTGCAGCAGCTGGAAACAAGTTGTTTACACAGAAATATTAACTGGTTAATTGGTTGTTGATTATTAACTCCTGTGAAATGACTAATTATTAAAGCAAGAATAAATCCAGTGGATGAAACCTCGCCGTCGTACCTGAAGCGGAGTATCTGCGTCCATCTCGAACCTTGGCACCATTTTGGACCAGGGTTCGAACTTCTTGCTCTCTGGGTCGATGTAGTAATCAAACACGGTGCCCTGCGATGGGAACTTGATGGTTTTGAACTCGGCCACCCACCACTTGCTGAACTCCACTCTGTAGTCGACCACCTGCTCACACAGAGACACAGAGGGTCAATACTCTAAAAATGACTTCCCCCTCTGCTGTTTCTCCTCCATACAGTAGCTATGGATCTGTGCGTTTGATTTACTCCGGTGTGAATACAAACCAGGGGACAAATAAAATGGCAGTAACGCAGAGATGCAGCCACGGCAGTTGAAGGGGAGAAAATGAGAGATGGCAGGCCCATCTATCCATCTGTCTGATTCAGACAGTGAAGTAGCCTCATCACCTGCTGCCTGGCAGCTCCTCGCCTTCCTCTCTGCCTCCCCACCCCTTGGTACCTGTCTCCTCTATTCACTACCAACTCTCCAGTCAATAAAACCACTTAGCATTTAAATGCATTTGTGATGGGAAAATAAAGTGGAGTACATTTGTACCAAGGGGAGAGCAGTTTTATCCCATAACTTAGATGGACGCGCTTACTGTACGCCACTAACTGGATTGCTTAGCAACTGCTCGCCACGGCTCTGCTGCTGATTTAAATTCAGCCGGTCTGTGTGTCGCTGAGCGGGAACGCAGTCCACTTCATTTTCAGATGGAGATCTCTGCCATTTCTTCAACTGAGAATAACTTTCAAATGACTTTTCATAAACACAGACACGCAGTTGAGTTGCATAAGAGTCATCGAGGCTTAAATAATACCGAAGGAATACCCATAATGCAAGTGCAAGAAATTCTTTCAGGAAGAAGTTACGGGGAGGGCAAAAAAAAAAAAAAAAAAATCATTCAGCTTTTTCAGTTACGTGCCATTCTTTTCCCTCTTTATGCAACCACTTAGTAAGCGCCTCACACGCCCAGAGGCCCACACAGTACCTGGTCCTGGAACATGGCTCCCCCAAAGGCCCAGACCGCAGCAAAGACAAAATAGAGCTCATAGAGTTCCTTGGCGCAGTCTGCCGGGGTGTTTTCTGGAGTCAGCAGACACTCCAGCAAGTAGCACAGCATCTGGACCAGACTCTGCTCCGGGATGGGGATGATCTTCTTAAACCTGAGCGGAGACGGACAACATTACATCACTGACTCGTCGTGCGTGTGACTCATTTCAGTGAGAAAAAGAGGAAAAACTAAAAGATTAAATTATGTTTTCACCCGATGTCATTTTGTATCGCAGATGTTTTAACAGAAAGAAAATACAGTAATTGTGTTAGTAATTGTGTTTGCTTCCAAGAAAGCGGATGACAAATCATTATTAAGTGTAGCCTCTCAGTGAGGATAACATATTCCTCCTCTGTGTCTCCCTCCTCTGCTTCCTGTTCTTGTTGTCTGCTCCAATAGCAGTGCTAATGGAGGTGTTGGAGGAGGCGAGTGGTCCTGTACAAAACAACAGCATCCAATTCTTCTGAGTCAGTCCCCGTTCGCTCCGGTCCAACCCGCCCACTTTTTTTGCACGGCCCCTCCCCGCGTTATGTCACACCCCGACATCCTGCGTCATCCGATCGTGACACAGAGCCGCCGACGAGCTGCTTCACCTGGATCTGACGGCATCCAGGCAGGAGGGGAGGTACTTGTCGAACAGTATGGTCAGGTTGGCCCTCTCTGATTGGACCTCCCTCCTGTCGATCCAGCTGGACACCGGGGGGTTCCAGCCGAGGTCGGCCGGGTTTATGTACAGGATGCCTGGAGGGAAGAACATGCGTGGTGGAGCTCAGACACATGGACGACAACTTGTTTTTGGGCCTCTCAGCCTCCATGAGTAATCTATGTTACCTCCACGTTCCTACTGCAGTGCACGCAGCAGACGACAAAGGAAGGTTTATACTGCCTAAATAAAAACAATTAAAAATAAGAATTAAAGTGAAATTCACCATTCAAAATGCAATCACAGCTCTTTAACATTTCTAATTACCACACAGCAAAAGCACCAGTAAAATACATATAACAACAAATATTGACTTTACCTCTTTGTTTGATTTTGTTTTTATAGTTTGTTCAGACTCATTCATCCTAAATGAATCCTGAACATTGTTAAATTAAAGTGTGGGACTAAATAATATGTTGTACGAGCCTCGCTGCAAAAGGAAGTTTACAGGTAAATCAAACACAGGAGGAAAGGAAAGGAAAGGAAAGGAAAGGAAAGGAAAGGAAAGGAAAGGAAAATAAAGGAGAGGAAAGGAAAGGAAAGGAAAGGAAAGGAAGGGAAAGGCAAGGAAAGGAAAGGAAAGGAAAGGAGAGGAAAGGAAAGGAAAGAAAAGGAAAGGAAAGGAAAGAGGAAAGGAAAGGAAAGGAAAGGAAAGGAAAGAAAAGGAAAGGAAAGGAAAGGAAAGGAAAGGAGAGGAGAGGAAAGGAAAGGAAAGGAAAGGAAAGGAGAGGAAAGGAAAGGAAAGGAAAAGAAAGGAGAGGAAAGGAAAGGAAAGGAAAGAGGAAAGGAAAGGAATGGAAAGGAAAGAGGAAAGGAAAGAGGAAAGGAAAGAAAAGGAAAGAGGAAAGGAAAGGAAAGGAAAGGAATGGAAAGGAAAGGAAAGGAAAGGAAAGGAAAGGAAAGAGGAAAGGAAAGGAAAGGAAAGAGGAAAGGAAAGGAAAGGAAAGGAAAGGAAAGGAGAGGAGAGGAAAGGAAAGGAAAGGAAAGGAAAGGAAAGGAGAGGAAAGGAAAGGAAAAGAAAGGAGAGGAAAGGAAAGGAAAGAGGAAAGGAAAGGAAAGGAATGGAAAGGAAAGAGGAAAGGAAAGAGGAAAGGAAAGAGGAAAGGAAAGAAAAGGAAAGAGGAAAGGAAAGGAAAGGAAAGGAAAGGAAAGGAAAGGAAAGGAAAGGAAAGGAAAGAGGAAAGGAAAGGAAAGGAAAGAGGAAAGGAAAGGAAAGGAAAGAGGAAAGGAAAGAGGAAAGGAAAGAGGAAAGGAGGACTACCTGCTCTGGACACAGTGGCAGGTGTAGCGGTGCGGAGGTGGCTGATCTCGAACACCAGCCTCATGGTCGGGTTCAGAGGGATCCTCTCGTTGCTGGCCAGAGTCAGCACCTGACAACAGCAGCAGCAGCAGCAGCAGCAGGTAAGTTTGTGCTTTCTACAGTCTAAACCTGGATTATGTCACCTGTCGTCCTCGGCATCATGTGATTTACTCTCTTCCACAGAGGACACGTAGTTCACTACTGTGGCATCAGTGATGAGTCAACGTCCTCTCATTCACATCCACTGATGAGCTACAGCCCACAGTGGAAATGTCATTCTGATACTGAACAAAAGACTTTACACACACACACACACACACACACACACACACACACACACACACCACACACACACACACACACACACACACACCTGTCCTGTCTCACACACACAGTCTCAGCTCTTTCACACCTTGTTGTCGTCCATGACTGTGTTGAGGGACTCGATCCACATCGGGTCAATGTCTCCGTCCAGAACGATCCACTTGGGCCCGTTGTGACTGACGTTGGCGAGTTCCCGCATGATACTGGAGAAGAGGCCTGTGGGAGGAGAGGCAGCGTGTTGGTTACTCAGGTCAGGTGGCGTTCAGGTAAACGCTGTCCCCGCAGGACTCCCTCCCTCATCACCGTCTTTCCACTCCCTCGTCGCCGGGTTGATGATCCCGAAGAGCTCGTCGTTGGTCACGGCCTTCGGGTTCAGGTCCGCCCACACGGGTCTGCGCTTCATGTTCTGATAGGTCCTCTGGAGCGACCTCATCACCTGACTCTTCCCGGTGCCGGCGTTCCCGACCACGAACACGGAGTGGCGCACGGCCAGCAGCTCCTCCAGCTGCACCACCTGCCACACGGACGGAGGGAAAGGCGTCAGAGGATCACATGGTGTCCAGGTAATCTTTCACTACATGACGAAGCAGCACTCAGTCCACTGTGTCTCACGCTCAATGCCGTGGTTTATAGAGAATATAAGGTGATGGTGTGGAGCGCTGCAGTGCAGCAGCTTAGTGTTTCACATATCTGCAGCCTCATTATCCTGTCGGGACAACTGAAGGGACGTTTCACCCGTTTCACACAGGGCGATAAGTTTCTCTTCTTCATCTGCACAAGTGACAGAAACATGAGCAAACGATGCCTTACATTTCTTTCTGTCATCCTTTAGTGAAATGCGTTTTATTTATATTGTTTTATCCCTAATTATACTAATTATTCTTACATATTTTATTGCCTCTCTTCTTCTCTTGTCGAATCCTTTTGCATAATGTTTGAAAAACGTCTTTATTCTTTTTACTCGCTATTCTTCACTTCCACTGCGCTGAGGCGCTAAACTCTGTTAGGAAAAGTGCTGTATAAATAAAGTTATTATTATTATTAATAAATGTCATCACATTTTGATTGAGGGAGGGGTTTAACAAGAGACACTTCTGTGTTGCATTATGGGAAGTGTAGCAACCAGTAAATAAGTCGACTTTCATCACTCTGTGGACCGCCTCATTATTATTTTATTTTTATATCAATCATTGTTTTGTTGAGTTCTTGAGGCGGCTGGTTCAGGAGGTGCAGTGGGTCGTCCACTAACGGTCGATGGTTTGATTCCCGGCTGCTCCAGCCTGGATGCTGAATTGCCCTTGGGCAGGACACTGAGCCTCAAATTGCCCCTGATGAATCGAAGCAGCATGAATGAGTGAATGTGGCTTAAAGCGCTTTGAAAGATGTTTTTAAAAAGCAATAAATAAATAATAATAAATAAAATAATTTAATAACTTTTTATTCCTTTTTTTTTATGTATTTGCTTTTTATCTATTTATTTGTATTTATACATTTATTCTTTTAGACCCTCCAAAGTTTTATGTAATTCACACAGTGAAGAAGACAATGTTGATAATCATTAAAAATAATAAAATGTATAGTTTAAGTTTAAGGAAAACATTTTAAGGAAAAAAAACAAATACATTAATATATCTCAACAATATTTTACTGTAGCAGGAAATTAAATTGAGTTTTGACAATTTAAACCTTGTAACCTTCATTTTTCTGTGGTTTTGTTCTAAAATCACATTATTTGACTTTTACTCATTCTGCTAATTAAATCTGAATCTAATTAATCTATTTAGTGCCAATCAAAAAATTTCAAATGCTTATTTCTGATCTTCAGTCATTCCAGTTGGAGGTTCCCTCAGTATTTTCTGTTCACATGGTTTTTAAATATCTGCTCTACTTTCACTGCGGCTCCTCACACACACACTAGAATTTCTTTGACTGGTCGGCGTGAGACTTCCTGTTGATCCAGGTCTGTGAGGTAACAGCGCCGGGCGAGTAACAGAGAGAAAAGGGGAGAAAGAGAGATTTCCTCCCCACTTCCACTCAAACATACAGATGGCGGAGCTCAATCAATGCCATCGACCGGGCTCCTCGCGGCTCCTGCTCCCCATCCATTCAGCCGGAGTGCAGGCGGCTTCACGCTCTCAAAGGCCCCGGCTGATTACTGCTCTGATGTGGGGAGGACTAATGCTAGCACAGGCTAACGCTTAAAGGTATGCTGTCTGTCTCACCTCACCCCCCCCCCCCCCTCCTCCCTCCTCCCTCCTCTCGTTGTCTGAAATCAAAAGGTTGGCCACACAAACAAAGACAGTAAAAGTTCAGGCTCTGGGGGTGGATGGTTGTTATTGACCGCTCCGCCGCTCTCTCTCTCTCTCTCTCTCTCCCTCTCTTTCTCTCTCTCTCTCTGTTTCTCCTCCTCTTTGTTTATTTCCGTGGCTGTCTCTCACGATGTCAGGGTTAAGTGGCGTGGTGCAGCGCCAGCCTCCATTGATGGGGTGTTATTATGGTGTTCCCGTGTCTATTTGACCTGAGGCAGATTGCACTTATTTCCCCTGGTCCTACATTCATGTGTCTCTGACATATATCGCCTTCTATTGTGCATGTGTGTGTGTGCATGTGTGTGTGTTCATATGTGTGTGTTCATGTGTGTGTGTTCATATGTGTGTGTAATAAATTTGCCCAAAGCCCAATTCATCCAGATCTTGCAGACGTTGACACTAATGTGTATTTCCCAGTGGAACATTATGACATGAGGTAAATAGCTGCAGGGAAGAACTAAGACAAATCTAAATGAGTGCTACAATTGTAAAATCTGTCCAACTTGTTAAAGATGAAACCCCCACCTCCCCGCCGCCCCCCCGCCGCCGCCCCCCCAACACCTTCATCTCTGTCTGAGCAACACTTTGAGTTGTAATCAAAGCAGAATTTGATAAACTGCAGCAGACAAGCATGAAGACCGCCGGCAGGCTGTCGACGAATCGTCTCTACCTTCAGTATGAAATTGTCCTCGGCCTGTAGCTTCAGGTCCAGGACGGACTCCTTCACGTGCTTCTCAAAGTCCAAGTCCCTCTTCCTGGGGACGTCCAGGGCGGGGAACAGATCTCCGATCAGGCCCATGAACACTTGCATGTCGTCGCTCACGATCTTGGGGATGTTGAAGTCTCTCAGCGCTCGCATCAGAACCTGGTCCTCCGCTCGGCCCGGGTCTCCTCTCTTCAGGGAGCCGGCCACCACCAGAACCGACTTGATGGCTCGGAGGCCCCAGTCGTAGTGGTCCTTTAAGAAGCCAGAGGGACAACAGTGAGCGGACATCATGAACCGTCATTGAACAAAACTTTATCTATAAAATGTCATTTCACAACAGCTTCAGTAGCTTATTTAATCAACTCCAGTAATTATTATTGTAGCAGCTAAAGCAGAACGACCTTTCAGGCAATTTCACCGTCACAGTTTCCAACGTTGGAATAAAATCATGAGAGTTTTGGCATCAGGTGGTCATCCGAGCTTCTTCAGTCAAATATTATAATTTAATATTATACAAAGGTTTTAGTCTCATGAAGGCAGTGACGTTCAATGACGTGAACGCTGTCGCCTTCAGACAGGAAACAGCTGATCCTGTCCTGTTTGTTTGTTTGTTTGTGTATGAATGAGTTTATATGAACCCCAGGAAGGTTAGCGACCGCCGTAGCAGAAGCTAACAGGGATCCCAATAAATGATAATGTTGTAATAATAATAATGTGAATAAAGACAATTTCCTGTAAATTTCCACCTGGGGCATGATGGGAAATAAGCTCAAAGCAATCTAGTCTTGCAGATAGTCACCCTGCCAGATGTTACAGAATCTTAAAGTGTGAGACTAAAAACTGACTTCAGTGTTTTGTGGCCGACATCAGAGTCTTTCTCGTTTGGTTTCGGAAACGTTGCACCTCTCTTCCTGCAGGTCTCTCCGGTTCTTGTGCACAGCAGATTAAAGATCTACAGATCTGAGTGACGTTCAGGTCAGGGGGACTGTGAGGGTTCACGACGTGGTTCATGGTGGATTTCGAGGTTTGGATCATTGTCATGTTGCTTTACAGTCTCACAGGGGTTCTGCTTTCCCTCTCTGCCCAGCAGAGCTGCACTTTTATCTGAAGGTTTTCTTGGTCTTGCAGATCTTGTCTTGACTTGCACAGCTCCCCCCTTTAACTGCCATTTCTTATTGACATTTCAGACAGTGGAAATCTCAAGCTGGAAGCACTTTGATATCTTTTTATAGCCTCCTCTGCTTCGTAGCATCACTGAGCTTCATTTTCAGATCCAGACTCAGCTGCTCAGAGGAGCTCGTGGTTGTTGAGTCGGAGAATTTATTGGCTCTGGACAATTTCTGATACGAGTTCATGAGTCGCTTAACAGTCAATTAAGGCCTGACAATTACTTTTTAATTACTTATTACTGTTTTGTTATTTTTTTCTATTTGCTAAGTTGATGAAATAACATGATGATGTAACGCTGGAGGAGAGGCTCGTGTTTAATCTCCTCCTGCTGCAGAGGTTGTGTTTACTGAACCAACAGCATGTGGAGCCGCACAAGTGCACATCTAACATTATCACAGAGGATCAGTGCGACATTACAGGGACTGTGCGTTTTATCCAGAGGTGTTTTATCTGAGGATTAACATGGAGAGTAGAGCTGAACACTCAGAACACATCCACCCACCATGAAATATAAAATATAAAAACTACAGTAGTTCACTCCTTGTGTCATTGTATAACATCCCTATAACATTCATCATGAGACTTACTGTAGAATCCATCTGGTGATTTTACAGCTTATGTACTTTACGTTCTTTACTGTAACTTTTATTGTGTCAGTAGCAGTAGAACATGTTCTCAACCAAGGCAGGAAAAGACACTGATTCACTGCAGTTATCAGTGTCAGTCGGGGGTGGACAGTAACTAAGTACATTTACTTGAATACTGTACTTAACTACATTTTTTGAGTATCTGCACTTTACTTGAGTTTTATTTATTGGAAACTTCTGACTTTTACTCCACGACACTTAAAATACAAATACTGTACTTTTGACTTTTCTTTTATTTTGAAAATGTCTGAATGGAGACGGAGACGTTAGATAAAGAGGAAGCAGAAGATTCTTCACCGGAGACCCCCCACCCCCTCCTCCTGTTTGTATCATGATGTCTTTAATAAACAAATTAAATTGGCACCAAGTAACAAATAATATAAACTTTCACTAGAGCAACACAGGACTGTTCTCGGATCAGCTGATTCTGGAGCCCCGGGGCGGCTGATCAGGTTCATGTGACGAGTCAGACATCAGTGTGATATTTTAGCTACTGTCTGTCCGTCTCCCCAAAGAGTCAAAGACGATATATTGAACTGGTCAAAGCACAGACACACACACACACAGACACACACACACACACACACACAGAGACACACACACACACAGACACACACAGACACACACACACACAGACACACACACACACACACACACACACACACACACACACACACACACACAGACAGACACACACACACACACACACACACACACACACACACACAGACACACACACACAGACACACACACAGCCGTGGAACATGGAGGCCCAAAACTTATTAAAGCATTATTCCAGCTCCCCTGCAGTTCCTGATATATTTCCCTGTTACCATGCGCTGGAGTCTAAAAACAGCACAGTCACTCTGCACAGGCACATGCAGCAGAACTTACGTAACATTAAATCCACAATTATGAACCAGTTGTTGTAACTAGAGAAAAGTAGAACCTGAATCTGCACTTTCCATTGATTTGCAGTTTCAGCTTGTGAATACAGCTTAGAGAAGCAGTCTGCTCATTATTAGTTGATTTCATTACCGCTCAGTTGCTAATGTTGGAAAACGTGAAATGAAACTCTGGAAAACGGCTGAAAAAAAAGTGTCATTAAGGTGAAATTTAAAAAAGTCTGAAGAGCTGGAGCTTCATAAAACCGCCATAAAGAGAAACACAGCTATGACACTTAAATGGACCTGTGGTCATGGGAAATCATCCAGAGCTGAGGGCTCATAAAACCCAGCTCCACTGTTACTATTAGTCATCACTGTGAGTGACTTTATTGCTTCTATTTTTTTAAATCATTAAAATAATGGCAGGACATGTAAAACAGCAGAGGACCAGAAGAGGATTAAAGACGAATTTAGATGGAATAACATCCAAACTCCCTGCAGCTTCTTATTCATATGCATGTAACACTTCAGTCAGACAGTTGAGGTAGAAAGTCGGCTCCTGTGTGGCGCCTCTGAGTCACTCCCTTATCAAAAGCCTCAAATATAACAAGAGCATTGTGTCAGTTGTTGGGCTTTGAAGTGGAAATGTATCTGGCTCTTGTTAAGCGTATCAGATGTGGAGCGCCGCAGCGTGCAGACAGTACCTGTTTGGACAACAGCTCCTTGCACAGCGTGTAGAGCGTGATGAACTTCCTGGCGAGGACTCGGGCGTTAATGAAGCCCTCGGCCACCAGCATGATTTCACAGATAAGCTCGAAGTCCGGCACCACCATGGCACAGGGTCTGCGGGGGGAGACGGAGAGGACGCGTTCAGATGAGCTCAGCTGCAGCTCGTGATCATCGTCCTGGATGAATAAAGGCTTCATCATCAACAACACTGAACTACACTGAATTACACTGAACTACACATACATGCACAACACAGAGTCTGGAACTTCTGCTGCTCAGTCTCTCAATCAAAACACGGAGAAAAGACGGCGTTGGGTGACGTGGTGAGGTAGCACGGGATCATGGGAGTTGTTGTTTTGTCATTCAGGAGGTTTTTACCCGGAGACGAATTATCCACAGAGGTCTCGTCCTCTCCGCAACAATCAGACCAGGTGATTAAAACCAGTAAAACTGTGAACCAAACAGCGTCTCACCAACACTGTTCGGTGGACACAGGACGTCACGGAGGGGCTCGCTCCTCTGATGACTTCAGATCCAGACGACCGGCGACTACAATCTTTCATCTGGTTCAAATAACGAGCTGAGGTGTAAAAAGTGTCTTAAAAACACAACACTGACATATGATCATAGAGGATGTGATGTCACTGACAGGCGACCAATGAAACGGAGCGTTACCATGGTTAAAATCACACGTTTCTCTGGTTTGAGAATTGATGGAAACATCAAGCAGAACACAGGTCGAGTTGTTTTTAGACGTTTTAACGAGGTAAATTTACATTATTATAACAATTATATACGAGTACCATCGCTGTGGCTCAGACCGACCCCGCGTGTCACTTTGACAAATGACTGTTAATTAAATGAAAATGTGATCAGGAGGGAATATGAGGACGGCTTCAGTTACGTTAAATACAGTCCATCAGTCGACGGCCTGTTTCCTGAACATCCACTCATTCTCACGAACAGAAATCTCTCGGGGACAAGAAGATTTTCGGATGAAGGATGGTCGTGTTTGGTTTATTAGAAATGATTCAGGTGTCCGTCAGGTAGACGCAGAGATACTTCACAGGTTAATTAAACCTTTAACCAGCTGGATGCAGTAGAAGTTAAAACAAACACCAAATCACCACAGTCATTTGGATGTCTGAGGTTTGATGGCGATCACGGAGATCTGTCAGTGTGGACTGATATAATAATCCACAGAATCTTTCATTTCATCCCTTGTGTTGTAATTTGGGTGAACCGAACCTTCAGCAGAGAGAAACCACTTTGTTTCCTGCGGTTTGAAAATTTAGCTTTTTTTTTTTTTGATATTTTGTACTGAAAGCAGAGATTCAACCGTATCACCCAATTAAGGTGTAAGTTTAAATATCAATCCGCTCATCCATGCTTATCCTGAGGCAGGTCCTGCTCAGTGTTGCGGGACTGGAGCCTGTGCTGGTTCGTAATTGGCAAGAGGAGGGATTCACCTCAGACAGGTCTGCGGTCTATCACAGGGCAAGTTTAACAACCGTAAAATTATATTTTCTGAGAGAGTTGTAATGTTTCCTTTAATGCTACGAATTCATTGCAATGTGATGTGATTTATATCTGAGGGGCGCGGCTTGTTTACATGTGATCAGGGTCGTCGGGCTCCTCACCTGAACAGAGCCTTGAGGTTCTCGGGAAGCTCGGTCCTGCCGGCGTAGCCTGGATTCATCGTGATGAAGATGCCGACGGACGGGCAAAGATTCACCTCCTCTCCCATGAAGTTAAACCTCCGCTTCTTATCTCGAATGGCGTCCTGGATACTTTTGACCTACGGAGCAGAAGTTGATGAGAACTTTCTTGGTACCAAACCACATGCGTCTGTAGCATCGAGGATTAAAAACTGTCTGTGAAATAGTTTTTTATAAGTAGTTTAGAGTCTATATGGATCATGAGAATCTGTAGGATTCATCCTTAGGGGATCATGAATGTTTGCACCAAATTTGTTTCTAATCCATCCAGTAGTTTTTGGTATATTTTAGTCTGAGAGTGGTGGACTGACCAACCGACACTGCCGTCCCTTGAGCCGTGCTGCTAGCGTAGCGGGGGCTAGGCTAGAGCGGGGGGGTTACACTCTGGACAGGTCGCCCGGAGGAAACCCCACGCAGGCATGAGAAGAACACGCCCACTCCACACACAGAAAAGGGTTCGAACCTTCCTGCTTTAAAGCGACAGCGCTAACCGTCGCACCACCGAGCCGCCGTTCTGTATTAGCAACATTATCAGAAAGTTTCTCAGTGTCTAATCACACTCCCGCCTCCTGCAACCCTCACGTGGGACGTAGCCTGAGAAAGTTTGGTATCACTCATTAACATATCATTAACATCGATTTGTAACAGCCTGTCAAACTGTTATGCAGCATGCACCTTTTTTTTTCCAGGGACACAATTTCATCAATATGAGCATGTTATCAGCCGGGGTTTACTGAATGGATGAACTGCCAACGCTCCGCTTGTCTACATTATGACTGAATGAGATATCAGAAATTAACTTTCTGTGTGTGTGTGTGTGTGTGTGTGTCTAAGTACTGGCCTATAACTGACTCCCAGCCTGTGAGAGGCTTTATGAATTTAACATGCGTGTGGTAAAAGAGCGTAGCAAGTCGACAGCTGGAAAGAGGAGGAACATCTCTTCATGGATGAGTACTCGGCTACAGATCACTCAGTCATACTAACGCAACAGGGATGGGTGGGGGGGGGGGGGGGTGCAAAAACAAACAGTGCAGCTGCAGCATAAAAAAAAAATAAAAAAAGGAGAAAAGTTTTCATGAGAAAACATCAGCAGGGTTTGTTTTTTATGTGAAATGACAGCGGCCCAGCACCGCCGTCCTACAGGGATGTGGGATAAAGTAAAACACCAAAAGCACATTTCAAAGAAGCTGAAGAACAGACAGTGATGTGAGAGGTGCGGTCCGGCGGGGTCTTTGCTGTCTCTTTGAATGTACGGACGGGAAAGCGGCGGCGTCAGAGTATTCACAGTCCAGACCCGTGTCGACTGTAACGGAGGCAGAGCTTCACCAATTTATCTCCATGTTGTTACATCTGGCAGCCTTCTGTTTGTCGCTGCTTTATTTAACGTAGAGCCGGTCCCCGCCACCTGTGTTAGCAGACCCGGCCGGCAGCCGAGCTTGTCGCCGCGCGATGCTAGCTGCTCCCACTTTAACAGGATGGATTGGGCGTGTGTGTGTGCGGCGGGGAGAGACTGAAGCAGGCTGGAGCGGGCTGCCAGCTGTCACAGCGGGAGTTTGATGCTCCTCTGTTCTCAAGGTCTACTTCTCCATGTATAAGCCACCGTGATTTATTATTCATTATGCCGCGCAACACCTATTCATTCTCCTGGCACTTTAAAATTCTCTAAGTACTGTAGACTTCCAGCTGACGGACGGCGGCGGCTTGACTTTCATTGCTGCTAAAGAGAGAAGGAAGCAGCGTTAATAATGATCTTGTGAGGAACTTTATCTCCACTATCATCACCATCATCATCATCATCAGCGTTCCTCTCAGCTGTACACATTCTGCTGTGGCGGTATTGCACATGCATGATGGTGATGTCTGGGGTAACGGCCTGCAGGATTTGAATACACCAGAGGGAGAGAGGATCCGTTTGATCCGGGATAGCTGAATGCAAGTTAGCAGAAAAGCTAGCATCAGCTGAAACGCAGAATATGGCTGATTTCTCAAAAGAGGCCCAGAATCAAAGTGGCCAGCTACTGTATGTCAGAGTGTACAACATCCCCTGTGTGGAGAACATGAAGTCTGTTATAAACTTTATCTGTCAGCGCGCAGGACGTGGAGACATGAAGGTGACGACACAGGTCGGACTGAGGTCGTGACTTAAATTACATGGAGACACAGACTTTATTTAATTTGATTTCTTTGGCCAGAGTGAAGCTCAACAAGCTGCATGAATGTAGATAATCACATTCACTCTCTGATCAATGCTCCACTATATTTATCTTGTTATTCTTAATTTAACCAGGTGAGTCTGATAATAACAATCAGAAGAGAGGAGGCCCCTCTCTTCTGATTGGCTGACTGTTTTCTGAGTGATCCAATAAAAATAAAGCAGATTTCAGGTAAAAACACTCAGAGAAACCAAATCCTGCAAGGTTTGGAAGGTGGGTCCAGGTGGGCGGGGCTTGGTGACTGCTTTGTTGTGACATCACAAAGTTCCAGAAGTCCTGACGGCTGGTTTTAAGGCTCAGTTTCTGAATACAGGCTGTGTGCATTTCTCTGTGGACTGAGGCTTTGATACTTTCACAGTATTAATATAGAAGCTAGAGCTGATCTATAATCACACTACACATGGACACAGACCTTTGGACTGGATGGAGCTTTAAGGCAACAAAATAAAAAGTCATTTGATCCATTATTAATACAAAAATTATAATTTTAAATGAGTGCTGCCTAAAGTCTTAGTCTTACATAAAACATCTGGGCAAGCATAAAGTTTTTATTCTATATCTGTTTCTGACATTTCTACAAAGGAGGTGAGTGGAATCATGTTTGTAAAAGTGATCCAGGAGAAGCGTTTCCTTAGTCTGGATAATCCACAGAACACGTTCACACTTGGGATAATTTTGTGATAATTTAACGTTTTAATTAACGTTTGAGCAGTTTCTCCAAATGTGAGGAGTCGGGCCGCATTCCACTCGTCTTCTCCAGGTCGTGTGATTGAGGCTGACGGGGCCCCGAGTCGACTCATCACATGATCGCTGACGACCGATGACACGCATCATCGTTTCACTTCATCACAACGAGGCTGAATTTCCTTTTGTTCCCGTCTCAGCTCTGACCACAGTCACGTAACAGCTGATGCTTGTTTGTGTAAGTGAAGACTTTCTCTTCAATGTAATGTCACCCAGATACTTAGCTGCTTGTGTGTGTGTGTGTGTGTGTGTGTGTGTGTGTGTGTGTGTGTGTCTAACAAATCTGATCAATCCCACTTCAGACTAAAAAACAAACATCATATTTATGTGGGAAGGTTAAGAAACACTTAAACATAAGAAATCGGCCTCTTTATGACGAGATTCGGGGTTCGAGGCTCTGATTGGACTATTCTGCCGTCAGTCAACCGACGTGATTCATCTGAAAGCAAACCGCTCTAAATTACAAGTACGAATCATTTGCAAATCAAATTTGTGCTCTGAGGAAAAAAACACTAATCCTCCCAAATCATTGCAGCACGTCCTCTGAGAGCGCAAAGTTTGTCCTTTCAGAGACGCTGTACTGAAAGTGCTGAGCGATGCGAGCATCACGACCAGCACCACAGGCGAGAGAGGGAGGCGCTTTTCCGTCCTCCAGTCTCAAATCAGATCAGAGAAGCCTCCAATTATGAGGAAGCTCTGGGGTGCAAAGGTGCCAGCCTCTGTGAATTAGTCTGGTAGCCGAAGCAATTTACGCTTTCACTCGGTGATGAAGAGGCTATTTACTCCAGCGCTGCTGTTTTCAGAGGCTTATTTTCACCACGACTTGATCCGGATACGCCGCCTCGCAAACAAGATCAAAACTTTCACATTTTAGCTCCGACCGCCCGGGGTGCAAACGCACGCTGCCCTCACAATGAAATCTGGACCTGAATGGGATTTTGGGAGCACCTGAGGCGGAGGACTTGTTCTTACCTGCACAGCCACCACCGACAGCACCTCCACCGAGATCCTGTTAAACTCGTCAAAGCAGCCCCACGCCCCCGTCTGAGCCAGGCCTTTGTAGATGTTCCCGCAGGACTGGGGGACAGAGAGACAGATATTCAGACGGACACAGTGGGACAGGAAGTCGGTCAGCTGGGCTCTCTGCTGACGGAGACCCGGCAGACGGGGACGTATCACCAATTAGACAGGAGATATATGGAGAGGCGTTCACTGCAGCACCACAGCAGGCTGCGAGTAGGCGAATAATAACAGGATGATACATAAACAAGGCCACACACTAATAAAACAAGGCGCTGATGGCAAAAAAGACAGAGGCTAAAATATCTACCACCCACATTTAAGCTTTCCTAGGATCAACCTGAGAGCAGGTGAACAGCCCTCCAGAGAGCAGCTGGACCAGGATGAAGCAGGAGGCAGACTTTTCTCTCCAATTACAGGACTGAGGAAACCTGCACTGACGCAAACCAGAGCTGACTGGGAGATTGATCCTACTGTACTGTGTGTGTGTGTGTGTGTGTGTGTGTGTGTGTGTCTAACAAATCTGATCAATCCCACTTCAGACTAAAAAACAAACATCATATTTATGTGGGAAGGTTAAGAAACACTTAAACATAAGAAATCGGCCTCTTTATGACGAGATTCGGGGTTCGAGGCTCTGATTGGACTATTCTGCCGTCAGTCAACCGACGTGATTCATCTGAAAGCAAACCGCTCTAAATTACAAGTACGAATCATTTGCAAATCAAATTTGTGCTCTGAGGAAAAAAACACTAATCCTCCCAAATCATTGCAGCACGTCCTCTGAGAGCGCAAAGTTTGTCCTTTCAGAGACGCTGTACTGAAAGTGCTGAGCGATGCGAGCATCACGACCAGCACCACAGGCGAGAGAGGGAGGCGCTTTTCCGTCCTCCAGTCTCAAATCAGATCAGAGAAGCCTCCAATTATGAGGAAGCTCTGGGGTGCAAAGGTGCCAGCCTCTGTGAATTAGTCTGGTAGCCGAAGCAATTTACGCTTTCACTCGGTGATGAAGAGGCTATTTACTCCAGCGCTGCTGTTTTCAGAGGCTTATTTTCACCACGACTTGATCCGGATACGCCGCCTCGCAAACAAGATCAAAACTTTCACATTTTAACTCCGACCGCCCGGGGTGCAAACGCACGCTGCCCTCACAATGAAATCTGGACCTGAATGGGATTTTGGGAGCACCTGAGGCGGAGGACTTGTTCTTACCTGCACAGCCACCACCGACAGCACCTCCACCGAGATCCTGTTAAACTCGTCAAAGCAGCCCCACGCCCCCGTCTGAGCCAGGCCTTTGTAGATGTTCCCGCAGGACTGGGGGACAGAGAGACAGATATTCAGACGGACACAGTGGGACAGGAAGTCGGTCAGCTGGGCTCTCTGCTGACGGAGACCCGGCAGACGGGGACGTATCACCAATTAGACAGGAGATATATGGAGAGGCGTTCACTGCAGCACCACAGCAGGCTGCGAGTAGGCGAATAATAACAGGATGATACATAAACAAGGCCACACACTAATAAAACAAGGCGCTGATGGCAAAAAAGACAGAGGCTAAAATATCTACCACCCACATTTAAGCTTTCCTAGGATCAACCTGAGAGCAGGTGAACAGCCCTCCAGAGAGCAGCTGGACCAGGATGAAGCAGGAGGCAGACTTTTCTCTCCAATTACAGGACTGAGGAAACCTGCACTGACGCAAACCAGAGCTGACTGGGAGATTGATCCTACTGTATTGTGTGTGTGTGTGTGTGTGTGTGTGTATAACTGAATATGAGTAACAGTGTGAGGCTGATTCTAGTTCCTGTGTTCCTCCAGGAGTATATTAGCACTTCTCTCTGACACCTTGCTGTGGTGTGTATAGCCGGAGGTGCTGTACGCCTCTATACTGTAATGATGGCCCTGTCTGGGGGAAGCAGGAGCACACCACATCACAAGATTATGTTTATGTCTCCCTTGACCACTCTATATGCAGAAGGTGTGTGTGCGTGCGAGAGTATACAAGAGTGCATAATGAAGGGAGGTGCAGGCTGGATACAGAGGGGTTATTCTGACAGGGTTTAGCAGAGAAATAAGAATCGCAGTTTAACTAATCAGCTCTTTTTTTCAGGGAGGACGCAGGATGAAAAGGAGAAAGATGAAAAGAGAAGGGCGTAGAGGTGGGTTGACAACTTTAATGACAAATGCATACCACAACGCTGACAAAGGCAAAGATGAAAAGAAACATGCATAATGTGGACTGCTGTGAACGCACATCGGCTGCGTGCAGATGCGTGTGCGCAGGCGCGTCAGCTCACCTTGTAGTCCATCTGCTCAGAGCAGTTAAATACATAGACCATGATGCCGAGGGCTCGGCCCAAGTCTTTGGTCGTCTCAGTCTTGCCTGTGCCCGCCGGCCCCGCCGGAGCACCACTCATGGTCAGGTGTAGGGACTGGGTCAGCGTGATGTAGCATCTGAATATGGAGGAAACACACACACACACACACACACATCATCATCAGTGATGAAGCTGCAGCGTGAAAGATGGAAACGAAAAAAGTTTGTCTGTGACTGATTCATCTGGCTGCTCTCGCACTTATAAAGATGAGGACGAGGCCACTTCACTCCATTCATCCGCGGCGAGGACCTTGACGGTACACAGGCACATTTATACCTGAGTTACATTTATATTTCAGGTGTTATTGTTCCTGGCTCTGACCTTTTGCATTTTACTATGGAGCTGAAAATGTGCCACCAGAATAATCACTGTGTTGGAATCAAATGACAAAATAAAAACATTGGAAAGAAACATTAAATGAAAGTAAAAATGTAAAGAAAAAGTCTTTCACTTGATTAAACTTTGTGATCCCGTTTAAAATTCAATTATTGATTCAACATCTGAAGTAACAGCTCAACATTTTCTGAGATATGCATATTTGCTTTAGATTAGCTGTATGAAGCTAAAGCCAGGAAATTATTAGCTTAGTTTAGCATAAGGACTGGAAGCAGAGGGGAAACAACAAGCGCCGCTCCGTCCAAAGTTCAAAAATACACCTACGAACACCTGTACAACTCACTGCTCGGCATGCTGTATGTAGTTCACTGATAAATCTGCACATAACAAGATGTAAAATTGACAATTTGTGGAATTGAACAGACTCCTGTGCAGCAGTTCTGCTGGTTGCCGTGACAACAAGATTTCAGGAAGTCACCACCCTCAGCAGTTGTTCGCCCAGAAGATGCAAGACAGTAGTTAGTGAGCGTTGGAGGGTTTGATGGGTTTACTGTTGAACTTTGGACAAAGCCAGGACTGATGTTTATCCCTGCTTTAGTCTTTGTGCTAAGCTAAGCTAGGCTAGGCTAACTCTGTACTTAACATGCAGGCCTGGGAATGATATTCATCTCATCGTGGAAAGAGGAAAGTGTAAAATAAAGAGGAAAGTGTAAAATAAAGTAATAATAGCTCAAAATGTTGAATTACAGAACAGAGGAACAGAATTATTACTTGGCAAATGTTTCTGTTCAAATTAATTAATGTAACTTTAATAAATCACTTTATAACTGCCGTTTAAACACTGACATATCATTAGTCTGGGGACAAACTCCATACTGTCTTTGTCCTCACTAAATGCATTCTGGGAATATAGGAGCTGAGGGTTCCCAGTAATTGTTGCAAAAATCTATTTGCTTCTCCAGGATGAAACACGTCCAGGAATCCAGCGGTCTGAACACGCAGCTCCGGCTGTGTGGTAAAAGAATTCTTTAAAATAAGTATAAATATTGTGGAGTGAAAAATCTGTAATAACAACTACACAGATGGCGCAACAAGTGGCTTAATCAATTCAATCACAGTCGAGGATCAGCGCAGAGTGGCATTCAGCTGCTGCAGAGGATCGTCATTACGTTACAAATAACAATTGTCCGGCACCTATAATCACTGAAACAACACGCATGCAAAGGATTTTCCCTCCCTGCCACTGCAGCGGTAAAAGTTCAGCTCAGACCTGTAAAGACTGTCAGATGTTCTAGAGCAAATGCTATTTCTCCGACGAGATATTCTTCTACTCGATATCCTACTCCTGGGAATAATAATTAAAATCATGGGAAAACTTTCAGCCCCAGGCTCCAGACTCTTCATAACCCTCCATCAAACTGCTCCTTTAAATTTTAAGATTGACTTTTAATGAATGCAGAGTAGAAAAAGGTTTAATCTCTGCAGCAGCAGCATTACAAGGACTGCACACATTGCAAATGACAAAACCCCGAGTTGACACAGTCTCCTAACCAGCACTGACAATGTCTCGGTGTCGACATCATACATAACCTCATTATATGATAATATAATCTGCTCCTGCGCTTTGATTATCACACGGGCTGATTGGTGACGCCAGTGATTGCCTCTCCCACAACAGAAGCTGTCAGAACTAACAAACAGCCTGCCCATCTCGTATCAATAAAAAGCAGCAGCGTCACGGGCGGGAACGGATGGAGACAATCAGGACTTTATTGATCAGGGCAATAAACACTCGGGTTTGCCTTGAATATCAATACAGCAATGATTTTAATGAGCTGCTGGTTAATAGATGATGTATGGGGGCGGGGGGGGGGGGGGGTATTGGAAAGCATAACGAGACACAGAAGCTCAGAGAAGACAAACGATCCCATCTGTATACAGTGCATCATCCGCAAACCAGTGCCAACAGGCTTTATGACTCTCCTGAAACATGGCCAAAAATCTCACAATCACTGCTTGAGTAGGCCGAGGACGATGAGGATGATGAGGATGATGAGGATGATGAAGACGATGAGGAAGATGAGGATGATGAAGACAATGAGGATGATGAGGATGATGAGGATGATGAGGATGTCCTGCACAGAGCGACTGAAGCCGGAGAGAAGACGAGTGTGAAGACGAGCTGGTTGGCTGTGACGAGGTGACTTGTTTTGTTACAGCGTTTTTATAAAGAAACAGCTTTACATCAGTCTGTCGGTCTGACTCATTCTCCTCCCATTCTTCTCTCCCTCTCTCTCTCTCCCTCTCTCTCCCTCTCTCTCTCTCTCTCTCTCTGTGTTAGCTGAGTAAAATATTCCTGACATTTTGCATAATGGTGCAGCTTTGGAGATCCTGCAGTAACTATTGAGCGAGTGCTAACACTGTGCCGATAACGTTCCCGCTGCTACAGATTAGCACGAGTGATTTCTCTAGTCTAATTATGCTGCTGAGGAAGGTGAACACACCGAACCACGTACAGTCAGTCTGATGTAAACCGGCACATACAGCTTTATACGTGTGAATTCTGTTGAGCTGCTTCAGTTTCACAGTCTTGCTATGTAAGAACTGTAAATGTGTTAACATCCGTATTTTGGAGAGATATAGCGGCACAATATCCCCAGGACTTGGTACCAGATATGGGAAGACTTCTATCAAGTTTTCCTGTTTCGATCTATGAGCATTCATGTGAAATATAACATAAAGACATGTTTAAAAATGTATAATTTCCAAACGGATGGACGTATTGAAGTTTCCTGAACAACGTAAGATCAGGTAAGTCAGAAGATGATCCTGACCAAGTTTCACAACGTTTTGTCCAGAGAATTCTGACTCTGAGCCCAGCCGTTTTCAAGATAATTGTGAAAACATAAACTACATTATTATAGCGCCACCTAGAGGTAAACAAATGTCATTTCATGCCAGACTAGTGGCTGGAATTTGCAACCCACCTGCCAAATCTGGTGTTTGTTGGTCTTATGGTTTTCGGTGCACGAACACGTTGAGCAGAGAATAATAACCTCACACCTCACTAATCTCCTGTCAACACAAACTGAAGCAGATTTTCTTCTTGTAATCACAGACTCAAAGTTACACTCCAGCTGCAACACCTTCAAAATGCAGCAAGAGCTTTTGTCTCAGCGAGACTTTGTCATTAGCGAGCTCGACTCAGATCTCTCAGAGAGGTCGATCAGAGTCCACGCTGCCTCATTGGTCCGGTTCTCAGATCTCTGCGCTGGTTTCCAGTGTGTCAGAGAATTGATTTTAAAATACTACAACTACTACTGTTGCCAAAACACACTCTGATTTGGTGCTGTGAGCCGCCCAGACCTCTCTGATTGTCTAGGACAGGTCTGTTTACTGTCTCAAACTAAACACAGACAAGAAACAGAATCAGTTTCCACACAGTTTGAACAAACTCCCAGAAAAACCGAGGTCTGCTCCAACTCTCAGTTTATTCAAATCAAGGCTTCAGACTGTCGGGATGATTAATTAATACCTTACACTGGATGTTACTGCAGTTATTCTTCTGTTCTTTTATTTCAAGGTATCTATTTTTATCTTCTGTTTTATTTTATTCTTTGTTAAATCATATTTATGTCTGTTTTTCTGCTGCTTCGTGTTTCTTTTTATGTGATGCACAAAGTGCTTTAAATTGTTTTATTGTTGAAATAAGGGGAGTATTTTTTTTTTTTTAGCACTTTGCATTAAGTGAAAAATCCTTCAGGAGACACTCAAACATCCACAGTGAAAACCAGGTTTCACATTTTCAGACACTGATGTTTGGTGATGTCAGGTTTTCACCTGACGGCAGCGAGATGCATTCTTCCTCTTCTTCTTCTCTCAACAATATCATGGAGCAAACGCGCTTTCATCTGTTTCCTCAAGTCGTGGATTAAAGGATTTGACACCCAGCCCCCCCCCCCGGTCCGTGGTCCACCGTTGAAAGGGAGCCAGCGGAGAACCGTGTGAGTCGTAGCGGGCCGCAGCGAGGCCATGCACCATATGGTGAAGTCTTGCTACACGGCCGCTGATCCAGCCATCAAAGCCCATTGTTTCTGCTTTGTTCAGGCTTCAAAGGGAATACTGGTCAGTCTGGAAAACCACACAGTGAAACGCTGCAGTTTGCCAAAGGGCTGTGGGAGCAGGTATTCATCTCTGTGTAGTTGAAACTTTATCAGGAGCGCTGCAGAAACATGTGCATGTGAATGAACAAGCTGCTGGCACAGTGCCCGAGCCGAGCTGCTCTGAGAGGCTCTGCCTGTGGTGGGTGTACATAATGATTCAAATCCAGATTCTCACAACGACATACATGGTTATTATCAGACGAGGTGTTTGTATCTTCTCCTCGGGTTTTTAAGAAAACAGATCATCAACGTAAACGGACTTCTAATGGATTTTGAATTGGCTTCATGTAAATCGGCAGGTGTGATCATCCTTCGAAAGGATCACAAGGCAGATATTCGTGTTTTATTTTACCTCTCTGGGTGAATCTGACTTTTTACTAAAGCCATTCCTGGAGCAGCAGTTGTCCAATCATAGCCGAGCAACTGTAACTGTAAGCACAGCGGGCGTGTGCGTGAGACTGCAGTGAGAGTGATGCTTTCCATTTAAAGAGGGGGGGAGGGTGGCGTCTCTCTCTTTTAAGCAAAAGTTTAAAGGATGGATTGAACAGTGTTGTTATCAGCTCTCACAAAGGCAAATCAAATATTAGCATTTTAACGGTTGCCATGCTGTTAAAGTATCGTAACTCAGCATCAGTTGGAGAGCCAGCGAACGTTTTATTAGCAGGCTAATGTTAGCAGCTCTGCCCTGCTCTCCCTTAAAGTGGGGAACTCTACACTCCAGCTAACCCCAGGGACCTGATTAACCAGTGACTGCTAATGGCCCATGTTAGACATTACACAGACCTCTCCAGCAGCAGGGGAGCTGCTGCCCTGCTATGACTGCTGTTCCTTCATCACCGTTACACCAACACAACGAGGGGGGGGAACTGTGCTGCTATGATGGTGTGGGGGGGGGGGACACACCTCAACCTAACACGCCTCAACCTAACACGCCTCCACTCCATCTCCGTGTTACCAACAGGAGAGGCTTCACCTCCACTCTGGTCACAAGTTCCCCTTCCTGAGCCGAGTGTTTTTACAGAACATTATGATGTCACAGTGAAGTTGACCTTTGACCTTTTGGATATTAAAGTGTCTTCACTTCATTTTATCATCACACGCATTTGAGTTCATTTGTGTCATAATCAGTGTATGAATCTGTGAGTTCATGGCCAAAAGGGACCTTGACCTTTGACCTTCACAATCTAATTAGGTCATCCTTGAGTTCCCTCAACAATGAGACGGACCGACAACCTGGAAACATAACGCCTCTGGCTCGGAGCCTGGACGAATAAAAACTACTGAAATATAAAATACAAAAAAATACAATTATATAAATACAACAACAATAATATCGTATCATATTGTACATCACGATATTCGGGCTTGTGCACCTTTAAGACCTTTAAGACCTTTAAGAGAAGTAGGTTGTGTTTTCACCCAGCTCACTGAGCTAATGTTAACTTAACTAGCTAGTTAGCTGCAGCCAATGAGATCATCCACTTCAGTGACATGAAGGGTTTTCCTGTAAATCTACTTCTGTCTGAAATCAAGGAGCTGTTGTTTTTTTAATACTGGGGGTTTTGGTAAACATCACCACGGTGACCGCTGGACGCTGCGACAGTGGAAGCTTCTGTGTAGCAACCGTGAGCTAAAGCCGGACTGACATAGCTTCACCTGTCGGTCAGTTGAGGAGCGATCGTGTTGTTTTGTTCATTCTCAGTCTGAACAAAGGCACAAAAAAAAAAGAAAAAGAATAAAGAAGGGACACCTCCGTACCTGTCTGTTAGAGGAGTGATGACTAATCGTGGCGTGTTGCCCAGGTATTCGTAGGAGTAGAGAAACTGAGCGTCGCAGATGTTGGCAAAACAATGCTTCTCCTTCTCGCCCCAGCGATGTCTGAGCTGAGAGAGCCACACGAAGGCCTGAGAGTTCTCCACCTTCCAAAACAAGAGACGAGAGAGAGAGAGAGAGAGAGAGAGAGACAGAGAGAGAGAGAAGAGAGAGAGAGAGAGAGAGAGAGAGAGAGAGAGAGCAGCGAGGCAAAGGTTGATATGAAGCCTAAAATAATCGGAGCTTTTCCACCCTCTAATTATGGAAATGAGATTCCTTGCTTGAATATCTTGAGTGCATTACTCACTGGTAATAGCCTCTGAAAAAACACAGTCACTGTGCCTGCAAAAGAATTTATACACCCCCCCCCCCCTTTACCTTCTGAGCGATCATCTTGGCCACCACGTCTCTGGCGTGGACGTCGATGGTACAGATGGTCATAACCTTCTGGCGATCGCCCGGTGTAAGCTGGCCGATCAGCATGGAGATGAGGGTGTTGAGCTGGGACACCTGCTTCCTGTAGTACTCCTTCATGGCGTTGTCGTAGCCTTCCTCCAGACGGGCGAAAGCCATGCCGACGTCGGACGACCACCAGATCTGAGTGCAGGTCAACGCCACCTGAGTCCCAAAAAAAAACCCAAAACAATCAAGCAGATGAAGGAACTGAGCCGGCGGAGACATGTGAAGCTCACGGGCTTCACACTCACACACGCCTATATGTTTCATACATAAAGCTGGCAGCCACTCGCCTTCACAAACTCTTCATTTCTGTGAGGGGAAAGTTTTGGATTGAGATGCAAAGTTAATTTTTGCTGATGAGTGTGAAAAGTCGGCTTCAGTGAGCCCAGGACAGGCTGAGCAGTTTTTATGTCACCTGTCCATTAATCTGTCAGGGGCCTAATTACAGGTGAGGACCGGAGGGAGACGTCCCCCGCACTTTTTAGACAATCTTATTTCCACCGAACTGTCCGGCTGTCACGGCCCACACGGGAGAAAAATCTTGAGTTGATAAAAAATGTCGACACGCTTGTTTAGGTCACCTGGTTTACGACCCTGGCTCTCAGAGCAGGGAGATTCACGAGGAGTGATGAATGCTTTATATACGTTTTACCTCGCAGGCTAAGATTTCAATATCAGCCGCAGAGGGAAACCTGCAGACCAGCACAGGTCAGTGCAAGACAAGGCAGGAGAGATTTAAATGCATTATCGATCATTTAGAACCAATTTCTGTGTTACAGTGTTTTTGCAGAACATCGTGATGTCACAGTGAAGTTGACCTTTGACCCTCTGGATATGGAATGTCATCACTTTATTTTATCCTTACGGACATTTGAGTTAAATTGTGTCATAATTAGTGAATGAATTTTGTGAGTGACCTTTGACCTTTGACCACCAAACTTTAATTAGTCCATCCTTGAGTTCAAGCCCAAAGCATAACGCGTCTGGCCCTGGTTGTCAGAAATGCACACGGCACTGCTAATTCTTTTGTTGGACTAACGTTAGTATAGAAAGTATGAACACCAACTTCGTAATAATGTGTTTATTGGAATTTCAGCTTTATTGCTACTTGCAAAAAGATTTTTCTTCCACGTCACATCCTGGATTTTAGTGGCTGTCTGTCACATTTTTAGCGCTAGTGGTCAAAATAGTAGAAGTAGCATAAACTGTTGCCAAGTAACGTGCAGATCTACTGTAAGTGAGCATCACACGCACTTCATCTGTCGACGTCTGGTCAACACATCAGCCTGTTTCTCATCCTCGAATCTGTAGCGGCTCAGAAACAGATGGTTTCACAGATTTTGGTGCAACATCGGATCATAAACGAACGGAGAGGGAAGATTTGTTGAATACGTGGAACGAACCCAGCAGCTATCAGCCATGTCAGACACACATTTTTACCATTCAGAGAATCAAATACTTACTTTTCTGAATTATAAGCATTTCCAGGTGGGAATAATTTCCCATTATCACAGATACATACCTGTGTTCAAAAATACTGTGTGTGTGTGTGTGTGTGTGTGTGTGTGTGTGTGTGTGTGTGTGTGTGTAAGGCATTAGTGAATGTGTGCACTGGACTGAAATATCTCAGAGAGAAACAGACGTGATTCTGGTTAAACCCTCTGAGCCTGTTTACCTGAGCGGGATAGTCAAACAGCCACTGCTCTCTGGGTTTGTCCTCGTACGCCGCCACCGCTTCGGTCATCTCGTGGCGAACTGTGGAGCGCATGGTGTCCAGCACCCGGTTCAACCACACCTCCACCTTACACACACACACACACACACACACACACACGGAAAAACCAAAAACAGGCCCATGAAAACAAATGAAGAAAAACATTGCTGTCTATCAAGTGAGCACCAACGGGTTCTCTTATCAATTGATCCAAATGAGGTCATTAATAAGCATTAGAGTGGATGTGGAGTCAGGCAAATACTATGGATATAATGGAAAATTAATGGATTTATAGGCTTTGATATGTGAAACCCCAGGGGCCACGACAAACTCAATTTCATTTGTAACCTTTATTGTGTGTTATGATTTCTGTGTTTGTTATATATTTTCCCTCAGTGTCCTTCTGTTATAGAAAAACAGCAGGTAAGTGAATTTTCGAAACTATTACATCCATCTACAGACGTCTGCAGAGCCGCTGTCAGCTCTGACACTAATGAAGAAGAAGCTAACAAACATCTTCAGCATTTAGTTCGACCTGTGGAAGTTTTGGCTCCACAGTTTTAGAGACGTAAAATGGGATTACGGGTCTATTTTACCTGCCCGGCGCAGTCACAGGACTGATTAAAGGGAACGTATTCCTCCTCTTTGCTGTACATGCCCAGACCAATCTTCGAAGGATTCCCCTCTCCATCTGCTTCAAATCGCATCTTAGCCATGTTGTCAAACAGCTTAGACAGATGCTTCTGGACCTGAGCAAACACACACACACACACACACACACACACACACACACACACACACACACACACACACACACACACACACACACACACACACACGAAGGTCAGGCTCAATTTACACTCAGCTCATGGTCTGACTGGTATTTTTCTTCACCGCCGCACAAATAAATAACGTTTCATTACTGGGGTTCAGAAGTGTAGGATCCATGTTATGCTGCACGCCAGCTAACTTCCTCTCACAGAAATTCAGTGGCAAGTTGTGCTTAACAGTGATTTATTTCCTGGAGCTGGAAATGCATAAGACAATGTCCTGATGATGGAGGCTGGAGCAGGCTGCTAAACTATGACCGACATTGCCCCTGTGTGGACGCTGAGGGAACTACAGCAGTCAACAGCAGAGGAGCTAAACCTTGCAACTTGCAGAAAGTGCTGCATAAAAGAAACAGAAGCAGGAGATTAATTTCTGCCCCTCAGGTAAAAAAATAAGTGCAGCCACCTGATGTGGGTTGGTCCCGTTAGACAGGATGTCCAGCAGATCAGCTGAGGAGATGAAGTAAAACCTGGGGAAGGCCAGACGCTTGGTGTCCAGGTATTCTGCCAGAGCTTTTTCACACAGAGACAGCCTGCAGAGAGAAACACACACAGTCAGTGTCTGATAACAACAACACAAGGAGAACAAATGGAGAGACCTCTCACCTGCTCTGGATGTCCTCCAGCTTTCCAAACAGGCCCGGTTTATTGGTCGCCTCCACTACGTTGGGCGTTTCGCGCACGGCGCTCGCCAGCTCTTTGAAATCGGTATCAATCCCCTCGAAGCGCCTGGAGTCCTGCAGAGGGTTTCAGGAGAGGGGGGGGGGTTTAGGTTCCCACAGGAGAGAGAGAGAGGGCAGAATCACAGGTTTAAGAGCAAACATCTGGGTTTAAGTGCAGCCCCAACATCGTGGGAGCAATTAAAAAGTTGTGTAATCTCAGCTCCTAAGCTGAGAGTGCAGGCTCATTAGTGCATTCTTAATTAACAGCCATTAACAGTCATGCTACCTGCATTCATATGGCAGGTTAAGTGTGTCACCTGAAATATAGAGCTGTAATTAAGTGTGTGTGTGTGTGTGTGTGTGTAGGTATTTTCGTGTCACCTCAGGCAGCTGTGAGCGGATGTCCTCAGAGCCGATGAAGATGCTCTCCAGGTGAGTCCACGTCCGCTGCACCTCGAACCAGATGGAGATGACCGAGTCGGCCACGGACAGCTTGCTCTGCCACGACGACACCTCATCCAGGAAGTGTGCGATGTACTTGGACGACATGAGGTTCTGCAGCTGGACCTGGTTGTCCTCCAGCGTCTCGATCAGCTCCTCGTCCGTGCGCAGCAGAGGCACCTGGGTGCGGTGGTGGGGCTCGTACCGGAACTGCATACCTGGAGGGGATCAGCAACACTCCGTGTCAACCGGTCACAAACTCTGGACGGCAGGATGAAAAACTCTCACTCCCAAAGTTCCCTTCCTGTACCCGTCCACGTGGAGTTGAGCTCAGAGAGGACTTTCTCCATCCCCATCTCTTTAACTGCCTTGTCCACGATCCCCCTCACCTCCTCTTCAAAGCAGTGCAGGTTGAGCTGCAGCAGGTCGGCCAGAGTGGTCTCCTGCTCACAGAGAACCCCGTCAGCACTTCGTATAAGCTACATTACATAATGAGATAATATTAGTGACATATTACAGGTGAGCACCGGCTGTGATAGCTGGTTTCACTTTAACAAGGACACACTGTCATAAGCAGTTTTTATAATCAAACTGCGGATCTGAAGTCCCCGTCTAACCTCCGTCACCTTCAACAAAGAAAAATATGCGCTTCTGCAGCTTTGACTCTTGCGCCGCCGACAGGAAATGACATTTACTCCAGCAGTAACGCTCACCGCCTGCAGGGGGCTCGGGTCTTATAACCTTTTACCTCCCACAGCAGGACGATTACTACGTGTGTGAAATGACTGACAACTGGACGTTCTGGAAGAAGCCTGAGGAGAGAACACATTCGTCCAGTTTTAGCTGCTCTGCGCTGGTTTCCTGTTACATTTAGAATTGATTTGAAGGTCCTCTTCCTTCTGCACAGAGGCCTTAATGAGCAAGGACCAAGCCACATTGCTTTATTGAAGCTTCTCAGTAACAGCTGGAGGAATATTGGGAATGCAGCCTTTTTCAGTTACGGCCCAAAGCTGTGGAGCACATGACCTATTGATATTTTGAAATCTCCTCTAAAGCACTTCATAAATGTACAATTTAACCCTTTGATGCACAAAGAGACGCTCACGCCTCGCTGCTGCTGCGCTGCCCAGCAACTCTTTCACTGTTTTCATATGAAAATGATTCATCACTCATCCCGGGTAGTGTGATATAAAAATCCTTAAACCATAAAAAATAACGATGTCAAAGCAAATCCAACAATGTTGTAAATCCATGTAACCGTAGGTAAATATTTATGGCAAGTGTCTAACGATAAAAAGTCACCCACTTGTTTTAGTATTTGCCTTAAAAGGCAGATTCGTGGTAAAGGATTAAAAGTTTTCTCCTCCTGTTACTTTTCTATAAGAGAAGCTGCAGCTATAAGGTCCAACAGAGCCGGGGAAGAAAATAGGAAAATAACTGGAGGAGACTGCCTGTGTGTGTGTGTGTGTGTGTGTGTGTGTGTGTGTGTGTGTGTGTGTGTGTGTGTGTGTGTCTATCTCCTCTTGAAGCTCTCCCTTATCAGTGGCACACTATTACCATCACTGCTTATTTCAAAAGTTACAAGTGCACTAATAATAAAAACTATTATATGAAAACGCTCAGCTAAAGATGGACAGAGCTGTAACAACACTACAGAATAAACTGGAAACCTGGTCCATGGTGAAGGGGACTCCGGTAGCAGTCATCAGCTGGTGCCAGTGTCGGGCTCGTATGGCCGGGTTCTGGAGCTCGGCCACGGCGCGGAGGGAGGTGAGGAGGTTCTTTACTCTGCTGTCCAATCCTGTGTAGGCCTCCCACGCTCGCACCTACAGGAGACAAAGGCCAGGGATCAGGACAAGGGCTTGTGACAGAGGTGAGGGAGCCTGAAGCTGCAATTCAGGATTTTATCTTAGTTTCATTTTAGTTGAAATTCATGATGCAGTTACACACATTTAGTGATTTCCAGCTGCGTCGGTACACAGAGTGAAGACACACACACTGCTCTGACTCCCTTGTTTGTCATTGCTACACCTGACAAGCTGTATTGTCTTGTACAGCACAAATGGGGGGATTTCAAAAGTTATTAATAACTTTTAATATTAATAACTTTTGAAATCAAGCGGATCTTTGATTTCAGACGGAGGCAGAGAAGAGTAAGCTTCTCATTTATAGTCAAACATGAAAGTTAAAATGGCAACTGGTACTGCTAGCTAACTGATTAAGCTAACGTTAGAGATTTCCCTGACTACAGTCCACTGCTCACTGCTTCAACATGGCCTGTCACGCCCAGTTACGCTTGCTAAGGCTTTGAAGGGGAAATGGCAGTTCAGTGGTCAATTGCAGTTGGAAGTTACTTATTCATGTCAGTGTTTCAAGATTAATTTTTCCTGTCCACATCTTTCCACCCTGTTAACTGTGTTAAACATCCACACCCCCCCCCCCCACCTCTTTATCCAGGCCCCGTATATCTTTAGAGAAACGCTTGCACTCCAGCTCCATGTCCTCCACGTGGATCTCCCTCCAGGGAGTCGTCCTCCAGGCGGCCATGCTGGATTCCACCATGGTGATCATGTCCCACAGCTCCTTCAGCAGGCCCACCTCGCGCCTCGGGGGACGAAGGAGAGGGGACAAAGTGAATTAAACCAGCGTGAAAATGGCAGCGCTTTAGATACTGAGTGTGAATGTAAAAGAGCACCTCTGCTATAGCGGCTCATTAGTTTCAAATCTGGCACAGGCTCGCGGTGCTTTCTCCTTCCAGCTTTGGGCTTTACCTGCATTGTCGGAGCTGTTTGTACTCGGAGACGGTGACCTCAAACAGGCTGGCAGACTCCACCAGGGAGGCCATCACCGCCTCCCGCTCCTGGATCTGCCAGTGGAACGCGTCCAACATCTGGTAGGGGTTCTCGCTGTCAAACCTGGACGGATGCATGAGTGCACACAGGCGCCCATCAAAACACACACACACACACACACACACACACACACACACACACACACACACAGGTTTGCTCAGGCCCAGTATGAATCAGGCTGTTTAGGCAATGAAAGGCTGCAGGTTTGCCAAGCCTGATTCGCCTGCAGTGACACCAGACCTAACTGCACACTGTGACAATTAACAATGACTTCCATGACATTAATGGGAAAATAATCACCAGGTTATTAAGAGACCAATTATACACATAACTAATCTGACAATTAGACATTATGACGAAGCATCTCTACCTATGAATTAATTATCATCACGTTAAGATTCAATTAGCCTTGTCGGATGTGAGAGCTTCGAGATAACAGGTCTCTGTTATCGAGTGAGAAGGTGAGGGGAGCGACAGTCTTTATCTCTTCAAAGCTACGAGCTGAACTTAGTCACGGAGAAGAAGCTGTGCTGTGCACCGTGCTGCCTTCACTGACTCTGGACAACTCTATTCAAGCAGTCACACTTTAAATTTCCTCCTCCCTCTATTGAGCATTGACAGGATAAGCAGCATATATACAGAATATATAATAATTTAAGCATAATTATAGTTACTGATAATGAATTCCTAAAAATAACTTCATTATTATTATGAAGTGTTTATATGTTGCTTGAAATGTTAATTATCAGTTGTACCTGAAGGGCCCGTTGTTGCGGAAGTGCTCCCTGAAGGTGTGCTGCTCCACATCGAACGTCGCACACTTACGGCGCAGGCTCGCCACCTCGATGCCCTGCAGCGGCGCCACCTGCTGTTTCACCAACACCGCCTGCTTTCTCACATTGTTCCACTTTTCTGGCAGCTCCTTCAGACAGACAGATAGATAGATAAACACAATGATACAGAGGGAGGGAGATGAAGAGGAGGAGGGAAAAACAAGGAGGGCAGGAGTGACAGATGATGAATGGCCAGGAGGAAGAGTGTGGAACAGAGACGGGCAGAGGTAGACACAAGGTAAAAGTAAGAGAAATTGTTCTGTCTCAGCTGGAAGAAACACAGGAACGTACACATGCTGGTGAAAGTAATCGGAAACGACCAAACATCAGTCCTCACCTCTAACTGTTTGTGGACCACATCAGGCAGCTCCTGCTCGTACACCTTCAGCAGAGCGATGGTTTGTTGCAGAGGCTCAAACATGGCGTCCGTGGTGTTCTGTCTTTCCTTTACCGCTAACAGGTGACCCATGACCCCAACCAGGCCACCGTAGTCACCCTCCTCCACCCGCTGACCCAGGCCAGCCTCGGCCACGCTGATGAACTTCTCCAGATCTGACAGACTGAGGACAGAAAACCGTGATCTTAGACTCTAATTGCTCAGTACAATGAAGAGAAGTCAGTGGAAAATCTAAGGGCTGAGTCAAAAGCAGCTGGACTTGCAGTTGCTGTGTGGAAGACTAATTCAAACTAAAAGAAGATCAATCAATCAGCTCTACTCATACTGATAAATCCCCAAAGATCTGACACTGACGCACAGTATGAAAAGTATTGCACCACTACAAATCATGTAAATTTAAACTATAATAATAATAATAATGATAATAAAAATCTTTTCTTACACAGGATGCAGCTCAAAGTTCTTTGACAAATATAAAAGGAAAAAGGGATTTAAAGCGGGAATTCATTTAAAAAACAATAATAAAAAAAACCCTCTGAAAGGCTGAATTGAACAGGTATGTTTGCAGCTGTCCACTGAGCCCCCCCCCCCCCCCCCCCCCGATATTTCTTGGCAGGGTGTTCCAGTGTTTAGCGGGTGAAGATCCTGCTGCAGAGGATGAAAGGGCTCGTGGAGGAACATAAAACAACGGAGTCAGTGATGTAAGAGGCACCAAACCATTAAGAGCTTTGTATACAAGTAAAAAGGACTTTAAAATCAATTCTAAAGGACAGAGGGAGCCAGTGTAGTGTAGCCAGAATAGGAGTAATATGCTCTCTCATCCTTGTTTTTGTTGAAAGTCTAGCAGCAGATTCTAGATTAGCTGTAGTTTCTCGATTTACTTTTTTTGAAAGACCAGTAAAAAGAGCATTAAAGTCGTCCAAGCTGCCTGAAATAAAAGCCTGAATGAGCCTCACAGCTTCTTGCTGAGTTAAAAACAGGTGCACTTGGAAATATTTCTTGGGTGGAGGAAAGCTGTTTTGGTCTCTTAATACCTACACCCACACAAACTGTTCACAGAGCAACTTAAAGAGATAACGAGCTCAGTGGCCAACAGGACAATCAGAGCCACATTAGCCACCAGAAGCTAATGCTTTTACCAGGGTGATTTAAATACTGTCTCACCTGTTGGTCACATGGTCCATTAGATGCTGTTTGAACATGAAACTCCACTTTTTGATGGTGTTGAGTAAAGCACTCTTCATGCTGCGGCCGTCCACCCTCATCCAGCCGTGGAACACATGCACCGGCTCCAGACCCTGCACCTCCTCGTAGATCTTCTCGTACCTGCAGCACCATGACAGAAAGACTTCACTCAGGTAAACCATTACATTCACTCGATTTGGCAGACATTCACAAACACGTGCTCACTGTCTGCTCGACCGGTACTCACCCGTCCACCTGCTCCCTGAAGCTCTCCAGGGTTGGTGGGCTCTCTGGGACTCCATCCTCAGCGTAGACTTCCATCTCCCGGCTGGTGAGAACGTGGTTGTACAGGAGGAACTGACGCATGAACTCCTTCCTGTCGTCCACGTACAGGTAGCTGTAGCTCTCCAGAGAGTTGCGAAACTCGCAGCACGCCGCCATGACGCCCTGCACGCGTTCCATGAGGAGATGACGCATGTCGGCCAGGTCGGCCATGTCCTCCATGTCAGCCTGAGGGCAAAGAGTCACCAACCAGAGATTTAATGTTCAGATAATACCACTCCGGGTGCACTGTCGATGTCGGAGCTGCATCGGGACCAACAGTACCTGGTAGTGGGGGGAGGGGCTGTGCCGAGCGAGTCGCGGCACCAGCGACGAAATTCTGAACACATCGTTGACGAGGCTTTCCACCAACTCGAAGAAACTGTCTCCGGCTCCAAACTCCAGGGAGGGAGTGAACACCATGTCAGGAACCTTCAGATCCAGCTGAGCCTCGAACAGAGGGGCCACACCAGCTCTCTGGTCTGGACCCAACGGGAAAAAGAAAATGGAAACTTCACTACAAACACTTCTAATGTAAGTGAAGTCGACCGTGACCTGCAACGACCCCAGCTGACGTCCGGTTGTGGACCTTTGCAGCGTGACATTTCCCATCTCTCCCCCCTCGTCTCTCCTTCTCCGTCTATTTCAGCTCGATTGTAACTTTAAATTTGGTTAAAGTTCCCCAGAGGAAGAAGAAGAAGAAGAAGAAGAAGCAAAAGCAGAGGATGAAAATAACGAAAAGAAAAGATGTAAAAAAAACTTCTAAGCTAGTCTATTGGGGGTTTGAACATGCTCTTAGCGGCTGTTGACATCTAGTATATTGTAAAGCATCCAGAAGTATTAATATAAGTTATTATAACCTAATAAAAGTTAATTATCCTTATAGACATTCGAGTTAAATTGTGTTGGAATTACTGTATGAATTAGGGAGTTATGGCCGAGAACATGCTTTGTGATTTCAAAGTGACATTTGACCTTTGAAAATTCTAAATCAGTTCATCCTTTAGCCCAAGTAAATGTGAGATATCATGTTCAGGAGAATGGGACGGACAAACGTAACGCCTCCGGCTCCGACTGTCGCCGGCTTTAAAGCTTTAATGAAATCTTTCATTTCATAAAGGATCATGTTTCGCTGAAAAACACTGTAGGAGTTCACATTCAAAAAGCTTCCTGATCATCAAAGACTTTCTGTACCGACACAAGGAGAAGAAGGACAGAGACAGGAAGGAAGGGACGATGAAGCAGAAGCGAAACAAACAAGGAGGAGTAGAAGAAGAAGAAGAAGAAGAAGAAGAAGTGGACACGGTCGCAGCCTGGCAACAATCCACCATCATCTTGAACCACATCCCAGTTCATCTAAAGTGGTTGACGAAACTCATGCCAGCGCAAGCGAGCCCAGAACTATTTCATGTCCACAGCCAATACAGGCGGACACCCAATTGACTTCAAAAGCCCTGAGGACGTGTTGCAGAGAAGCCGTCCAAGTCGGCGCTGGCTGGGAGACGATGTTTTCAGTTTATAGTGGAGTCAGAGTAGTGAGTAGTGCTGAGGGTGTACTACATCTGGCATGGAGGGAACAGTAGTAACACCAACAGCATCGACTACAGCTCTACACGTAGTGTAGTGTGTGAGTGTTTCTGAGTGAGCGTCCTACCTGTGTTGTCCAGGAAGAACTTGAGAGAGCGCTCGATGCTGCTGAAGAACCCGTCTATGACCATGTCGTCGACGTACTCCACGTAAGCCCTCCACTCCTCCGAGGACGGCTCGGCTCTGAACAGCTCCAGGTTGTTCTGAGACGCCATGAAGAGAAACACCGATGCTGAATCACCAACATTTACAAAGCAAATCTGAAAAACTGACTTCATCGTGATCAAAACATCTTTTAACAACCTTTAGCAGGAAGTGGATCTTTTCTCCCGAGGACCGGATCAGGCTATAGAACCTGTCCAGCCTCTCGGCCCTGTCCTCCAGGCTGAGCGTTGCATCTTTTTTGCCCTCCTTCCTGTCGAACACGGGACTGGCCCACGACCTCATGCAGCTCTGGATCTCCTCCACATTGTCTTTGGTTCTTTGGAGTCGGTTCTCCAGGTCGCAGACGGAGTCTCGCAGCTCCTGGATGTACTGCCAAATACCTGGAGGGGGGGGGGGGGTGACGGAGAAGTGTGGTCAATAGGGCAGAAAATAGAAGAATAAATCAACTTGGGATGAGAGTGTGTGACTGAAATACTGGAATCCCCCAGAAAATGTGCAGTGTGTTTTATTCTTACCTACATTATACCACCTACAGTGCACAATTAGCCTGCATTACAATTAGCAGAGCAATTAAGACATGTTTGACAACTGAAGTCTCCGTGAAGTAAACCAAACGTGCTTCACAGCTTTGAATAATATCCATAAGGAGATAAACTCTCTTCACTCTCTGTAGAAACACTGAAGCTTCCAACTTGTAAAACTTCACCTGCAATATGTCACCAAATTAGAAGCTAATAGAAATCGAATGTACGTCTGCAGCAAGCGCCAACACACTGCCACTAAGATGCTCCAGCATTTCTCTCTTATGTTTCCTTCTGTCGTAAAACAGCCTGAAATTATTCTTTTTTATGTCAGAATTTATTCCATTAGGTCTAATAAAAGATAAATTTAGAAACGTGAGGAGCCAAAGAAAGTCTGCCGCTCTCAGCCGGTCAGACGACGACTCTATTGCACAAACTCCATGAATAAATATGGTGCCACATTCAAAAGGCTCATATATTTCTCTGGCCTCTAAAACTATCAATCATAATTCCACATCCACACATGGAACTGTTCCAGGAAGTACACTTCCAGGGTCTGCCTGTGTAAGGACTATTACAAAATGCTGCATGCACAACAGGCAGTAAGTGCTGCACCTAACCACTGTGGATTGTGTGTTTTATTATGTGGCTTAAACTAACACCGCTAACTGTTTAACATGGTAGTTTTAATAAGACTCTGATGATTTGTTTAGAGCCTGTGTAGCTTAAGTAAATGAGCCTTTATTGATTTAATGTTTCATTAATTCTTCTTTTTGCTTATATAAGCTTATTTGTTAAGTTATGTAATACTGAAATTATTTCAAACATGGAGCTCATGACTGCAACAATAATTTATACGAGTCCTAAATGCTTTTCAGAGCCAGAAGATGCAATGCAGAGAAAATAGTCCAGGGTTCCCACACCTTCTTAAACATCAAATTCAAGGACTTTATTAAGGGACTTTCCAGGTCCAAGTCCTTCAAATTAAAGGACCCAACAAGGCATACAGTAGTTTGAGACATAAAGTTTAATTAATCAAGTAAAAAGAGAGAAAGGCTTGAATGTGTGTTGTGTTAGTGATGGCAGACTAGAGTATGTGATCTCTTACACACATACACACAGCAGCATGTCGTCTATTTACTAATGTTAAGTTAAAAAATATATGTATATAAAAAAAAGCTTGAATTTCTATTTTTGCACAGAATATATAAATCCAAGAACTTTCAATAACCCATTTCCATTTATGTCTATTTCTAAAACCTTTCAACGTCATGATTTTTCTTCACTCTTCACAAATTCACAAACTTTCAAGGATATCAAGGACCCGTAGAAACCCTTGAACTTTCATCAAATAAACCCGGAGCAGATGGAAATCCTCTCTCTCACACACACACACACACACACACACACACACACACACACACACACACACACACACACAGCGCAGGAAAGAGATAAGTGTGTGTGCTGTGTCGGCTCGTACAGTAAACACTCGTCTCGTTTCTGCTCCGCTCCTCTGGGACTCCTGAGGTCGGAGAAACCAACAACATGTCTGCCAGCGCCGTGTCAGTCAGAGCTTATCAATGATTGAACACTTCTGCCATTCTTACTTATTTTTATGTTTTTTTTATGTCTCTCTGGTGTGAGACCGTGCTGCATTATACAGTAATAATATCTGCTGTGAGCAGCCGGAGCAGTGACAGACGTCGGCAGCAGAATGAGGAAAAGACTGACCAGCTGTCAGCTTAGCATTCAAGATGTCAACAAACAGAAACAAAAGTGACCTGTAGTGTAAGATTAACGCTTTAATTAATAGTTCGGCATCTTGGGAAATGATTTATTTTGCTCTGGAGAGTGAGATGAGAAGATAAATATCAAACTCATCTGTGTTTTGAACACAGAGCTGCAGGCGGGACACTGTTTGTCTAATTTAGAATAAAGAGTGGAAGCAGAGATTCACAGTTCAAACATACACCTACACCTCTGCAGCTCACTAATGAACGACAAGCTGTGCCTTGTTGAATAAACATAAACAGAACAGTTATCAGTTTATCTGTCCACCCACTGAGAACCAACGTCTTCAACCTAACTGTGCCGACAAGACTCAAAAATAATACTAAGACACTCACATCAGTGACGCCACAAACCGTTTTCTGTTTGTGAATGGATTAAACAAACAAGACATAACGTGTGTTAATGAGTTAGTGAACTACAGTGTGTTTATGGACCTGTTCAGACCTGGCATTAACCTCTGTCTCAGGTGATCCAATAACAGGTGGACGATCGAGGACGACTTGAGATGTGATCACTCTGGGCCACGTGTGTCCACATATTGAAGGACCGCCTCCTCACTGACGTCCTCTGACACAGTCTGATTACTCCCAACACAGTTCATAATGAACTGAAAATACTTTACTACACCAAATGAATAAACCCTGAGTTCATTAGAGCTGTGAGCAGAGCAATGACTCACTCAGCCCCTCCTTACCTCTCTCTCTCTCTCTCTCTCTCTCTCACACACACACACACACATTGACAACCGACCTGGATTGGCTGAGAACAACAACACACATGCGTTGATTTGCATATAGAGCTGGGAAGTGAGATCCGATCACAAGTGGTCACTGGAAATGCAAGTTCATGCCAGGTGTGAACTGACGTACTTAGAGCCTCAGTGAGCTTTGATTCACTTCTCTAAACTGATATCAATATTGACTTTCTCATGAAACACGAGGAAAGAAAGTGAATAAGCACCTTTTTCAGAAAGTTAAACTATTAAAGGATCAGAAACACTATAAAGTCTCTCTGTGACCGTCTGTCTGACTACACACCAGGCCGTGATTGGTGGATATTTCACTGCTGTGCTGCAGACCTCCTGCATGTGCCGATCGCTGCTCTTTAACGTAGTGAATGAAGGCAAGTACATAGAGAAGGTCATTGCACAGCAGCAGTCTTCTAATCAGTAGTGAGGCAAGACAAACCTTACAGTTGCTGCACTACGTTGCAATGTGAATAAGAGAGAATAAACTCAGCCTGATCACATAGAAAACATCCATGTAATGTTGCAGAGGTGCTGAACTAAAAATCAAAACCTGAGTGGTTTATCCAGGTAATTCTCTCTGTCAAGAAAACCTTCAGTGATCCACACGACACTGAATAAAAACATGCTCTTGTTAACGGTGCATGAGGAGTATATATTCAGTTTTCTGCAGTGAGTCTGTGGATTGTTTCTGGAATAACAGGTCACTGTTCGAAGCACCAGATGTGAAACTCGCTCACATCCTTTGTATTGTGGTGAAGCCTCACAGTATTATATCTCAATACATGGATACATGAGACTAACACTGCAAATCTGCATGGCTTCACAGGACAAAGAGGTAAGTGAGCAAAATATGTTTTCTGTAACGTGGATGAACCGACCCTTTAACAGTAACAAAAATAAGACATATACATGTAATTTCTGCAGCACTACATGTGCTAGTATCAGTGAGTGTCCAGACCTTGGCCGTTCCAGTTCAGACTCTCCTCTGCTTGTCTGAGCTGCGTGTCGATGTCCCTGAGCTGGCCCCGGATCAGAGGATGCTCCACGTCGAGCACAGAGTGCATCACCTGCAGCCAGGCGGCGGGAGGGAGAGAAGAGAAAACACAGAGATGTGATATGATTTCCAGCTCCCATTAAATTTCTGTGTGTACAGAAATATCATTTTAATATAACTGCCAGTGAAAGGCCACACAGGAGCCCAGAGCATCAAGACGGGGTGTAGCCCTCATTATAGGAGCCATCCATGTTGCTATGACTTAATTGGACTTGAGCTTTTAGCTACCTGAAGCAATGAAATGCTGTATTTTTAAAATGTAATCATCTGAGTGAGGCAGCTGCGATACATGTGGGTGAGCCGTCCTCAGCGTGGCTGAGTTAATTACATCAGTGATTGCTCTTATATTGTTTTATGCTACATTGCCATTTTGCCCCCACGCCCAGCTCCCACTATAACCCAAAACTGAATTATGCAGCATCTTTTATGTGCTAATTCGCTCATTTAAGTCATCGGACGACTACATACACACAATGCACATCCTCATTTGCATAATCAGAGGGTCAAATTAAAATACTGTGCATCTGCTCGTTTTCTCTCTCTGCATGCAAGAGTTCAGTTAATCAGCTGTTTAGTCCAGTAAAATGTCACTGATCCACACCGTGATTCTGACATTTATGAAACATGACCGGCAGTCTACAGCCGTGCCAGCAGGCCCACAATTCTGCAACACTCCCCTCACGCCATTAATATGGCAAAAAGAAATGCAATATTTGTCCTCAAGCTGGGGTTTAAATGTCAGCATGGTAGGCTACCTATGGTAATATGATATATTTTACATACAGATGTACCTAGCTCACAAAGATTTCATTCTCTGCAGAGCAGGATCTTTCTTTTACCAAATATTCACAGTCATAGTGATCTATATTGTTTATTTTGGGATAGCTAAGGACAAAGCTGACAATATGACCACAGAGGAAAGGTTAGCTTGTGACCCCTTGAATTCATTGATACCTCTGCATCAACATGTGATCTGTACCTCGATGTCCCATCTGGATAAGAAAAAACATATATCTATGTCATATTGAGAGGTGGGTTCTGAACCTCACCCATGGGTTTCTCAAGAGCAGTTCTGAAGCTGAGTGAGCTGTGCCGCCGTCGCCATCTTGGCTGTGCCTAACTCCCGCGAAACTGTGGCAAGCGTACCCTCCCGTTAGCATCATTAGCACAGCTGGGCACCTCGCTCAAAGGCTAACCCCAGAATTATTCATTTGCTGGCTAATTAACACGGACACTGACACATGCTAATTAGTGCTAACATACAGTACATATAAAATAACAGCAGAATTTCACTCACCACAAAATAGCAGGAGCACAGAACTCCTCGCGTTAGTCAGTTAAGTCAAATTATCTGTCTGATTTTTACATGAAAAACCCTCCAAAAGGCTCCAACACCACGAACACAGAGAGGTCATGTTCACAGACTGAACTAGCTGAGGTGACGCTGACCTGCAGGATCTACAGTTAATTGAACTGAGTGGATGTTACCACTCCCATGCTAACACGGATGCTAACACTGATGCTAACACGGATGAAAAGCCTCAGACTGCCACTGAGAGACATGTTTGTCACAGTTAATAGCCTCCTCTACACCAACCTTGTTGTATCGCCTCACGGTGACCTCCAGGTTGGCCACGTATTGCCACAGCTGCCCCCTGGTGGTGTAGATCTGCACTGCAGTTTCAGGGATGGCCTCGGTCTGTCTGGCCTCCAAGTACTTCACCTCTCTCAGCACAGACGCCAGCTGAGGAAGAGCAGGAGAGAGTTTTTTGAGCCCGATTACAGAGTAAAAAAATAAAATAAATAATAATATATATTTTTGAGTACTACAGTTTTAGTGTTGGTGTTAGAAAACTTTCCACTGAAGTTCAGATTAATGAGAGATCAGTTGGCGACTCTTTAGGGCAGCGTGGCCCAACATTACCGACTGCCCAACTAATTAAAAAGATGAATGTGCACAGAAAACACAACTTTATTTAAGGATTTATGCAGCTGCGGGCGCGTGTGTGACACTTACTGGGAGATATTTAATGAAAGAGATCAGCTTGATATAAAGTCCAGGCGGTAAGTATTTGGACAGTTACACATTCTCTGCTCCTCAGGCTCTGAGCTTCAGCGCATTATATCTGACATAAAATAATGGATGATGCACTAAAGTGCCAAGTCTCTGCTTTAATTTGAGGAGGTTTACGTCAATATGGAGAGAACTGTGTGAGATATGGCCCTTATTATTCTTTGTGCCCAAATTGCAGGGGTTCAAAAGTAATTTGACACTTGGCTGCTGAATGTTTTTTCAGCAGATGTGTGTTGTTTCAGTGTTAGTTCATGCACAAAAGAGCTC
The DNA here is from genome assembly GCF_021018895.1 of Seriola aureovittata. NCBI lineage: Eukaryota > Metazoa > Chordata > Actinopteri > Carangiformes > Carangidae > Seriola > Seriola aureovittata. Next base: position 1,936,879 of record NC_079384.1, read on the forward strand.
ACACAAGTTGAGAGTAGATTGAGAGCTACCATGTAGACTGTGAAGTGGAGTTTGTCTGTCAATATGAGGAGTGAAGAGGTGACCATGCAAGTGAAAAAGATAAGCAAAGCAAAAATCCATCAGAGAGATATCAAAGGTCAGTGGTTTGCCAAAATCAACTGTTGGGTAAAATCAGCTGCACACAGGAAAACTAGAAAATGGCAGATGACTTGGAAGGAAAATCATTTGCATGGAGAAGAACAACCTCTTTATGGCTGCACAACAAGTCAAGAGGCAGACATGTTTCCTTGTCAACGATCAAGACTTCAGGACCAGAACCTCAGAGGATTCAAACCCCTGGTGAACCTCAGAGACAAAAAAGTCTGGTTGCAGTTTGCAGAAACATACAGAAACAAAACACGGGTCTCAGAGTAGATTGAGAGTTGAGAGTTGCCAGGCGGAGTTTGTCTGTCAGTGTGAGGTATAAGAGATATAAGAGCGAGTTGTTTTGCCCTTTATGGTTGCACAACAAGTCGAGAATTCTCTCCAGAATGTAAGCTGTAAAATGTGCCTTTAAGACCTGCTGTGTTGCCTAGATACGATACTTGGTAAGATACCTTACGTTAGTTGAGCGGTGCACCCTGATGAGAGTGAATGCCTCTTAATGAGCTCCTTAATTCTCGAGTTCAACAGTAACGTTTCGGTTTCGTGTGGCGTCTGTTTTGTTGGTGTATGATCAGATAGAGCCGTCCAAATACACAGACCCAAACAAAGCGGACATGTTTCCTTGTCAATGGTCGAGAGAAGACTTCAGGACCAGAAGCACAGGATGCAAAAACAGAAAGGCACAAAAAGAACTCCATCAGTTACTGGAGTTCTGGAGGAAAAGTCCTAGGAACCAATGAATCAACAATTAACCTCTATCCAAATGATTGAAAAAGGAACATTGATGTAAACCTGCTCAAATTAAAGCTGAGACTTGGCACTTTAATGCAGGATCCATTATTTTATTTCAAATTGAATGTGTTGAAGCGTCTGGACCGTATAACCAAACTAATTCATCACTCAGACCTTGTCCACTGTTTCTCTGGGCTTTATAAGCAATGACACATCTCACTGCTGGTCTCGGATCAGTTCTTGTAATGTTAAAAACCTGCGGGTTAAAGTTGACTGAGATCAGCTGAGTGTCCGTGTCTCTGCTGATTAACGGCAGGCTCAGGTTGTACTGAGAGCTCTCGCCCACGGTCTCCGTCCACGTCTCGTACAGGCCGGAGGAGTATCTGGAATAACAAACACAAACAAAACAATCAAACAGAAGTTATTACCAAAGAAAAACAATTGTTTCATATTCCCATTAAAAGGCCTGGGGCTTTTATTACACGAGGCCACGGGCATGAAAACAGCTCACGTCATGGAAATTAACACAAGCAGCCAAACAAGCAGCTAAAAGGCATATGATTGAGCCGTTTCCCCAATTCTCCGAGGCTGTTAACAGAGTGAGAGGCGTGATCTGCCCGTCCACATCAAGCAGACAATAAGGGCAGAGCAGAGGTAGCAGTGCATATGGGGGGTGGGGGTGGGGGTGGTAATATGAGGATAAACGCTGATTCATCTCCAGGAGACTGGGAACAGACAATATGTCAGGGCTCTGTACAGCTATATCAATCTGTAAATAGCCGAGATTATGATGAGAACTTCAGTGCGCACTGTGTGCTCCTTATTGGATTTCTGCTGTGAGCTTCATTTCCTGATAGTGGCACCGCAGACGCAGAGGCAATCAAATGCCGTGGTCATGGCCATAAATCACACTGCATTTTGTCTGTGGGGGTAATGAGTGAGGAAGCCCACCCTGTTCCTGACTGGAATATGTATAATAATGGTGACATTCATTCTCAGGCAGCGGCGATGATTATTACACCATAACAAGGGATCTAATTTCTGATTGGAGTAAATTGAGGGCAAAGAACTGCTGTTGTTCATCATTCTATTACTCTGGGTGGGTGGGTGGGGGGTGGGTGGGGGGGTAAAGGAATGATATTAAGTGTGTGAGGCATAAAGAATGGGGTATATGTCTGGGTGTGTGTGTGCATCTTTACGTGTGCATTCACAAAAGACTTCTACACACTATACTACACACACACACACACACACACACTTTTATATTTCCATACTTGTAAGGACTTACACTAATTAATTCACTAACCTCTTCCTCTGCACTGTAGTTATTACTTTAACACTAATCCTAATCTTAGCTCTAAAACAATATTAGGGCTGCACCTAATGATTATTTACATTATGAGTTAATATATACAGTATATGGCATTCAGTTTATTATTATATAAAACACAGAGAAGCAGAAAGGTCTCATGCACGAAGAAGAGAATCGGTGGATCCTCATTGTTTCTGCTGGAAAAATGACAAAATAATCAAAACAATAAGCACTAAAAGGCCCTGCACACCCACTCAGACGTTTAATTAGGCCTCTGCTGAAGTTTAAAGGTCCATATTACTCTCTGCACATAATAATTACAGTCTCTGCCTCCTCCACTCAGACTAGTTTCAGGTTCCATCCCTGTTTATCCAGAGTCAGATAAAATATGAACCATTTGTCATAAGATATTGTTTTCACAAGTCGCTGTGACCTTTGACCTTCAAAATCTAATCAGTTCATCTTTGAGTCCTAGTGAATGTTTGTGCATTATTAGTATGATTATTATTATTACTATTTTGATTAATATTAGTATTATTATTGCTATTATGATTATCATTTTATCCCCTGACTTAACTCTCATGTCATTGTGGGATTGGTTGTGGAATGGATGCCAATCGATGTGGTACAGACGCTCATGTCGTGATTCCCCCCTGAATGAAGCTGTAACCTTGAGATCAAGTAAAATGTGTTCTCTGTTCTCTCGACTCATCGTATGTAATATTGCTGTTGTCCTTTCTGCGACGACTTTTCCTCAGCAGTGTAAAAACAGAGCGTCTCTCTCTTTCTCCCTTTGACTCTCTCACACAATTCAGTTTGACTCCCAGACAAACAGCGTTTCCTGCCCGCTGGGATGCTTTATCTCTCAGCCTCTGATGTTGAATGTGGTCTAAAAGGCCATTTCTCACTTGGCATCAGGGAGCGGAGACACAGCATATGGGATTATAGGAGTCCTGTGAAATAATCTGCGGAGCAGCGCCGCAGTAATGAGAACATAAATCACGCTCGGAGCTGCATGTCTACATGCTTCTCCTCAGGGGCTGCTTCATAAATGTTACGCACTCAACTAACACAATCACAAATGTTCAGTATGAAAACAGTGTTGGTGTGAAAATCACACGAAGAGACGGAGCTGATGTCTGACTCCTGAGATTGGATCTCGTGGTCTTTACAGTCAAATCTGTTTATTCTCTTTAATCTCCCTCTCTGTTCTTTTATTCAGTAACACAGCGATCTAAGCCTGATGACATATAGAGAAACACAGGGATATAAGACCCACACCTGTCCAACAGTTGCATCATCTCCTCGTACTTCAGGATGACCCTGGCTCCTTCTGCAGACTCCAGACACCTGCAGAGAAGATGAGACTTTACCACCCCTGCAAAGTTTCTGTCCAGGGGCCGATATTCCAAAACCTGATTTTTATGAGGCCTTTAAAACAGCTCACAAAATGTTATGCAAAAGAGCCGCTGGAAAAATGCACAACCACACCGACATTAATTCTTTAATCTGCTGCGTTGGAGGCGAGATGAGACTCACGGGTAGGAAAGGTGTCTGAATTTGGAGAAGGGGCTCTGGATGCGCTGCTGTAGCTCCTGGGCCCATCTCAGCCCCCCAGCTACTGCAGGCATATTCTTATTCACTGGAGTCGAACCTGCGGAGGTCAAGGATCATTACTTATTATAATGCAGACATTTACCACACAGTCAGTGACGACTAGAGATAAGAACTAACTGTTTTGTTAGACGAGATGTAATGCTCAATTTAACGCTGCGCCAGAGTATAACCAAAGAACTTTACAGAGACGCCATAATGTGGACTCACAGTATCGCCTTAATCAGATTCAGGTTTTAATCAAGAAGTTTTTCCTCTTCTTCTGTGTTCTATTTGAAGTTTTGATCCATAAGAAGATATATTTGTAGTTTTAAGAACCAAAAAGTATTTTCACATCTCCTCTCTCAGGCTTCTCTCTGGAGCTCTAGTAACAACAGTTCGGTGAGCCAATCAGAAGAGAGGCTCTGAAGTTTCATACTGGTGGGCGGGGCTTAGGGCATGACTTGGTGACTGCTTTGTTGTGACATCACAAAGTTGCAGAAGTCCTGACGGCTGGTTTTAAGGCTCAGTTTCTGAATACAGGCTGTGTGCATTTCTCTGTGGACTGAGGCTTTGATACTTTCACAGTATTAATATAGAAGCTAGAGCTGATCTATAATCACACTACACATGGACACAGACCTTTACACTGGAGGAGCTTTACGGTCAAGAAGTTGGATCCCTACAACAACCAGTGAGTCTTTTCCAAGTGTCTTTGAGGCATCTTATAGATCTAACTGATGTATTTTTGGGGCTGTTTATATCTTTATTAGAGAATTCGTAGTAGAGAGACAACAGGAAATGACAGGAGAGAGAAATCGACAACAACATTCAACTTAGGTCCACTAGCTGGATCTGGGTCGGTTCACCAGAATAACAAGAATAGTGTTATCAAGCCATGAAGATAGTTTTGGTTTTATTTCCCCAGGATTTGAGAAACACTGAATGTATCTGACATTTCTGCTGCACTGAGCGATCCTCACTGACAGCTACACACTGATACGATCATTTCATCTTCACATCAACAAAATCCAGAGCATTGTGCAGAAGGTTTTTTGTTCCATTGTGGGAAGTGCTGAGTCCAATCTAGGCCTGCAGTTCACAGCATAAATCATTCATAAATAAAAAGGCTGGCAGTAAATACATTACACTATGTAGCAAATATGAAATAAGAGACAGTTGATTGTGTGTTTGTGGATTATTCAGAGTAATGGGGACACTGTGTAATGTATGTATATCTCTCAACTCCCAGAGACAGGGATCTCAAAAACTGGACCAACAAATCAAAACTATGTGCATAGCTTGATACCAAATTAAATAATATGTTTGATTGGACCGACCCTTTAAACCTCGAACACTAAGTTAACCCAGTCACCTAAACATTAATGTTTTTAACTTCACACATGACCTTAACGACCTCCCTAGTGGGGGACTGAATCTCACCCAGCTCCTCCGCAGTCTGGACATGTTTGTTGTAGAGGAGTTTACAGGAGTCCAGCTCCTTGTCAAACACAGAGACCAGGTGAGGGTATCGGTCCAGAGCGACAGCGGCCACTAAGGGGCGCTCCAGCAAGCTGCCGAACATATCCAGAACCTGCAGACATCAGACAAGTGAGAGGGCTCTAATACTTGTCTGTGATTGTGTTTGCGAGAAAGAGAGAGATTAAACCCGCAGACCTTGAAGGCGTGGTCCAGTCCAGAGGCGTCGTCAAAGGCCTGGCAGAAGACGGCTCCCAGTCGTCGCTCCGTGTCGTCCACCTTCAGTCTGAACTCCCTCACATCCTCCTCAAACTCCTGCAGGGCAGAGAGCTCAGCTGGACCGACAGACAAAACCCCACACAGCAGCGCCAGCTAACGCATATTCCCCTTCACATCTCACTGACTCACAGCCGTCCAGCCGGGAACACTGACTGGGTCTTACAAGCAAAATAAATTGCTTTTCTTGCTACAACTCGGAAACATCTCGGTTAAGCATCTACACGGAGCTGAGGAAAGACTATTTTGGCAGAAAAACAATTTGCTCCACAAACGCTGAAGTGACCAGGCTGTGTTTGCTGTGTTTGAGAAAAGAAGAGCACGTACTGAGAAGTATTCAGGGGTAAAAATTACACTAAGTGTGTATCCTGTGTCTAGCGATTCATAAAACCCTTGTAAACTGATCTTAAAAGTTGCTCTACAAGAAGACAGCTTATTCTCCCCAGGAGGCAAGTGGGCAAAACCCTGGTCCACCTGTGCGTCTGATACTCCGTACCGTGTTGTTGAGGTCCAAGCAGTCGTAGGGTTTCTCTGTGAAGACTTTGTACGTGTCCACAAACTCTTGATGGAGCAGCTGGACCTGCTGGCTGAGGACTCGGCCTCTGACTCCACCAACCTCCAATTTCTCAAGCTTCAACAGGTCCACAGCTGTTAACAGGATGTCCTAAAGGGAGACAGAGAGGGCACCGAGCTCAGCTGCTGCATCACTGCAAAGTAAGTTTCACTCCAGCAATACTGACACTTGGCACATTTTGATTCATTAATTGTGTTTTAAAACTCACCTTTATGGCTTTGACTCTGTTAATAAAGCGGTCAAGTCCAGAGAAGACCAACAGCGGGGAAAAGTCCCAAGGCCTGACCAATCTCCCGTTCCTCTGGTACTGGCTCAGATTGGCCCTGCGGTCCTCGTAGGTGCTCCTGAAGAGCTGCAGGGTCTCCAGGCTCGTCTGCACCTTCAGGAGACTCTCTGAAACCTCTCCTCTCAGAACCTCCTCCGGAACTACATACAACTGGGCCTGGTGTTGCAAGGTAACAGGTTAGCTGGGTTGAACTGGGCTTACAGTACACATGTGCTATAGTCACAGCTAAATGCTAAGCTAGTAATCCAACTGACTCTGTGCAGACGACAAATCAGCTACATTGACTGTGGTCGACTTCTGTCCAAGTACAAATTTACAACCCTTTTACAGGGGTCTCATTTTCAGAACTGAAGAAGCCTCTTGGATCAGGAGCTAAAAACCAAGTCCAGTTGCTCTTGATTCAACTTTTCTTGGATAACCAAGACTTGGACGACTGGGAATCTTCACTGACGTTATGCAGGAGTTAATTTATGACGCATCACCTCTCATCCAGAGGCTTCTTCACTTATGAACCATCCAAGCCCATTTGCCGTAAATTCAACTTTTCTTGGATAAGTCCTGCATAATTTTCCTTGATGTGCTTAATGTGGTTGCCATGGTCACAAGGCAAGCTGCAGCAACAATCGTTAAGTTGTGAGCTGAAGCCAGGACGTGATTTGCTTAGCTTAGCATAAAACCTGAAAGCAGGCAGAAACAACTCCCCCGGGTCCCTCCAAGGTAAAAAGATCCACCTATCTTAACCTTTGACCTTAATAGATTTACACATTAGATTTTGACCAACTTAATGCTGGAATCACATTTCTCCAGGCTGCACACTGGCAAATATGAACAGGGGTCACTTAGGTTTGTCTTTATCTCTGTTTCCAACCCACCCCTCGACCATCAAAGGGTCAGCACGACATGCAACTGAGATTTACAGTAATGGAGTTCATCATGCGGCGAACACTGGCCCAAACAAGAATTTTTCCCATACGCAATAATTGGAAAAGGAGTGGCTGTAAAATGGTTAAAATATTTCTCTGAGCATCACAGCCCCCATTAAATCATTTTTTTCCCATTATTAGTTTGATCCACTGGGTAAAGTAACATTTGGAGTGTCTAGAAAAGCCATATGATTAAATACTTTTATCCCACTCATGTGTGCAGGGAGCCAGCAGGAAGTCAGCCAGCTTGAACCTCCATGCTGTCAGCAGGCTCCACTGTGTGTGCTGCATGGGCCCAAAAACTCCCCCAGAAACATGGTGGAGGGTTTTTGGAGTAAACTTTGATAGACATGAATGGGGTGCCATGTTTGAACGTAGTACATCCGCTTCTTCTTAATAATTCCATGTACATACGGCTACCCATAACACCCTTCTCTGTATAGGAGACGTTTACATGAATCTTCTGAGAACCATATTTCCAACAGTAACTGCACTCGGCCAAGAAGAGTTCCACCACACACACACTTCCTATATCCCCACAATGTCCAGTCTTTATGCTAAGCTAAGCTAATCAGGTCCTCACACACACACAATATAAGTAAATAAATAAATAAACTGAGCAAATCCAGTAAAGGAGAGACTGTGCTTGTTGTCAGGGTCTAACAGAGCAGGATATTTGATATTTAGCCAACAGAATCTTATCATCAAATTTGCACTGAGGCCTCTCGTGTAACTCTGGCTTCTCTTCTATGTAAAATATCACAGAATTTGCCGGACAAACCTCACAGCGTGTGCTTATTTTTCTAACCTCACATACAATGAGATATTCACGATCCACCGTGTATGAGACGGAGGAATCGTGTCCTTTCATTTCAGAAGAATCAGACGACAGCGAACAGCGAGCAACAGGAAGTCAGAGTAGATAATCTTGTGTTGTTTAGGGGCCCTGTGTCAAAATCTAGTTTTAATACATTGACAATTTTTGTTGATATTATCCTTACATTGGGGGAATATGGAAAATATATATATATATTTTTTTTAAAACTGACAGATGCAAACCTGGGAAGGTTTTATTTCAGCAAGGATTCCAAGTTTGTGTCTGGGGCTTTGGGCAAAGTAAATTTAAACTGCCCTCTGTAGTCTGCTGAGTACCTGATGAGTACTTGAACGCAACAGGACACACACACACACACACAACACACACACACACAACACACACACACACACACACACACACACACACACACACACACACACACACACACACACACACACACACACACACACACACACACACACACACACACACACACACACACACACACACACACACACACACACACACACACACACACACACACACACACAACACACACACACACACACACACACACACACACACACACACACACACACACAACACACACACACACACACACACACACACACACACACAACACACACACACACACACACACACCACACACACACACACACCACACACACACACACACACACACACACACACACACACACACACACACACACACACACACACACACACACACACACACACACACACACAACACACACACACACCACACACACACACACACACACACACCACACACACACACACACACACACACACCACACACACACACACACACACACACACACACACACACACACACACACACACTCCACAGAGAGTGAGAGGAACTTTGGAGAGGGCTGTGAATTGCGGCCCACAGCTCAGTTTTGCCCCAGGCTCCTCTAGAGGGTTAATCTAACACTGCTGGCTCATTAGTCTTCCCTGGGAAAAGTTCTCTGATTCACTCACATTTCCAGCAGCAAAAACAGAGGTTTGCTTCCAATAAACTGAACACAAAGGAACTGAACAATGGAGGATTTGATAGCATGAACAGAGGAAGCTTTCATGACTGAGAAAAGAAAAATGGCTTTCACAAACAGTGAAACTTCACAGACAGAAACCACTCGCCTGCTTCTTGCTGACAGGTGACCTGTCAGGTGCAGTTCAGAAACACCACAGTTATAACTACTTAGCAACAAAGACCTAAACAAAACAGGCTCTTGGGACTCAACACAGAGAAGAGAAACTGCTGCTGCTGACCTGCTGGATGAGGAGGTTGCAGGTCTCCTGCAACAGAACAATGAGGCGTGCCGGGGTGTTGTAGTATCTGGAGTTGGCCCACACCAGACACACTGTGTGCATCAAAGGGCCGATTTGGCCCCTGACATCAGGGAACTCGGCGCTCTCCATGTCCTCAAAGAGCCGCTGCAGGGGCCTCAGGTAGGTGCAGATGTCCCTCGCCTCCTCCAAGGCTGACAAGTAGAGATAAAATACCACGTTTGAAAAAGGAGATGACGATAAATCATGTTAAATCATACTTCAACCAGACGCATGCTACGCAAGTCTAATTACATTTTTCTCTGTCATCAGATGTTTAGATTTATTACCTGCAAGAATGTCCTGCTGCATGTTCGTAAAAGCTGGGAAATAGCTGCTCTCCGCGGCATCCAGCAGCATCGCCATCTTATTCACCTTCGAGGATTTTAACTGGGAGTGGATACACTCCAGATCTGCATATCTTCAAGTAGAAAAAAGATGGAGGACAAAGAGGTTTCTGTCACATTTGTAGAAGAACACAGAACTAAGCTGCACCAGCTCATTTTCTGTGTAAAGGTCTTATTTTGAACTACCACTTAGTTTTTAACTAAGTCTAACCTGGATATACGATAATATCACATATTTCCAGACATATGCAATATTTTTCATTACATGAATTTTTTTCTGTTAAAACCTACAAATATTAAAAAAACACCTGAAACATCACAAAATTACAACAATACAATTATATTAACTCCTTCTACTTAGACTGAACATCATTATTAAACATAATTTTCATCAAATATTAGTGACCACTTTTACTCTTCAAAGCCTATTAGCTGCTAATGTATGCTAACTTTAGCTTTCACCAAGCTAACATCCATTTAGTCAGTTAGTTAGCTACGCAACAGCTCCACCTGCCGGTTACTGAATGTTAATATTTAATTGCAGCCAATTTCAAACCAGTGTATTAACTGGTACAGGTGTAACCGGTTTTAATTTAGTGGCGTGAAAGACTCAACATCACAGCCAGGTTAAGTCTGAATTTATCAAGAGCGTGGCTGCACTCCATCGGTGCAGATCTCCAGCAGACAGCAAACAAGTTTTTGTCACAAAGCAGAAACACATGGTGGAGGATATTAGCTGCATAAGAAATAATTCTGCTACTTATTAAAAAAAAGGAAGAAGAGAGCACTTGGCTTCAAATTACTTTTTTTCCCTTGATAGCACAGGTGTTCAGAAAATCCAATAATTAGTAGCACCAGCAAAAACTTACAAAACAATTCAACTTTGAGGTCCTGCAGGGACGTGTGTTATTTTCACACAGTCACAACGCTGGAACAAGTGTTTCTCAGCGGATGCTTAGCGTCTGTGAAAGCAGAGGTGCTGACCTGTTCTTCCAGAAGAGCAGCTCTGCGTGAGGCGTGGGGCTCTTTCCCTCCAGCAGCGCCTCGGAGGAGTCTTTCTTCAGGACGGCGCGGATCTGATGGCTCCACTCAATCACCGCTGACTCCAAGGAGTGGATGATGGCCTCATCCACCATCTCCCCCCTGTGATGTTTCATAAGTAAACCATTTTAAAATGTACAAACGGGACAAATGATGCGTTGACGTGAGCCATTCTGTCCCGGCTGTTTGTTTACCTTTTGTCTGTCTCCAGGGCGGCCTGCTCCACTCTCTCGGAGCCCGCTGGGAGCGGCAGCAGAGTCTTGCCTTGGACTTGGCCCGACACCACAAACACATTGGTCTTGAGGGAGTGGACGTGGCGCCTGACGTCCTGAGACACCACTTTGGGCCATTCAGTGTGGTTCCTGCTGTTAGAGAGCAGCGGGGCCACCACCTGAGAGAGCGGGAGGAAATAAGAGTTTTGCAGTTTGGACAAATGTTTGTTTGGAGAAAACTTTTGATGTATTAAGTGAAATATTCAGATCTTTTACTTAGGTAAAGGTAATATCAGGCCTGAGGTTCCAGGTCACTGCATGGAAATCAGTCTGTGGTCATTTAATTAATTGTAGATTTAGACACCTAATCCTGAAGGCTCATATTTTGGAAATCTAGTTTTAAGGCCTTAATTATTAGAGTGAATTGTGGTCATATAAGCTTAAAATAAGCTGACTTAATATTTATCTAGCCTAACTGGTCAGGATGAAGATAATGTACTAGATAAATGTAGTGGAGTAGATAATAGTAGTAGAAGTATAAAGCGTTTAGTTTCTTTCCACCGATACCCAGAGGCAAACCAGACAAATACTTGGGGGCCTCTAAGTTGAAAAAGGGGGCCCCCGATGGCCCATGTTATCGGCACATTTTGAAATGACAACTATAACCGCCTTAAACTTCTCATAGACAGTAAACATGGCACTGCTGTAGCCCCAACCCCATGTGTTAGTCTGCAGGTGCAGCGTTTAGGGGGCATCTTTAAGTGTCTGCCTGAACCGCCCCCCCCCCCCCCCCGCCCCCCCCCCCCCCACAGTCTAGTAGCATCGCCACTGCCAGAACTACAAACTATTTACACATAGTGAGAACAGTTGGAGTGGGAGGGGGTTGGTTAATCCTGTGTTGTATGTATTCCCCCTTCACATAGTGTTTCCACCAGCAACCCCCCCCCCCCCCCCCGTTGCAGTTGGGTTCACGTTAAGGTGGGGGGGGGGGGGCAGACATTAACACACAGTGCATGGTTCAGTATTTGCCTAATATTGATTCTCTCCCTTTTTTCTAATCCCACCTCAAAACAAACCTCTTCAAACTTGCCTATTCTTTTTAATTCCAACACCAACGTTTAATATATTGATTTCTATGCAACTATAATTATTGTAATTTATTTAGTATTTTATGCACTTTATCTTTTACTGTGTTGTAAGGTCTCCTTGAGTGTCTTGAAAGGCAGCTATAAATAAAATGTATGATTATATTTTTATAGTATTTGATATTTTCATTTAGCATTTTTTTGTACAGTTTGCAGCTGTAAAACTGCAAATCTTCCTCCTGCAGAACTAATCAATCCTATCTTACCTTATCTTAACTTTAAGTAGCTGCAGTACTGGAGTAAATGTACTTTACTACACTGGACTACTGGCTACGTAATATCTACGTCTGTGACAAGGTGACAGTTTTCTATCTGATTTTAAAAATGTCATCTCTGCAGCTGAGCTGTGGTTCGTCCCTGTATCTACCAATCATTAACACACCGTGCTCTGCAGCTCACCTCCTCAACTAGAGCAGAAAACTGATCCAGTGGAGCGTAAGACAAGTCCCCGTAGATCAGCTTCTCTGTCATGGACTCAGGCCTGAGCACCGCTTTGCTCCGCTTCACGAAGTAGACCGCCTTGTTCCTGGAGCCGGCGGTGAAAGCGGCGGCGGCCTGCAGCAGTCCGGCCGCGGTCACAGACACCACCAGGGTCCCGTGCTCGGTTCCGTCCAGGAAGTCCTGCAGCACCTGCCGGTTCTCCTCGCTGGACACGAACTTCTGCCATTTGTCCCGTTTGAGCTTCAGAGTCCTCAGCACGTAGTCGGCTATAAAGTCCAGTCTTGTGTCCTCTGCAGGTGAGTCCTCCATGTCCGCAGGACGCTCCGCTGTCCCGGGTCGGTCACCGGGTGAGTGGATGAACTGATTGTGTCTCGGCCTCCATAGCAACGCCGTGTTTGCATTAATCAGGCCGTTGCTAAGGGGACACGGGCGACCGGGAGCTGACCCAGGACCAGGGCATCCCTCCTGACTCACACCTATTGTTCCCCGCCAGCATTTTGTCTCGGGGGTGGGGGAACCGGGGTAGTGAAAGTTTGAGTAGTTAAAACACAAATTAACATGGGACCTTTATGTGACCTCCACTGCAACCGGAGTGTGAATTATACAATGATAATCGGGTTTACAGTCAATAACAGTCGCTCATGAAGCATTTACCACACAATGACTTCTGTACAAGACTTCTGCTCCTCAATGTGTTTCCTGGTCCTCTCTGTCTGAGTGAACAAGAGTGTACTCATTTATCTCTCATCAGTTGGTTTAAGCTTTAAACCAGCTGACAACATTAACACATACTAGCAACACACAGTAAAATTAGCTTCCTTTACATTGAAAAAATGCTATTATGGCTAGCGCGCTAATCGCGGTTAGCTTTTCACTTTAACACGTTAATGACGCAGTATAAACATACATACTTAGTGACATTTGTTAATCTGTCTATATCATTATTTAATCCGAAATAAACGACATGAACACAAACAACGTCACAAAAAGAGTAAATGTTTTCTTACCTGATATTTTTGCAGGATATAAATTCACTTAACTTCTCTCAGGTGACCAAACAGATTCAGTCCGAACTTTCCTAATATTCCAGTTCTCCATTAAAACCCTACAACTCAAATCTGCTCAAAATAAGAATTTATCAGATATAAAATGATCCAGGAAACAGAAGACTAGCAGCAGTGAGGAGTGAGACACCCAGCAGCAGCTCTCCCACTCAACACCTACTTTCTAATTTGATTCGTTATGTGTTTATGGTCTGAATCTTTAGTTTGAAGTTTTCTTCAATACAATATGATGTTAATTTTTTTAAATTATGGTCCTATTTAAAAGAAAATAGACGTTAAATCAGAGTGGCTTTAGGACGTGGCTACCGCGTGATAGACACACAGAGGGACCTGCCTGTTAATCCGGAAATGACGTCAGAGCGATGTGTTGGACATTTGACTTGTGTTTGTGTTTTCAGTTCATCAAAGTTAGCTCCTACATGTTGTTTTCCCTGAAAATGTCTTGTTCTGTGTTTAGTTGTTCTAAAAGACACTCGGAGGAGTCGGCGGTTTAATTTTTTCCAGTAAGTACATTTTGTTTTAAGCCTGTTTCTTTGCTAGCCAAAATTAGCGAGACGATGCCAGCTAGCGCTAGCGTTAGCTAATAACCTGTGTCAACCCTTCCTCATGTTGCTGTATCCTGCCAAGGTCCACCCATGTGTCCTGCAGTGTGCCCTTGCCTTCATAAATCTCCAAGTGTATGGAGGTTACAAGTATTTAGATCCTATTTTTGCACCTGAATTTAAATTCTACTTGTAACCTCAGTGTCACACACAATTTTGAGCGCCACGTTTTACAGTTTTGCGCTTTGTATGTGTTCAGACAGAAGCTCACCCTCTTTCAGTGTCTTTGTGTTGCCTCACCACTAATGTGTTTAGGGCTGGGACGATTATCCGACGTAATCGACGTTGTCGATTATAAAAAGTTTTCGACGTGGAATTTTAGTGTCGACGCGTCGTGTAAAACCAAACAGGGTAAATGTTCTTAGAACAAAACCGGAACTTTCTAATGGGACCGTTTATATCCATCGTCTTTGGTTTACCCGGATACAAGCGCAGCGCACGGACTGGGACAACGCGGTGACGTAATTGAAGTCATGTGACTACGTGAATGATTTGCGTCTGTGTAATCTATTTGAACAACACGGCGGCGTCTACCAGCAGCACGACGGAGCGTGTGGAGCAACACGCGGCAAAAAAGGCTCGTTCACGGTCCTCCAGAGTTTGGGAAAACTTTAATCTGGACACCGACAGTGCGGTAGACTGCAGACTCTGCAAAGTGCATCTGGCATATCTCTCATGCACGACAGTCATGCACGAGCACATAAAGAGGAAACACCCTGGTGCAGCGAGTCAAGATGTTGGACGGGGCAAATTGTTATATTAAATGACTAACTTGAAAATAATTACAATAAAATTACTGTTAGTTTAATAATAAAAATAATCGTTAGATTAGTCGAATAATTGAAAAAATAATCGCTAGATTAATCGTTAAAAAAATTATCGTTTGGGACAGCCCTAAATGTGTTTATTTATTTATTTATTTATGAATCTCTTCTACAAATTCTTCACATGAACATGTATAATTTATTCATTCAGTCTTGTTTTTATTACAGTATATGCTGGATGAAGTTTAAGTGGATGATAAATCCTTTATGTTCTGAAGTCCTTAGACTGCTTCAAACATTTCATAGTAAAAAAGAGGAGTTGCTTGACATCTCCTTATTGTTCCTGTTGTGTTTTTATAGAGATGACATAATCAACCTCGGGCCAGAACCACACCTTGCCCAGCAAGAAATGGTAAGTCATGCGCATCACTCCACCCTATACGAGTATATAGGCTTAAATTAGGGTCAAAATGACTGAGCTTGTAAAGTGACCGTAAAATATAATTCCAATGTTTGTAGTTGTAAATCAACATTTGTTAACCTGTAAAATAAATCTGCATGTGAAATTCAAGTTTCTGCATGTGTAAAAGAGATTTGTATTTGTTCAAGTCTGAATGTAAATTCTGATCAGTGGTGAAGTTAAACAAAAACATGTAAAAGGAAGAAATGTTTTTTGTCAATATCTGTGTCCTGATACAGAGAAGAAAACTGTAAAACGCTGCGCCCACACACTGAAGTTACAAGGGTGAACATTTGCAGTTGTCGGTGTCGCACACTGGGAGCGTTGCCTGCTGAGTTTTACAGTTTTCTGCTGTGTCTGCACATAGACATCCACAAAAGCATTTCTTCTTCCCCTGTCTTTGTTTAACCTCACCACTGAGCATTTGGTTTGATTCATATTCTTCTTGAACAAATACAAATCTTGTCGCCAAACACAATTTTATTTTATTTTCCCCCCCACATGCACAAACTTTACTACAAAATGAGTAAAAACGATTGTTAATTTCTGTTAAAAGCAGTTTGTGTAATTGCATTTCCACACACATCATAGTCTAACGTTTAAGATGAATTAAAATTATATTGTGTTTATTACATTTAAGTTGTCGTCATATCGAATGCATCAGAAAACAACATGGATGTGATTATTAATATTTGGCTTGAATATTACAATTAAAGTACTTGTTTGGAAACTTGCTGTGTCTGATTTGTTGTTAAGGAACTTATTGTGGTGTTATTGTGAACTGTTGTAGCTACGTGTATCCAGGCTCAAATTAAGGGTCAAAATGATTTTGAGCTTGTAAAGTGAGGTTCACAAATGATTCCAGTGTTTGTAGTTGTAACTCAACATTTTGTAAACCTGTAAAATAAATCTGCTTGAGAAATTCAAGTTTGCGTATGTGAAACAATTGCACTTGTGTCAAAGAGACTTGTATTTGTTGAATGTCTGAATCAAAACTTGACAAAGACACTGTCAGAAATGGTTTTGTCAACATCTGTGTCGTGATACAGAGAAAAAACTGTAAAACTCTGGTCAGAAGTTCCCACAGTGACACTGAAGTGACAGAGATCAAAATTTGTACTTGTCAGTGTCACACACATTACTTTAACATTACATGTAAACATTACTTTATAAGCTCTGAGTCGGTTAGTGTTAGCATTAGCTTTTTTTTCTCCTTTTTTATTGGTGACAATAACAGGGATGAACAGAACAGAGGGGCGGGGCTAGCTTGCTAGCATTAGCTTTAGCAGCTACTGACTAGATTGCAAATAAGAAATAGTGGGCTAGCATTTGCATTAGCACTGATCATCAGGATTAGTTAGTGGGGCGATAGCTAGCATCGGACAAACATTTTAACCATGAATATATTCCAGTACTTCAAACTTTTTAGTTTGAAGTTTCAATGTTTGTAATGAAAAAAAGCTGCAACATTTGCATCCAGAATTACAAAGTTTGAATGTAGAAGTCACAAATGTAAAGATTCACCCTAAAATGACAGAGGAAATCTTTAAATTGTTCATATGGACATTTAGCTTTATAATAACAAGCTACATTTTTAATTACAGATAATTACTATCATTTTGCATAGATTTGTATGTAATTTAAGAAAGCAGAAAAAATACTGTAAATGTTTCTTTACAAAAATGGGAAATAAATGTTATTATTGGCATAACTCTTCTTTGAAAAATCCAGAATCTATAAATGTGCAAAAATATTTTTCGTTTAATTTAACAGCTGAACACAAGATGTCTCCTACTTCACTAAAAAGTTATTTCTCAGTAAGTTACTAAGTACATTTACTCTGATTATATTCCTTAGTATAATTCTGACCTACAGCAGTTGTAGGTCTACTTTATTTCAATATTTCAGTTTTATGCTGCCTTATACTTCACTACATTTCAGAGGCAAATATACTTCTTACTGGATTTACTGGACATGTATTTGACATTTACTATGTTTTCTTCTAAAGCTGCTAAGAGTTGTGTCTAAAATAGCAGGATCCAGGGAGTGTGGATAAACAGTGGCATTTTTAGAAGTGGATGGAAAAATGAGAACAGTGGCTAAAATATCTGAAAGACTCCCCCAGTGGGAAACAGTCTGAGGGGCCGGGGGTGAATTATAAAGTGCAGCAGTCTGTTTCAGGGTTATCAGAGAGATTTCAGAGCAGGACTCAACATCAAACTCTCTGAATGCTGTGTTAATGTGCTGCCACGTCTCCACTGCCTCTGTTATAGAAGATCACGAAGAGAGTCTTCACATCTTCCTGGGGAGGATTCAGCTGGCTGGAGAGCAGTGGACCAATCACAGAGTTTAGGGATTTAAGGTGAAGCCTGGGATCACGGCTCTGTTCAGTATCAGCTGAGTTCCCTGCTCCTTTCACTGCACACTGATAAGTGGGCATCAGATGTTTATGATCAGAAACAGAGGGACCGTCGTGTTTATCCTTCCTTTTCCACTCTGCTTCCTGTTTTGTCTTTTTCTTCATTTAACCGTGGCAGAGAAAAACATTTTCCCTTTTCTGAAGCTACAGAACCTAAAATATTTGTGCAGGAGCTTTTAAAATCCCTGAGCAGCTCCCACAGTGAGGCCTTGGTGTTGATGGGTCCTAGAAAATGTGCAAAGAGAAACGCATCATTCTGCACCACAATGATTAAACATCAAGCAATGTGACAAAAAACAAAACACATTTTTCAGTGGAGAGAGACTTAAAACTTAAAAAAGATATTTGCATATTAATAGATTTAATAAATATCAACTAGTTTATTTATTTTTTGTGTGTGTATGTGTGAAAGAAAAACATTTCAGATGCAAATTATAATTAAAATTATGATCATTTTAAATGTCTTAAAACATTTCTGGGGGGGTTGTTACGGCTGCTTCCTGCTGGGTTAAATTATGATGAGCATCATTATTCTGGCTAATATTTGTAATAATTTATCTCATGCCGAGGAAACTGGAAGTTTGCCTCTAAAAAAACATCATTATTATCTTCATCATCAGCACATTGGGTATGATTTGATTAGACAAAACATTTTATTCATTTAACACTAATGGAGATCCTGGTGTGTTTATGAGGATGATAGTTTTTATCTGTGAGGAGCTGCTGGACTCAGAAAGACGTGATTACCACAGTCGGCCACAAGGTGACACCACTGTCCTTCACACATGACAGAGGCCTTTTCCATCTTGATTACCTTGAGGAACAAAGTCTTTTAAATGTCATGCTCCAGATATGATGAGGTCCTGGTTTCAGTTGTTCCTGCTCCTTGGAACAGGTTTCACGTCTGATGTGAGACTTCAGAGGCCTGGGGCTCAGTGGTGGGTCTCAGCCGACATCACCCCCGCTCATCTCACAGATAAAACAAGTTTAATAGAATCCTAATGCGTCTTGGAGGCTGTCGTCTGTGTCTGTTTTTCCCTGTGAAAACTGATCAAACCACATGTTTATGTTCACACACAGCTGTTTGATGGAATCTGGCTGCAGCAGAAACAAAGTGTGTGTCGTCTGCGCCGGATTCTGGGGAGGGATGTGAAACAGGATTATCAGCCATGTGACATCAAAAGTTTTCTTTGACG
Source organism: Seriola aureovittata (assembly GCF_021018895.1). Taxonomy (NCBI): domain Eukaryota; kingdom Metazoa; phylum Chordata; class Actinopteri; order Carangiformes; family Carangidae; genus Seriola; species Seriola aureovittata. Next base: position 1,956,080 of record NC_079384.1, read on the forward strand.
TCTTTTTGTCTCACAGAACTGCAAATCACAGTGATAGACCTCCAGGGAACATGTGTGTGTGTGTGTGTGTGTGTGTGTGTGTGTGTGTGTGTGTGTGTGTGTCCAGAAGCAGCCACCAAGGAGGTTCAGTTCCTCTGAAGGACTTTGAAGATTAGGATGACAGACCTCAGAGGACCATCGCAGACGGGGTTTCCCTCTCAGAATCAAAGGGGCCGCCTGGTGGCTGATATGACGGAGCTGCTGCTGCGGCGAGCTGGGTGGCTGCACGCCGGATACATAATCCAGGAACGTCCCCATCTTTAAAGTGAGTCTGTTGGAGCACAACATGGCAACAGGGACTCACAACATTATTGATCAGCACTAATCATGTGTGAACTTTTGGTTCTGCTCGGAGAAAAAGTCTGAACGGTGTTTCACTTTTTATCTTACAATTATTGTTTTTTATGAATGAGAAAAAAATTAATTATTAGTCTTTGCAATCAGAGATGCAGAGGAAGTGATGATGTCATCAGCCCTCTGGTGGTTCGGAGAAATCCTGTCTATGAAAGGAATCAAGACATCTCCCTCATGTTACTTCTCTTTCCACCCATGCTCTGAAGAAGACCCTGCTCCGGTCAAAACGTGTCCTCCTTTTTTTTAGGGAGTTTTTCAGAACATATTTTACTCTGATGTTCTAATACGTTAATCAATTAATTTGATTTAATTATATCCTGGGCTGTGTGTGAGAGACCAGAGGCCTCCCTCAGTCTACAGATGATATTGTGACTCTTTGGATAAATACTTGGATGCAGGGAGGATGAAATCGCTCTACTGTAATGACAAAAAAAATCAAAGTGATGCTTTTACTGTTTGACATGATTATTCAGTGACAGTTTGTTTGGATCTGCACAAGAATCATTTCTTACAGTGCCGTTTGGGAGGCTAGGTAATATTGTAATTTGCAGCTGTGACCAGCAGGGGTCACGAAGCTCTTAGACGAACTCATCCTCCTTTGAGGCTTGAGTTTGGTCAAAACTCGTCACGGTGCAGACTCGTCTTTATTAAAGTCTCATTAATATATTTTATATATATATATCTATATATATCTATATATATAGATATATATAGAAAACAGATTTTCCTTTTTTAGTTCAGGAATGCATCAAACCAACTGTCTCAATAAGACGGATGCAGTCATCTTGTCCTCTGGTCATGCGGCATACCTTCCTAACATCTGTGTCCATGTTAGCTCAAATTCAGAGCATGAATATGGATAATAATATTAGAATATGAAGAGTAGACTGAAGAAATGTCCCTGGAGGTATCACAGACTTATGGTAATGGCGCTTTCCTTCTTCTCTTGGTGCATCGGTTGAGTTTTTCCATCAAACCTGAGTCCGCCGTGCTGAGTTCAGCTCCACATAAAACCTTGTAAACAGGTACAGTATAAAAAGGTATTTATGAACTTGTTAAAATTCTTCTTTCACCATCTACAATTTGCCGGTCCCTCTCTTCTCCTTGTTTTATTGCTTTCAGATGTGTAACAGCACCAGAGAGAGAGAGCACGGAGCTGGATGCGAGTCAGGAGAAGTAACAGAGTTGGTATTTGTCAGAAAGGATCCGTCGACACGTCCTCGCTCCTCTGAAGTAAAAGTGAACTGCGCTCACAGGACAGAACCAAACAGCCTGACCACGCATGTTCGCTTACTCATCTGTGGTGGAGTTACATTTATATTCACATTTGAATGTTTGTGATAAACTGATGGAGTAATTGTTTCTTTATGTGTCGAGAAAATTCAACTTCTTTTTAAACTAAATAAACTATTAAAAACTCAGCTGGAAAATGACTCATCACGAAGCTGTAAACAAGCTTTTTGTCTGAGCTCATGAAAAGCTGATTTATTTAGAGACGCTACAAATATATAATGATCCACAGAATATGAGGCACTACTGGAGATTAAATTACCCGACACTATTCCAATGAAAGGCGAATTCTAAGTGAAATGGAATTTATTGTGAACAGGAGGAACAGACTTGTTCCTGTCACCGGTCAGCAAGTCAACGCAGCAGACGCCACCGTGTTTCTGAACAACAAAGCGTCGCCTGTTAGCTGTTAGCATTTCAGTCTAACATGTAAATAAAGTGGTTCAGATGAACTACATGTTTGTGCTGGTGCAGAGTTTCCACGGCTCAGCAGCTCAACACAGTCACAACCTGCAGAAACAAAGTCTGAAGCTACAAGAACATTTTTCACTGTGGAGCCCCCCCACCCTTCATCCATGCACACTGCCATTCTGCATCAGCACAGTTTCTGACACACACACACACTCACACACTCACACACACACACTCTGTACCAACACATGAACTTGTGGCTTGCTGGCTGATGTGTGTAAGCCACACTTTAAAGCACTTTCATTAACCACAGGAGGGGGCTGCAGTATAACACACCGACAGCTCTTTTTGACATACATGCCCTCGCAAAACCTCAAACACACACACACACACACACACACACACACACACACACACACACGTCTGTGTGATAAAGAGACGTTTCATGCCTGCGTGCCTGACAATGACCTCATACATGTGACGATGAAATGCCAAGTAAAACCAGCTCTGTCAGTGATGAGGGTTAAACACACGGAGCAAGCTGGGACTATTTGATTTCAAAGGAAGTCGTTTCACTGACCAGCAGTCGAAACCACGCGGCGACCACAAGTGGACGCAGAAAATGTGATTCATTTTGCATCCGGTTTCCCTCAGCGGCCTCGATCTGCAGTACAGACACACACACACACACATTTCACATTTGCACGAGTTGTGCGGCAGGATAGTTTTTATACGTCGGTTCCAAGTCATTCCTGGCAAAGCTGGCTAACCGAGAAATGTGACGCAAAGTCTAGTGCTGAAGATATGCCACAATTCATAAAGGCAAGCATCTGTTTCAGTGAAAGCCTGGTTCCTGGTGCGGTGCCAGTTGCCGCTCAAACCCTCCACGCTGCCAAGTCTGACGGTCTGAACGCTGCTAACCTGACGCTGGCAGGACTGCAGGCAGCACCTGACACCTGACGCTGTTCATGCATGAATGTGTTTGAGGAATCTGGCGAATACCTCAGCCTCTGGGGAATGCCTGTAATCCTCAACGCTCCTGAATGATGCTTTTCCTTCTCGGTTCGGATGGAGCTTGATTCATTTGTTCACTTCACGTCAGGAGCAGCAGCATTAATCACACTTGACTCAGTCTGAGTGAGGGCGTAAAATCAGACGGAGAACTATTCATATCTTTGGCTGTTTTACTTGACCTCTCGCAACGTTTTCTTGTATTTGTCAGATGTGAGGCAACGCTGCTTTTCTGAAAGCATCACTGAACTCCACTGACAACATATCATTACGCTGCTCCCAGGACCGTCTGAGTTTACACATTCAGAGGCCGCTACAATGAAAGATATGTACACTGCAGCGCTGTGAAGGACAGCAACACCCAGAGACAACATGTCGAGCTATTTCTGAGCCTGATGTGACACATCAGGGTAAAGCACAGGCCACAGAGTGTATGAGAAAACTGATAACAAGGCGAGAGGAAGCTGATGCTGTTTATCTGGGCTTTCTGCAGAGCCATAATCGCCAGGCCTCGCGGTCGTTGAATTGTGCAGCCTGACAAATAACTCCAAACGACCCCTGAGGAGGTGAGAGGTTCTGTGGTCGGCGGCGGCGTTGGGCAGAGCTGTGTTCTGCCAGTCAGGTCTGGCCTCGGAGCCGTGTGGAGGTTTGTCAGAAGGAACGCTGATGGCTTTTAAAGAGCTGCAGGCCATGACTGGATGGGTAATTTTCATACTTTTGTGATTTGGTGAGGGGCCAAAAGCAACACGCTGGAGGCTCGCTCACTCTGAAACAGGATATTGGGTTAGTAATGGCTGTCAGGGGACCAGCAGAATGACATAAATGTAAAGTTTTTTCACACATATTATTGCGAGCTAATGGAAGTCTTAGTATGTATGAAACCCATTTTAAACAGGATAGTCAGGCACATGTTGGACTGATGTTGGCTCAAAGTTTAGCACATGTACAATTTAACAGCTGGTTCCTTAATATAAAGAGAAAGAGAGCAAGAGGAAGATTTTTAATAAACATTTATAACTTCAGAGGTTTGTGTATTCCCTCATTAAAACAACTATTATCAGTATTTTTTAAATAAAAATTAGAATCACCACCTCATGTTTGTGTCCTTCACCAATCAGCCGAGTTAAACATGGTCACAGTCCCTCCTTCCTGAGTTACAGCGTCCAATAATGGCCAGAGGTGTTTTTGCAGAACATTATGATGTCACAGTGAAGTTAACCTTTGACCTCTTGGATATAAAATGTCATCACTTCATCATTTTACTTTGTTGTGTCAGAATTAGATATTAGCATAAAATCGAGAAATATGTCCAGGAACGTGTTTTGTGAGGTCACAGTGACCTCGACCTTTGACCTTTGACCACCAAAATGTCATCAGTTCATCTTTGAGTCCAAGTGAATGTTTGTACCAAATTAGAAGAAATTCCCTTCAGGATGTTACTGAGAGATCACGAGACAACCCGAAAACAAGACGATGTGAAAACGATGTTTTCATTCAAATGTGGTGAAAATTTTTCCCAAAAAAATGTTATTTTCCATCTACCAGTGTTATGTGAATATTAGAAGCCGAACACGTCCACATAAACAGCTGGGGAGGCAGTTTCTCCATTCAGCTGCTATTAAAACACCACAGAAGAAGAGGGCGCAGCGAGGTGACGTAACCGATGAACGCTGGTCAAACTAAAGCCAAGGATGAAACATGATGGAAAAATGCCGTTTATGTTTGTTCCATGTTCCATGTTCAACTTGTTTTATGTGAATTCTGTTGTTTCATCCAAGTTTTTTTAAGCTCAAATTGAAAACGCACATAAAAACATGTGAATGACGTGAATGAAATGAGCCGCTCGCAGTGAAGAAGCTGCAGAGAATCAGCTCTGCTTTAGATCCATATAGATTTCAGATTATTGTTTCAAACAATTTTACTGTTTTGGTTTCATTCCCACCGTCCTCGTAGCGTCACTGATGACATCTTCACCAAAGAAGAAAAACCCCAAATCCTAAAAAACCCACTGACCACTGCAAAATATTTATCAGCCAAACATCCATATATGGAGGGAGCTGGTGAAAACAGAGTGGATACTGGACTTACCTTCACCATGTGACCGGAGACGTGACCGCAGGAGTGTGTAGATAAGCAGCTTGATAACAACTAGCATATCAAGATCCCATGATAATCAGTTACTGCATGTTTAAAGAAAAGAGATTTCAGTTTGAGACTCACAGAGAAGAAGATAAAGTAAAGACCAACCACTTCATTCAATAATAAACTTCATGGTATTTCAGATTGTTGTATTTCTTTGCTTCTTGGGGAAATTAACATTGATACGGCTTTATGGTCATCAGGAAGGTTTTACCTCAAACTGTCAAAGAAAGCAAAGAAGGAGCATTTCTTCATGTTTTCACTACAGTTCGATACTGAGGTTTAACATCCGTCTGTTTTTGTATCTTTTAAATGTCGAGCCTGATCTTTTTCGAGATAACAGAAAACACAGGACGTTAATTATGATGAATTACCTATAGCATAGAAATGTATTTTCTTATGGTGGAAGAAAAAGTTCATCCTTGACCAATTATCACAATTTCTACCATTAGAGAGACGAACTCCTCAGAGGCGGAAAGTTTTTCAGGCTTCTTTTTTTTTTTTTTTTTTTTTACATATTTGGAAAATGTTGAGCTCTGAGGACGAGATGGATCCAACAGAGGAAGCTGAACGGTCTTTCTTCCAATGGAAGCTTTGATTTGAGGAGCTGTGATCTGTTTTGATGTTGACATGTGAAAGACGAGGTGTGACCCAGTTATAAAAAAAGGCGGGAAAAAACATAGAGTAAGTCCAGAGTGCTGCAGACTACCGTTCTACAGCGTGAGGTTGTTTTCAATAACCACTCTGTAATCCTCTAAGAACATTATTTATTAAGTGATTATTCTTCTTTCTCTGCTTTTAAAATTGCATCAAATTGTACTCAGGAATCACCGTAATGTAATAGCCTCAATTTCAGCTCTAACTGAGGGCCCGCTGGGTTTTAGCCCTGCAGTGACACCTTACCTGGGCTTCATAACCGTCGGCCTGGCCGGGTTCAGGGAACTCTTGCTAATAGCCGTGTAATCAAGCCCAATTAGGAGCCAATTAGAGGCAGGGTTTCACCTATGAGGTCAGCGTCCACATCGTTCCAGGATGCTCCCCAGCTCGTGGTTTTATAAATCATTCCTGGGCTTATAACAAGCGCACGCTCGAGTAACAGTGAAAATGATTTTCCCCTTCTTTTTTTCCTCCAGTTGAACTGAAATGCAGAGGTATAGCTGGCAAAACAAGCGTGCTGGTAAATGGTGAAACAATATGTTTTTCTGTAGCACAGATGTGTTATAAATCTGACGGGGTACGTATAGACTGAGCTTTGAAACAGTTTGGCTTCTTGTTATGTCACGCAACAGCCACAAATCAGCTCGGAGGCCACCAAGGCGTGCGGGCGAACAGCGCAGAGCTTCTCTAACAGGTGAACAGAGACGTGATGTGACATTAAAAGATACTGTCTCCGGCGTGGCTGGTGAGTGTCCTTTAGCTCTCAGATTCCTGTGATACGGCTAAAGTAAATTTGGGCCTTGTTGTATATGCCTTACAGAAGTATACTGTTTATTTAACATCTCCAGTGTGCTGAGTTATGACTAGTAATGATTACTCAAATGCCCAGTGTTTGGGCTATTGTACCAGGAGTGCCTCCAAACAGGCCCGCTGGTGTTTATTTGAATTTTCCATTTTATATTGCCACGTGTCATTAGGCTGTTTAGAGTTTACTCTGAGTGATGGATCATTTCCTTCACCCCTCTCCACTCACTGAAAACCTGCTGGATGGCGCGTGCTTGTCCTAAAGGTGCAGAACATGTGTGTGTGTGTGTGTGTGTGTGTGTGTGTGTGTGTGTGTATTCATGGGTAGAGATAATGGCACTCAGAGTACATGACAGATGTCTTATTTCATTACACTACAGACAACACCTATACAATCAGTACGATCAGTCTGGCCCTGAGGCAAACACAAGATAATGTTTAAGTCCCTCTTCCCAGTTTTCAACCATATGGACACAATAACATGAACACCTACTCAGATAATGCAGTAAAACCTACAAGAACTACCATCGTTAAAAAGTCTCAAAATGTGCGTAGACTTGTCAGAGATGTGCGATTTGATTTTAAACCATAGTTTGCAGAGTTTGTGTATTCCATGGAATTAACTTCTAAAGGTTCAAGTTGTTTTGTCCCAATGAAGTGTTTTTATATTAATAATGGATTAAATAATTATGTTTAAAGTGTCAGGGGTCGCTCAGAGAAATATCACCCAACTCTGGTTTCCCTCACCTCCACGGAGTATTTTAATCCCCATAGGTTGTTGTTTTTGGACTTATTGCCCTAGATTTACTGTTTTGGTTTACCCTCACTGTTTCAGGTTACTGATTACTAGTTATACTGGTTAGCCAGTTGTTTCCAACAAACTAGAATTACTGCCTTGTGGCTGTATGCCTCTGCCATTCAGACTAGTTTCGAACTAGGGGAGCTGGCAATAGTGTTTATATATGTAAATCTGAATGTTGCTCTCTGAAATCACTTCCTGTTTATAATATGGTGACCACAGATTATTTGAGTGTCTGAATTCTGAGTGTGTAAATGTATTCACTATACAGTATAATGTCCTGTATGTGTACATGGCATGTGCACTGTACACCAGTGGGGAACCCTCAGGGCCTTCTAGGCCTTCAGAGAACGCCAAACATATCAGCATTTTATGTCATAATTAATTTCTTTCATTTAATAATTATTCTCTTCTAATTGTAATTTTATAATTATTCTCTTCTGATAATTTTAGCCCAATTTTCTCTCAAGTTTGTTTCAGACATGAAAGGGTTACTGTCCACTGAAAATAGTTATCCAATCAGATTTTTCTTTGTTTTTTTTTTGTTGTTGTTGTTGTCTCTAGGCAGAGTAAAGGTTAGCTGGCTCACTCATTGGTTAGGGCTCAATTTATTGTGGGCGGGACCAAAAGTCACTGGCATAGTCTTTCCTTTTTTTTTATTTGGTTATTTTTTCGGGCTTTTTGCTTCTTTTTTTTATAGTTACGGTGAGAAAGTGACAGGAAAGTTGGAGAGAGAGAGAGAAGGAATGACATGCAGCAAAGGTCGGATTCGCACCTGCACCGCTGCCGTAAGGACCAGGTCTAAACGGTAGCACTCTACCAGGTGAGTCACGAGTCCCGCAGCAGTGGTCTTTGCTGAAGGCTGAGATCCCGACAGCAGGTACAACACGGAGTGAAAGTGATGGATGCGGACTTCGCGTGACAATATTCACAACCTGGAATACTTTAATGGAAAACCCTTTTGATTCTATGAATAACTGAGGAACAGACAGACAACCGGACTTAATAACATCTTCAAAGGTAGGGAATATCCACCGTTTCTCCTTAAAAGATGTCACGATGTGTAGCTAAAGTTTAAGCATTTATGTCTTTGTGTGTGTAGCTACACTGTTTCGTACGAGCTTTAAACTGGTCGCGGGCCGCCGGCGTTTAGACGGTGAACCGTTAGCATCCACAGCTAGCAACATGGATCCGTCTAATCCCCGGGTTGCTGCTGGGTCGGTGATTGTGTGTTTTAAAAACGTATCGTGGGGGGGTGTAGCCGTGGTGTTTGTGGTTTGACAGCACCATGCTGGGCAGGTGACAGGTGTGTTTACAGGAAAGACGTCACAGCACACTGTGTGACGACAATCAGCCAATGTTTACATCACTGCTGATCAGAGCCGATAAATACCTGCAACTATACTGCAGAGTTCTTTGACCCGGGAGTGAATGCAGTGTTAAAGATGCTATGGTTTTAAGGTCTCAGTATTGTATTTCTAAGTTTTATGTAGAAAATACCAAAAACAACAACATTATTTGCCAAAATACATGTGATTAGTCACAGTAAGTGAAGGGACAGTCATGTTGGGGTGATGATTACTGACAACAGGAAACTAGCTAAAACAGAAACAGGTAAACCAAAGAAAATCAAAAGCTATAGTGTATCCTTTCAGAAATATACAATATGGCTGACACCACAGTTTATGGTATATACAACCTTACATTTATCAGTATACTGTCAGTTTGCTGGGCCGAGCAGGAGCAAGAGATACTCAGATCATTTTTATAAAAATCCTGTATAATAATTTAATTATTATTAAAAAAATTTTGTGCAGCATTATAATGAAATAGATGGAAACAGGTTTGAACATGCGTGATTGTTGCAACAGAAGGTTTGAGACGGTGGTAAAAGAGCAGTAACTGTAAGTACCTGAAGGCCCAGACACCAGAGGCTTTGCAGTGTTTCTCCTCAGCCCTGAATCTACCGAGTCAGACGAACACAGGAATCATAAATTAGTTTTCCCCTGTAATCTCTACACCCTGGCTGGCTGTCCCAAGATGTCCTCCTAGATTTAAAAGCAACAGTGTAATGTTTATGTTGGCTGAAAAAGAGTATGCATCAAACTAAATTTGATGTATTAAAGACTCTGCTGGATGTTGTTTACACATGCAGGTGAAAGCTCAGTGGATGAATTCCTATTTTCTCCCTGTTTGATGTCAAACGCTTTGAAGGCAAGAATCAATCTTAAATCAAGATAAGAGTTTTTTGGGGTCTGGGGTTTGTGGAATCGCTGAATATCAATTGTGTGCTTTTTACGTATTTTAGATATTCGAGTGGAAAGTGGGCTCAAAAAGTCTTGATAGCATGTGAATGAGTTCATGGCATTTTGTCCTTCTGATTTCCCATGGAGCATTGCGTCTACTCCATGCTGGTTTTCTAACAGAAGGTCAAGTGAATGTTATAAAACAGAACAACTCACTGTATCTCTCGGATTCTCAACAAAAACAAATTTAATTTATTGGTAATTTGATAATTTTCGAAGACCTTGTCATATTATCAGGGACGAGTGAGTAATCCTCTGGCTGCCAGTGTTGTTGATAGATAACCCAGTAGAAATCCTCTCACTGCACTCTATTTCAGCAAAACCCTATTTCATGGGAAATGAGAGCATGCTTATTTTTGAAAGTCGTGCCTGCTGTAAGAAGCACACTGTGCCTCTTCTGTCTCATGTGCGACTCCAGACATTAAGCGTGAGGAAATCTATCCTGAACGCTCATTATACAAGTTATGTCATGAAATATTCATGTCCTTTGTGGAACGTACAGGTTTGCAATTGTTCGAAAAATTAGACTTTATTACCCCCACACACACGAGAACATGAGAATCTTAAAATAAAGGTGCTCAAAATGTCCAGATTACTGCGGCTGCAGACAGAAATGGTCTTAACATAAACACGGTGTCAGCGAACATGTTAACAGTGAATTCTTTCATGGTATTTAAAGAGTGAAATGTCGTTAACGTGATGGAGATGAACCGTGAAAAACAACAACACTCTTTTTGTGTGTTGAGCATCATGGATGTTGACAATTCTTTGATTACACACTCATAAATCTGATTTCAAGCACCGCAGTGTGACACCGTCTATAACCTGGAAACATGTGTGTGTTATTGGATAATCCTCCTGTGCATACAGTGCGAGGCTAGTGAGGATGAAAGGCATTTTTGTGTTGAACTGTGAGAACATATTATGCATTAACATACAGTGGGGCTGCTTACTATGCAGCCTCATCGTCAGGTGGGTTCTGAAGGAGAACCTCTGCCGAGGTCCGTCGGTGCAGCATTTGGATTTCATTGGTCCTCCCTTGAGGTGGGGGTAAATCAAACAGAGAAAGGCAGAAAACAACAAAGAATTTCCCTCCACAGTCTTTGATGTTTTCTCTATATTGTTTTGATGTTGACAGAGTTTGGGTTCTTCAGGAATGTCCCCTCCTCCTCCTCCTTCCTCTGCCAGTGTCGTTGGAGCTGGTTTCAGTCCCTGCTAAAAGTATTAATACACACTGCGGAGAGACTCTGGCATCTGTGTTTAGTTAGTGGGTTTGGGTCGAGTTTGTGGGAGGCAGCGCGGCTCAGTCGATGTGAGGAGGAACATCAGGGGTCCAAAGCCACACAGCTTAAGAAATATTCTGATTTATTACAAGTCATTGAAATAGTTTTGGGCATTATTTCTACCGGTTGTGATAAAACTGCTGAGACGAAGGAATGCAGCAACATGACGGTCATGAAGTTTGTCAGGGCGAAAAACACAAGTAGTCAGACGTGTAAACGAGCTAACATTTTAACTAGTTTATCTAAAACACAAATACAATGAGTCAAAGATGAACCAGGAAGTCAGTCTGTAAACTGTGATGGATGTTTACAACAGGCAGTAAGACGATTAATAGAAAGTCATTATTACTGATAAGAATGAAGGCCAAAAACTAAAACATAAAGTTGTATTGAGCGGAAATCATCACTTAAATCTACAGTGACTGATTTTTTTTGGCCACTTGGGGGCAGCACAACAAGCTGTAAACACATGATCACCTCATAAAGCTGTTCTGGTGAATGTGTTAGCACTCTCGCAGACAGTTAGCAATATTAACATTCATTTTCACTCATGTGAATCCAAGTTATCCTGTGCGTGTAAGTCCAATAATCACTTTCCTTTAGTCTCCACCAACTCAAGACTAGAAAAACAAGACCAGGTCAAAACCTAGTCCGTGTCTGGACCACATCTGGTCAGATCCTGATTTTATAACTGCGACGTCGTCTGACAAAATCACCAAACACATGAATGAAAGACAAAGACTGAGCTGTGATTTCAGCTGGATTTACTGTAACGTGATCTCACAGAGAGAAAGTTAGAAGGGACTGAATATCTTTCTTTTTTTTAGTTTTTTTTTCAGGCTCTTGCCTTTATGAGAGAGAGAGAGAGAGAGAAGCAGGTTTTTATGTCCAACTCCCTCTGTTTCATATGTAGAGTTGGTCATAGCGGTCAGTACGACGCCTCTCTCTGCTCGGTGTGTCTTATGTGTAGAGTTTCCTCTGCCTCCTTTAGTTATAATGATACTTGTGTTCAAAGTAGTTTATTTGCTGTAATGAAGGCAGCGCTCAGTGTATTGGAAGTGCTCCTCCTCTTCCCTGCAGTTCCCGAGCAGCCGGGAAACCAGAGCGGCTCAGTAGACTGTGGCTCGGCACTCTGTTGACCATTGGTGGAAATATCATCAGTCAGTCAGTCAGTCAGTCAGTCTGCGATATTTGCTGTTGCGGTCCAGCCAAAAACGTCTCTTTTGCTGCTAAATCATCCCGTGAGTTCATCACCTTGTTGTCTGTCTGTCGTCTTTTTGCGGAGTAGTGAACAGCAGGTGTATCAGAGGTTTGATGAGAGCAGGAAGACTGAACCAGAACATTAAAGCTGCAGATCATTAAACCAAAACAATGAGCTGAAAGACACTAAAACTTTCCATATTCTTTTTAAAGATGCTATTTCCAATTAGGTTTTTAGGTTTTGTCTTTTCAACCACCACAAGCCCAATGATTTAATCCATTGAAATTTATACTAAAGGTGTACATCATCATCTCCCCTTTCTTTCTAATCTTACATCAACCTACAGTTTATAACATGGACCTGATGCACTGAGCTCTTTTCACAACAACAGGAACAATCGTTAAAATGCACATAAAGACATGCGAGTGAAAGAGAGGCTTTGAGGAAACCCAGACCACCTGGCTCCTCTGGCTCCTCTTCATCTTCATCTTCCTGTGCGAACAGGCTGGCGCAAACACGAGCGTGTTTTCAGGCTGCGGCGGCAGGAATCGTATACTATCTGGATGTGAACAATTGGGTTTGTTTTTGCCATTACACTCCAGGCTGGGCTCGGTTCAACATACCATTAGTTGCTATTACAACTGGATGACAGCAGCCTCTCTCTGCCCAGTCTTCAAGCACACCGCACTCACTCAAAGCTCCACGGGCTGAGGTAATGCTTGGGTCGCAGGCCAGAACTCCAGGCTCAGAACAGGGATACAAAATCAGATCTAAATTTAGAGGATTGTTAAGTAGACTCTGTAACAATTCCATCAATCAAACGGGCTGACTTCTCCTTCTCATGTTTTACAAAAGAGGATTTTTTACATTTTATTGCTATGTATCATGGGATTACGTCACGGCTGTGGCTCATAGGCAAAGAGGTTCTGCGGTGTCACATTTTAGATGCCTAACGTCAACGTAATGTAATCAACAAAGTTTAACCCCCCCCCCCCCCCCCAAGTTCTGACATCTGCGTGTTTCTCTTTGTGCTCGGCCCGACCGCTGAACGCAGCCTCGGAGGTTCATCGCTCATCCTCCGAGTGTTTTGATACTTTTGCCTTGATCTGAGGTGAATGATACGAGCTTCTGGTAAATACAGAGCTCGCTGTAAAATATTAGCCCCTCTCTTACAGGGTATCACATGAGCCCGCCTCGGGGCATCGCTGAAAGCCCTTAATGCTTTCCACCCTGCTGCAATGCCACTTTTCCCAGGAGCTGGACTGTCTGTCAAACCGAACAGTCAAATTATAAGAGGAAAAGTTTTTGACATGGAAAAAAACATTTTTAAATTATATGTTTATTCAAAACAAGTTAAAATACACAGGCAGATTGATGAATAGATAAATAGAACACTTTATTAATCCCAAAGGGAAATTTCACTGTTAAAGCAGCCGAGTCTCATAAATCACAAAATTAGTGAAGGACACTGAAGGAGGAGGTTTTGTAGGTGAGCACTGAGGATACTGAGGTCATGTCCTCAATAATGTTTGGGGTGTTTTATTAACCTTGGCACAGTTAAAAACGTACACATATTTTATAGGCTGAGCCCAGTCATTATATACTCAGTATTTTTCCACCAGGATTCAGTAGTTTCGTTCCTGGCAGTGTGGAGGGGGCATTCAGACTTTCATGAAATAGGTCTAATCATTCCTAATAGTTTTCCAGATAGAGCCATGAAATCTAGTGGTAATTGTAGAAAAAACAGAGACAAAGTTTAGTTAGAGTGTAGTTAGTTGTTCTGGGTTTATAAGCAGTCGTTGATTTTCAGATACGCGCTTTAAATAAAACCTTCAATACATATTTACACTGCGTTCAGAAAGTATTCAGACCCCTTCAATATTTTCATTTCATTTGTGTTGCAGTTTTATGCTAAAATGAAAAAAAAATCATGTTTTTCCCTCATCAGTCTCCTCTCAATATAAAACACGACTGCACCGACAGCGGCGTACCTACCTGTGTTGCCATGGTAACTACAATAAAGGTCATGGCTTGGTTAGGTTTAGGAAAATGTCGTGATTTGGGTTGAAATAGTAAGTACTTCCTCAACATTACATGGCCTTTGTTGTCATGGTTACAGTATAAACAGCCACTTTCACATGGGAATCGAACACACCACTCTCCTGTGCCACATTCATCCGTCCACCACCGCCTCCTCCCGACGTGGACTTTGTCTCTCTTTGTACTACGTCACCGACACTTTTGCCCCTGTCATCATTACTAACGACCACTAGATGTTGCCTAGCAACAAGACGTATCTATGGCCACATAAGTAACTGCTGCACCGACGACCCGTGGACTCGTTTTTGCAGGACGGTCGCCCATGACGACATCATGAAAACAGAATTTTTGAAATTTGTGCAAATGTATTAAAAAGGAAAAACTGAAATATCACACTGACACTTGACATTTAGCTCAGGTGCCTCCAATGAATGGACTGTATTTCCTGTATTTGTATATGTATTAGAGAATGAAAAATCCAAATATATTATCAAACGTAGAATCAACTAGAATAAAATGAAATATGTAAATAGAAACTAATCTAAAAACTAGCACTGTACTCAAACTCTCATGTATTATGAGTACACAGTGTACAATGATAATGCCCTGTAGTACAAAGTACACGAGTCGTCCAAGTCAAGTAGGTAATGTTGTGAGTTACGTAGATACTAAAATATTTATGGTGTTTAAAAGTTTAAAGCTGCACTGATAAACGTTTCTATCCAAGTGTATTTACTGTCTTCCAGGTCTTTATTTAATGTTTTGGTTCAGTCTCGCCGCTCTCATCAGCCCCAGTCTCTAGCTGCAGTAGGCGGCTGTTTTCAGCTACCTGGTGAACATAGAGGAGCGTTTAGCAGTTAAAGTGCTGGATCATTTTCTCAGGAGTGGATTGGAGACAGGGTGAGGAGCTCGGAGTAAAAGTCGCTGCTCCATCGCGTCGAAAGAAGCCATTTGAGGTGGCTCGGGCATCTGATTAGGTCGCCTCCTGGGCGCCTTCTTTTGGGAGGCTTTTCAGGCACGTCCAACTGGGAGGAGCCCCCGGGGTAGACCCAGAACTGGCTGGAGGGATTACATATCCCATCTGGCTTGGGAATGCCTCGGGATCCCCCAGGAGGAGCTGGAAAGCGTTGCTGGACAGAGGGATGTCTAGAACCTCCTGCTCAGCCTGCCGCCACCGTGACCCCATGATGGATGGATGGATGGATGGTGAACACAGAATAGCTTTTAGCAGCTAAAGTGTTGGATAGTTTTTCAGGAGTGGATGAAAACTAGAACAGAGCAGAAAGGCGAGAAAATAAAGCCAGAAACATGCTAACGTCACTCTATTACTGCTGCATGTGTTAACAGGGAACAGTTTGCTAACACATGAGCTAACACATTAGCCGTGTCAACTTTAAAAGTCTGTGGGATTTGCAGCCTGTTGCTGTTTTTATTCAGAACTTCTGCCAAGTGGCTGAAGAATCAAAGCAGCTTTAATTCAGTTTCATTAGTTCTGTCTGTAAATCTCAATCTGTGGTAAATCAGTAGCACTTACATTTTAATTTATCTAGTGACACTAACTATTGTCTTGTTACGGATCAGGGGAAAATCCCTCAAAATGTCAGGTTTAACCTACACGAGGAGTTCCTTGAATGGCGACAGAGAGGTAGCCGTGTCTCAAACAGATTCACAAGGAAACCAGTAGGATGACAGAAGGGAGAACACGTATGATTGGTGAGTCCAGTTCCCCCGTCTTCCAAACCTGAATTATCGCGGATGGGTGAACAAACGGTTCGAGATCAAGGCAGATAAAATAAAAGAGTGGTTAAGCCTGTCTGAATGATTACCAAGCCACTGAGCCACTGGAACTCATCAATTCCCAGTCGCCGCATGCTCGTTTGGTGGAAATCACTCTTATCCAGTGACCTCACTACTCTATCAAATAACTCCCAGATAAGCGAGTGGAGGTAACAACGCAGTCTGCAAACAAAAACCCAGATTATAAATAGCCTGACAGAGTGCTTCAGACTGCTGGGAGGAGAGAACACGTTGCTTTACACACACACACACACACACACACACACACACACACACACACACGCACACACGGTTAGAGTTGTACATGTGGAGCAGCAGCAGGGCCGGGTGAGGACACCCCCTTTGCTGGATCAGGATTACCCCGCTGCTGCATCAAGCCTCCACCGACCAGTCAGTGTGAGTTATGCAATATATCTTCTCTCATCTTCCCCAGACTGAAGCTAATTTATAACTGGAGTAGAAAACTCTCTCTCTACGCGTTTGGCTCCTTTTTTTATTCCGATTGGATTTTATAAAGCGAAGCAATCTGGAATAACAGACCTGAAACATAAATAACAGAGGAATAATATTGTGCTGTGTCATTCATAAAGGATTGCAAAACTCTCCTGTCCTCTGCTTGACTCGTCCAATTTTCGACTTCTTGTAACAGTTTCTGTGCTTCACTCCTACTTAGTGATCAAAGTGTGGTAGAAAAGGATGAAGATATTTCACTAAAGTATGCATTGTGATACTGGCTTCAAAGGCATGCAGTATTAAGATTCATAACTGCGGGCTTTGGTTAGGTAACTCAAGAAGATGATAATAGCCTGAGCAGACGTTTGGGGTGATAATGCAGAGGTGAACTTGTTTTTCTAACTCAAGGGGAGAGGTGGCGATTAGTCCTGGTGCAGAGGAGAGAAGGGGCAACGGTGGAAGTGAGAGAGTAAGGGGGGGGGGTGGTGGGTGGAGAACGAAGGGTAAGAGATGAAGGGAAGAGAAACGAGAGGCGAGTTAGACAGAAGCACGACTCTGTGAAAGATGACCGTCCTGTTACCCAGTTATGATGCAGCGTTTCTGGACTCCTGCTCTTAACATCTGTTGCTTACCTCCAGTCCAGAGTCCAACAAAAACTATGGAGAAAAATATTCACCGACAACCTTTTATTATCAACAAAAACAAGAATAAAACGAAATAAAAAGTAAAGCTTGAAAATGAAGAGCAAAAAGAAAAGAATTACTGACTGAATTAATCTGCAGTACCTCTGAAGATCAGACAAGAAGTGGTGACGTTGTGTTAACGTTACAGCCCTGTAGCCCTCAGACGGCTATGCTAGGTGAGCGAGAACAGAGAGTTAGCGGCTGTGTTTAAACAGTTCAGGAGAGGTTGGAAATAAGTGGATTTACTGAGGTCAGTGTGTGTGTGTGCTGCAGCTCACAGGGCGTGTGGAGGCTGCAGTTGAAATGTAAGTGCTACTTCTTATTATTTTATTCACAGATATTCCTGTGTAGCATGTCACTTAGAAAACATATCGACTGTGCATTATTTCTGGAAGTTTTGGTCAGTTGTTGTGCGAGTTTCGGGCAGCAGCCGCACCAGCTTCCTTTCACACACGGTGAAACCCTTACGGACCGTCCACAATGTCTGGTGTTTGATCTGCAATTCATCGACCTCCACTTTCTACCCATGGCCGTCCGAGTCAAGTTCAAGTCGCCTTCACAGTCGCTTCTGGGTCTGCACCGTCCACTTGAACTCAGTCATTCAGCCTCGTGCTCCTTCTCGGCCACAGGAACGTGGGCTGGCATTGTCATCTCTCAGTCCAGACTGTCCCTCTCTGTTTCAAGAATCTGTTGAAGACTCCTCTCTTCAGAGAGCACCTCCTCTCCTGACACCTTTAACTCCCAGACATGTCTAATGAGCTCTTACTATGAACTCTCACTGCACTTCTTTACCTGATCTCCCTCACTTGTTGAATGGGGTGTAGTACAACACCTGTAAATATGGTGGCAGCTGTGTATCCTCAGGATGCTTTCAAAACATAAAAATGAAACTGAACTAAGACGTCTTTAGTTTTTGTCGACTAAAACCAACAAAAATGAAATTGGAATTAGCCACAAGTGGCGATTCCAGGAAGCAGCTCAATTCAAGTTTACAAAGCTGAGCAAGTCACTTCAGCCGGTTTGATTAAAGAGTGAGACCAGTCACACAGTTTTCATCATTACGAATAATTACACACTCAACGTTCCACCATTCGTACCCCCTTCACTGTATTTTAATGAAGCACGGCGTGTTTGTCCAGGAGATCGTGCAGGACTTCTCTGGTGCGTTTTGATCAGGATTCCTCAAATACATCTTGAGTTCTGAGCAAACATGCGATAGGCCACGCCCACTTGCACCAATCAAAATGGTGCTTCAGATTTTGGTTAACACTTGCCCCGGACTTAAAAAACACGGCCTGAAGACATGAACCCAGATTTATGATGATTGAACAAATAGTTTATAAGTTATGGCCATTTTCCCGCTAAGCCCCGCCCCTTGTGAAGGTTATTGGTCAATATCTTGAAAACTAAATATGATATCAACAAACTTTTTGCAACTTTTCGTAAGCTTAGTACAGTCGTGATCTACAGTAAATATGAAAGCAATCGGACATTGAAATTTGTTTTTCAAAAACTTCAAAATGGTGGAAAATCCATCATGGTGAAACTTTATGGTGCAAGAGGATTTTTTGTAGAACACATTGAGCCGGACTTGTGGGTCAAAGTTCAAGACAGTCACACTAACACTGTGAGGGGCGTGGCTTTTCCAAAATTGCATTTTTTGGACCTTAATAACAGCGCCACCAACTGGCGGTCTTTTGAGCTGGAGCTGAAGACAAATAATACTAAGTTTAATAATAATACTAATAATATTAATAATAATGAATGTGACTCTAATAAATGAATGAAAACTAATAGAATTTTGTCAAAAGACTGAAGCTGAAACTAGATCAAAGTCAGGTGATAAAATTGATCCTGATCTACTCTGGTAAAATGGTGTCAACAGTGAGGATTTTTAAAAATCTTCCAGATATGGTTATTATAATTAAAAGTGCATCAGGCAGTGAGGCCTAGCAGACTTCTTGGCGTAGTCGAGCGTTGGGGTCCAGGTCTGAGGCCCCAGTCAGCTCACGCTCCAGAGGAGGGTTGTTTATAAAAGCAGAGACGTTCAGGAGGAACGTATCTTCTGGGCTGATCCCAGGAGCCGGACCTAATTAGAAACAACTGCTCTAAATTCACTTCAATGGCTGCACAGATCTCTCTTTTTATGTTGCTTGGCCGGTCCTGCACGTTCATCAGCTGCACCTCGAGGCTCATCTCCATCTCTTAAGACTCCTCTGGCTGCGCGGTGTTTCTGGATTTCATGGATGGTAAAAAGAAATTTGAGGCCCGCCACCTAACTCCCCAGCACTGTCTCTCTCTCGCTCCTTCTCTCTCTCTCTCTCCCTCATACACACACACACACACACACACACACACACACACACACACACACACACAGGTCTCTTGTCTTGAAACAACAGGCTACAATCACACTTGTCAGGTCAAATCTGTTTCCAATTGGCCCTGGTCTTTCATGTGTTTAGACCTCGCCCTGTTGCTTTTGAGAAACATTACATCATGGACCTGGTTTACTGTAGCTGCACTGTAGGTGCCTCGTAGCGTTTTAATCTCTCACCCCGTCTCATGTTTGGAGTTGAGTCAGTTATCATTAGCGATGAGATCACCGAGGGATCTCACTTTAGAGCGAGAAGTGCCACTGCCGAGTTAGTTCCGATCTGGCGACGCGGCGCTGAACCCGGTGCACAGCGTCAATTCTGCCGCGATGTAACATCCATGCAGTGATTACACCTTTTGGCAGTATCTGGTTTTTGGCACACGCAGACCCAGACGTGAACCCCTCCAAGCTTTCAAGTCAATCTAACCCTGTCATCGGACCATCTCGACGGGGAGTTCGTCATTCGACTGGCATCCGAACGGTCTTTTCCAGACGAGCACTGGCAGAGGCAGGCGCTCATATTTGAACCAGGTGATGGAGTTTCAAGTCAATATTTCTCATAATATAGACTAAATAAACACGGAACGTGCTGCACCAATTCGACACTACGGATGGTGTTACTGCTAAAAAATAAGCTTTATTTTCTCAACTGACAACTTTATTAATGAGGAGACGTCTGCAGAAACACATTCGGAGAGAGAGTGGAAGAATCTGGTGTGAAGATGTATTAAGAGCGTGAAGGATGAGATTGCAGAAGACACATATACAGTACATAACAGTGCAGGGCTGCGCAGATCCTCTTGTTATTTGACTCATGAAAGAAAACAAATGAGGCCTCAGCTGAAAATAAACTCCTCACTATTGACTACTGAAATGGTGAGACATCGTCGTAACCATAATCCCTGGAATTTACTCGTTATTCCAGCACAATCACAGACAAACTGCAGCTACACAGGAGTCATTTCCTTTGGAGGAAATGTGTTCTCTCTGACTGGATTACCCAAGAAGCATTTTGTCATTGGCAGCAGTTTCGTGGCAGATGGTTGGCCATGCAAACCAGGATTTGTTGTAACATTTATGCTGCTAAAACACTTGGTTAAAATTGCACTGGTCAAAATGATGGATCAAATTATCATGTGTACGGTAAAAGGTCAAAATCCTTCATAGTTTGGTTTGTCTGAACAGGTGAGCCAAACCCAAAACCAACGGCAGAGCGACACAGCGGCTCAAAGCCTTTCATTAGGATGTGATAAAGAAATGTTTTCTTATTTTCAAGTTGGCTCAAATGTGAATTCTTTGTGTAGGTGTTGCCATCAGTGACAAAAAAAGAATCAGCACCCACTCTGTAGCTCTACGGAGCCTTTTAGCTCCTCATGAACCTTTAGCTTATTGTTTTGGTTTTTCTGGCCTGTAACTCCGTTCAGCTCTGTTTCGGTCTCGACCAAAACCAGGTGGAAACAGTTGATGGGAGAGTGTTGGACTCAGATCTTTGACTTGAAATGGATGCTAATTCTCCTGTTTGTCAGCTGGATGTGTAAATAGGAAACTGATTATTGTCAAACAATCCCACCAACCTGAAACTCACAGATCTCAACTCCGTAAATGTCAAAGTTAAATGAAGGTGATACAAATTCCTGGAACTGCCCCTTTTTAATGGTGCAAATTGGTTCAGTTCTTTTTGTGTAATCTCGCTGACGAACAAACAAACCAACAAGTGTGTCAACAGTGTCAAACAACATTCACATTTCATTACATTCAAAATTCAAATTCAGAGTATTTAATCTGGACGTGTCCCAAAATATAATGGGTTTCCTTCCTGCCCCCCCCCCCCCCCCCCGGTAATAAACATCTTATAAAAGTTATATATTTTTCTGTTAGGCCAACCCCATGTTATCCAGCTGAGATACTGCACACGCCTTGAACCCAAAAAAAAAAAGGCAATGTGTCATGTCAGCATTGTGTTTTTTTTTCATATTCTTTTTCCGAACATGAAAACAGATGCTTAGAGCTGTTGACCTTCAGATAACCATAAAAACATCATTGTGCTTCAACTGATACGAGCAGTTGGAAAACAAATGAAATATTTAGTTTGCTGTTGTAATTGAACATTTCTGCGTTGCGTATTTGTATTATATTCATATTTAAATGCTGCAGGTGGAAATTCACTTTGATGTGAAAGCGCCTGTGTTAAGACCGGTGGCTGCATTTCACTACAGAACGTGCGGTCCTGTTATTGTTCTCCCGTCGGCCCGTGTTTTGTGCTGTTGGTAGATTTAGTCTGTTTTTGTAAAACACACATTCCTCCGTCTGTGTTTGGGACAGAAAAAGGCTGTAGGAAGTTGTTATAGCTGGGAGGCTTTTAAAGGTAAGTCAACCTAAACAGGGGTTCTGTTAAACAGGGTACATCAGCTGTGTGTGTGTGCGGACCAGAGAGGGAGTGTGTGTCGGGGGCTGAAGAGGCTACGCTTTGTCAGTTTAAGGAGAATGAGTAATATATTCACTCTGCGATGATTCATAGCTCTGTGCCTCCGAACGGACTGAGCAAAAAGAACCACAATGAGAAATGATATAATTCTTGACCTTCGCGGTAATCATGTAACACGTCGAGGGCTCAGCTGTAAGCTTAAACCCCGTGCTCTGGGCCGAGGGGAGCTTTCCGAGACAAATGGTATGAATTTGCTTGCAGTCATTAGAGCACATTGTCGACTGGGATGACATACTGTGGAGCCCGGCTAGTCCCGACCCCCGGTCCTAAATCAAATGACCAGCTCTCCTGCGAAAGAATGTGCTCTGTCTTTGCCACTGGAAGAAGAGACTGGGCTCAGACTGAGAGTTTAATGGTTTAGACAACTGTGGGTAGTTTATAGGGATGATTGAAAAGGTTCCGGCTGCTCCCTGCTTCTTCTTCTTCTTCTTCTTCTTCTTCTTTTTTTTCTCCAGGTTTTCCCCTCCGATTTCAAGGGGGAAAGAATGAAAAACAAAACAACACATTCTCTCCCTTCCTCTTACTCTCCCCCTGCTAGCATGCACACCCCCGTAGAGAGCGCACCAGAGGCGTCCAACAGAAACACCAAACAGAAATAGAGCTGCTATTTCAGTCTGAACTGGCTGTTATTTTTAGAAAAAGTGACATGCTCTACGTTGAATTACAACATCATAAGGTCATTCCATACCACCTTTTTTTTTTTTTTTTCAGCCCTCCAGCCTCCAGCCTGTGAGTCACCACAAAGTATGTGGTGACGTTACTGCAAACCATCCGCCCCAATGTTCTGATCAAAAATTTGATATTCAGCTCATTGACCTGATTCAATCATAGGGGGCAACTCTTACTATCCACAGAAATCTGCTTCTAGTTTAAACAGATGGTTTGATATCGCCGACCGACAGGTGAAAGTCTGATCGGGATGCTTGTTATGTTTATCCAGCCCCCCCCCCCCCCCCCCCCCCCATCATGGAGCGGCTCCATGACGTTCCTCCTGCCTCTGACAGCACATCATAACATTTGTTTGCAGCATGTGAATGAAATGTAGTGCAAACATGTAAGAGGATAATGTGTCTGTAGGTATGCCAGGCTGAGACATAATGAAACATGCAAAAAAACAAAACACATGCTTCCAATTTCTTACTCACTCCGGCGCTTCATCCAACCGGTGATGTAGTTGGAAATGAAAAAGGTGGGTAATCTCCCAAACTTGGTAGGTGATCACCACGAGGGGAAAACGTCGCTAATAAACAACAGGACGTCCAAAGAATCATTTATACTGCACATCTCTAAAATCCTCATCTTTTCAGAGGAAATCATAAAACTGTACAAGGATTAAAAAGACTGCTTAAAAATATATATGTAACATTAAATGAGGTAAAAGACGTTACAATCAAAGGCAAGACTATAAACCATGTTTGAACAAGTGGCTATAAAAGATAATAATGAATACCCCACGATAAGTTCCTCTGGCAGAAACTTCTACCGTCCACAGGCCTTCAGTCTTAACTGTCTGAAAGAAACTAAGTTATATGAAATATAACGAACATTGTTTGTTGTTTGTTGTTTGTCATTGCTCAGTAAAACTTGTGAAGCTGCACCGACAGTACGTCAGTCGATCAGTCAGCCACTTCGGTCTACACTGAGATATCTCAACTGCCATGGTGCTGCCATAACATTATGTAAAGACATTCATGATCCTATAAGGGGATGAACACACTGACTAGTGATCCTCTGATATTTCATCTAGCGCCACCAGCAGGTCGGAGTCAGCTTTACTTATCCAATGAAAAATCTAATAGCACAAACTTAGATGTTGATGCTGGCGTCCGCTGACAACATCCAGAGACAGATGCTTCATGGTTCCAGGTCGTCCGTCCAATTCTCTTGAACGAGAGAATCTCATATGGAAGGATTTCTTCAGATTGGTCACAAACATTCACCTGGACTCAAGGACTAAGTCAAGACCTTAACGAGGTCAGGATCGGTGTGACTTCGCGGTTGTAGGCGTCAGCCCAAACAATTGGTACATGATGTCACCGTCATACAGAAGTGCTTCTATGGCTACTACGTCCATGTGCGGCTGTGGCATCACGTACCGATCCTCAGTATTATTTTAGACCTCAGCAGTAAGACCTACTGTGCTTGAGCTTCAGAGATGATCAGGAAAACGCAGCTTGAGTGAACGGCACTGCACTACTTGATCAATAAAAGAACGTTCCTACTCAAAAGCTATGTTAGCACTAAGCTACTGAGAAATATAGTTAAACTATTGACACCACTACTGCCCAACACTGGTTTATAATTTATTAAAGTTAGAACTGTGTTACCAAACAAAAATACAGACTCCTGCAAAATATAAATAATTATAAGTTTATGGATAAAATAACACAAATGCCCACAGTTGACGGTTGACCTGGGAAACACTCTCCCCGCCACATCCCATGACCCTAAAACTCCCGTTTTGGTTGTACGGCATCTGTTGTCTTAATAATCAATGTGATGAGAATACAAGTTATGATAAATAAGACACTTCTTTAAACATCTGAAGGCGTATCATTGGCTCCCTTTCCAGTCTTATTATCTTTCCAGTGAAACGACTGGTTTCATACAAGCGAAAGAAATGACCATTTAAAGTAAGTTTACTCACGAGATGAGGAGTAATCGGGTCAAGGTCAGACGATCCCTCATCCAAGATGTTAAAAAAGAATTGTGTGCTTTGTTTACCCAGGAGAGATAGGGAACTATTGTCATCGTCCAGGGAAATAATCTAAATTTAATCTAAATACTTAAAAACAAATCCGTTGAACCCCGGACTTTCTTCCCATAGAAATCTGGTGAAAGAGACCCCGGTATCATTTCTGACGAACCATACGAGGTTCCTAAAGACAGCACAGCCGGACATCCGAGCCCAAATACCGGCATTAGGTACCAAGGCAAGAAGAAGTTTAGCCTTGAGGTGGTGGGTGGATGTGTAGGGTGTCCCACTTTCATCAGTCTTTATTCTGTAAGTGTTTTAGTTGCCTAACCTTAACCATATTTCATTTAGCCTAAACATGATCTGTCCCGAACCATAACCTTCAAAAGATCCCGTCAATTAACTCAGTTTAGGGTTTTACAGAATTGTCCAATATCAAAGCGACTGATTTCCAAGTGGCCCAAACTTACCTTTTCGGTTTGTTGTTTTATATTTTGAAAGCGCTTCTGTTAAAGTTTCACAAAAGTCCTCGGTCCTCTCAAAACTGAACTTTACTGAGTGTGGAGCTAAGACAAAAAAGACCTTTTAATATACCTGCTTTGGAATATGTGCTCCTGTATTTATGATGGCTACCTGCATCCATTGCTCTTAAACTTACTTCCTGGTGTCAGTTCTACGAAGGGAAAACAGAGCAGAATCATCCATTTGGTAAAATAAAAAAGCCCCTTATGTGTTAGCTATGAATGAAGCTAGCCATGGCCCATCGACAGTCTACTTAACCCATTTATACCGGATGCTGCGTAGCGCAACATTGTTGATTCCTCGTCCTACGCTGCAACCGGCGGGAGGGGCAATGTTGCGCTACGCAGCATCCGGTATAAATGGGTTAAGAGCATATCAACCCCAACCAGTCCAGTACCTTTAAGTGCGGTTGAGTTCAACCTACACAATCTGCCGGACCGTCAAAACCCCAGACAGGTCGAGGCAGGATGCAGCGGAAGACGCGGCAGCTACGTTAACAGTGATGCACCTCATGGGTCTCAAGGAGGCGGCACCCAGGGGTCCTGCAGGGCACCTTTGAGAAGCGGCTCGACTAGACTAAAAACCTCCACACATTTCTTACTGATCATTCCCCCAACAGCGAGCACAGTTCGAACCGTCGCAGGAACCATCATGTTGTAGAGATGGAATGACAGTCATGTTCGCATTGAGGAGGAAATAAGGGATGTAAAGCAGAGATGAAAAAGAGAGGAAAGAGTGTAAATATACACATAGAAATGAGATGAAATACAACAAGGATGTTGTTTTGTTAGGTTGCTGAAATTGCTTGAGGGAGCATGTGTTAATTCCACTGGCATGTTTTCCAGCGAAGTCTCTGGTCACATGGGTCCACATCAACAAACCAAATACTTTTTACAGTAATGTTTTTCATGAGTTAAAGGCCAATGAATGTTAAACAAAGCTGGACGACATGTTGTCCTCGACACTGGAATAACAGCAGCGCGTGTGGGCGAGAAGCTGAGAAAGTCATTTTTGTGAGACAGCGATATAATTTAAGATTAGTTTAATTTTCCAGATTTCAGTTGCACTACATGGCAGTTATTCAGCACAGAAACATGGACCATGTTACAGCAGGAACAAGAGGATCATTAATAACTCCTAAAAGCAAAGAAAATTTACACAGGACAACTTTGAAATGGTCTGGAGTTGTATTTCTCCTCTCTTTGTTGCTGCACCTCAACCACACCCTGCAGCAGTCGGCCTGCACCACTGCTGGGATACTAGAGATACTACTGACTGAAGATAAACAGGCGTACCATAATCAGGCAGATGAGTTTACAGACAGAGAGGTAGCTGCTACACACAAGGGACAATAAATAGATGAACTGATAAGGAGCTGGAGACAACGGCGGGTTTACAGATGTAAAACAGGAGGATGAAAGTCTGGGGACATCTGGTGGGCAGGTGAAGAACAGCAGGTTCTGTAATGGAAATACTGAATTTCAAATTGTAATCCCTTGCACTGATCTTTACTAACAAAGTAATCACATTACTGTAATTATAAGTGCAGTGCTGCCTTCAAGCCATCTTCCTAACTGTCAGAGTTATGACTCAAAGGCATGAAAATGATATTTACCGCATCACGCTTCATTTTAATCTGTTAGAAAACGTCACAGAATAAAATGAAAAACCCGACAAAACATCTTGAATGTCAGTGGTATAATGTAACTAGACCCGTGTTCTCCAGGTACTAATACTAGTGTATTACTCTTTACTGGAGTAATACACTGGTGTACACTGCTGCTGTACCGTGTTTCAGAGGGAAACACTCATGATGAAATGCGTCCTTTTTAAGTTAACACAGCTGAAGCTCTCTGCTCAGTCTCGCCCAGTTCATTTGTATTTGTTACTGTAGGTTGTTATACAACACATAAAACATGAATACAGCTTTGAGTAATTACAGTGTTTCTGACAACACTTGAAGGCAGCATCTTTCGCCTCTCATTCCAGTGGCATTATGTGTTTTCCAAAGAAACCGCTGGTCATTTGGGTCAACAACAGCAACAGAGATGACTATTTATAGTAAACTTGCTCATGAGATGAGCCACTCACATCAGTTGAAATAGTTTCAGAGTGATCATTTAATAACGCTTTTTGTTAACATTAATGTGATGGGGGCTAATTCCAGGCCAGGGGATTCTCCGCTATCCCCTAAATACTCAAATGTTTTCTCTGTATCTTGTGTCGTGGACTCTCATTTCCTCCTCCTCCTCCATAACTGTCAGCGGAGCCCCGCTCTCCTGCTTCCAGCCCGGCAACCACGTTTCACTTCAGGCTTTATACACGTTTGATAGATGGAGATAAAACACTATTTAAACCTTTACATGTAATGTGGTAATGTGGCAACTGTAGGAAGTGACAGGCCATTTTACTACTGAATACTTTCACTATGAGGCAGATTTTGGCAAGAAGCAAGTAGCACATTTACACTTTTTCCCTCAGGCTGCATCCCGTGGGGGAGCAGCGAGGTCACGGGGAAAGTAATAAAGCATTTCCTTCATTTCATATTTTAATAGGCATTAAAAATAGAAATTGTAAAAAGATAAATAATCTGTAAGACTTTGGTAAAACCACGCTAAACGGTCCCAATTGGCCAAGCTCTCTGATTGGCTGGAGAGCTAACCAGTCAGGTTTTTGTGTCACAGGCTAAATGACGAAGCTAATAGATAAGCTAATAGGAAAAGGAAAAGCAGCTGGAAAAACAAAAAATGGAAATTGAAGAAGGAATCCAACTATTTCTTCACATTCTATTATTTATTCATGAATTAATAAATGTATTATTTATGTATAAATGGTTTATTTAATGAGATTTTATGCTGTTTTTGTAAATCCATTTTCAAATCTGAAGTATTTATTGATGGATTAATTAGTTTGTTCAGTCCGTCTTTCCAGACGCTTGAAATCTGTAAACGGGTGTAAGAATTAGAATTATTACAAAGCCTTTATTGCCACTGTCGAACTCTGCATAGCAACAAAAAGACACAGATAAATTCTAATATAATAAGATAAATAATATAAAAAGAAAATATGCATCATATTGCGCAATAATAAATAATATATAAATGAAGTATTGCGCCTGAGTAGAGAGCAGTGTGAGATGATCAGAAACCTGTGTAACAGGAAAATGATTGTTTTCATTATAATAATTATTATTTTATGTCTTTTATTAACGAGCTGACAGAGAGAGATGAGCTATGACACCAGCAGGACGCCCCACATGAGAATCATTAACGGGAAATTAAACAGGGATGTGAGTGACGCAAAGATCCCGAATATGATCCAAAAATTAACAACATCCTCAGACTCAACACCAGGACAGTAGTGTGCGTTTAAACTGTCTCAGTGATGATGTCTTCACTTTCATGGGTGTGTCATTATCACTCTTCCAGGAGACGCTCAGCTATTTCCATTGATAGCGACGCTGGCAGCAGCAGCGGCAGCAACAGCAGGAAGGAAGTCACTGTCAGATCTGCATTATGCAAAGCAGCGTGGTGGCAGGCCGTGTGCTTTGCATGCTTTACAGTTGGTGGATGTGGGAGCAGGCAGGCGGGCGGCAGTGGCGTTGGCGGCGGGTGTGAGGACACTCACTTCTCTCCTCCTGGGGTAATTACTGTGCAGGAAATTGGACGTGAAATTTTCCTCACGTATCTGAAGTGAGTTATGGACGGAGCCTACAGTAGTGAAGTAAATTAAAACAAGTGAATCCAATTACTGTTTATGGAAAGCAGCTGCCCAGGCAGCATATGTTGGTGAGTGAAACTATGAGACTAATGTTGAGGTTCAGAGCTTTACTTGTCTGTATAACACACAGGAACATGGAGCGACGAGCCAAGACGCGTTTGACAGACCTCGCGCCGTGTGCTGTGTTTTGTGGAAACTGTGATATTGTGGGAGCAGATCTGAGGAGCTGAAGTCCATCGTCTTTCTTCTTCTGTCCCGGTTAACTCACTCTTCACCAGGGTACTCTGATGTCATAACAATACGATAACTCGCCTCTATGGATTTACAGAAAAACATAGTTAGTGTTTGCTTTCAGTCGTGTACAAACCCGCTTATCCGTGTGTTTATTTACGTACACTGAATCAATTCATCTGTGATACAGCCAACAGTCATGTACTGGATAAGCTTTAGTTTCAAAACATTTGGATTTAATTATCATGGGGATATGATATCCAAACAATCTGGTTTCTTCCATTAATAACATGATTGCGGTGCATGGCAGTGCGAGCTCAGGCCGCAGCGTTTTCATATATTTTCGTGGATTTGGAACTTGTTTACTTACTATTATGGGCATGGGGCAAAACCCAATTTAGAGTAATGACACAGTTTACGTTTCGGAGTTTTAAAAGCTCTCTGCGAGGAAGTGTCCCGGTCTCACAGCCTGCAGTATCCCAGCTAGAAAACAAACATTACCCGTGTGATTTTTCCAGAATAAAAGAATTCTCGCTCGCTCTTTCAGGTCAGCGCAGTCGACACGAGGAAAAGGAAACGGGCCAAAAGCTTTTGTGCGACTGATAAGTGAAGTGCTGTACATTAAGGAAACTTAAGGCCACAGCAGTGTGTTGCCCCACAGATAAAGCACTACAGAGCGAGATGTGCTATTAATAGGCATTAACTGTGGTGCAGGGTCTGAGGTAGAGGCTCTCCAGTGTTTTTCCTCCTCCTTCACATTACACTGTTGGACAGCAGTGTTCGTTTTGGCACCTGATTCTGATTTAGTTCAAGTCTTGTAATGTGCGTTAGCTTCAGCCACTTTTTAGTCTTTTTGTTCTGGACTCAACGACTCAAGTTCTTGTCATTGAAATGTTAATCTCATTTTCATCATCAGCTGTTGCCGTCTTTGATGTGAACGGTTACTATGGCTGCAGGTGTTGTGCTCGTGTTGTGAGGTTTGTGGAAAAAGGTTTTTTTATTTAATTTTTCCACTTGTTTAAACCAGACTGGTGTTTACATTCACCGAGCTCACGTCAGTCTGCAGCAACACAATACACTCGTTCCTTCTCTGAGTCCGTGTGAGATCGAGCCGTCGTTGTTGCAGCTACCTGAGCTCGCTCACCCCTTCGTCCAGAGAGTGAGAGTGAAGCTGATGGAGATGAGCAGACAGCAACATGTCATCAGGACACAGTGTGTCTGTGACGCAGAGCGACAGAGAATTGTTTGACATAACGATAGATGTTAAATGTTTTCGGTCTGTGACTGAAGTGAGAGGTGGTCATGTGACAGTCATGGAGGTATTACAACCTGCAGGAGGTGACGTCACACTGTCGCAGCAGCAGACACTCCTGCTACAGCTCCTCTGAGAGAGGGATAGAATTAAAATACAATTAAATACAGTAAAATGCAAAAATAGAGATTACACAAGTA
Organism: Seriola aureovittata; assembly: GCF_021018895.1. Lineage (NCBI taxonomy): Eukaryota > Metazoa > Chordata > Actinopteri > Carangiformes > Carangidae > Seriola > Seriola aureovittata. The sequence continues at coordinate 1,986,829 of NC_079384.1, forward strand.
TAAAGTGGAAATGAGGAAGCAGATGAATCTAAATAAAGATAATATATGGACATATGTTCCCTTGTGCAGCGGCCCTGTATGAGTCTCTGGTGATGATGATGATGATGATGATGAAGTTATACATTGTATTTGAGTTAATTTCAGTATCATGTTTGAACTCCAGTCAAATGAGTGTTTATGTTGAATCTCTCGTCCATCAGAGCGAAGTTCTCGTAGTTCATGAGCCTCATTGTTCACCGTCTGGATTTAGCAACGAAAAACATTGGAGAGCGTTAAAGGAAACCTCGGGTTTATTGGTTTCATAGATTTGGACGTAGGTTGTGACGGCGTTATTTTATATTCTCACTGAGTCGTTTTAATCTGTCCACAAACACATTTCATCAAAGCTTTTATTCACTTTTTACTTTAATTATTGTATTTTCATCTTGAGAAATGAAAATGTTAGTGTGTACAAGCAACGTGTGTGTGTGTGTGTGTGTGTGTGTGTGTGTGTGTGTGTGTGTGTGTGTTTGCATCCTCCATCTTTTCCATCGGAGCCTGGGATCCAGAGGAGACCTGGAGTCACTGGAGTCGAGCCGAATGTGTCACTTCCGTAGTTTTAACCTTGAACATACGTTTGAGAAAAGCCGGCGTGTTGGTCTGAGCAGATTACAGCCGCAGCAGCCGCAGCACAGTGTCGACTTTCACTGGGAGGCAGATCATTCAAATGGCAGGAGACAAATCATTTAAATAGGTCGGCTGTGTTGTCAGTTGTTAGAGCTCAGGCTGAGTGCTGAGCTCGTGTTTCAAAGAGCTCTCCTCTCTAATCTCCATCATCAGTATCTGTTGGTCACCTTAACCTGCTGACTCCAGCATCTTGTTTATGTCACTTTATGGCTCCTTTATATCAAGGTCTTTGTTTTCCAGTCCTGTAGCTGGTCTGACGTCTCAGCTGCTCTGGTCCTACAGTTGGTCCTCTAATCTCCCTCTGATAACTCTCTCTCTGTAGTTTCCCTCTCTCATGTTCACTTAACACTCACACGTGTTGATGTTTCCTCTTCTTCTCTGCATCAGTCTGGCAGTGTGTGGGTCGCTGTAAAGCCCCACATGCAAACAACATGGTATTCATGGGAACGCTCCGTGTCATTTGGATCGCCTGTCAGTGACATCACATCCTCTATGATCCCGTGTCGGTGTGTTTGTCTGACAGAAGCTCAACATTGATTTTATCTATTTTTTAAGCCACATTCACTTTTTCACACCTCAGTGGTTTTCAGCTCATTATTTGAACCAGATGATTTTAGTCATCGGACGTCTGGACCTGAAGTCATCAGAGGAACAAGCTGAGGAAATGTTCGACAGCTCAGCTCCCAGCTGCTGGAGGCGTTTTATGTCCGCTGAACTGTGTCGGTGAATCACTGATTTTTAATCTGAAGCAGCTTTATTCAGTGTTTCTGCTTGTTTTAATCCCCTGGTCTGTTTGTTGTGGAGAGGACGACACCTCTGTGGATAATTCAGCTGCTGGTAAAAACCTCCTGAACATCTGGATCATAAGTTATCAGACAAACAATCGAAACAAAGGTTAGCGGAAGTCAAAGCTTGAGACGTCCCGCGTCCTCCGTACGGCGTCGCTGAAACGCTTTAAATGTGAATCTGTTTTATTCAGTGTTTCTACTGGTTTTCATCCCCTGGTCTGTTTGTTGTGGAGAGGACGACACCTCTGTGGATAAAGGTAAAAACCTCCTGAACCAGAAGACACTGAAGGAATCCAAACCTCACAAATATCAATTGTGGTGAAGACTACAACTCCCATGATTCCACACTGCTTCACAATGTCAAAAAAAAAGCCGTCTTTTGTTATTGTTTTGATTGACAGAGGCAGAAGTTACAGACTGTGGTGGCAGCAGAAAACTAAGTGTGACAAATACAAAAAACTTTTTTTTTTTAAATTAAAGGACCTATATGTAAGTTTTTGCTATTGCTACATAGCTAGCATTAGCATCAACAGCTGTTCACTCACCAGTCTAGAATAAACGTTGTGGGTTCAGCATCAAACTTCATTCCTTTACTCCCCAACAGCTGTCTTGCTTTGAGTCTATTTCTATCACTTCTTTTCTTGTGCTGTAGTTAGCATGCTAACCAGCTAGCCCCGGCCCGATACTGAGTCACCGACGCTCTTGGCACGATGATGCTAATGTTGGTTGTGTAGCATTTGCAAAACCTACAAATAGCTCCTTTAAACCAAAACAACGTGCACGGCCAAATACCACCGACGACAAGCTACGACAGAGTTTTGTGATGTGACCATTAAAGATTTATGGCATGTACATGTAGCTGGTTAAACTGTGGTCAGTCGGGGCGGCTGGGAGCTTCACGCCCTCCGTTTCACCTCTCACTGACAGTCCATGCAGCTGAATGCCACACAGCCTGGCTGCATGTTACTGCCTTTCTCATGAATTAGGACTTGGACACATCCGACCACATGTGTCCAATTAGAGTTCCAGTAAACTGAATTGGCGCACACATCCTACATAATTTGTGTTGTTGAAATGCAGCCTATGGGTTTTCCTATGATGTCTAATTACATTGTAAGACACGAGTAATTGCAATAATAAGTAATGTGTTTAGATTATGCAGAAGTCAGTCCAGATGTAAAACATCTGTTTTGATCCTGCAGTTGTGCTTTTGTTACTTTACATGGTATTGTGAGAGCTGCTGTCAGGTCTGCTCATATCTCTTATGTAAAATTCAGGCTGTAGGAGCGTATGCATGTGCTAATGGCCACATCTCTCCTGCACCTCCCCATACGTATTGTAAATTCAAAGTGAAATGAATTGCATTGTCCCATGTAAAGCAGGGAGTGCTTTTGGCATGTTGGCAGGATGGAGGCACACAGTAGCAGGATTGTACCGAGAGAGAGAGAGAGAGAGAGAGAGAGAGAGAGAGAGAGAGACAGAGAGAGAGAGAGACAGAGAGACAGAGAGAGAGAGACAGAGAGATATGAGGGCTTCAGATCTCCTGACTCAGCGAGCGCCGCGTCACGTACGAGCCGACGCATGGAGCGTATAGGCGAGAGGATGCCACCTGCCCGGTCAAGTAAAAACATGGGGGTGGGGGGTTGGAAAGAATGACTCCCATGATCAACAGCAGGGAAACAAGAAGAGCACAGACTAGAAGAAGGTTTATGGATTCAGCAGCAGGACAGGGAGGGAGAGTAATGATATCAAACTAGAGATAATCCGCACAAAGCAGCACTGACCTGAGCTCAGCTTCTGCAGCCGTACAGGTATGTCCTAACTGATGTTGAAAGCTTTTCTTTTTTTAACTATTTCACCCGTTTGTTTCTAATCAAAGCATTTGCAATTAAAGCTTTTTTTTTTTTATATCTAAATGACAGTGAGGATGAGCGGCGGCCGTCTGGTGCCTAATATGGGCGTCGACCTCCGATCGAAGAGGTCAGATTTTGAAAAATTTGGAGCGAAGCATCAAAAAGCCCCGGAGATAAAGTTACAGACAGATCTGGCAGGTTAAGCAACACCTTTGCAAACTTTAATGAGTTTATTCTGCTGCTGTGCGCAAAATGGTTTTAAGATGTCATTATGAATTCTTGCGGCGGAATCTGTCTGATACTTTGGTGGGTTTGTGACACGGCTTAAAGGGATTGAGTTCATGAGACGTAATCCACCGAGATGCCTTCAAGTCTTTTAACCTTTTTCGCAAACCCCCCCCCCCCCCCCCCCACACACATTCATACCTGTGCAGGGTGCTCGCTCGCTGCTGCAGCCCTGCTCTGACTTCAAAGGCTCAGATGTGGAGTAACGCTGCAGCAGATGACAGTTAGTGCAGGAAATAGATTGTGTGAGGATCAATACAGTCGGCTCCATTTACTCTCCAATCATTCAGGTTTAACGAGAAACAGACACTGTTTGTCTGAAAACCTCAGAAGTTTGTGAATAAATCTCTCTGTGTTGTTGCGATCAGGATCCAGCTACTGCTCATCACAGGCCATTAAACATAAACTTAACTCTGTGAAATGAGCGCGAGCAGCTGCACGACCGGGACACGATGATGGATCAGTCCACACTTCATGTGGTCGGTACATCCGTCCAACTGTCTGGAATATTTCAATGATGCAACTTCAGAATGAAACTCTGTGATGTGAAGATGTTTCCCTGAAAGTGAAAGTAACTTTCTTCATCCTCACTTTAAGTTTTAAGTCTGTATCAGAAGGGTCGTTTTTAAATAGTATTTCTAGCCGCCATTGTTATGTGTCCGTGCCAGCGACAGCTGGGGACAGAGGTGTTACAGGTCGTCCGTCCGTCCCATTCTGGGAAACGTGATATCTCAGTCACGCCTTTGGGGAATTTCCTCCGATTTAGCACAAATTTTCATTTGGACCATAAGATAAACTGATTACATTTTCGTGGTCATAGGTCAAAGGTCACTGTGACCTCACTTAACATAGTTTTGGATTTGTGAACACGACGTTTCGGGAACTCGTCAAAAGAATCCCCTCAAATTTGGCACGAATGTCCATTTGGACTCAAAGATGAACTGGTGAGATGGAAGACAGATAGAAGGTCGAAGGTCAAGAAAATGTCTCCAAATATGGCAGATACATTCACTTGGACTCGAAGATGGACTTTTCAAAGTTCAAGGTTTGACCCCACATTCCTGTGAGTGCGATCTCTCAGGAACGCCACTTAGACTGACGCCCTGTACGTGTTGCACCTGGGTCTAACTTTTACGTCTAGTATGAAGCAGGTGTAAAGTCAGACCAGTATCCATGGTAACAAAAACGGGGAAAATATTAATCACACAACCAAGAAGAAAAACAGAATAAATAATGAAAGCACGTTAAGATGAGAGTCATATTGCACATATTTGTGTTATTGGATTATATATTTTATATAAATATTTTATTGTAAAGTTTTTCTGTTTATATTTAAGCTGTCTGACCTGCAGGACTTGCTTTTGCTTTATCTTTCTTTATATTTCTTCTTCTTACTATATTTATTGTCATGAACTGAAACACCAAAGTGAATTTCTCGTGTGTGAAAAACAATTTGGCGACAAACCTGATTCCGATTCTGATTCTCCTCTGTGATTGGACAAAACCCACCGGACGCAGTCGTAGCCATGACAACCGTCAGTCACGTCTGGTGCACTCTGTGTAAGGTTAAGACCTAGTTTTTCCCGCCCTGCTGGTGCGCTCTGCTCCAGAGGGTTAAGTCGTGAAATGTTTGCACGGCACCTGGAAGGTAAATGTGTGGATGGATTTTTCTTTCTTTATCTGACACCATTTCCTTCCTTAAACGTGTTTATCTCTTGGTGTTGTCTCTAAACGTGTTTGTTATCTCTTCCAGCAGCTTTGTATTAAACAGTGACGCCGCTTTTAAAGCATTTCTGGCGTGATGGTAAAATGACTTTGCTCTCTTCTTAACGTGAGAGTGGATCAATGGGACGGTTCTGGATCCCCACTCTGATGCACTTGTACTTGTGATTGTTAGTGTTTAAGATTTGGCGTCACAGGAATGTTACCCGACCATCTGGCCACGGTTAAATTCACGGCACTGATGAAGATCACATCTGCTGCAAACACATATACAGTGTCTGCAATAGGATGCAGTGTTTACAGAAAGGCTTTTTAATGGCCGGTGAGTCCGATCAGATTCAGAGTCTCTGTGAAAAGCAGTGATGGAGTGACGAGCTGTTATTTTTCTATAACTTGTGTTATCTGGTTTCTGGCGTCGCTCTCCGAGCCTGATTAGACGTTGGGTGTTGTAATGCAACCTTTGTTGAAGAATGTAATGATCTCACACATCAAGCAGATGTTCTCAATCAATACTTGTTGATGTGAAAGCCCATTAGTTCGCTAATTACATTTGCATAAACATTTCACCGTTTCATATTTACTATGCTAAATTGGTTTTCACACAGAGTTTACACACAGTGGCCCTCAAGTGCTCACACATGTTTGGTGTAAATACTGTTGGGCCTAAGTGACAATGTATACACACACATGTACAGCCAATCACATGATACATGTGTGTGTATTCATGGCCACACACACGCGCACACACACACACACACACACACACACACACACACACACACACACACACGTACACAAACAGAATATCAGCAGCATCCCGCCCTAAACAGCTTGCATTCCCCTGCGATGACTCAGAGCAAACAAACATTTATCTGCCTCTCTGGCAAACCAACAGTGCGGCGCTGGTGTTTGTTTGGTGGACACCCCGGCCTCGTGTAAACAGACCATTGAACTGTGTTTAATGAAAGGTATGATTTAGACATGTTAAGAGGGGTTTTTTTCCTGCACAGCCACAGTTTAGAGCGTCTACATTTCAGTGGTTTGGCTGCTTGTCACAGGGAGCTACAGATAATTAACTAATTGCTGAGCTGGCGGGACGGAGGGAGGGACCCGGTGCGATGAATGCACCCTCTGGCGGCCACGCTGGAGGTCCTCAGCTTCTGAGTCACGACGGACTGTGAGCGGTGGTGTGTCGGAGGTGCGCTGGTATGCTTTCATCTGAACGCAGAGGTTCTGTCTGTGCGCCGACTGACCCGAATTATTTCACCAAATGAATCAGCAGCTGCTCGTGGGACGGGGACCATGTCAGTGAGCTGGTTGGTCATGGAGGGGGAAAGCTTCTCTCTTGGGGGTGGGGTGGGGGGTGGGCGTCCTGCCAGGGGGTCGAGTCACTCATACTGTTTGGAGCTTTAAGGACCAGCAGTGACGGTTCAGTTGGAGATGTGGGTTCACTATGCTAGTAGCGGCTAATGGAGCGTCGAGCTTCCAGCCACATTTGTATTTACAGTTAATATTTATAGGAAGGTGAGTCGATCACATTCGTTCATGTGCAGTTTGTCTTTATGCTAATTAAACCAATTATTTTGAATATTTTATAGCTACTTAAGCAACAGGCTGCGGCGGCGTCGTACCTGCGACAGCACGTCAGTCCTTCGTTCAGTTCTACCAACGCCGCATTAATTAACAGTAATGAGCGACGACAGATTCTGATTTGTTTGTTTATTTCATCATTTATTCGGCCACACCGACACAAACGTCCTCCTGACCTGCACAGTGACACTAGCTTGCTACGCTGTCGACACGTTACCTCAGGTGTGTCCAGGCTTCTTCCCTTCATCCTCTTCTGACGTCATTTAATTCAAATGTTATTTCTGGAAATATTTTCATCTTTGTTCGTCACAATCTGAGATAGATGATAATAGTCTTTAATCTGAGGCCCCCGGTCCAACCCTGTGTTCCGCCATCTTCTTCTTCACGTTAACATGTCTGAGCAGGAAAAGTCCAGGTGCAGTTTATAACAATAATTAATGACTGCTGCATTCCACTTAGGTGTATCAGCTCCAGCAGCCTGAGTTTGCACATGCTGTTTCACTGACACGTCGTCCCGGGACACGTCAGTGGATCAGAGCCATTGTTGATGTTATTAGTTACACCTGTCCAGTCAGAGCGCCTGCTGCGTACTTCACAGTCTCTCTGAGAGGCGAGTGCACAAAAAAGAACCCAGCTAGAATCACCTCCTCGTGGTCGTATCCCTCCGCCACTCCAGGTCACATCCCTGTTTGTCCTCAGTTGTATGAGGTTATATTTTTTGTGTGAAGTCTTGACTTATGAAAACCACGTTGCACAGGTGCTCGTGCATGAATGTCCGGTACATTTAAGGGTCCTGGTTTTGGGGGATTGGAAGCTAAAGCGTAACCGTCAGCTAACTTACTGAGTTTAAATATTTACACTCTCGTTACATTTCGTCACATTTAATTGTCACGTTACATTTAAAGGAACATTTTACAATATTCTCCTCTGAGGTTTTTCCAAAGACTGTACGTTAAAGTCTGGAAACCAGACTGCTCATGTTTACCAATCACAACCATTTATCTGCAGTGGCGTGGGTTTGATACGATGACTGACAGAGGAGCAACACGGAGGCATTTTCTGCCGCCTGCTGAATTGTGATTAAATGAACTGGATGTTATATTTTCTCTAAAAGAACAACAACAGTTGTTGATATAAAGATGTGTTTGCTGCCCTACTGTCAGGGTACATCAGTGACATCACAGGTTGCGTTGCTCTGATTGGTTGTAGGTCTGTCCAGCTGCATCCAGAGGTATTTTGTTCTGCGACTGTTGATTACTCCCCTTGGAAACTGGAAATGGATTTATACCAGGCCGTGTAAGTTTACTGACATTATCAGGGTGATATGTAATAAGAGGGTTAAACTCTCCATGGCCGGTTTCCTGTCAAACAAGCGCGTGTTGTGATGTGAAGATAACGTCCCTCGCTCCAGCCTCCCTCCCATCCCACAAACACTCGTCTGGTTGTTTTATATTCATATTCTCCGGCTGACCTCTGTGATGACGGGACACGCTGCTCCCAGTAGATTCCAGTACTGTACACACTGAAGCGAGGTATGAAGTCTGGTTTCACTTGTGTTCATTTTTTATATGTATTAAGCCTTCATCGTTCGTCACCTCGCACATACCTTTAGGAGAGTGTGCGGCGCGTCACGCTCTCCTCTCGTAACTGGTTTGTATTATTGTGCGTCCAGATATGACAGCGGCTCAGGGACAGAGAGCGGCGGAGAGCTCTGGAAAGTGTTTCAAGTGCACAAAGTGTAAATGAAGAGGAGATTGAACAAGTTTCTGTGCTCTCATCACGTGTTGTGAGAAAGGGGTCCCAGGATGAAGGATCGATTCTTCTGTTTCACACTCGTCCTCCTCTGTCTTTGACCCCGACAGTCCTCTGACCCTTGGCGGAAGGTCCTTGGAAGCTGCACTGGCCCTCCGTGTGCTCGCCGCTCGGATTAATGGCTGTTTTGGCAACATATGAGCTCATGGGTAATTGGCCCGAGGTGATGTTTCCCGTTGAATGCTACCTGGTTCTTTTGTGGTCGCCGTCGCGGTCGGTCGCTCCCCCTGCCACTAAGACTGGTAATTGAGCAGCACTTTCGTGACACCGGCTGTGAACCGCGGTGAGGAAATTATATGTTTCCTCAAAGTGTCATAGGAGAGAATGACGGGGACGGGGAGGCCATGTTGTATCTGTTTTAATGTCTTTGAGGACTCAGAAAATAAGTCAAACAGCTTTTTACCTTATTTTAACTTCCGTCTGTCAGTTTAAATGTTGTTAGAGAGGAAATCAGATGACGTCCGTGCAGCAGTAAAATTCCCCTCAGTCTCCCTTTGCATTTAAATGAAAACAAGTCGAGAGCTCGTCATTCCTCACCTGTCCACCAGATGACCTCAGAGTCTTCTGCTCTCTGTCAGTCACCTGATCCCGCTCCTTCCTGCACACCTGTCCCAGACTTACCTCATTAGGAGTCATTCCCACCTGTTCCTTTTCTCCTGTTCCAGACGGTTTTTCCTCTCACCTGTGTGTACACCTGCTTTACTTCATACCTTGTTGTTAGAATATAAGTCTAGAAACTGACCCTTGACTGTAGTAAATCTTCGCTGTGGCACAGAACTGAAAACTTAAACTGCATTTGAGTCTTTCTCCGAAAGCTTTTCTGCAGATGAAGACCTGCCTTGGAAAAAGCTAGTAAGTGGACCTTGAGTTAAAGGTGGCCTTGAGTTTATCCAAAGTTATGTTTGTTTAAAGTTATTTTTTTGGAGAGAGATGGGATGATACTATGAAAAATATTGCACATGATGGGAAATCTCATTTTATTTATATATGATATATTGATAAATTTGACATTATTGAATATCGGCAGACAAGATAAAACAACACAGGGAGCCACACACAGAAACACATCTTTACATCTGAAGAGCTTTGACAACTCCTTTCCTCTGATGAACAGCATCCCCTTTAAACACACACACACACACACACACACACACACACACACACAATAATTAAATTACTGCATCCACAAAAACACACATCAGTATCGCCGAACCCGACCAGAAAAACCTCCTGCGCAGAAGCACCAGAGTGCGACCGCTCCGTGGTAATGAGAGAGCCGTGATGTTTGGGTACACGATGTGCCTGTAATAATAATCTGAGGCGGAAGAGGTCTCGGGTTCTCCCGGTCTGAATCCTCTCGGTCTAACTCTGCCTTAAGCAGCGTGCGTACATAGATCAAAATAACAAGGCTGAAAAAGACCAAAGTAAAACTGTCAAAGAGTGAGCAATGGTCTGGATGAATGGGCATGGAAGAGGCTGTGAATTCTTCCACTGGGTAATGGCTTTGTTGTTTGTATCCTGGAACAGAATGTACATGAAATCCATCACTCAGGGGGAAAAGTTAGATATGAATAAATGTGTATGATCCCAAAAAGGCCGAAGTTTTCCTTTTTGAAACGTCACTGCTCCTGGACGTCAGGAGGAATAATTTCCTCCTGGACCTGGAGGTGAGAGAAGATGCTCTCTGTCCTCATCATTACAAAGAGATAATGAGAATTAGAGGGTTTTGCTGTTGTTGTTGGCTCTTTCTAACCAAACACTTGATGCTGGCATTAGAGTAGCCGGGAGCAACGGCATGACTTCATGTCAGCGTCATTTCCCTGGAAAGGTTTTGTAGTCCTCTTATCACATGGGAAAGAATTATGTTTATTAAACTGCGCAGACGGGAGCTGTTTCTTCAGTGATTCAGCAACTTAATGAAGCACTATACATCATGAAATATAGGTTGTTATTGCACCGTTCAGTCACGGTGATTCTATGTGAAACCATGAGTCCAGCTGATGAAAAACAATACGTCTTAATTCATCTCAGTCTCTCTCAGCTTATTGGGAGATTTATATCTGCTGACCTCCGGTTCTTCTTCCAAGGAACATAAAAGAATATGCATGCTGGGAGCGTGTGTGAGTGTCTTCGTCTTTGTGTGTTTTTGTGTTTGCTTGTGCAAGATAATAAAATCAGATGGCTTGCAAAGCCCTCAAGTAACTAAGTTCACACCTATGCAAACAAGCTGGCCCTTAGCTAGCATCACCCTCACTTTGTTTCCCCTCTTTAAATGTCTGATATCACTCTGGAGCACTTGGCTCCACATGGTTCGGCTCCGAGGTGCAGAAAATCAAGTCTTCTTCGGTGAACTGGAATGTGCCCATTTCCCCTTCGTACCCTCTCCCAGATCCCAGTGGGATTGACAGAGCTGTTGGCGCTCTGTGAGATCCACATTAACTGTGTGAACATTCTTGTCATGCTATTCCTGTGTATTTATTGGCTGCTTGATTACATGCATCTTGGCAGTTTGTTGCCCGGGCCAGAGGAAAAAAAAACAGAAAAAACCCCAGAGAAAACAGGAGATCACGTCCAAGCATCATGATCCACAGGAACCGTTGGAGCTTTCAGCGGCTGTGCTTCGACGCTTTGACGGACTGTCAATCAAAAGGGAGAAAGATGGAAGATGAAACAGATGAAGCTCGTTTGAAACCAGGGAGGCTTCTAATCTCTTGTCCTTCCTGTTTACTTTCAGTAGAAGAGAATATTAGAAACACCTCTCAGTATCATCAGAGACGGTCGTATGACACATGTCCCGCCCAAGTGTCAACCTCGGGTGCTGAAACATGAAGCTGCAGTTCCTCTAACGACCACTAGAGTCTGGCTCCAACAGTGAGTCAGTCCCCATAGACTCCCATGTTAAAGTGTCCAACTTTACAGCAGAAATAAACATGTTTACAGCTTGGTACAAAAACTGTTTTTGGTCTCTAGAGCTAATTTCCTCCTTCATGACACCTGTTTATATAACTCACCTGTTTACATTTTATTAAGGACTAAAGTTACGGAGGATTGAGGGCGTGGCCTCTTTGAGTGACAGGTGGGTGAGCATACGCTTGCCACAAACCAACATGCTCTAAAGTCTCATCTCCACACATGCTCCACCTCTTTTTCCATTTTTGGATTAGCCGGGAGTTAGGGGCGGAGTCAGGCTCTGCCAAGATGGCAACGGTGGAGCAGCTCACTCTGAGCTTCAGAAACCTATGGGTGACATCACAGAGGCGACCCCCATCTTTATTGACAGTCTATAGTCCCACCCATCCCCCAAAACAGCCAATCTTCTGCTTTGTAACAGCCGTTATGAAGCTAATCATGTTGTTGCACTTGTGCACGGTTGGTGTCATGAAACCTTGTGCGTGCGTAGTCGAAGTACAACGTGGAAAAAATGGTGTTTTCAAACCTTATTTTAGGGCAAAGTCACCAGTAAAGTTAAGACTCTCCCTGTTCATTTAGAGAGGAGCCTGGTCTTGTTTATTTTCCAAGATGGCTGCCGGGTGGTGCACAGGTGGAGCTACTAATGACTGAGTGTGTGGCTGTCGTGTTTAACATCATCATCACTGTGTATCTCCTCTAACAGGTGGACGACACTGGGCTGCGGCTTCAAACAGGAACTCAGTGACATCAGTGAAGAGCAGGTAAGATTTCAGCCTCACATGTGACTAATTACATTTATTTTAGTGCATCTGTGTGGTTGCAACTGATGGTGTGACCGATGCTGAGAGAGATATCCTGGAGGACATTATGATTTATATTCATACGACGACTGTTCTGTGTTTTAACGACTTATAAGTCAAGTGTAACTCAAGCTCTTTCTTCATGGGTCATTTTGTTTCCACTAGGACTGAATGATGTAGATAAACAAATCACACTGTGGTTATTTTGGCAGATGTTGCGACATGAGTCACAATTTCAGTTTTTGCATTTGATGTTCACTTGAAAATTGTTTTAAAATTATGATGAAGGGATTTTTGTTGAGTCTCTTACCAACATCTATCTATCTATCTATCTATTGTGCAGTCGCCATTTAGCACAGTGCTGTCTGAACATCAGCTGATGCTTTGATTTGCAACAACAAAATATATATTTACACGTACTTGTACAGGTGAAAACTTGGCTCAGTATTCCCACGCAGTCCCACAGCGTTGTCTCTCAGCAGGAGAACGCTGAGGTCACGATGTTCTTTAAACCTCGAGTGTGTTTACTTTTAAACGAATCAGACAAACAAATTCTGGGCCAGTTACTCACCCTGCTGCTGGAAATGAAATTTATTTGCGAGAGAGATCTTGTTGACGTTTCCTGGCATCGAGTGTCCTGCTCATCACGGTCTGCTGGGGGTGAGACATTAATGCCTGAATAAAAGCACCATGAGGTGTAGAAAATGCTCAACATCTTCAGTAGTTTTAACACTGCGGATCCCCAGTCCTCCTGAATGCACCACATGGGCCTGAATCAGTTTAAATGTCTTAGTTCGGCCCCAGTGTGACTGATAACTCCACCTGTCGTCCTTCAGTGGCTCCATCTGAAACTTTTAATGTTAATTTTTTCTATAACGCTCATATTTTACACTGAAACCTTCCACTGGGACCGTAACTCTCAGTGGAAACAACTTTATTACCCAGAGATCATCTTGTTTTCCCATAGTCACCATTCGGTCCCACGTGAAATCCACTAATATTTATACAGAAGAAAAGCTCCGACACTCGTGTAACGTCTCAGGATGATGATTTTACGGCTGCTCTGCAGGGATTTCAACATTACTGGCCCTCATGAAAAGTGACTATGTACATTTTTCCACCCCATAAAAGTTCCCTCCCAAAATACCACGCTACATATCAATCTGCAGGAGCTGCTGCGTTGAGTCTGCCTCTCGGTAGCGGCTCGGCGGGGGCCTCCAGTGAGCGTTACCTGCTCCGTGTTGTGCCTTTTGTCTGTGCGAGAGAGAGTTCATGGTTGTGACATTTACTGCGGCCTGTCACAGAGAGGCTCATGGGGCCTTTTTACTGTCATGGGGCTTATTTCCAAATGCTCTCGTGTGTCAGGAGACCTGCAACATCAAACTAGTGTCACTCAAACATCCCTCTGGTTTCTGTACGTGGATTTTATGTTAGTTTTTTTCTTTTTTCATTTTCCTTGAAAGATGGCTCGCAGATAAGCAGCATGTATGAGACTCTCACACACACACACACACACACACACACACACACACACACGCACACACACCTTATACGACCACCTCGTCTTACCTCATCCTGCGTTTAGAGGCTCTTCGGATCTCTGACCTCGGAGCAGTCGATGCCTTTTACTGACAGATTACTCCGTTTACAACTTCCTCCGGGTCAGAGGTCAAACGGAGGTCACGCTGCTGTTCCCAGAGCAGTATACCAAAGCCGTGCAGCCGCATCGTGAGAGACTCTTTTTGAATAACAAATTCTGAAGAAGACAAAAAAAAAAAAAAAATCATAAGATCACAGCATTTCTGAATCTTAGAAGGGATTAACATCTGAGGATATCTCTGCTTTCTTTAATTCCTCTGCTCGGGGTGAATTGCTTGACCCATGATGGAGGGGAGGACTCGCTGTCAGTGATGCCCGTCAGCGTGGAATGGGTTGAAGGGATCAGAGAAATGAGTGAGAGCTAGCTGGTGGATTTTAGGGCGCTTAGGAGTCTTTACCAATTTCTTTTTTTCTGGTTAAAACTTCCCTATATAGCAAACGAAAGCTCCAGCTGCCTCTTTCACTTACACATGAAATAATGCCCATACATTAGGAGCAGCCGTTCTCCACGTCCCGTTCAGTGATACTCAAGAGGAAAGATATTTTATTTTTAGCCTCGTCACGGGAACGTGTGCAGCTTTTACATTCGTGTAGGGATTCGTGGGTTCGTTGGTAGTTTCTAATACTGATACAAAACCCTGCTGTGGATCATTTGCATTATTTGATAAGTCAGAGAAATGCTGAAGACGTATGTTTTTACTTTGTGGGAGAGGAAGTAAGAGAAGGATCCTCGGTGCCAGTCGAGCTCCCAGGTGAATCGCAGGTTCTGCGGCCTGACTTCCTGACCCGTGAATTATGCAAAAAATAAAAAAAAGACAAGATACAAGACGTACCAAGTCAAGAGGGAGCGGAGTAATGAAGTTCAGGTGGTGGGATAAAGCCTCGTCTTCTCGTACTGCCTCCGGGCTGTGGGAGAGAGCAGAGACGGGAGGCTGAGTGTAGAACAAAGTGTTTCAGTTCTGATGCCCGTAAATTCCCCCCCCACCCCCCCACGCTGAAGGAAGAAAAGTCACGTAGAAGTTCAGCTTAGTCAGAGCAAAGCTGCGCGAGGAGATAAGACGCTGCGCTGGCAGGTGATCCTCTGGATTCCACTTAGCGTGCAATCAAAGTGTTAATGTTGTTTTTTATCCTGGACGTCGGTGGCAGAGGGAGTCGGAGGAAAATACATCTGACTCCAGGCAACGTAACCCGAGCTAAAGGGGAGTTTCTGTTGCCGTAATTCACTCTTTGTGTGGCGTTCAGAGCTGCGTCGGCCCAGGCAGTAAAATATGTGTTATCGTGTGGTTAAACAGTTAAAATCAACTGTTAGGAAATATCAAACGTTTTACCTTCATTCAGAGAAAAGCTTTTTAATCTCTCTCCTTTAACATAAATCGTTAGCTAGCAGCTAATGAAATTAATCAGTACACTGGTTGAGAGATTGTTTATCTTTCTTTAAAGGTTCGTTTTCAGATCTGTGTGTGTGTGTGTGTGTGTGTGTGTGTGTGTGTGGGGGGGGGGGGCAGCTGATCAATCAGTAGTGAGGGACTGGGCTTCATCAGGTGAAACCGTTCTGTAGTAAATGACGTTTGGTTAAATGAATAAAGAGTTTGATGGTAGCAGATTGTTATTTTCAGCAGTAACAGAAGAATCGTGTGTGTGTGTGCGTGTGTGTGTGTGTGTGTGTGTGTGGCTCACCCCCATGCTCACCTGAGCAGGTGGTATGATCCAGTGAGGTGAGGAGAGGAGGTGGCAGTGTTTTTGGTTTTTATGGCTTCAGTTATTTATTGTGAATATCTTGGACAGACGTACCAGGGTCTTACCACACAACCACCAACTGTCAATAAAGGCAAAAATAAATACAAATAAATCACAAATAATCCTCATTATTTATCCAGGGGACTCTTTTTCTTTTGCTTTAAATTATTGAACAAATCTTTTTCTTCAGTTCAGTTTTACATCTTTTTTAACTTTTCTTTATAATATCTCTTATTTCATGTAAACATGGCAAATTAAGGCATGACGTAACCTAGCAACATGTAGCAGGCCTGTTCCACTGTCTATTGAATGTAGTTAGTTAGCAACACTGATGCTAAGATGCTAATTCTTGAATTCAACTGTGTGAATCATTAATGTTGCAGTGACGTTCAGGTGTAGCTCTCCGACAGGTGAGTAAAAGACCTGCCACTCAGCATGTTTAATGACCAACATGTCCTCAGACCTGAAATAGCGCCTCTACGGTGGCGGGCCGTGCCGGGCCTTGGTTGTCACGGTAACAACAATAAACACACAGAGCGCACTGACAGCGGCGTACCGGACCTTCATCGCCACAGTTGCAATAATAAACGCTCATGTCTTGGTTTGAGGTCAAAATAAGAATGTCCTCAACATTAGGTGACCTTTGTTGTCATGGTTACAATAATAGCAGCGTGGTTAAGGTTGTCAAACGGTCATGGATAATAGAAAACAACATAAACTGCTGGTTTCACATGGGAATCCTGTGTTTTGTCGACCCTCCTCCTCCTGACATGGACTCTTCTCCCTTCGCTTCCGCCATCATCACTACGACCACTAGACGTCGCCTAGCAACAAAACGTAAGGATGGCTCATTATAACCTGCTGCACAGACGACCTGTGGGCTCGTTGTTTACGGTCTCGGTGAAGCAGTTGGCCGCACTGTCCTCTCATGTCATGTAATGGATGGACGCTTGGACAACTGTTTTGGGCGTAAATATCAGAATACAGGCAGCTGGTAGCTGTTAGCCGTTAGCTGGTAGCTGTTAGCCGTTAGCTGTTAGCCGTTAGCTGTTAGCCATTAGCTGTGTGTCACTGTGGTTCACCCTCAAGACAAACTGCTGGCTATCAACAACCGCGTCTTTATACCCATAAGTCCTTGCATTACTGGTGTGTGATTGAGATTACGCTCTCACTCTGGACACCTTGGTCGTCTTTAAAGAGGACTACGAGCTGCATTCGAACGCCTCAGGTGCGGTTTTCCACGGCCACCCACGCTTCAGTGAAAATTGCTTTCACTTGGCCCAAATAAGAAGATCGTAACACCCCCGGAGCACAACAAAAAAACAAGCTGTGCATCACACTAAAACTCTCTCCATGTTATCTGCCTGCCAAAGCTTTCTCACTTGTTTTATCTAGGAATACACTCTGGGAATCACTCCAGCTTGTGCTTTTGATTACTTTTAAGCCAAGATAGCTGAGAGCAGTACAGGGTCTGAGGCCCCATCCCGTGACCCCTCAAATCACTTTAATGCCCCACCTCTGACCTCCGACCTCTCGGTCTCGACCTGCACCCCGAAGTTCCCTGAAACGGCGCAGACGAGATTAAAGGGGATTCCCTCCATCAGCGACCTTCTGTTTCTGTTTTGTTGCTATTCTGAGGATAATCTCTGTTCATATTTCACCGTCTCCCCTTCGCAGTGACAGCCTCTAAAGTCCAGATAATGCAGCAGAGGAGGGCAGCGTCGTAAAATGGACTATTTGGCACAAAATCTGTCAATTCCTCTGAGGGTTTTATTCTCATTGTGCGTCCCGGGGAGCATCAGCGGGGTGAAACGCTGCCCACCCAAGGAGGCCCTTCTTGTGGGGAGAAGCCAGCAGCGTTGTCTCCTCTGTGGATCTCCAAGCTGTCCCCCATGTAAACAGCCTCCCTGCAGTGGGAGGAGGCGGACGCAGCAAACTGTATTACTCCAGCTGACAAAGCCATTCACTTCTGAAGAATGCAAATTTAGATTGCGAACGCTCCCTTTGCTTTATCACACTGGACAAACAGTGTTGAGTTATTGGGAGGATTATGAATAACGTTTTTTTTTTCTGCAGTGGAAAAAGGGAGATGTGGCCAAGATGGAGTCATCAGAGGTCCCTAAAATAGAGTGCAGTCTGAGAATGAAGCAGAGAAAGGTGAAGCGTTCTGGCTGCTGTGCTTCGGCTAAACCGCTTCTGCTTCATCACCCTTCCCAAAAAAACCTGATTCACTTCACTGGAATCCTCCCTCTGCTTTTCTGTGGATGAAGCCTGTTGGGGTTTTCAGAGATGCTTCATCTTTGTAAGTCGTGAAGCATTATTGTTTTCTTTTAATAAATGGTCTTTTGTGTGGTGTTTAATGTAAATGTTTTTGTTGAGGCGTGCTGCGTGGTGTGTGTGTGTTTACTTTGGCAGTAGCGGCCAGCGTATCCTCTTTTGTTTACGGGTCTCGTTGGCTTTTATCTTCTCACTCAGAGCGTCTAAGACGAGTCAACAAGACGTCTCTGCAGAGCACGTGCACGCGGTGACCCTGCGTGCACACACACACACACACACAGACACACACACAGACATGCACATGCAGTCTCGGTGTGTTTATTGTTCACTAGTGATAAATGAACATGTGTATTGGAGATGTTAGTAGAAATACTGAGGGATGTGCTGTTGCATTTCTTCTGCTCAAATCTCCACAGACGGTTTAGCATGGTTCCCATGACAAGGTCGCACCAGTGTGGTGGGCGGCGTCTGCCAGCCCCTTTATTTTATTTTAGACCAGAGGCTCATGGGAAAGCTATTTCGAGACCTTTTCCTGTTGGCCTCAGAAAACAGTGCCAGTGGTTTGTTAACAGGTGCAATGTGACCAGAAGGTTTTAAAAATAGCTTTGTTTTTACTCCACAGCCGAATGTATGCTTTTGTTTGGTTGGTTTTCATTTGTGCATGTAGGAGAGGGGTCAGGGGTCATGTGGTTTTCTCTATGGCTGCATTAATCTCATTTTATGTAGGGACGGAGTCTGGGACCCAGAACGGGAACTCGTGCGTTTCACTGTTTGTGAGGAGACTTTGTCATTTCACATCTTCTCTTCCTGTTTCACCAGCGTTACAGAGCAGCAGCTAATAAAACACCTTTATACAAGGTCTTCACCGCTACATCATGAATGTAGAAAACAGTCATTGACTAATGCTTCAGAGACAGTTATAAGGCCTTCATAAGAACAAGCTTTGGGTTGCCAGGTTGTAAAATATCCCCCTGGCTGATATTTAAAAGACACGTGTTGACTGGAGGATAAACAGCTGCTGAGTTCATCAGTGCAACGTCTCCACTGGATCATTTGACTTCTCACCTTCTGACAGAACAGGTTCATTAACAGCTGTTTAACATTTACAGCTGCGGACTGATTATTACAAAACCTCTTTATCATAGACGTAAGACATAACTGCACAGCTCTGCACATGATGGTGAACACTGGTGTATTTATTAATGAATTTATAACATTAAAAGCTAATTAGATAGACACCAGGGAGAACCTGGCAACCCAGAGGTCGTTTACTCATGGTGTAGTAGTACATGATTTATTGACAATTAATACAAGTATTTATAAAGTGATGTAGCCATGAATCTTCTCCGTATGGTTTACTAAACAGTGTCTTCTTTATTCTCTTTTTCTATGTTGTTTAACTGAATATTTAACATTTAACATTTATTATTAGAAGGATAAACCCCTTGAGAATACAATTAACTAAGCACTCACACATACAGAGACGACCCCTCCCTCACCCACTGATGCCTCTTCATTTCATTTTTAAGAAAATAAATAAATAAATAAATATACACATACCAATAAAAGACATAAGTATGTATATGTCAATGAAACTAAAGTGATTCCAGCGATGCAGCACAAACACACACACACACACACACACACACACACACACACACACACACAATCTGTTTGCAGCCTGATTACTCGTAACCTTTTGTGTGAGGAAGAGAGGGAGAAGAACGGAGAGTGAGGCGGAGGGAGCAACAACATTCATGGAGGAGCTGTAAAATATTCAGCCTCTCTTTCCTCAGCTGGTTCACTTTCATTAAGGAACGAAAATATGCAGCAGTTATGTAATTTCCTTTGTTTAATTCCTATTTATAAGTAGCTGTAGCAAATCACAATCTAATTTACAGAACATTTAC
Source organism: Seriola aureovittata (assembly GCF_021018895.1). Lineage (NCBI taxonomy): Eukaryota > Metazoa > Chordata > Actinopteri > Carangiformes > Carangidae > Seriola > Seriola aureovittata. The sequence continues at coordinate 2,006,778 of NC_079384.1, forward strand.
GTCGTGTTAAATTTCCTTATATTCAGTTTTTACATTTAAACTTTTGTAAAAACAAAAAAGGACTTTAAATACAGAGTTTTGTTGTTGGTTGAGTTTGAGTGAGTCCGATGAAAAGTTCAGACCGACTGTGAAGGGCTCGGAGAAATATGAATTAGTGTAAAAAACAAACAAACAAAGTGTAATCCATGTATTTATTAAAAAAACAAAGAGTGAACAGGGTCAAATAAAAGTTTGTGGAGCAGGTGCACATACATCACAGAGTAGTTCACACCTTTGTTGAGCCATTAAATAACGCAGTGTCTCATTTCTGAGATCAGTGTGTGAAAAAGAAAGAAAAGTAGTTTTTGTAACAGAATTATCAAAAATCAAAATATATATTTATATATTATTATATTGTTTATCCCTTTAAACATCTTCTGACTCTGCAGGTTTATCTTGAGATCCTCTGGGTGATGGAGTCATAAGTGTGTGTGTGTGTGTGTGTGTGTGTGTGTGTGTGTGTGTGTGTGTGTGTGTGTGTGTGTGTGTGTGTGTGCGCGCGTGCGCATGTGTGTGAGGTATGTGTGTGTGTGTGTGAGATACGTGTGTGCGTGCGTGTGTGTGTGTGTGGTGTGTGTGTGTGTGTGTGAGGTACGTGTGTGCGCGTGTGAGATGTGTGTGTGTGCGCGTGTGAGATGTGTGTGTGTGTGTGTGTGAGATGTGTGTGTGTGTGTGAGGTGTGTGAGCGTGTGTGTGAGGTTTGTGTGTGTGTGCGCGTGTGTGTAAGTGTGTGTGTGTGAGGTCTGTGCGTGAATGCGTGTGAGAGGTATGTATGTATGTGTGTGCGTGTGTGTGTGTGTGTGTGAGATGTGTGCGTGTGTGTGTTTGTGAGGTCTGTGTGCCTGCGTGTGTGTGTGTCCGTGTGTGCGTGTGTGAGGTCTGTGTGTGTGCGTGTGTGAGGTCTGTGTGTGTGCGAGGTCTGTGTGTGTGCGTGCGTGTGTGTGTGAGAGGTATGTATGCGTGTGTGTGAGTGTGTGTGTGAGAGGTATGTATGCGTGTGTGTGTGTGTGTGCGCGTGTGTGTGTGTGTGTGTGCGTGTGTGTGTGCCACTGAGGGAGGGAATGAGTGAGAGATTGAAAGTCGTGTCTTTGGGAGCAGGACGACCCATGTGACTCTTCCTGCCCCTCTTTGTGTTTCCCACACAGTCTGACATGACTGGAGCTAAATCCACAGCATCACATTCACTAGGGCCTCTGTCTGCAAACTTCCCCCTACTTATGATTCATAGCTCAGTGAAGGGCACCATGTTTGCTTACGGTGCTGCCAGCTGCACATGGCAGCACCGAGCCGTGTGTATTTTTTTATTTCTTATACAAGATTCTCAAAATACCTCCGTCACTCCTTCCTCCGACTCAAACTCACGTACGCCGACGAGACGCTGCTGATCTTTGTTTTCACGTTTCATTTTCTGTACGTCCTGTGTATTTTAGGGTCTTTCCGTCTTTTAGCTCGTCGTAACGTTCGTGTTTACTGCGCTGATGTTCTGTACATGCCGTCTGCAGCCTGTGCTCCCGTAAGTGAGGGACTGTGGGAATTATCAGATAACGCGGTCTCTTATTATGAAAAAGTACCTAATCTGGATGCTGTTTCCATAGGAACAGGTGTAGTTGGCGTGCATGTTCAGTTTGTGTACAGCGCAGCCCTTTCTGCACAGAAATAGAGGATGCAATTATGTATTAAATCAAGCCTGTTTGTTTTTAGTAATCAGATGGAGCTAAGTTTTACTGGATGCCCAGCGGGAGTTCACCGCTCTGCTGCGCCTCAAGCACAATACGAGTGGTTACATCCAGTCATTCAGTTCGGCCCTTTGACACAGCTGACGGTCATTTTTGTGAAACATTTTCCATCAGTTCACCAGAATCTGAGTCACGTTGTTATTTGTTTGTGCTGTTGTCCAGTACGCGCTCTATGACCTGGATCTGTGTGAGCGTTAACTCTGAAGTTAAAGTTTTGCCTTTCGTTGACCTCTGCCTGAGACAGAGTCGTCCTCCCTGAGCACGGGTACCGCGGCGCGGGGTGCATGTCGTCGCCGTTGTCATGCCAAGACGACATGGCACTTTGGCAGCGTCTCCTTCCCTCCGGTCCTCCGCTCCCCCAGGACCTCCCGAGAACACGGACCCCGCTTGTTTCCCATCTGCTGGGCTACAAACAGAACCAAACAAAAAAATGCTGCGCAGTGCTGCCAAAAGGCCCATCACCGAACGTCACTCCTACGACGGCCGCTGCTACTACAGCTGTGTGTCCATCAGGCCCGTAGTCACTGTCCCAGAATGTACAGGGGCTTTCCCCGCGGTCTGGACCAGCTATTTCCATCCTCCGCCTTCAACCCCCACACCAGCAGCCCCTGGGAACCCCTCATTTTGGCATCAACCCAGAAGAATTTTGTTTAGCTCTTTCGTTTTTTTTTTTGTTTTTTTTTTTATTAAATCCTTACTGGCCGTCAAATAATCTTAAACAAGATGATTTCGGATGAGCCCGAGACCTCGAGAGCCAAGTAAACAGACAGTGTGAAAGTTCGCGTGGAGCCGCCGGACTTCATGTTGGATTTAGATGGCTGATACTCGCAGAAGTGATTTGTTGGTCCCCGGCCTCTCGGCCCTCGTGACACGATCGCCGTCTGATGAGTTAGAAACACGGGATTTCCCATACATTCATCTGAGTGTGTCAGCAGCAGATCTGATAAGGGAATAGTAATGTCCCTTATCAACTGTAGAGTGTCTCAATGCTTTTTCCTTCTCTTTAGATTTGTGTGAACTGGCTCAGTAATCTATGATATATGCAGTCTCTCTCTTGTAATCATATTAGTAGAATAACAGAACCGACTCTGGACTGGAACGAGGTGTCGGGAGTTTTCTGTCTCTTGGCTTCAGCTGGATGTTTCAGTCGAACGGCACCACGACGTCACATTATGACATTTATCAAAATTAAAATCGCTCCGGGGAGAATTATTGCCATTCAACAATTTGTAGCACAAATCATAGTATTATGTCATTATGCTTCGCAAATCAGTGAATCAGTGCCTGACCACAGGCCAGACCACAACGGCTGCTTCCAGCTGACCCCTCTGGGACTCACATATACACCCCCTCCCCCACACACACACACACACACACACACACACACACACACACAGAGGACGGGAAAAGCAGTGGACTAAGTGTCACAGCGGGGGGATTGAGTGCAGCAGAAGAAGAAGAAATGAGAAGTGAAGTGAGAGTGAAGGCCAAGGCGACGACCAGGAGACAGAGCCAGAGGGTCAGATGGAGACAGAAGAAGAAAATCCAGCAGCAGGAAGTTGAGGAGGAGAGCCAGCAGAGCTGAGCGGAGGAACACAACGTGTCTCTCCCGCCCCCCCAGGGGGTCTGGGGATGGGACAGGGATGTGGGATACTGTGTTCCCAGCCCAGGACCCGGGCAGGAAACCTCCCCTGCATTTCTTGGAGGTCCTGGCTGCTCAGTTTGTCCGGCCTCAGCCCACCTCTGCAGACCCGAGACCTACAGACCACAGCATGCCTAGTCTTTATCGTGGGGGGGTGTGTGAGAGTGTGTGTGTGTGTGTGTGTGGGGGGGGGTGACCTTGACTTATGTGTTCCCGTCCGGGGCTGAAACATGAAGCCAACACTGAAGTGATTAAAACCTGCAGTTCCTCTAACGACCACTAGAGTCTGGCTCCAACAGTGAGTCAGTCCCCATAGACTCCCATGTTAAAATGTCCGACTTTACAGCAGAAATAAACATGTTTACAGCCTGGTACAAAAACAGTTTTGGTCTCTAGAGCTAATTTCCTCCTTCATGACACCTGTTTATACAACTCACCTGTTTATATAACTCACCTGTTTATATAACTCACCTGTTTACATTTTATTAAGGACTACCGTTATGGAGAATAGAGGGCGTGGCCTCTTTGAGTGACAGGTGGGCGAGCGTATGATTGCCCCACACAAAGTCTCAGCTCCACACACGCCCCTCCTCTTTGTCCATTTTTGGATTAGCCGGGAGTTAGGGGCGGAGTCAGACGCTGCCAAGATGGCGACGGTGGAGCAGCTCACTCTGAGCTTCAGAAACTTGTGGGTCTTTATCTTTATTCACAGTCTGTGGTTTTTACTCCAGAACTGAAACTGATGAGGTTTTGAGGAGGGGAGAGAAAAGGTAAAGCTTTCTATTCTTGGTTGGCAAGTTGAAGTTTAGTGGTGATGAGGTTGAAGTCATGTGACCGTGGTGTAGCTGGTTTATAGACTAACATTAGTTTTCCCTTTCCTTCATCATCACTCTTCTGACACTTTCTTTATCTGTGATGTATTTACACAGAAACATGACGGAGTCAGTCTGTTACACCTGCATGAAAGCTAGCTCAGCTACGTTTTCATAGCGTAGCCTGTTAGCTTAGCTTGCCCTCTGCCTGCACTGCACGTTCTCCTCTGAATGGATGTTTCCAATGAGGCTTTCCTTTTCTCGACACGAGTCAGTAGATTAAATCATTCAACAGCGGTTACATAACCTTCCAAACAAGCCGCAACTTTACGGAGTGCGTGCAGGTGTGTAGCCCTACACCTCTGACCATCATATATATGAGAAATATATACCATCATATCCTATTTGACCTATTACCATCGTTTTTGAGTCAAGAATCGAAATCGAATCGTGAGAGTTTATAACTTTAAACTACTTGGATAACGTTGGGGAGGAAATGTTGACCGTTCACCCTGACCTCCTCCTCACAAAGAGTCTAATACACGTTTAGACCTTTGCACAAATGACTGCTGCTGTTGTTTTCCTCGAGAGGACAGTCTCAGTTTTCTTTACGGTGAAACAATAAAGATGGAAAAATCTCAGGCGAGAAAACAGAGCGATGTGAGTCGCAGGGACGTGCCGGAGAGAGAGGTCAGGCAAGGTAGAATAAGCAGCAGAGCGAAGGGGGGAGGTGATGAGAACGACCCAAAGGGTGCGAGCTCGTAGAGTTTGAGGCCGACAAAGCCGTGAGGAAAATACAAGGTGTTGGGGCCGACACCGGTCCAGGACTGAAGGACTCGGAGGAGAGGTCCGGCTGAAAGAGGCCGGGAATCCTTGAGGGCAAACGAGGGATTAAAGTGGACAGCTCTGGACGGGGCTGCGGAGCGTGTGCGCCGTAATTGAATTTCACGCTCGCTGCCCTCTTCTGAAGTCGTGTAGCAAAGCGATCATTTGAAAAGAAAGCTATTAGTCAAGCCCTCTGCTAAGCTGAGAGCTGTGCCATAGGAAATCTGGGATTACCCAGGCAGCAGGCTCCGGTGTGCTCCGTCAAAACACAAGTGTCACGACGCAGGAATGGAGGGACAGCAGCGGTGCATTGTGGGCCGGTGATAAACACACATCACTGAGCCTGTGTATGTTTGAGCTGATGCTCAGGGTTCAGACATCTTAAACTGTGTTTTTGCTTTGCCTGCTGTGTTTACACACACAGTCAGAGAGCCAGCGTGTTTTCCCTCCGCTGTCGGAGCGAACACCGTCACCTTCGCTTCTAGTCGCTTTCTGTCCAATGTAGAAATGTAGAAATGAATCTGGCGTCACCACAGACAATCTGCAGGTCTTGTGTGTTTAAAAAAGTTTAAATATATTTATTTGTGTCTCCTGGGTTTACACACCTTCAAACTAAAAGTGGGATTGTTTGGACAGGAAGCTGTTGCACCTTGCTTTGTGGACTTTCAGTTTCAAATTTCAAATCTGTCTCCTGTGCTCGGTCTTTTTATTGCACCGGTTCTCATCTTATATCTTTATTTTCAAAGTGACCCACACAATTAGGGTTTTATGAGACGGCTTCATCAAAATAAGCTCTGGTTGTAATTTCCTTTCTGCAGTAGTGAGTAAGAAAACTTTACTTTTTTTGAGCTGACTGGATAAACACAGATCAGCCACAACTTTAAAAGTTTCCTGCTTAAAGCTCCATCCAGTCCAAAGGTCTGTGTCCATGTGTAGTGTGATTATAGATCAGCTCTAGCTTCTATATTAATACTGTGAAAGTATCAAAGCCTCAGTCCACAGAGAAATGCACACAGCCTGTATTCAGAAACTGAGCCTTAAAACCAGCCGTCAGGACTTCTGGAACTTTGTGATGTCACAACAAAGCAGTCACCAAGCCCCGCCCACCTGGACCCACTGTCCAACACTTTTATTTCCCCACACGATATCTCACCAACGCCTGGACGAGACTTCAGATTTTCCACAATCATTCATTAGGACTCAAGGATGACCTGATTAGACTTTGGTGGTCAAAGGTCAAAGTTCAAGGTCACTGTGACCTCACAAAACACGTTTTAGGCCATAACTCACAAATTAATTCACCAAGTATGATACAATTCAACTCAAATGTCTATGAGGATAAAAATGAAGTGATGACATTTTATATCCAAAAGGTCAAAGGTCAACTTCTCTGTGACATCATAATGTTCTGCAGGACTTTGACGTGTTTTCGGCTCATTTCAGCCCTGACTGACCCCTCGCCACTTGCATTTTCCGCTGAGTTTTGCCAAGCTACAGCAGTAGTGGCTACAATCCGTAACCTGTGGTTGGCCGGGCCGTGCGTCACTCACAAAACGGTCAGCCAATCAGAAGAGAGGCTCAGAGACCGACACAAAACCACCTGTTATTGCTAGAGCTCCAGAAGGATGAGATGTAGGAAATGTAGAGACGTGGTTGGTTTTTGGTTCTTGAAACCACAAATTTATCTTTTTATAACATCAGAACTAAAAATAAAACACAGGAAAGTGTAAACTATGGGACCTTTAATGTTGTGGCTAATCTGTGTATATGTGGCAGTACTACAGTATATCACTGTATCACAAGACATTTACAGCCACCTGCAACAACATGTGTCCGCTCACATGCTCCAGGTGCAGAAGAAGAAATAATGATGGTGGGATTTCATTTTTTTTTACTTCACTCAATAATCATGAATTAATCATTTTCCAGTCATTATGTTTTGTATAAATGTGATAATTTTGTGTATCTGGATTTGTTTTTGTAATTCTTTACTAAAACAATATTTTTATTGTTTTAGAAAACCCAGAAAAATGTTGATTGACAGTTCTGGGAACGGAGACCAGGATGGAGCAATTATTCAGCTATTTACACATGTTGAGATTCTTTTATCAGGCGACATGTTTGATTTTCTTTCTCCTGATCTGTGAAGTGAGACAGAGCTACAGTATGCTTTAACTAAATACTGACTGGCATGTGCACTGAATCAAGCCTCACTGTTATGGTTACACATTTATTTTGGGCTAAGAAAAAAAAGGTCTGATGAAGCGGAGCCGTGCTGTTTGTTTGGTGATGCAGAATCAGAGAAAATAAACACGGCAACAGCACATTCATCAAACACACAACTGTTGCTTTTCACTTCCATTGTCCCAGAACCTGCAGCGGCACAGATTACACTGTTCCATGGCGGCCGAGATATTGTTATATGTCATTATAATATTTGGCATTTTTTTCATCAGCTGTGAAGCTGCAGTTCAGCAGAGGATGAAGTTATTTTATATGTTTAAAGTTCGTAGAATTTTTACTTTCATTTATTTTAACATGCTCAAAGTTTGGATCTTTAATTCTCCTGCACAAACTTTTTTATTTCTAATTCTAAAATAATTATGTTTTTGTATTTTATGTTCCAGTTGTGTTTTTATGATTTGATTATTGTATTTTAAGCATCAAGTGATTCTGCCAACAATTTCAATATTTTTATATTATTTCAGTGTTTTCAATATTCAATATGATAAATCATAATTCTAAGTCTTTATATCTTCGGATCCTGATTTCTGCCACAGAACATGAGTTGATATGTTTTTACACTGTAGGTCCTGCTCCCCGGTGCTGACCCGGCTGTGACGTTGTGATATTAGTATCTACGAGTCCGACTGTAGCTCACAAACTGTTTGATTGGAGCTGAATCTATTTAGAAAGTGACCGTTCAAAAATGTAGAAATTAAACTGTTTTTTACGCTAAAGTCAACAAACGGTTTGTCAGCGGCTTGGACGGCGAGCTGAACGTGTTTCGGGAGAGCGGGAGACGGATCAGCACTTGAGGAGTAAAGAGCTTTCTGCTGAAGTATAAGATTATATGTATATACACAGACGGCGTTTTGTCTGTTTGTGTGGAGCTCGACGAAGACGGATGAGCTCACCTTCAAACGCTCCGTCCTCAGCTCTCACACCTTACGGTGGTTGGAACGTGTTGTAGACTGATTCTGACGTCTCTCTGTTTAAATTTCTGATTTCACATCGAGACCAATAGTGTTTTTTGTTTTTTCTCTCGCTCTCTCTCTCTCTCTCTCTCTCTGGCCGGCGCTGGAGGAATCTCAACACTGGACTGTTATACACAACATTCCTACACATGAAACTGTGTGCACGTTGCTCTTTATAATTTTGGCTGCAGACTGGGACAGCAGAGCCAGACACTGGAGCTTTACTTAAACTAACGTAGTTGTTGAAATGCTTTTATTTTTCACTTGAAAATATTTTTGCAGCATTAAATAGAAAACTCAGAAAGCTAAACACACTTGCGTGGTTCAGGAGTGCGGCAGTGTTTGCAGTGTTGCAGTAAATTCAGCACAGTGCTCGTGGACTGTGCTGATGGGAGACTCTCAGGACAGTTTCAGAGTGGTGTGGACGTGTGACGGCTCTCCCGACGCTTTCTGACAGGGCTCCTACAGCTGAGCGAGAACCTGCAGCTCACACTCGTTTGCTAATTAGCAGCCAATTAGAAAGCTGAGGTTTCAGCGTGACACCCCAGTGTTTGTTTCCTGCTGGGGAGTGTGCAGCACCGATATGACCCCGCACCAGTATCCATGGTTATGCTGTGGATCGCTGCTCACTGGCCCTGTAAACACAGAGGGGCCTTCACATGACACACACACACACACACACACACACACACACACACAGGCTTAATATGCCCAGTGGCTTCAAACAGGATAAATCCAACAGGAAAGCTTAGATTTAAGACGGGTGTTATGTGATTTTTCCAGGCAATATTAATTTGTCTATTTTCTTGTGTCATATTTGTAAGTAAATCAGATTATAATATAATAACCTTTAGTTTTTAAACTTCTGAACCTCAACAGGAGTTGTAGTTTACAGCAGTGGTATTAAACAGGCGGAGGAATTCTTCAGGAGCACCGGTCACATTAAGATCATTACTGACATTCCTCTGGAGCAACTGTTGTTGGGGGATGAATCAATGAGCGTCTGCAGGGGATAAACAGAGCTCTGCTGTTTAATAAACCGAACTAATGCACCTTTTCTATCTGTATCACTCATCTTTATTGATTTTGAACATTGAACATCACTTTTCCAGAGTGGGTTGGATGTATCTTCCTCCGTCCCTCCCAACCCTGAACACACCATGGTTAACAAATGATATAATAAATAAATTACTTAAACATAGAAACATACATCAACGCGTTTCTATGCATATTTACATACGTGTAAATCAAAAGAGACCATCAGGGGGCGACTCCACCGGCTGCATAAAGAAGTCGATGGGAAAACGACCCGACTTCTCACTTTATCTATTATTAACATTTTCCTCGTGCGTTTTCGGTCTCGGTTTGAAGTTTTCTTCAAAACAACATCTTTTCAAATTATGGTCGTGTGATTGACAGACAGGGTGATCAATCCAGACAGGCCAGAGCGAAGTGTCGGACCTCGTCATTGTGTTTTCAGCGGCCGTCCTCTTTCTAATCACAGCGTCTTACCTGGTGAAGCACTCACCTGTCCCACTGTTCACATCTCTGCGACTCTCCTCCATCAATCTTCATGGTTCTTCTCATTTTTACAACCATCTATTTATCAGCTACAAACATTTGTAACTGGCAAAAGTGTAAAACACGTCATCATTTATTCATGACTTACATGAGTCGTGTGATTGTGAATTTCTGTGCAGGACAAAAATACAACTATCTGACTCACTAAGTGAAAAGTAAGATATTTTAAGAAAGCATGAAAGATTTCAGGAAGTATTTTCATGCAAATCTCAATCCAGATAAAAGAAATCTTAAAATGACGTAATGTCAGAAGCGGTTTCTCATCAGCTGTTGGATTACAGTCACAGAAAGTGTTCGTCGCTTCAGACCAGTAACAGCCAACAGGACGATTTCCTCCTCACTCCCTGATTATCATCTCATCACAGCAGCTCTGCCTTCATCTGATCGCTCTCCTCCCGTCCTCTCCTCCCTCCCTTTCTTCTCCTCTCCCCCCTCGTCGTCCTCTTCTCCCTCGTCTCCCTCCCCTTCCGTCCCCCGGGCCAAACTCCTGCCACCTCAGGGGCTCAGCAGAGAGCTTATTTGGGTGCTGCCTCCCTGAGAGGGCCCATCCAGGCTGCGTCAGATTCCTCTGGCGCTGCCTCTGCTTGTCTTGGAAACACAACAGAAATCACAAAGGAAAAGAGCAAAGGAGATAAGATGTTACACGCGTCAGAGCCCGTCTTTTTTCCAAGTAGCGAGAGCTCATAAACATGCGTGACAGGGCGTCCGGGCCCTCCTTAGTTTTATTTTTTATGACTCTCTCTCACACATGAGATCAGGTCTTTCTTCACACCTGGGGCCCGGGATCACCTCGCCGTCTGTGGGCGTCCGTCCTCCTGCGGCGCGGTATCACCGCTCCACAGCTATCTGCAGCCTCTTGGCGAGATCGCTGCAGAGCAGCAGAGAGAAAGAAGCACATATTTTACAGTTTGCGAAGCTTTGAGTCTTGCCAATTAGACAAAACACAATCACCATATTAGTCCTCACGTATCTGCACTCATCACAAATAGATATTTTTCGAGGTCTGTGTCCAAAGTACAGCTATTTGTTATATCAGCAACATAGGAGTGAAACAGCAGACTTCGATTTAGATGACATCATCCCGCTGCACTTATCTGTATTAGATCTCTCTAAACACTCAGAGATGCAGAATTATTTCCTCTTGAGTAAATATAACAAAGTGATGCGGTCAAGGATTTGGATATGTGGAGGCATTCGCTAAATACTTAATAGCCAGCGACTCATACACCAACTCAAACAGCACGTCTCTGACAGAAGACGGCGTCTACGTTCACTGTGTTTAACTAGAGCTGTGAAAGTCCACAGGTTACGCTGATGTGGAGACTCGTGCTTCTGCTGTTTTAAGCCGATGTGACACCGATTAAACAGAACAGCATCTCGTGAGTCTCCTCTCGCCGCTCCGTGTCTGATGAGGCCGGCGCAGCCTCAGATCTCAGAGACACGGCAGACACGTCTATTCACAGCCTCCTGCAGGAAAAAACGGACATTTGGAAGAAAAAAAAAATCCACACATGGCCCCTGTCAAGCAGCTCGGTGGAAAAGCGTCGGGGCGAGGCGCCTCTGCAGCGTGTCACGCTCAAATGTTTGGGTGCAGGAATGTGCTTGTGTGTACCGCTGCTGCTCTGTGTGTCAGCTGCTGCGGCGATGATGGAAAGTCACGGTGGAATGAGACACTTTGTCATCAAATGCAGCGTCTCAGCGCGGGGGTGGGGGGTGGGGGGGGCAGAGACCCTCGTGAATAATCGTGATATAAATGAACGAAACACTGTCAAATTAATTTTCCTTTATCTTTATAATATCAGTGTGTACAAATGGGATCATGATGGAGATGTTTGGTGACACCAGATGGCCCCCCCCCCACCACACACACACACACACACACACACACACACTCACACCTGTCAGAGCTGGAGGCTTCATCAGGTGGTTTTTTCTTTTTCTTTTTAAACTGACAAGTTGACATATTCTCCCACTTCAGGCAGCGATTGGCCGAGTGCAGAGGATGTGAACGTCTCTCTTGAGCTCTAATCGCTCTTTCTTTACACAAACACATCTGTCACTTACCGTGTGTATAAACAAGTGCAGCGGCGAGAGAGACCGTCCAACACTGTGTTATTCCCACAGATAACCTTAAAAACTTTTTGCCTCCAAAATGTGTCAAATATCACCGTCACAAACGGCGCTGTGTTCTCGTACAGCCGGACCGCTCTGCAGCACCGTGTCAGCTGCCATTAGCTTGTTTCTTAAAACCACTCACAATCGTCTCGGGTGGCGCTGAGCCATTAAAATGGCTGATTCCCAACAAACAACAGCAGAGACGTGTGTGTCGACCGTGTGGTTGCACGTGATCCGGATCTTCATGTGAAACTCGCCGTTTTCAAGCGTGTTGCTGCGTTTCGGAGGTTGTTTGTTGTTGTTTTCCTGCAGCGAAGGCGATTTGAAAGTGAAAACGGCGACAGGAAGAGGAGGCAGACGGGGCTCGTGTGAATCTGCCAGTTTGTTAGAAAAGCGTCGCATGTGTAGGAGAATGTAGCTTCAATTGTAAAGTGCTTTGAGTGGCACAGAAGTGCAGTATATTTACAACGCTGCCTGGAGTAGGAGCCTGATGGCTAATACCTACAGCCTTCATCAGGCTAATGCTGCTGTAGCCACGTCTGTAGACGAGAGGTTAACTCTTCTCAGGTCACATCTTTATTGTTTGTCCCTCAGATCTGAGAACTGATCAATGCTGCTGGTGTTTGAGTAGAAATGACAAGTCAGACACTGAAAGTGAAATTGATTAGGATCACTCAGGCTACTATAAAGTGCCAGTCTTGTTCTCAACCTCTCTGATGTCTGACTTTGTGACGATGTTCCCACGTCTCACTAATTATTTAGGTGTTTTTATACTACGGTGGAAAAATATAAAATGAAACTCACGGTGACGTACAGCGTGTTCTGCTGCTGCTGCTGCGTAGAAAGTGGTGGAAGCTTTAAATCTAATTGTGTTTATGCAAACATATGAAAAGCTCAGTAAAGTTTACCCAACGACAGACGCATGTAGCTGCTGAGAGTCGAGCTAACGGACTATTTTAGTAGTTGATGCAATTCTGAACTTGCATACAATCACGGCCTGGCAGTCACGGAGCTGATAGTTAATCACTTAAGAGTGAAGCGACCTCTGAATGAACGTTTGGGGGAAATTCGATTGTGTTGGAGGGGACTTCAGAGCCGTGTAAGAGCAGTGAGGTAATGGCGGCGGAGCTCTGGAGGAATTGCCAGGTTTCATTCTGGAGCCCACGTTCAGGTCGGGTCTTAACATGGGGAGACCTAAGCAGGCGGCAAATGTGTTCGCTGCCACTCATAATTACAGTCACCCCACCACTGCCATTTCCTGGACCACTTCAGTTTGTTTTCTCAGCTAAATGCACTTCAGATGAGCGCTGTTACGTCAGCGTGCAGCGCCTCCAGGAATCTGCACGAGCTGCGCTTCATGTTGCGGCGGCGGCTGAAGGGAAGCAAAGAGGCCGGAGTGACGTCTCACGTCACGGCAGCTGAGTGGATCTCAAAAGATTGTCACGAAGATGGAGGGAGGGAAACCTCTTTTTTCTCCTCTAACACGTCGCCACGCTCTTATGTTACAGACTGCAGCTGACGTTAAGCAGATGTTTACATTATGTCTGGGATTTCAAGGTTTTTCATTTCTTTTCCATATTCAGACGTCGTGTATGAGCTGCACTCGTAAAGCTTCAGCCCCCGATCAATTCTCAGCAGGAGCAAATGGATTTTTGGGACAAATAGACTCGAATGTTGAGACTCTAGTGGTAAAAGTCGTCTGTGTTTATGTGTGTGTGTGTGTGTGTGTGTGTGTGTGTGTGTGTGTGTGTGTGTGTGTGTGTGTGTGTGAGTGTGTGTGTGCGTTACATAATCCAGGAGTGTGTGAGCAAGTAAGTGTATGCAAACAAAGATGGACTCATGAACACATGAAACTTGGATGTTTGAGACCTTGGTGTCGTCAGACCCCTGGCGCTGTCAGAGCCACCGAGGAGCGTTACCCAGAATCCTTTTGGACTCCGTAGAACCAAGTGTAATGTAAATATTGCTTCCGAGGAATGTGGTTTCCTAGAATTGAGATCATGGAGACGCGTTATTATTAGCAATACCTGCAGTGACTTAAAATAAGAGATCGATGATGTGCCATCTTCTCTTTCCACCGTTACTACGTGTCGTCACTCGCAGAGCGCGTCCAGCCTCCAAACACAAACAATCACATTTACTGCAGATGAAGTCAGGTACACAGAGCCGCGGCAACTGACTAACAAACAGCTGACGACCTGCTTTTATTTGTATATTACAGGATCGTTGTTACTGATGAAAAAAACAACTTCTGAGTTTGAGGCAGGTTCTCTCTTTTTCTTTTCTCCCTGTTTTAGTGATTTGGATTGTTTTGCTTTCTCTGTTTGGTGTTTATGTATTAGGTATTTACCTTTTACTTTTTTACTTTTGTATTTTATTTAATTTAGTTTTTCTTCTTGTTTCATGCTCATAATTTCCTTCACTTCACTGGTGTGAAGTTATTTCCGTATCATCTGATTCATTATCATTATTACTCATTATGACTCATCAAACTCATTGTTGTTGTTTACAACTGAGTCTCATAGAAGCTTTAACACAATAAAATAAAATGTAGATTAAACAAACACTTAAAACATATATTAGTATTGTCTTTTTTAATATTGGCATCATCCAAAGAAGAAATGAAAGGCGTTATCTCGTAGTACATTAAGAGAAGGATGGAGCACCGTACCTGCTGCTGCTCACAGGTGTTTCCTGTCGGCTGTTTGACCCTCGACCTCTGGTGTAATCTCTGCACAGTGTTCGGGATCATTGTCGTGTTGGAAACTTCCTCCTCCGCCGAGGCGTCTGTTCATTCAGTCTTTGGGCACAAACCCACGTTCATAGTTCAGGTGTAGTCCTTATGCTGTAGAGCTCACAGGTGATTCAATTCAATTCAATTCAATTCAATTCAATTCAAAAAACTTAATTTGTCCCCAGGAGGCGATTTAAAGGCGACATAGAGTAGATATTAAAAACACACAAAAAAGAAGACACACCAACATCAGTGCAAAAAACTAAACAAACAAACATCAAACAAACAAACAAACAAACAACGCTGCAAAACAAACCTGTAATATTATAAAAAGCAGCTGTATGAGAGATAATCTCAGTGCAGTAAGAATCTATGACACATAAGTAAAGTGTGTGTAGGTGTTTATCTGGTATATGAGGTATGTGAGCGTGGAAAAGTAAACTGACTGTTTGTACTTTGGGGCCAATAATTCAACTGTAGTCTGTCTAACCTGTTTGCTTTTAATTATGCATAAGATCAAACACCTTCACTTCAACTAATATTAAAATATTAAACTTATTATTTATCAAATCTCATGATTCCCAGTGGGAAACACTGGTTCCCATATTATCCTATAAACTGGAGAAACATCTCCCCTACACCTTCACACTGCCTCGTTTACATTATTACCTTTCTTTAGTTCCAGTTCTTTACATCAGTCAGAGTCTAATCATAACAGACTGTCATCAGGAATGTCACACCCACAGTGTTGTGGCACCTTCATGTGAAACTGCTGCAGAACAGCTGAGCGGCCGGTCGGCGGCCGGTCGGTCGCTCCTCTCTGCCGAGGAGACGACGTGACGGGGATGAAAGCCGAGGGTTTTTCTAACGGAGACCCGGTCGGAAACCGAGTCTTTCTTCTCCAACTTGGATTAAAACCGATTCTCCTCCCGGTGACACACGGCAGGACAGAGGCGAGGTAAACACACGGTAGCCTCTTAGCTTGCAGCCTGACAAACAAAGCCAGTATTAATTGTCAACACAGGTTTTCTGAGACGGGACACTGAAGGAAGCCGGGGAATGCATGGAAATGCATGAATGGAAAAGTGGCAGAGTGGATTCCAGGGAGGTCTGTGGCTGTTTTGCTGCTGATGGGTATGGTGCGTTAAAGCTTGTCACACAAAGCCCAGCAGAAGTACACTCTCTGTAAACTTTCCGGGAGCTTTTTAAACACAGAGAGTGCCAGCCTACCCGACCAGAGACGTAGCGGGAGGCACAGCCAAAATGTCACCGTCCGCACACACACAGTCCGCACACACTCGGGTGTGTGAGATTATACGGTTCCTTTATATTTATATTACCTTATGTATTTAGATTACATGGCTTCTTTGTGTTGAGCAAGTTAAACACACAGGCCATTATTCAAGATGCCAGCGGTGAGTCTGTTGAGCGGCGCAGGGGCTGCTGGGCCGAGCAGCTGTGATGTCACAGAGGTTATAGCAGGACAGGTACCGGCGGACTGAACAATCTGAACATCGCTCACTCACAGACGATCGGCAGTTCACAGCTGCCACTTCATTTAATGAACTTTTGATTTTGCCTTAATATACAAACCTTCAGCGTGCCGACGTTCGGCCTCTTTGTTCTACAGCACGACGTCACTTACATCGACGTGTTTGACCCAAAAAACATATAAAACATTAAATGGGATTTTGGAAAATGAACATGCGCAATATAATAAATAAATAATAATAAATAAATAAATAAATAAATAATGCAAATAAGAGACCAAATCAAATAGTTTGCTTCATTTTCTCTATAATAAATAATAATACATTTTCTCGGTAAATCTATAATGTCTTTGATCTGTAGATAAATGAATAATCAGACGCTGAGGACGAGTTCTCAGAGCAACATCACTGTGGCTCCTGTAGCTCGAACACACGACACATACAGAAACACAGGACCGCCTTCCTGGAATTAACAGAGCAAGTTATTGTGTTTCAGGAGCAGCGTGATTTAATCTTCATACATCAAACAGCTGATACCAGCAGAATAAAACATAAACAAACACATAAACACGTCGATGAAACATCTGTAAACACCACAGCTGCAGCACACTAACACATAAACACACGAGACACAGAGCTCCAGTTTATATCGTATAAACTGCACAAACAAAATCAGTCGGTCGAACTTCTTCAGCTGCTCGTCGCTCCTCGCAGTGTCAACGTCACCGTGTTCGATTCCGGTTCGTCCTGTGACCGTCACCGTGGTTCTGCACGATCAACCACAGTCACAAAGGCCCGGTCTCTCAGGCGAGCGCAGCAGAATCTTGTCCTCCATCTGTGGGATCCGTTTTTTTTAAGGCGTGTCGCACCGTCTGCCGCGGCGTTTTGTTTTTCAGGTTCGCTGTCTGTGCCGTTCCTGTGAAGGTGACGTCACGGTAACGCCTCAAGGGACTTTCTTCAACTTGAGCACAAACATTCACTTGGACTCAAGGCGGGACTAATTTAGATTTCAGTGGTCAAAGGTCAAAGTCACTGTGACCTCACAAAACATGTTTTCAACTCAAGAATTCATAAACTAATTTATGACACAATTTAACTCAAATGTCTAAAAGGATAAAAAAAAGAAGTGATGTTGTTTTATGTCCAAAAGGTCAAAGGTCAACTTCACTGTGACATCATAATGTTGCAGGCATCATTGAACACTGTACCTCAGGAAGGAGAGACTGCGACCATGTGACCTGGCTGCTTGGCGGAGGCGTACGAACATGTTGGAGTATAAACCGCTGACAACACGTCCGACTCCGTCAGGAACAGAACCCACCGAGGGAGAAGAGATGCTAACGCTAATGACAGAGCGCAAATGATTAGCAGTGGCGGCTAAAGCGGCTCCTTCAGTGTCAGGCTGCGTTAATGAACCAGTGTCGTGCACGTGAGGTAAAGACCCCACAGATCAGACCACCGCAGGAACTGTCCAGTGTATTTTATTGATGACGGGTTCCAGTCCTCTCGCGTCTCAGTAAATGGGTCCTCGGTGTTCCTGTGAGTTGGATCAGGATCGGTCCGGTTCAGAGGAGGTCACGGTCGCTGCTGATGGATTTAAATCAGACTGTCCTTTGCTTCTGTGTAAACATGTGCACGTTTGGCTGTGAATCCTCTCAGCACGAGTCGTGGATGAGACGCAGGATGAGGCCTCATGCACTCAGTCCGGACACTTGTATTTGGCGTATTTTCCCTCAGGTCGTCGTCCTCGGCGGCTCGGCCGGGAGCTGCGGCGCCTTCCTCTCGCAGCGTGGAGAGGAATCTGCTCCCGCTGCTGCGGCGACAGTTCCTCATCCACCACGTGCCACTGTCTTTGATGTATGTGACGAGCTCTGAGGGCCGGGCAGGATTGGAAGATGATGGATTCATAGAAAGCGTGTTTTTCATAACACTGTGGACACATCTGCTGAACTGTAAAATATTAATGGATCCTCTTCCCTGGAATGTCTTAATCTCTCTTGGCATGTGCGACCAGACAAGACATGACACAAGCCCCTGCTGCTGTTTCAGCCATTCCAGCTCATTTCTGTTGATTGTGCGCTGAAGTGGGTCTGGGACATCTTCCACCGTTTTCCACAGTGAAAAGTGTGGATGAAAACGCCCGTGGCTCGATTCCTGGCGTGATTGATGTGGATAAAGGCCGTCAAGCTAAACAGTTTGAAGGAGGGGAATACTAGAAGCCCAGCTGCATTGACGAGAGCAGAAACACGTCGGGCCGACTGCAGCTCCTCACTTACCCTCTCATACTAATCACTAAATTCACACACTTAATGCAGCCGTGTGACAGAAGTTTGGACGACGTGTCGGAGCCCAAATATGCAAAAGATCTTATAGGAAATAATAAACACAAATTATCATCTGGATCTAAAGAAATATACATTTCCAAGCTGAGACGCTGCAGATGCTGCTGTCTCTGCACAAATGTGTCTCCAGCCCCAAAACTCAACAGGAAGGACGTTTAACTGATGTCACATGGTTTAGTTCCTGTGTAGTAAAGTTCACTTCAGTTGTTACTGTGAAAGGAACATTTCACAGTCGTCACTCAATCCGACACAGTGACAACGTGAAAACAGAAGTTTACACATTTGTGCAAATGTATTAAAAAGTAAAAAAGTGCGATCTCACATTGACAGAAGTATTCAGACACTTTACTGTGACACTTCTGGTTCCTCTGGATCATCTCTGACATGTTTCTACCTGTGGTAAAGTCAGCTGATTGGACACACACCTGTCTACATCAGGTCTCACAGGTAACAACACAGATCAGAGCAGAAACCACGAGGAGGGAGGAGCTGCTGCAGAGCTCAGAGACATTTCTGCACAGCGGCCTCCATCATTGTGACGTGAAGAAGTCTGGAACAACCAGGACTCTCCTGCAGCTGGACCTGGACCGACACATCAGGGAGAGGAGACCCAGAACCTGACGGTCCCTCTGAGCTCTAGAGAAACTTCTGTGGAGAGACGTGAACGTGTCGGTCCACTGAGCCTGAGAGGATCCCGGTGTGTGACGTCAGACCCGAGACGACCGGAGGCTGTAACCGCTGCTGAAGCTGCTTCGACTGAGCGTCTGAATACTTCTGTCAATGTGATACTTCACTTTCTCCTTTTTGAAACACTTGCATCAGGGCCTCTCAATTAATCGAAATATTATCGAAATAGAAATATGGTGTTGATTAAGGTAAAACGTGTCACAAAATTTAGTTTTATTTTATTTTATTTTAACAGGAAGTCCCACTGAGAAAAGATACAGCGACGTGTCGTTAGCGCTGTGGAGCTACAGAGACGATCATGTTCACGTCTGTTTGGTACAAGACCAACAAAAACCACATCATCATCCTGCTCAGATTTTTTCAGTAAAAAATTAAATGTAGAAACAACAATTCCAACTGAAATCACAAACATCATATCTGCCCAAAATAATCTCACTATGAATTTTTTTTTTGCCTGTCTCGCAGCCTTAATTTGCATAAATGAATTGTGTTTCCACCTTGTCACTGCGGGGAAGTGAGTGACGCTCTGTGCTCCACCTGCACTTTATTATGACGGAACGTGTTGAATCACATGTTCTTTATCAGACAGTAAACAAACACTCGAACACACCCTCAACCCTAATTAGACTCTGCAATTAGAAACAATCAAAATAATATCAAATTAAATATTATATATTATATATATAATATATATATAGAGATTTTTTACAAGGAGTTTAATATGATAAAACAAGGTAAAGAAGGTCGTGTGCTGGAAGAAAGAAAGGAGGAGAAACAGCAGATACATGAATTATTAAAATGTGTGTTAATTTACAGATTGTGTATTATTATTAGAAATAGTGTTTCTACCTGTTTTTGAAAAATAAAGACAGATACATTTCCACATGAACAAACAAACACTGACCTCGTTTGTGTCACGTCAACAGATGAATTAAAACGGCGGAGTCGTTACGAGACGCCGCGTCACGGACGTCGAACAGTTTACCTGCTGATTTTCTTTCATGTCTCTCCGTCGCCACGTGCAGCAGAAACAGTAACTGCAGCTTTTTCCCTGTTTATTTGAAACATTTGACCTTTCAACTTTCTCCAGTGCTCCGTCTGCCATAAGTTACAGAGCTCTGTGTACGCATCAGCTGTCACCCGCTGCTTTTAGGGGCCTTCCAGACTAAACCACATCGGTCATAAAACAGGTAAAAAGTAAGAAAAATGCTGCGCTTGTTTAATGCAGTTTCAAATGAATACTCTTAATAATCCCGAGTTCTGTAATAAATCCAGACTGAGCCGAGGCCGGAGAGGTGCAGACGCTTCATCCTCATGTCTTATTGTTTTGTTTACATTCTTCAGGATTAGCGGAGCAGCGTTTTTGTTTTTCTCTTTTTACTTTTCTTTCCGTCGGTTTATTCTCTCTTCTCGTTCCTTTCGCTCGCTGCCTGCTTGGAGACGTGCGTTTGCACCGTCATAGTTTATAAATCCCGTAAATGGGGGATGAAAAAAAGGCCACTGGGCTTTTCTGGATACTTCTTCAAAAGCTCGGCTCTGTGTTTACAGGTTGGGGAAGGGCTGGGCTCGGGGATGTGGAGCCTGCAGTCTTTTACAACGTTGTCTTGTCTGTCACTTGACAGTTGACTGCCGTGCTGCCCCCCCCCCCCCCCCCCCCTCTCAGCAAACAGCCCTGTTATATTTTCCATTTGAAAAATCCCAGGGGTCACCAGTGCGTCTGACTGCTCGCTGAAGCCAGATGGGGGTTTTCCTATAAACAAGTGTACAGGCAGTATTTATACAGACTGTGGCACCTGACGCCATAACACTCATGACACTCTGTTTAGTGGCCAAAGTTGCCATAAGTCACTTTAGAGTATTAAGTAAATATTTTCATTATGGCCATGCCATTGTTTATTATAGAATGGCAAAAGCTCTAAATCTTGCCAAATCCTCTGTTAAAAAATCATTTAATAACAACTTGTCTAAAGTGAAGCGCCATGTACATAGAGCTGATTCCTCTTCAGTTTTCTATGTCTATTTACTTTCAAACAAATCCAGAGACACCACCTGTGTAAGATGATGAAGGCTGAGGTCGGGCCGGACGCGGCGCTGCGTTCACGGCAGGGTAGAAGCTGCGCTCTGCCGGCCTCATCGTCACCCGTCCACCCCGTCCACCCGGTCCTCCTGCCATCACCGGGACATTGTCTTACTTACACGGGTGTCGGACGTCTGTCCCACGTCGCTCTATTTCACTTCTGCTTCATTTTGACAAAACATTTTGTTCAAAGCCCAAAAAACTTTAATCTCATCAAACGTCACGGAACTATTTTCCCCAAACTTTGGGTCACATGATTCACGGAGACCGTCGTCCTGTGAGAGACGAGCCCACAGGTCGTCTGAGCAGCAGGTTGAAATGACCCATA
This sequence comes from Seriola aureovittata, assembly GCF_021018895.1. Taxonomy (NCBI): domain Eukaryota; kingdom Metazoa; phylum Chordata; class Actinopteri; order Carangiformes; family Carangidae; genus Seriola; species Seriola aureovittata. The sequence goes on from NC_079384.1 coordinate 2,028,383, forward strand.
ATTATGTTTTTGTTGCTAGGCGACACCTAGTGGTCGTAGTGATGATGACAGAGTCCACGTCAGGAGGAAGTGGAGGGATGATGTTCGATTCCCTTTCTCTCTATATTGTAACCATGACGACAAGGACGTGTTAATGTTAAGGAAGAACGTATTTTGACCCAAATCATGATCATTTCCTGAACCTAACCGAGCTGTGCCCGCCTTTACCTCCTGTTGCCTAGCAACCTTGATGACTTTTTTTTTTTCCACAAAAACTTGAGGTTTTAAGTCTCTTGGTTTTAACAGTCGCTGTTGAACTGAGCTGAAACTCAACACTTACATTTAAAGGTGTAATCCTCAGACTCTCTGACGGCGTTGTCTGCTTTCATTAGCGGAACGCAATGAATCTTGGGATATGTTGGGCCACCTGTTGGATGCTTTGTTGTCCAGGAAAAGAAGGACGCATTTGAAGGAGCCTGCTGCTGGATTAAAGCGGCGTGAGACGTGAGGATGCGCCGGACAGAGTGGACGCCGAGGTTATGGGAGAATACCGTGCGGCATGATGGCGGCGCGAGGAGGAGTTCGGTCTTGGAGAAAAGCCGTTAAGATAAAAGCATTCCAGTGAAGAGTGTCGCTCAGTTACACACATAAACAACAGCACCCGTATCATTAAAGGCACTTTAGCTAAACTGAGGAGAGCCGCGGTGCTCCCATCAAAATGTGCAAAACAAATGTTATTAAGATGGAATTATCATAATGAGCTCAGCTGGAGGATCCTCCACCCCCCCCCCCCCCCCCCCCCCCGACCACCCCCCCTCCATACTGATTGCTGCATAAATTCACAATCATCAGTTGGAAATCCTGGACTAACCCCAACATAAATATTACAGGCCATGAAAGCCTCCTGTAAATTTGGCCGGGCCTCAGCTCGGCTGGTGGTCGCTCACAGACCCTGCAGAGTGTGAGCGAAGCAGGAAAGAGACAGAAGAGAAGAAAACACACCAGATGTAACCACTCCGGAGAATAATCCAGCAGCAGCAGCAGCAGGAGACGATGAAGAGATCCAGCGAGAGGCTGAATGTGTGAATCTCTGGCTCCAGATGCAAAAAACCTACAAATAGAAAGCGCATTATAATTCACCATGAAGCGCTGCAATCTGTAACTGGAGCCCAGGATAAATAAAACAAATGCTCAGTTACAGTAAAGTTGCTCACGAATGCCATAAGAAATTGTGTAATGATATTGTTAGTGCACAAGTATACTATATTAGGAAGTGGAGGACTACCGACAGCCCACCTTTGGTGTTCATATAATTTAAAAGCAGGTCGCGCATATTTCCCCTCACTGTCACCGGACTGGAGGAGATGAGATAACCTCGGAGCTTTACGGCTCCGAACACACGTTTTCTTCTGTTTTACTCTGTAATTAAGCAGCAGCTGAACTTTCCTGCTGCTCCACGGACCGGAGCGCGTCGCGGCGCTTCGGCGCTGCTTTCCCTCCTTTTCCGACACATTTCATTCCCTTTGTTTCATCAGCAGCTTCAGGAGGATCCGTCCTGCCCAGTTTGTTCATGGAAACATATTGTTTTGTTTATATCCTTATATTGTAGACGTACAGCCCACTTGCCTGTTGATAATACATATGTAAATATAAAAGATAGACGTGTATGTTTAGAATAAATAAGAAAAACATACAATGTCTAAGCATTTAGAATAAATATACAGAGTCCGTTTGTTGTTTCCTGTGCTCACAGCTGTCACTTCAAGTCCCGAGTCAGAAGAAGCTCGTTTGTTTCTCAGATTTCTGAACGTGTATTTGAAATGGACGTGTGAATCTAGAGATGAGTGAATCACGTCTGTTCAGGTTTGTTCTGGATCAGTTTGAGTGAATAAAGGAAGCCGGTGATAAGAGACGTGAGGAGTTCAGGCCGCCGGGCAAGTTACAAAAGAAACATAATGATTTTTAACTTTGGTTCTAAATGTAAAAGTGAGAACGTCTCGCCACATTTTCATATTTCACTTCATCTCTGACACGGTGTCTTTGAATGTGACATCACACGAGCCAGTTCTGTGACCAATAACTTAAACACTGCCAGGTAGTAAAGATTAACATCCCACCATGCGGGGGGGGGGGGGGGGGGGGTCGTAAACATCCTGAGGCCAGTGACACACACACACACACACACACACACACACATTCACTCCTTAATCTGCGAGTCATTAGAGAGAAGGGCAGATAACAGCGGAGGAATCGATAAGTGCGACCTGCTATCAGCTGATCGGAGCGCCGCCACGTGTCTCTGCTCTTCTCGTGTTGACACGGAGACGCAGGTCGCCATTCGCCCCACGCCGCTCAGATAGCATCAGACCATGACCCGGCTCTTTTGAACGCAGCCTGGTTTTCCTCCTCCTCTTTTTTCATCCACACGTTTCCCTTCAAGCCGTTTGGTAAATGGGCTTTTTTTTTTTTATTTCCTTTTTTTTCTTTGGTGTCGTAAAAAAAAAAAAAAAAAGCAGATTGACTGATAACGTCTCACGGCGTGAGCTAATGTGAAACATCAAGTCGAACTTGGGCGTCATCCTCGTCCACTCTTGTTTTGGGCCGGCGTCCTGCTCCCGGTGGGGGTTGTCACTGCGGTATGAATCAGGAGTGGGTCCTATCTGTCTCTGGGTGGGCTGTAAAACAGGCCCATCAGTTAAGGCTTCATTAAAGAGGTTCCTCCTGATGCTGCACGGAGGAGTCCCAGTCTCCGCTCGCCTTTTAACACACGCTGATTTACTGTCACTGTTGTCTTGTTTCGGAGGTAAATGCACGGGTTTGTTATTGTTTGCCCCGTCTGATGTTTATGTGCAGTTACAGCACGCGAACCCCTCTCCGCCCCCTCGACCACGCCGCGTCTAATCTGTGTGTCAAGATACGGCCTGAGTGGACGCAGCGTCAGACTCGGATCCTGGAGACCTGCCAGGACCAACAGAACACGCCACGTGTGCGCGCTCGTTCAAAATTCATTCAAAGATAACTCTCAGGTGTTGACACCCTCCGGCGGCCATGTTGAGGAGGTTCAGGAACACATGGAGTTTAGATACGGTTTAATGGACACGAGTTCTCTACTGGTTTTGAAAAGGACGCTCTGAAACTTAGATTCAGGTTTTGGGTTTATCCAGGACTTACAAATGTGGGCAGATACCCAGGAAGCCTTGCTGAGTCTGGGCCACCTTTGGCCCGCATATGGTTGCCAGATTTTGGTTTTCGTGGTGGACCGAGAATCACCTTGAGTGAGCAACACTCGGGCTACTTATCGGCCTGTGGAATCAGCTCCGTTTGGCAGGAGGAAGTGGAGTCCGGATCAGACCTGGACGAGGAAGCAGAAATCTATGGCTGAGGTTTATGGGCTGAGAAAATGGATTGACTTTAAAGGTTCTGCATCTGAAGCCACCTCAGTATAAAACACTGGATGTGCTGGCTCAGTGATTCCTATTAAAACTTGCAACTTACCCGACCACGGTGTCTGACCTCGTCGTGGCGTCACGGAGCATCTTCCCACAAACACGTTCAACGCGTGAGACAGACCGCGAGAACGTACACAGTGTCCTTTGGAAAGAAACAGTGAAACAGCGTTTGCTTGTTTGCCCCTTGAAGTATAAATAACTAAAGATTTGCAGAGGATTTTCGCCTGCTGTTTTAGCAAGCTGTCTGTCAGCAGTGAATAAAGCCACAGCCACACACACACACACACACACACACACACACACACACAGTGGTAAAGTTTCTTAACAACAACAGGTTTTCCTCAGACTTGAGTCCAATTGGAGGGAAACATAAAAGTCACTCCCAGTGTTTCTTCTTCTTCTGTTGTGGTCAGAAAAACAAAAGACAAATGACGTAATTATGTTTTATTAAAAAAGAAAATAACAGAAACATTAAAAACAACAATATATTTAGAGACGTATAACGATTAACTTCATGTGTTTTTTATAGTTTCTTAGTCTTTTGCATCATAATTATCAAAAGTTTTAAGTTTCAGCAACAGTTTTTCCGTTGATGTCTGAGAGGAACGTGTGTGAAGATGAGTTCATGTCCATTATCCAGCTAAAGAAAACTCCGCCCACTCACTGAAGGTGAACAGGTTTTTTCTGATTCCTGCAGATGAACGTCTTCTACAGGAGCCTCGTGCACAGCTGTGCTTCGTGCATGTGTGATGCAACTGAAAGGCCTTTGTAGATTTGATGTCTGGAGTCTGAACCGACCTAAAATACCCTCGGCATGTTTCTGTATTCGAAATGCTTCAGTGTAAATTTTGCTGTTCGATGTCAAAATCCGACTTTTCATTATTGTAAAGTTTCAGCAATAAAACTCTTGAAACTTTAAACTACTGAAGGAGCCTTTTAAAAAAAAAAGTGTTATTTTTATAAGGCCTTTCATACATTTATGGGGGTTTTATTGTCCTGTCCTCTCCAAACAGAGCTTATTAAAGAAAACAGAGATGTATGTTTGTGGTGCCCTGTGGTGCACGCCGCAGGAGATGATGTAGTGTACGGAGCGTAGACGGGCTGCTGGGAGGACTTGGCTTTTCTGGGACCTGACTAAGAGGCTCATTTTTCACATCGGCACCTTGTGGGGGGTTTCTCCCGAGCTACTGAATCCACCGAGCCGATGTGTTCAATATTTGTTCAGGAGGTAGGAAGGTCTGCTCTTTGTAAATGGTGTAAATTGATAAGTTGGCAGCAGCGGAGGATCGCGGCGGCTGATGGAGGGACGCATCCGCGAGGTTGAAAGTGGGCTTAAAGCTCTGTAAACAAACAGACACGCGCTGCGGCGTCCGCCTGAGCTGAGATGGACCTCTGAAGAGAAACAATACAAAATCTGTTGTATTCTGCAAACACTAACATGGCCTCCCTCCAGCTCCCGGCACCACGCAGGACTTTTCAAATGCAAACATTCAAATGGCTGTTTGCTGTGTCTTTCATGCTCGTTCAAACTCAATTAACTCTGGCTCTCAAACTGTTACAGCTGACTGAGGCAGCAGGCAGAGTCAAGTGCTCCCTCTGTAATGTGCACAGAGCACATTACGCTCTTTAATTGTCTTTTTCTCTTGGAAAGGGAAGTTGCGGTGACCCGAGCAGACATGTTGTCCAGCGGGGAGTGACGTGCGAGCCATGAATGCAGTGAAAAGCTCTGAGGAGGTCCACAGCGGCGGCTCAGAAGACGGGCGGCGTCCTGGACACCTGCAGGGGTCTTCACAGGGTCACGGAGACGCCGCACAGCTGACGGAGAGGAGGAACCACCTCCTGAAGGAACAGCCTCCGTCAGCAGAAGGCAAGAATGGTGAGCTCTGATTACACTTCAGACCTAGCTTCACTGATCCAAGCTAACGTGACGTTAGCCAGTTTAAATAATCCTGCTTATTCTCATCCTTCTAACTTCGCTCTTCAGACGCTGTCAGGGATTTGATTTGTTCATCGACCTCCGAGTCAAAACAATGATTAGCACTGATATGATTGGCTGAGCACTGATCATATGATTGTAATCATGATTAGCTGCCATGGTGCTGTGGCTCCAGAGAGCAGTAACTGCAGCTGCTCAGTGTTTCATTTACAGGCTTTGTACTCAGGTTTCTGTTTTCCTTTAATTCAGTTATTTATTTACTCGTTTCTGCTCATCTCTTCTTCCTGGTTTGCAGTGGGTGGGGCTCAGTTGGAAAAATGTGATGTCACACAACACTGTGATAACATTAAGTTCAGAGGCAACTTGTTTTTGAATGAATGAATGAATGAAGCTACAGAGTTTCTGGTTGTGGGTGTACAAGGACCACGACTGTCACATCGGGATTCGGTTCCACGTTCTGTGGGTTGGGTTCAGGCAACAAATCCTCTTTGGTAGAGGAGAAAGAAAAGATGGTGGTTCTGGTTAAATGCAGAAGAGGTGATTGTGATATGAGTCACACTTTCAGTTAGAACGATCATTTTGTATTTTTCACTGGAAAAAAATATAAAAATGATGATGATGGGATTTTTGTTGGTCTTGTACCAAACAATAAGGTTCATGTGCGTCTGGAGAATATGATTTCTGGGCACACATTTGACCTTTATCACAAATTTACACTTGGCCGACTCTTTTTAATAATTACCTTTAATTTACCTGCAATTAAATAACCAGGCTCAGATATAAATAAGCAGATTGATGATGTGTATTCTGTAGACACACTAGGCTTGGACTGATATTTGATCATATAGAATATCGCGATATTTCCTGCCATATGCAATATTTTTCATAATATATATATAAGTATTTATTTATAAGTTTTAAACAGTCTGTCCTGCTGCTGAGAGAAAAAAACACAACTGAAACATAAAATATAGTAAAATAATGATATGAAATAACAATATAATTACATCGCAATAATATTGGACATCGCGATATTTGAGCTGTGGACTGTATTGAGATATTGAAAATATTTATCGCCCGAATCCAAGACAAACTCCTGCACTAAAACAACAACAAACAAAAATGTATAGTGAATATATTCAGGCAGGAAGTTTTAAAAAAAGACTTAATACGAATATAAAATGTATAAACAGGTCCAACTGTTGCTGCAGGCTGTGGATATAAGGTTCATAATTAACTGTATTTTCTTTTATTTTTAGTAATTTTATCTTTCTGTTTAACTCATTTTATTAGGTATGCAGAGTTTACTGTTTGTTGTTCACATTAAAAAGGTGCAGCTCAGAAATCCAAGTTTATGTGTGATTGTTAACAGTCAGATCGAGCTCCACATACGAACAACCTCCATTACAACACGTATAAACAAGTGCTTCTCCTTCAGACCGAAGAAACTGAACTCTGACAGTTTCAGGGGCAGTAATAGTCGCGCTCAGATGATTGATGAAGTCGTCTAGATCAATTAAAAAAAGCAGAGTAAAACACAAACGAGCTCACCTCAGTTTTATATGAACATTATTGTTTTAGTATCTTTAGAAACTTTAGAAAATTGTTTTATTTTAAGACTAAATCGTGTGTTTTCTGAGCCAACGTACACACAGCAGGTGAACAGGTACTGTGCAAGTCACATGTCTTTTCCAATAAAGTCCCCTGGCCAGATAAAACAGGCTTGTTTGAACATTTTATTGAATCCATCTGATGATTAATCCACGCTGAAATATCTCAGCTTCACAGCCTAAATCAACCTGGCTTAAATGCCACCGGCATCACGGGGCTGAAGGTGAAAGTATCTGAGGAATCCTGTGATTTAAATCGTTATTTTTAGACGGATGTATCCCTGCGGACTCTCAGAACAGAGAGAGCAACGCAGCGTCCCCCCCCCCCCACACACACCACCCCACCCCCCCCCCACCCCCCCCATCTCCTGGACCTTCCAAAGTTTTCCATGATGTCATTCTGAGGCGCAGGAGTGAGAGTAATTGAAGAGGCAGATGAACATAAACTGGAATCTCCTCAAATTCAGCCGTTGGTTTTATTCACTTATTGTTCAGATCAGGCTGTAGATGTGGGGGGGGGGGGGGGGGGGGGGGGGGGGGGGGGGGACATAAAACAACTGGTGTTCCTGCCAAAGACCAGACGACAGACTCCACACACACACACACACACACACACACACACACACACACACCAGAGAGAGAGAGAGATAAGTCTTTACTGACACAGTGGGACGTTCTTCCTTTGCTGCTGCAGATACAGTAGAAACACAGTGTCGTGTTCTAACAAACGTCTCAGTCAGTTAAATGACGTCGTAATTTAAATGTTGTTAGAAACAGTAAAAGTTAAGAAGAGTTTTTAACAAAAAAAAAAAAAATCCAGATACAATAACAACATCATGTACAATATGTGCTTTAATGTAAACTCACAAGGGACGATAGAAAAACTATTAAAGTTTAAAATTTTATTAATAATTTCTCTGGATCCTTGAAAAAAATTCAACCCCCCCCGAACCTCACATTTATCTTTTTATTATGCAACAAATTCAAATAATAAAAAAGAAAAAAGAATGAATGCCCCTCCCCTTCTCTGCCCTGCTTCTCATTTTCATACAGTCCCTAACACTGATAAACGTTTTTTATGAATATAAATATCTTTAATTTGATCATTTAAAAAAGTTACAACAAAGACGTGAACTGTACCGAATAATTTTCTTATTTAAAACATAACACACACATATAACAGAATCAAAAACTGTGAATTTTAAACTAAATCATTAACAAATATAAAAACACAAAAATAAAAATAATATAATAAATTCGTTTTTTTAAAAACTGAATTTTAAACTAGATCTAGAACTATGAAAAACGATTAAAAATAATATAATAAATGTGATTAAAAAACAACAAAAAACAAAGCCCCTTAATGTTAAAAAGCTAATAATGATGCAGCACTGTGTGTTCAGGGCTGTTTCTGAGTAAAACCTCAGTCAGCTCTGTGTGACACGGCTTCGTTATGAACGTGAGTGAATTAATGAATTTCTTATAGTTGAAATATCCTGTCACTAATGATTTATTGATCTTTGTGTATTAATTAACTCTTCATTTGTTTCCGTCCCTTTCCTCTCGTGGAAAGAATAATGTGAACGTGGAGCGTGTCCAGTGTTGATGTCTGGAGTAATTCGTACAGTCAGAGTCTCCAGGTGGAGGCCGGGTTATGAGCAGTGTGGCTCAGCAGGACTCAAGTACACACCTGTCATGTAAAGGCTGTTTGATATATAAATGTTTAGTGTATTTGTTTTAGTCAGAGGAACATGTCGAGTTTATTTCTGTGTTTTCTTGTTGCCAGAATAATAATAATAATAATAATAATAATACATGATGCACTTGAGCAGAACATCTAGAGCCTTCACACAATGTCTTTGTGTGATTGTGTGTGTGTGTGTGTGTGTGTGTGTGTGTGTGTGTGTGTGTGTGTGTGTGTGTGTGTGACTTAGGGACAAAGCTGTGTCCCTTTCTGTCCCCAGTTGGGAATAAGCTGATTTTTTGGGTCAGTGGTTTACATTAGGGTTGGGTCATGGTCAGGGTAAGGGTGTGTGTGTTTGTGTGTGGGTGTGAGAGTGTGTGTGTGTGTGTGTGTGTGTGTGTGTGTGTGAGAGAGAGAGAGAGAGAGACGTTGGGACAGAGGCAGTGGGCGAGTTCACACCGAGCACAGAGGAGTTTCAGGTTTGGCTCTTTTCCAGGAGTGAATGTGGAGAGCTGGTGTCTCATCACTCTGATGTTTTCTCTCTGAATGATCCTGAGACGATCCGAGTTCCACCACAGAGCTGCAGCTCTGAGGACGGAGAGCCACACGAGATTCAGACTGAGCTCTTCTTGTTCACAGAGTTTTGTCAGCGGTGATACAAGATCCCTAAAGCTTTACAAGAGTCCACATGATGGCATCATTAACACGAGTTTGCCATAACAGGTGTTAATAGTGTTCTGCTGCCCGCTCACACTCTGAAAACCTGCTGCTTTTGGAACGTGTTCCTCAAAATCATTTTCCATGTTCGAGTTTCAGAGACTGAAGAATTCATCTGTAACTAGAGTCACCTCCTCGTGGTCGTATCCCTCCGCCGCTCAGACTAGTTCCAGGTCACTTCCCTGTTTATCCAGAGTCAGAGAACATATGAACCGCTGGTGTGAGATTATGTCATAATTGCTGTGAAGTCTTGAGTAATGGCTAAAAAGTGTTTTGTGAGGTCACTTTGACCTTGACCTTTGACCTTTGACCACCAAATTCTAATCAGTTCGTCCTTGAGTCCCAGGTGATCGTTTTTACCACATTTGAAGAAGTTCTCTCAAGGTGTTTCGGAGATATTGCGTTCACAAGGCCAAAACTGTGTTTTGTGAGGTCACTATGACCGCGCCCTTTGACCTTTGACCCCCAAAATCTAATCAAATTGCCCTTGAGTCCAAGTGAACGTTTTTGGCAGATTTGAAGAAGCTCCATCAAGGTGATACTGAGATATCGTGTCCAGGACAAAGTGACGGACAAAATGATGCGCAACCGATGAACAACCGACGAACAACCGACGAACAAACCGAAAACAAGCTGAAAACAAGTTGTCATCGTCAGTATTCCTCCTACCACCGTCACAGGAACAGGCAGGAACACATATTTACCCTTTAAGCCTTGATTTCAGATCCTGCTGAGGTGCATTGATTGTTGAGTTGGTCCCTTGTTCATCAGACCTGTGATTACCTTTTGTTATGAACCTTTTTTTCAACGCGCCTCAGTAAACATGCAATCAGACTCCACTGGCCTCAGATCAGAGAGCTGATTGGGTAGCGTTCCGGTTACTCAGCACTAGATTTAACATGAAAACACAGATTTTTACCTGATACAGCTCCGGGCAACGCATCGTCTCATTTAGTGGGCCCGGAGTGGAGGGGAGGTCCGGGTGGGCAGGGAGCTTGTTTGGCAGCTCGGGAGCCTCCAACACCTGCAGTAAAAACAGCTCTTATTGCTCCAGTCTGGCTCATTCGTGCAGCACCTTTCCCCCCATGAGCCCAGTGGATTCCACACTGATTTGATGGTGGCTGGAGTTTGGGGAGATTACTCTCATCTGGAGGAGATTAGTCAGTAATACTGATAGACATGATCAGCCCGACACTTCATCATTTCATGCAGTTTAACGTCGGCTCGCCTGTTTGTGCAGCGCCGTGCCCCTGCACTGACTGATTCATTTTCATCAGAGGAAATTAACTTAGCTTTCTGATTATAGACAATCATGCGTTGTGCAACAGCTTTAACTCCGTGCCTATGGTTATAATTTGAACTTTTAGTTCAGTGGAAAAAATATTTGAAATGAATGTAATGAACAGATATTACTGTGGACATGATAAGAACGGCTCGTTCTGTAAATAGCACTTAGCAATCCTCATTATGGAAAGTGTTCTGCAGAGCTGCCAGAGGTTTTATCTGAACCACCATCAGAATAAAACCTCAACACCATAACAAAAACCAGCATTTCTTCTTTTTTTTTGTGAGGGAACAGGTGGAATGTGTGCCGATGCATTTTTTCCCTCCTGTTGTTTTTAGCTCCTAATTCATGCGTGAAATTACTCACATGTTCATTCATCATTCAGGCCGAGAGCAACAGAGCCCTGGACGAGAATCAGTTGATGGATAGAACATTTCTGAGGGCAGATATGACCTCAGTCCACACGGTGCAGTAAACAGATTTATTATTTATCAAACCAGCCTGTGGGACGTGATGAAAAACCGAATGGTAGAACATGAAATAAATAAAGGGGATGGTTGAAAAAAATATAAAAACCCAGGGACTATGTTTGTAGTGCCGGCCCAGGTTTGTAATTGGTTTCATATTTAGTTATACTACAGTAAAACTTATTGAAAGGTATACTGGGGTTCTGTGAGCTCAGACACATAAATAAGTCTTTGTTACCTTTGTTGCAAAAATGCTGCGTACCGCCTGATGCCAAGTGCTCTGTTGACTGGACATTGATCGCTGATTTGCTTTCTTTTTTTTTTTTTTTTTTGTAAGCTGTGAAATATTCATCTGCCTGCGCCAAGTCTTGTTCACCTATCTGGAATGTACAGTTAAAATTGCTCTGCAGCTAATATAAATACAGGCCACGGCTGTTGTAGAGCACAGAGATGGCAGGCCCTTGTGTGGAGTGCAAGTAACTCTTAGTCACAGGCTTCTCCAGTGATGTGGAAGCTGGTCATGTTGATAAATCTGAGTGTGTGTGTTCTTGTTCCTGCCCTCGATCGCCGACAAGCAATTAAGACGATGAGGTCACCGCTGAGATTGGCGATGACAAACCGGCGGCTGTAACCTCCCAAAGAGCCACTCAGTAGTGTTCAATATTTAAAGCTCCATCCAGTGTAAAGGTCTGTGTCCATGTGTAGTGTGATTATAGATCAGCTCTAGCTTCTATATTAATACTGTGAAAGTATCAAAGCCTCAGTCCACAGAGAAATGCACACAGCCTGTATTCAGAAACTGAGCCTTAAAACCAGCCGTCAGGACTTCTGGAACTTTGTGATGTCACAACAAAGCAGCCACCAAGCCCCGCCCACCTGGACCCACCATCCAAACCTTGGAGGATTTGGTTTCTCTCAGTGTTTTTACCTGAAATCTACTTTATTTTTATTGGATCACTCAGAAAACAGTGAGCCAATCAGAAGAGAGGCTCAGAGCCTCCTCTCTTCTGATTGGCTCACCGACCTGTTGTTACTAGAGCTGCAGAGAGAAGCCTGAGAGAGGAGACGTAAAACTACACTGAGATGGTTTTTATATCTTCTGATGGATCAACACTTCAAATAAAACACAGAAGAAGAAGAAAAGGTGGGCCACACTTCACCAACTCACCTGGAACACCTGCAGCGTCAGACTCCTTTGTCCAATCATTGTTTATTTTCCTGTAAACAAACAGGGACACGTTGTAAAGGAAGGAGACACCTGCCACAGCAATGATCTGTTCCTCCTCCGTTGTGCTCGGGAACAAACGGGAACCAAAGTTTACACGGTTGTGTTCTCTAGTGTCCTATAGAGCGGAGCACTTCTGCATTCTGATTGGTTGCCACCAAACCCAGTCAGGGGGTAGTTACTGTGTCTGTGTACCATACAAATACAGAGCTGTTCATACCAACGAGTCAAGGTTTGATAATTAATTTCATAAACAACTGGACCGTTTGTTTATTTGCTCATAATTCATTAATGTGTTTGTGTATTAAATAATATCAAACACACCGTGGATCCATATTTAGGCAGCCAGAGAAATGACACTGTATGATCTCGTCAGCTGACTCACATGTGGGGGAATAGATGTTATTATGATTTCATGGCTTCTTTTATTATGAGAGGGATTTTCAGATTTGAAGCTGCTGTCCACTGGAAACAAAAACTCAGCCGGGCAGCTATTAAACTTTCCGTGATTGTCGCTAATATGCGCTGTGGATATGAGCAAGGACAAATGTAATATAGAGGGAGTTAAAGGGCTTACCTCCGAAGCTTCTGTTCAGAGTTTTCATTATTTGTTAGAGTCAACACGAAGGCAGGCAATTAAAGGAGTGCCCTCTATCATCTGTCACCACAGATACCAGCCGTGTTTATTATAACAGCTTTAAAAGCTTCTCTGGAAGAGTCTTCACAGTTTATCACATGGACTTTATATTCTCAGAGGAATCACTAATCAGTGACAGAGATCTAATCTGTGCTCCTCTGTAATTATTCATTCATCAGCTGTTAGCCGGAGAGATAAGGACCGTCTCGGATTATCTATCTCTCCACAGCTCCGGAAAAAAAGATGAGGTCATTGCATCCAGCGGGTTATTTTTAGAGCCCGTTAACGGTGGCATATTAAACAAAACGCTTAGAAATTCAATTAAGAAAGCACTCGTCCACAATGACCTGAAAATAACCCAGAGTTATTCTAAAACAAAGGCTCTGCCGAGCAGCCGCTGCGCCGCCTCACATGTGGTTTGGAAACAGGAGTGCTTAAAACCACAGATTCTTAAGGGCTGCAGAGATTAATGAAGAGTTTCTTTTTCCAGGTGTTGTATTGTGGATACAAGAGCTTTGGGCGGTGAATTTTTTACCAAGGGGAGAAATCCTCACGGTAGAAATGAAAACAGTAACACAATATACGGCTCTGATCCGGCTCACGGCTCAGATGCAGGAGCGGTAGCACATTCCAGAGCCCAGAGAGAGGAAGCGAGGAAAGACGGCTCGGGATTGGCGCTCAGTTATCGATCACGCGTACGGCGTTTTACGTGAATGGAGCCGCTGCCGTAGATTCCCACAGGAGCTGTTCCAGTCTGAGGAAAGGTTTTACCGGTTTTCACAGACTTTTCTCCTTCAAACCTTTTTAATTAGCTTGTCTGACACCTGCGTATAAATATCAATAAAACAGACATCTTAGTCCATCATGTCATTTTCTGCACATAGGTCTGTCATCTTCAGCACTTCCCCGGGCTGTTCGTCATCTCCCTCTGCTTTCGTTGGCAGCGCTCGGAGCTGCCACATGCCTTTTTGATTTGAATGTAAAATACTGAGACTAACGAAGACAAAGTGGAGCTGCCGCAGTGAAAAGTCAGACTAATTGATTTGTCATATTGGCACAAGTTTAATGAGACTAATCATCACAAGGCTGAAAGTGCAAACTAAACAGATTAGATTTCATGCTGGTCTTCTCTCGCTGATCTCTCTGCTGAGCTCCGGGCTCACGCCTGAGATTTCACCCCGACTTTCACTTTAACTTCACAAAGACTTTCACTTTTTAGGCGCCGCTCGAAGAAAGATCTGTTCTCAAAACTCAAAACTTCAGGCTGATAAACAAACAAATAAATGAATGGTTCATTTTGTCTGCCGGTATAGAGATTCCAGCTGTGTTGCTTCACTGCTCCTAATGGTTCCTATTACATTATTATATTGGATATCATAATTATTATAGTATTATTATATTGCTGAGATTGTTTTATTATATTGTTCTTAAAAAGAAACGACCAGCTTTTTGACTTGGAATATATTAATATACATATATATGATTCTGACAGGTAAACTTTTAGTTATATATTCACATATCATATTTAATATAATATTAATGACCGTATGAAATGTTTATCTAAGCTGTAGGAATCAGGATCTCTTCTCTGAATTAAAAATAAGGTGTTTTTAACGAAGCTGAAATGGTTTTAGAAACATATTTAACGAAGGTGTCTCCTGTTGTTTCAGGTTGTAGCTCCAGGTTGTGAACTAACGAGGTCACCACTGTTCCCCGTTTCTCCCCATCGACCAACAGTATTTAGTTTCAGTCATGTTGCTCTTAAATATCATTTCAAGTGTAGAAATGTCTGTAAATTTACTGAGGGCACGTTAGAGCAAAAGGCTCGTTTAGGATGGAAACAGAGTTTAGACTGAAGCGGGACATCACTGTCTTCACTTGGGACCGTAACCACTGTAACTGTAAGCGAGACGAGAGCGTTACTCATGACGTGTTTAATATCGTCTTCAGTCGTCTGGATCGGTCGGTAAGAATATTCTGATGTCACATGACATTTCTCTGCGGTGACGTTCAGACTCTTCGCCGCTCGCTGCCGTTCACAGCTGCTGATGTGTGAAACACAGAGCGAAACCTTGTTGTTGTTCGACACAGGAACTCATCTGTTTAACTGGAATCACAGATCATGAAAATATCACATTAAAGCTTTTCTGCTCGTGTTGCTGCGCTCTGCAAATGCAACCAATAACTCACATAATGAACAAACGGGGGGGAGGGGGGGTTGGATCAGCCAAGTACAATAGGCCCTGCTTCTAATAACTGTGATCCCAGTCATGTATCAAGGTACACAATACCAGCAGAGGAGGGTTGCATGCAAGGTGAAATCATTCTCAGCTCTGTTCCACCTTGCTCTCCCAGCCGTCCTCATGTGTTGTGAATAATAAAAAAAGAAGAATTCATTTTATGGTTTTACTAGTCAGCAACGCAGGTATGCATTTGTCAAAATAGGGGGAAAGTTAGAACCACATGTTAATTTGAATGGGAGGCACCTGGTTGTGATTATGGCGGCGCTGCAGATGATGGAAACACACAGTGGGCTGAGCACGATGGACGGGACGACGCCGGCTCAGATCAGAGCAGAAACATTTATAAGGTCTGAAGGACGGGCGCACTGAGGACACATATTGCTGTGTTTATGAGCGGATCACAGCGCTGATGGACAGCGAAGAGTCTCCACACAAACAGCAAATTTTCCATAAATTATAATGTAATTTACTTTACTACTTCCCTCTCGGTATGTGGGCTTGTTTGAGTTCTTTTCTTCTCAGTTAGAGGCCTCGGAAGAGCTCGCAACCAAGCGTTTTTGAGGTGTTATTCATTTCAAATTTCTGAATTCTGTGAGAGCCAAACCTTTAACAGGTGTGGGGAAATAAAAGATGAAGAAAACACGGTTTTGTCAGACATCCGCTTTTTGTTAAACCTTTTTGTGTTGTGATCCAGGCCATGCTGAAACACACAAGTGCATCTGCTAAACAGCACAATGAAAGAGAAGGAAACTGATATAGAGCAAGCATTCAGTGTAAAACGGGGTAAACACAGACAGTGAGATCATCCACTTGCATCCCTAATTAAACATAGGCTTCAGTCCATGTTGTAGCTGTCGACCCGACTGTGACGGGAGAAGGAGAAATGTGAGGAAACACGTAGCACACGGTACGACCGAGTCGATCTGCTCTCGCAGGAAAGTGAAGTCACATTAACGTCACTGTGAGTCTAAGTCTTCGGCCCAGAGGCGAGTCGTGATCAGCTGTCAGGAGCTCAGCAGCTGAAGCCAGCTTGTGTGTCATCAATCATATTTTATATATTTATTTTGACTGGACTTTGTCGAAAACTTGGTTTCAAATCCGGGATTAAACAGATCGAAATGGACGGAGGGTTAAAGTTTGGAGAAAAACCCTCAGAAAATCTACGGCACAAACAAACGACCACACAGCTGCGTCACACTTTGACCCAGTGATGATAAATCTTACTACTACAACAGGATAAAGGGTAAAAAAGAAGTGATGACATTTTACATCCAAGAGGTCAAAGGTCAACTTCACTGTGACATCATAATGTTCTGCAAAGACTCTCCTGCTGTAACAGGTTTTCGAGCATCAGTTCATCCTTTTAGCTTCTTCTTTCTTCACCAGCCAAACGATAACTTTGTGCCGGTTGTAAAACTTCATGACTGCTTCCTGGAACCAGGCGGTAAATGTCAGAACCAGAACAATAAACTAACAGAGGGTTAAAATGTTTTGTGTATGTAGCTTTCTACATTTAGGTTGATCAGTGGAACTTAAAGAAGGACTGCAGACACCAGTATCTGTAATCAGCAGCAGCAGAACGATGATTCAGCCTGAGCATGTGATGCTGTTCTTCACACACAGGCAAAGTGAGGCCGAGTGTTGTGATTGATAAGCCTCGCTATCTGCTGCCTTCGCCCTCTCGTAGATATGTTCTTCATTAAAGCGCGGATCAGAGAATCCGTCAGCTGTTGCCTCCAAATGTCTCCTAAATGCTGCCCACCCCAAAGGCCAAGTACAACATGGCACGAGGGTCATATTTTTTTAAAGGTTTCAGCTGACATACCAGAAGCTATGGGAATCAGCTTCAGCAAAAACAACAGAATACCAACTTTTATATCGAGATCACGCTCGGGCCAGTTGCATGGAGAGATCCTATCAGGGTCAAGTATGTGTTCATTACAGATGTTCTTCAATTAATGCTCAGTGCAGCGATCTAGTTTGATCATTCTGTGTTTATGTACGCCGCGCTTCGTTTTCGCTACACCTTGGAAATTTCATTAAAGTGAAGAGGAGCTAGAACAGGTATCCGGCTTTTGATCCACTGTTTGCTTTGGTTTGATGTGGACGGCCGTCGAATGATACTGAACATCGCGCTACTGGGAAATTACGAGGTGGGGAGACCGGGCTAAAAGAGACTTTGTGTTTAATAAGAAGGGGAGAGTCGGCTGAAATAAATCCATATTATATTTTATGTTAATACATTCAAATAAATATGTAATAACTATAATATTTATCTCTACAGGTTCCATAAAAAGACAGACCTTCTTATTCTTTTCAACGTAGCCTTCCCAACATGCATCTCTTCCTCTAGAGCGTTACTTTATGTTTATTCACATTATCATTATGTCATAAACTTTTAGCTTGAAAGCCCTTACTTGTCATTTCGTGACATGTAAGGGAACTATTTTTCCAATATCTGGGATCGTATGATTTTCCTCCTGCGAGGAACGAGCCCACGGGTCGTCTCTGCGTCAGGGTTGTTATGACATCATAGTTAGGTTCTGTTGCTAGGCGACATCTAGTGGTCGCAGTAATGATGACGGGAGCGAAGGGAGACGTGTCGGTGACGTAGAATGAAGAGAGACAGAGAGTCCACGTCGGGAGGAGGTGGAGTGTGACACAGGAGAGCCGTGTGTTCGATTCCCACGTGAACAGTTTATGGTGTTTGTTTTTATCTATGACCGTTTGTTGTTATTGTAACCATGACAACCGAGATCATCTAATAATATTAAAATGATTCTATCTCAAAACACAATCTTATCTTAAACCTAACCAAGTCATGACACTTTATTACTGTAACCGTGGTGATGCCACTGTCAGTACAGTCTGCGTGTTTATTATTGCAACCATGACGACCGAGGTCCGGTTGGCCCGCTGCTGTAGGAGCACTATATCAGGAGAGAAACAAGCCTCATATCTGCAGATCAGAGTCAGAGATTTGTTCCAGCTGATGCACAATCGGACGTCAGTGAAAGATCTGTGCGTCACGTTTCTGTGAACATAAATATTTTTGTTGATAACTTTCTTATTCTTTACATCGTAGACACTTGAAACCAACTTGTGGTCACGTTGACGTCCTCTGATTTCAACCTGAAGTTTCAACCTAGAGTTATTCTCTCTTTTGAGTTTTTATTTCCATCGTTACAGACTTTAAAGTTCCTGCCCGCTTCCCATGTAAAGCCATGTACAGATATAAACAGCGAACCTGAACCTTGTTCCTCCATATTTGTTTTGACCATTCGTCGGTGGATACTCCTTCACCTGTCCAGGCCCTTTACTGTGTTTCTCTGTTAATGAAATACCTGCAGCAGCCAGTTCGTCCCTCCACGACCTTTACCATCCTCTCTCCCGTCTTCCCGGTATGTGGCCAGAGGCCAGTGTGACCTCTGACCCCGCGGAGCCTGAGCCAACAGCAGACCTCTCCAGAGAATTTCAGGCAGCCATCCCCACAGGCCGAGAGTGTTCCCGTCTCTGACAGGGAAGGAATGATAAGAGTCGCCGGGCAGCACGTTCCCAATCACCACCAAGCCAAATTCTACAACACAAGGTCACACTTGAACAAGGCTCTCTCTCTCTCTCTCTCTCTCTCTCTCTCTCTCTCTCTCTCTCTCTCCAGATCCGGAGTTTACTTTTCCCAGCAGAGTCTGTGACGTCCCACACGTCCAGGTTCATCGTCAAGCTTTTAAAACAGAAGAGGAATAATGTTGGTCTTGATTAGAATAAGATTTGCAAGTGAAAAGGTGAGAACAGTCACCCGGAGGGAGAGAGCGAAAGCAAGATTCCTGTCGTCTGTTCACTAATAGGCTGATTAGTGAAAAGGTCACGCTGACAGAGATAACACCAGTGGATTCACTTCCTCCAGTCCGCCGTCTCCTCCCGCCTCCCCGTCTGTCGAGCTGGTCGCCGTCTGCTGCCGAGGGTTGTTTTTCTGAGGAGTCGCGCCCTCGGACGCGTCGAGGAGCCCCGGACGTTTTCCGAGCTGTCGGTCAAGCTGAGGAGCAGCCGGGGGGGGGGGGGGGGGCGGACTGATCGCAGGCCTGTGTGAAGTATGCAAGGGAGAGAAAGTCCTCTATGTCAACATGGCGCTGAGGTGTCTCCAATCACACGCAAATACACATCGCAGCTGACAGGCGTGTGTGTGTGTGTGTGTGTGTGTGTGTGTGTGTGTGTGTACGTACATCTGTGAGTTTTATCTCAGCATGTTTCTGCAGAGTCACCGGCGTTGTGTCGGTGAACTGAACACGTCTGTTTACAACAACGTGAACGGAGGTAACGCACCAAAACAACTGTTCAACCACCACCAAAAAACAGAAGAAGAGGAAGAGGAAGAGGAAGTGTGTTTCATGGCAGAACCAAGCATCAACCTCCAGGAGGCTGAAAGATGAAGCTAAAAGCTGCAGTTCCTCTAATGACCACTAGAGTCCTGCTCCAACAGGGAGTCGACCCCCAGAGAATCCAATGTTCAAATGTCTTTACAGCAGAAATAAACATGTTTATATTTCCTCCCTCATGACAGCTGTTTATATAACTCACCTCTTTACATTTCATTAAGGCTTAAAGTTATGAATAATTGAATCTTATATCAAATGAAAAGACAGTTTCTGGGTTCAGGTTGGAGACGCAGCTCTGTGTGGTTCTGGTGTCGACAGGACCGGTTTGTAAAAAACTCTCCTTATTTTAAATCAAGAAAACAACAAAATTCCCATGATCACGGTTTGTGTTTCTGTGCTCTGATCAAACACTGAGCAGGACTGTAACGCACTCGGCTCGTAGTTAATGGGCTGGAAATGTGAAGTTTCCAGGACGGCTCTGGAACCTCTCTGGTATCACATTTGATGGATGAGTGATAACAGTTAGACACAGTTGAACAGGAACCACTGGCAGTCGCTCTGATTCTGTGTCTCTAACCTTATTCTCTGCCATTTATTCCCCCCCCCCCCCCCTCCCTCCCTCCCTCCTCTGCCCCCCCCCCCCGTCCTCCCGGCTCGCGTGGAGCCGTTCAGCCTGTGATCATGGCTCTGGTCCACAACTCAGCGGACAGGCAGCCAATGACATCATACTTCACCGTGGATATGTGTGTGTGTTTGGGGGGGGGGGGGGTGTGACGGAAAGTGACACCCCTGGTCACTGTGACACACTATCTGCCTCACCCGCCGAGTTAATGCAGTGAGTCAGAGCCGCTGGAAGTTGTGAGTGCGTGTTGTGCTGTAATCCAACGATCTGCGACCTTTGACTGCAAGACCTCCATGTTTCCTTCTCTGTGACCATCACCCTGAAGTAAATTACATCTTTATTGGATGTGAGCGAGGAGGAAGTGGAGCTGTCTGATGGCGCTTATCTACGCCTCAGTTCATACGGTGAAGATACGTTTTCCTGAAGCTGATTCTTGTCGTTCGGAGTGGAACGTGCGTAAAACCACAGAGCCGAGCGTCTTCATCTCTAATCTGCGTGACATTTTAAATCGTTTGTCATAGAACTGCTGCGGTTTGAACAGAGCAAATCCGTAGACGGCGTTCTGTACACACACTGTGGACACCGTGACCGTACACGGGGTGATCATCGCAAGCTACGGAGGCATTTTGTGCTTCGGAGCTGTCGGCCCTGCGGTGAAATAAAGCTCCGCCGGGTGTAAACACTTCCTCGGGATCCGACGGTTGGAACTGACAGATGAAATACGTTTACACTAAAACACTGCAGCCGTGTTTGCTTGCTTTTCAAAGTCAACTCTGAGTTTCCCAGTTGTGATTACGACTCGGATGTTGACGCGGACGCAGCTTTGTTTCCTATAAGAACAGCTGGTTATAAAGCTCACTGAGTATGTGCAGTAACGTTTCTCCCATCATGCCTTTGGCTCGTATTTAAATGATAACAGGTTTTCAAAGATAACATTTAACAACATGTCATTTCTCAAATTAATGTGCAGAAATAAATCAGTGCCTTCAAACTTAATGTGAGGAGGAGCAGTTATAGCTTTGTCACACTGAGACAGATGACAAAGGATAACAAGTGACCAATAACTATATGACAATGAGAACCACAAGATCAAAAATATCCTTGTGTCGTTTATTCAGCTTTCATTCTTGCACATCTACAGCGTTTCGTTTGCTTTTACCGTACGAGGAACCTCGTGTTTAACAACATGTGGTGAGGACCTGTCCCTGCAATACCACGAGAGGCCACTGCGGAAGAATTGGCGGTGACGTATCCGGTGTCTGACACATCTACGGTGACAGACAGGAAAGGATTTGTGCGTCATGACTCAGCTCGCTCTGAGGAAACACTGTCTGGGGACTGAAAAGACCGAAACTTTGGAAAATATCTAAGTAATTTGGCTAACTTGGAACGCTACGGCCTCAGATTAGCTTCGGCTGAACTCGTTGCCAATGTTTTGTTTTTCCTGGCAGCTAAACCACGTGCGGTGCCAGGAGATATTTTGCGTCCGTGATTAAGCTCTGAAACACTGTCTGGGGAACAAGAAGGACATTTCAGACCCTGACTTAGGAAAATACCCTTTCAATTTGTTTAAGTAAGTGTAGTCACTGTAAGTCACGGCCATAACTCTTCAACATACATCTGACATGCAAGTAGCTGCTGGTTCTGGAAGTAAGTGTCAGTGCTGGGTAAGATATCCTCAATGTGCCTCTTTGTTCAACATAGAAACTCACGAACCTGCAGGATTATATAACGATCGTATCGGTTTATGTTACAGCCACTAGTTGGTTTTTCCGATCAGTTTGACATGAGGATTGATTTAAATATTGAAATAGACGTGAAACTCAGTCAGCAGTGATGTGGAGACGAGGCTGAGCACGATGTGAACAACACATGGCACCGTAGCTGCTGAATTCATCCCAATTTCATTTATACAAATCTAAGAGTGAATTTATTTAAGCTGCAGATTGTTAATGTTTTTTCTCAGCTGTGAAGCCTGGAGCTACTGTGACTGATGCACATGAAAGATTTTAATGGCAGGGTTTGAAAACTCCCTGTTTACGATGCAGTGCTCCATGTTTAGTGTCTGCCGGTGTCCAATAAGCTTGGGCTGATATACGATAATATTGGATATCGTGATATTTTCCTGCTATATGCAATATTTTTTAATTATATTAAAATGTATTTATTTTATTTATTTGCAGTTTTACAGTTTTGCACAGTCCGCCCTGCTGCCTCATTTCACTGCTTTCCTAACCTGCCATGTGAAGAATCAAACTGAACTGCAGTTTAGCAGTTTACCTGAAACATGAAATACAACTAAATAATCACATGATAAAAACTAGAATCACCTCCTCCAGGTCGTTCCCTCCACCAACCAGACGTGTTGCAGGAAACATGGTGGCAGTCTCTCCCTCCTGAGCTACAGAGTTGAATAACGACCAGAAGTGTTCCTGCAGAACGTTGTGATGTCACAGTGAAGTTGACCTTTGACCTTTTTGGATATAAAATGTCATCGCTTCATTTTATCCTTTATAGACATTTGAGTTAAATTGTGTCGTAGTCAGTGAATGAGTCTGTGAGTTATGGCCAAAAACATGTTTTGTGAGGTCACAGTAGTGAAATGGGCGTTCCTGGTATGTTGCACCGTGACCTTGATCTTTGACCTTTGACCGCCAAAATCTAATCAGTTCATCTTTGAGTTCGAGTGAATGTTTGTGCCAAATTTGAAGATGTTTTCTCAATGTGTTACTGAGATATCTCGTCCACGAGAATGGGACGGACGGACGCACATATGTCCGCTCCGTCAGATGTTTGTCCTTCGGAATTTCCTTTTAGAACTTTTCAGAATAAAAGCTCACAATAGCTTGAAAAAAAACTGACCTTCTCACACTTTTATTTTTTAGGCAAAATCGCTACAGATGAAGTGATTCTGCGGGAAACTGTTGCTGCTCAGGAGATTTTATTTTTTTATTTTTTATTAAGAAATCATATCAAAATAATCTGGCGGACCAGATATTATTGCTGGCGGGCCAGTTTTGGCCCACGGGCCTCCAGTTGCCAGTCGCTCCCCGGCCCTCGGTGCAGACGGTCCACCCCGCTCCAGACCCGCTCCAGACCCCGCTGCCTCTCGGGCAAAGACAATTGCCATAACCAATGAAGTAAAGGCAACAGTTTTTCACAGTTCACAATCCTGTTAGCTGAGTCAACAGTCCCAGCTTTGCTTTATCCTATTACTCTCAATCATGACAGTTTCCAAACCCACCACGGCTGGAAAGGTGTGCTGGGGTTAACACACACACACACACACACACACACACACACACACACACACACACACACACACATATACAGCCTCTCTGAGAACCTTAGAACAACATTTGATCACGACCCACTGAGCGTCCCTGGGGTGTTAAAAGCAAGCAGCTCCGTGTAGCGGTTGGTGCCCCTTTGTTGTTTCAGCTTTCAGAATCGGGCAAAGAAGAAAAAAAGGTTTGTCTGACTGAATCACCTACTGCAGGAAAAATGATTTTAAAAAAAGGGCAACGTAGCGAATCAATGGGTCGGCTTGGTGATAGCGTAATTTCTTTCTGACAGGTTGCATACGTCAGGCCTCTCAACATCCCGCAGAGGGAAGATAGCACATGTGGCCGCGTGTTTGGTTTGAACGCCGAACGGCAAAAAATGTCACCCCTGATGAATGCTCCGCGGCGCTGATAAGACTTGCGAGCGCACAAACAACATACGACACACGTGCACACATGGGCAGACACACACACACACACACACACACACACACACACACACACACACAGACTATAAATAAGTCTCTGGTCCTCAATGGTCAAGTGGAGTCCAGCCCAGCAGATACCAGCTCTGTACCCAGGGATCAGTCTGTGGCCCGTGGCAACCCCGGTGTCTGCTCTCCGTCTGTCGGCCGGCTGCTCCCGGATCAGAATACACAGCAGCAGGGCCTCAGTGGAGGGACACAAGTCCGACCTGGGATCAGCGTCTGGAGCAGCACGTTTTACTCTGTTCAGCGGACGTCAGTGGGGGAGGGAGGGGCCGGGTGGGGTCATACCAACAAAAACATGGCTCTGGTCCGTCTCCATTGAGAGGAAGAATGTGCTGGCTGACGGGCCGCTTGGAAGTGCTGGACCGGCTCAGAGATCCAGATAACTAAATATTTGTTCTGTTGGTCTCTGTCAGGTCTGTAATGATGCTGTGGTGGTGAGGCTGCAACATGTGACTCCTGGTCAAAGTCATGTGACTGAGATACCATTTTTATTTAACCCTTGGACTTGAGTTCGCTTGTTTCTGCTCCGCTTGTCACTTCTCTTTTAATAAAAATTTTACAACATCCGACTGACAGTCTCATGTTTAGCTTCAATCTCCTGGTGTTAAGATGGATCTCCATCATGGCAGCAAAAGTCACCCACGGAATCACTTCCTCTTTAGCGATTTTGCCGCCAAAATAAAAGCGCAAGACACTTATTTTTGAGGAGTAAAGATTCTTTGTTTGGACCCTCATTGACTCGCACTGTACCAGGGTCCCTTTACAAGAGCGGGGGCCACGAGATCAGGTAACAAAGGACCCCTGCAAACGTCTTTACTAATCTGCAGTTAATCAAATCATCTACAGTGAACCTGGGGCTTTTGGGGGGGGGGGGGGGGGGGGGGGCACCGGGGGTCTGAGATAAACAGTCAGACTGTCACAAACAGGTACTGATACTGTGAAATGAAAAAAAATCACAATATAGACTTAAACACAGAGACCCCCCCCTCTCTTCACCATCATGTGACCCTGTCTGGTGGAGAGAACCAGCTTTAATATCTTTATTTATTATTTCACTCAGTTTCACATGGAGCACGTTCCTGTATGAATTTGGTTTGGCATAGAAACACATTCTGTATGTCACACACACACACACACACACACACACACACACACACACACACACAGATAGCATACGTCACCATGGATGTGCAACAGTCAGTTTACAATCAACAGACTCCTCCTCTGAGTCTGGGTCTGACTGAGTCTCTCTGACGTTTCCTCCTCTCACCATCTTGATGCTCTCTGCTCTTTCACCTGTCCACCTGGAGCCAGCAGGTGGTGGGCGGGGCTCAAGGCCTGATCCAGGTTGATGAATCAGGAAGTGAGAGGAGACGAGCTTCAGACTCAGTTTAATGTGTGAAAAACATGTTAAACTAAACATGGGGCTGCAGAGGATTTTAAACTTTTCTGTGGTTTCTGTGCAGAGCCTCGGAGTCAGAGGATGAAGGCCGCTGCCTCTGGATCTCTGTGATGATAATCTGACAGAGTTTGAGGAGGGAGCTGGTTTCATGTTGAAAGGTTTAAAAAGGTGCGAATGTCTGAGTGCTTCTGTGCTGCACCGTCAACCAGCCGCTGTAGCAGCACCTGACCTGTGCCATGCCACACTTTGATCCTCGCTGTTTGTCCTGGATTTATTTCAACTAATATAAAGACTTTCTATTTCAATTTCACTAATTTTTACTTAATTGGTTTCTCTTTATAACTCTGTCAAGCCAAATGAAAGACATTTGTTTGGCACGGACGCTCGTTCCCCTTGATGTTCCTTTCATCTGGGCCCATTAGTCACGGACACACACATTAACAACAACAAAGTCGACTTTGAGTTATTAAATTTCTGATAGTGAAGTTTTGGGAATACCACGTAAAGCCGGCCCATAGCCCTCGGTAATAGGCAGGAGTTAGAGTTAAGCTGTGGTGATGCAGGCCCGTCTCTCTGTGCTGAGGCCTCACAGACGTGCACCCCTCCTCCCCTGCCCACGCCGCCGTGGCCGCCCGCCAGCGCCTGCAGACTGCAGCGGAGGCAAAGTCAATTGGCGAAATCTAAACAACCACAAAAACACAAAACAGTGTCTCCCCGCGGCGTTTCAGGTTCACACATGATGTGGAGACAATCTATCTCCCTCGCACTCTTGTTGTGCTATGGGATTCCTTGTCAGATTGGTTGCAGCGCCGCCGTCTCTGAAAACGCGCTGACATTTCCAGCCCCGGCAGAAAGACGCGCGGCGCTCGGACCCACGGGCCTCAGACCTGATGCAGACGGAGCGAGGGGCGGGAAGGAGGCGCATGAGAGGAGACAGGAGGAGAGGCTGCTGGCTCGGCCTCATCTTTCTGTCACTTCTGGTTTGGATTCGGCTCGCTCCCCCTGGACTCCTTCATTATAAACCACAGAGGCGGGGGGGGGACCTGACTCCACGTCTGGCTCCGTCTCACTCCTCCTCCCTCCCTCACCTCTTCCTCTCCTCTCCCAGTGTATTTCTGGCTCCTTTCTTCCTCTCACCTTCTCTCCATCCTCGCTGTGTTTTCCACGGTCTCCCGCCTCTCTGGCCGCCGGTGTCGTGGGAAACCCCTCTGTTTTCTGATAAGACTGATTGGCTGCTGATAACGGAATGAATCACTCTCAGCTCTGTCTGTCGACGAGTCCAACGTCCGTCACGTGACCTCGAATCACCCCGCTTGACTTCCTACATTTTTTTTGACGGCGGAGCGAAATGATAAATGATAGCTTAGAAAAACACGGCTTCATTTTCACTTCATCGCCGAGTCAGGAGACGTGAAGGAGGCGGACCGCGTGACGAACATAAGATCAGACAATTATTTCTTTCTATGTCCCCGGTCGCCGCTTCGTTTACATTACAAACCGGCATGTTTCAGTCCGACCTGAGCAGCAGGAGGACGGTGTTCGACTCGTATCAGTGTCCAGCTGATCATTAAACTCTGATAGCATCCAGGAGCAGCTGCTACACAGTCGTAATCACGGCTCTTCGATGTTAATCTGGGAGACCATGATATAATGTAATTAATGAACCTGAACTGCCGGTGACGCCTTGTTCTCCAGCGTCCTGATTGGTCCTTTAAATCTACCTGAGAGCCGCCCAGCACAGCGACGATGAACAGAGCAGAGCTGCTACATGATACAGAGCAGCTCCACGGTGCTCACACTGATGTGACACAGCTGCTGTCCCTTTACATACATGCATACATGCACACACACACACACACACACACACACACACACACACACACACACACACACACACACACACATACACATCCTGTGCACTCCTGACCCGACACCCTCAACTTTTGTCGACAAACTCTTTATCTGCACTCTATCAAACCTCTATCTGCCATCCTCCTCTAATGAAACCCCACCCCCACCCTCGCCTCATCCTACAACACACACACACACACACACACACACACACACACACACTCCTCCCCACCAGCTCCTTTTCTTCCAGTGCTTTTAACATATATATTCTCACCCCCCTCTTCATGGCAGGATTAAACTCTCAGGTTCTTGAAGGAGTCTTAAAACCGGGACATTAGTTTTAGCGTTAGCATTTTAGCACTTCCTGTCCCCTCGTCCTGAAAGTGTCCAGGTGTTACCAATGTGTTTGTGGTTAGATGGCTGAAATAAAGTCTGTGTTTAACACAAGCTCAAGCTCTCGGTAGCATCTTCCACATCTCCACAGTTTCAGCATCGACTTGGTTCCTGAACTTATCGGTTCTTGCGACGTCTCTGTGGCAGCCTCGCCCCTGATTGGTCCAAACCGGTTGGAGGACCGTCTCTCTGTCGGCGGGAGGGATGGGGAGGACAGGTAGGATGAAGACAGAGCGATGAAGATGATTTCCTCTCCTCTGCTGCAGGATAGCAGCTGCTCCCATCATGTCCAGCACATGCTTCACTCATACAGCTCTGTAGAGACAGAGAGCATTCCAGTCTACGCCCGCCCCCCCCCCCCCCCCCCCGGTGACACTTTCTCAGCCGTATGTCAGAGGGACAGCTGGATTCTGGGGGATGGCATATGAGCAGAGATATGTGGAGCATGTAGAATATGTGACTGTTCCTATCAGCGGCTCTGAGATCTGCGTCGCACCGATTCGTCAGTTATCGGAGCCGACAGCGATGACGACGACGTTGTTAGAAACGTCCCAGACTCGTCGTATATAATAATTGTTTGTAATTCACTCGCTGGACGTTGTTTTTACGTGACGTTTTAACTGGTCACATCTGTTTTATCTAAAACACAAGAAATCACACTAAACACTAACAGTCCGTTCTTGATCTAAACGTCTGCGCCGGCGGCCAATAAACATGTTCTGCTGCATTGTGGGATGTGTGTTTTTAACGTGCTCCATGCGAAAGGCGTTTGAGCTACTGCACATCACATGAGCGTCGTTTTGAAACATGCATCATACATGACACGTTGCTGCACGCTTATTATAAATAATACACACTCAGATCTGTCTCACTGGAACACAAGCTTTTTCTCTTTGTCTTTTTTGACACACACACACACACACACACACACACGTTCAGCTCCAGACAGTTCAGATGAGACTTGTCACGTCCATTGACATAGGGCCCAATTAAAGGGGAGGATTAAGCCAGGGCTGGGTGACCTCTTCAGGAATCTCTCCAAGACGCTGTGTGTACACTGTCAACCCTCTGACAGAGCTTCTCTTAAAGCACTTTCACCTGCTAATTAAGACGCTATGCACAAATGTAATGTAATTTGTGTGTGTGTGTGTGTGTGTGTGTGTGTGTTCGCTGCACACACCAGACAAAAGCACCGGTGAATGTCAGTGATAGATCTGCAGCCCAAGGAGCTTCTGTGTAAATATTTGACTTGAGCATTGTTCGGGGGTTTTGGAGCGAGCTCCAGCACACGTCACAGCTCAGAGGAGGGCGTGTCGTTTATAACATTAAAATATTACATGTTTTGGTGTGTGCATTTCGGCCGTGTGTGCGGTTGCTCCGGGCAACAAAAGCCAAGCAGTGTTTATGGTGTGAGGAGATTAGAATGGATAGCGGCGAGGCAGGAGCAGTGAGCTGTTGCTGGACAAAGCTCTCGATGACTGATTAGCGCTCAGTCGCTGCAGTTTTTACACAATGTGGAGAAAAGGCCCGGAGCGATCACACACTTCTCTGAGGTATTCTTTTTTATTTAGCAAACTAAAAAAAAAGGGGCATGGAAGGAAACTGGTGGACATTTTAAGTGGAATAATAACTTAGGGACAAAAGCCCGGCCGGAGATGGGGCTCATGGGATAAACAGAGTGGACAGGAAAGGTTAAAAAAGGGAAAGGAGTCGACCGGCACTGAGATCAAACACAGGGAGGGATCACATGAAGACAGACGGGAAAATATTTTGTAATAAAGATAAATTTATGGGGTTAAAAAAACTTTTGTTATAAAAAACTTTTTGTGATAAAAGTTTTTGAAACTAGAACTGAAAAATGAGGCCACTACAAAAAAAAAAACATAATAATAAAAACACAATATAAAGAGTGAATCATGATAATGGTTCATCAAGTCAATTCTTCTGTTTCTTTACATTCGATTGTGACGAGCTTTGACCCGGAGGCTCAATTAACGTCTTTCAAAACTTTTCTAGCAAGTGTCCATTTCCTACGGAAGCCCAGAGGAACTTTTTCTATTCTAGTATTTATTTATTTATTTTTCTGCCAGGATCTTTTTCGGCCTTCACTGATTAAAATACATTGACTGAACGGA
Organism: Seriola aureovittata; assembly: GCF_021018895.1. NCBI lineage: Eukaryota > Metazoa > Chordata > Actinopteri > Carangiformes > Carangidae > Seriola > Seriola aureovittata. Next base: position 2,058,166 of record NC_079384.1, read on the forward strand.
ATAATGATGTTAACTAGAAAATTACAGGGAAATTTTGATGGTTTGGTTAGGGTTAGGGTAAAACATCTTCTCTGTGTCACTGTAGCGATGACATCACGCAGCCCTTGGCTGTCAGAGGTCAGGAGCTGCCGTTGCCATGGCAATGTGAAAATCTGCCCAGAGTTTGGCTTCTACGTGGCTTCAAACAACTGCAAATTATGAGAAAACCGTTACTTCTTTTCATAAACCGAAAAGACCGTGCCAGACACTGAAGCCAGAAGTTTCTTACAGTCTCTATTTTATTCAGATATTCCTTAAAATGAGTGAGTAAGCTCAGTGCGAAGACAGAGTGAGATTCTTTTGAAAAAAAAAGACGATTACATTAGGTGTCAATGAGAGTGAGACAGGTATTGCTGCCGGACTCGGCACCCCCGTTTAAATTTTGTGCAGACCCTGCCTGTCAAAGTTACATTTTATGAATCCCAACAACTATGTCTACATTTTCAGAAAGAATTATTTGTCTCCTTTTTACGGTTTGGCCGTGAGCTCGAGTTAAAAATAAAAATAAAGGTTATTTTTTACTGCTTCACGCACTCTAGCCAACTGACGCTTTCACTCTAACTTTGAAGAAAAAGTGATTTGCACTCCTCCTTTGAGTGCTCACAGTTTGAAAAGTTTACATGTTATGTAAAAACAGTTCCTGTCTTTTTGAGAGCAGAAGTTTTCCTCCGTTTTATAGTTTGAATCACATTTCTACGTGCAGGTATGAGAGAGCTGGGTGACTCAGCAAAAAGGTGAAATTTGTGGGTTTTTAAAGAAAATTCCAATGCATTTCTAATGCATTATTTATTCCCAGTTTTTTGGGAGTAACTTTGGGAAAAATTGGAATTTTAAAACCAAAAGTCATAGCACCTCTTTCGGGATCAAGACGCACGTTTTGATGTATATATTACTCAGCTATTCTAGCTGTAGAGGAGTCCCTCGGAGCTGAGCACCCGTGGCACTAATTAACTTGCTAACACACATTATATGTAGGTTGTTTTTAGATTGCATGTAGAAATTAAAAGGAAACATTAATGCTTTTAGTCCGATACAGACTGGGCTACTGGTGCACTTCTGCCTCTTGTGGCCTGAATGAGTATTACAAAAACAAACACTTCCTGACCAGAAACAAAATAAGAATCAGCTGTTTTCACAGATGAAAAGAAAATCCTTCAGGGCTTCTGTAATTTTCTTATTACTAGCAGATAAAAATATATCTATATATTTTGAATCAGTGACGAATTGAACTTGGAGTTTGGTTTTTGTCAACATTGGACTTATTCTTTAAAGCTGCATTAATTGATTTTTGGCAGGAACACATTATCACCTTATAAAGTTAGCATGGCTAATGTGTTAGCATTTCCACACGTTAGGCAGACATAGAACAACATTAACATTCAGACCACTTACCCTGAAACAAGTTTAATAATCAAATGCAAATTGTGTTTGTTAGTATTTTTAGAAATAAGATAAAATATCCTAAAATAAGGTTTTCTTGAGTCGCCCTTTGACATGAATCCAGACCTGTCCCGGGACACGTCCTCTGTCTCACTGTTTAGCCTGTCCATGTTCTCAGCAGTAACCACTGACCCCTTTAATCTGGGCTCAGTGAGACAGTCGTCCTTTAACACCTGCTGTGTCCCAAAAAACAAGGACACATACATGACGTTCTCACTTCGTTTTCCTGTGTTGGATTTTGATTATTTTAGCCTCACGCTTTCTGTCACTTTCCATGTTACGCTCAGATCACGTCCGGGTTTAAACAACTGCAGAGAAATCCTTAATGTGTTCAGCTGACGTCCGGTGTTGACGGACGTCCAGGAGGCTCAGCAGTTGGCTGACCGCGTCCTCAGAGGACAGTGGGCACAGAGCTGAGTTCAACACTGACAAATGTTTTTGGGCTGGTATGTGGGAGCCGGAGGAAGGGAAGCCTTGTTGAATACATGCTGGAGAATCTGCTCTCATGCTGCACAAAAGATAAACCTCCTGCTTCTCAGCTGCTGGATGACTGACTGGGCTCAAGTGATGCTTTATAGTGCTGTACATTGATGAATGGATGTAAAGAGTGCAGCTGGCTGACAGAGGTTAACACGGAATGATGTTTCTAAACTCAGGGCAGCAAATATGTTTCTATATAAACACGAATAAATGTCCAGACACATTAAGTTTTCTTAAAATACATTATCCCAGTCTTTATGTCCAAGTTTGGGTTACTTTAAAGGCCTGTGGTATTTGATGAATGATTTCTCCTCAAATCCAAGTTTAACACAGTTTTACAGTAAGTAATCGTTCCTCTCAGTATCTCTTGTATCATGTTTGTTTAGATAAATATTTTGTCTGTTTGAATTTGCTTCCTTGGTATCACATCTAAATATAGAGAAGGAAAAATTGATATGAAAAAAAGTTTATTATAATACAAACTAGTTATATAAGAAATTAAGCATAAAAGGAAAGTACAAAACTTCCCATGTACCATATCTCATAAGCCAAATAACAGTTTTGAGATAAAGCCTTGGGTTGCCCAGACGGGTAAACAAATACAAAAGCCAGAACACAAATACAAAAACCACAACACAAATACAAAAACCACAACACAAATACAAAAACCACAACACAAATACAAAAGCCACAAGATAAATACAAAACCCACAACACAAATACAAAAACCACAATACAAATACAAAAACCACAACACAAATACAAAAGCCACAAGATAAATACAAAACCCACAACACAAATACAAAAACCACAATACAAATACAAAAACCACAACACAAATACAAAAACCACAAAATAAATACAAAAACCACAACACAAATACAAAAACCACAACATAAATACAAAAACCATTTGCCATTCATTTGTGTTGTGGCTTTTGTATTGGACATACCTTTATACTATATGGACCTTTAAGTTGTTGTGGCTTACAAGGGGCAACATTAGCACAGAGCTAGCTGTTAGCCTTTATTGCTACATGTTTCTGCTGTGGTTTGGAAGGAAATATCTGACTCTCTAAATTTAAATCCAGTATGTTCACTAGCTAGTTGCTAACTTTTTCACCAACACACCAGCTGCTGCTGGAAACAGGGAAGCATTAAACACTAAAGCTAATTTCACATTTATTATTTATATAAAGGGACGTTGTCAGTTGCAGCTTTAAATGAAGAAATATCCCCAAATAAAAACCAAAGTTCGAGGGTTTTGCTGATTTAGATCGAGAGATATTTTGTATAATATCATGTCAGATGTTCGGTATTCATATTCATATTATTGTTCATCTGCCTCAACAAGACCAGAAGTGAAACTTGTTGCCATCCCAGTGTTTCCCTCCTGGCTGCACTGCTGCTCCTCTATCAGTCTCTGTGTCTCTATCTTGATTTTTCTCCCCCCCTATCTGACTCCCCCTCTCTGCTGTCTAATGACAGTCAGCAGGGCTGATAGGCAGATATATTTATACTGGTGGCAGGGGGGGAGGAAGAAGTCATCAACCGAGCCCCGTCCAGCCTCCAGGCTCGGGCAGGCGTGGCTTAGAGGAAACCCTGGCCGATTAGCCCCTCCCCGATCAGGGCATATCCCTGTGTGCTGTCCCTGGCCCTGCTCAGAGCTCTCAGCTAGATGGGACCAAAGCTTCACCGCCCCGAAGACTCATACACTCCCACATCAGCCCCTGGGGGAGAGAGAGCAGAGCCGAGGAGGCAGCACACGGAGAGCTGAAGGCTGCAGCTGCTGCACACTGACACACAACAGGAGAGAAGACAGAGTGTGTGTGTTATGTTTTTGCCTCACACCGGTTTTCTCCTCGAGCTGTTGATGAGGCAGGCTCCGTCCACTCCATCTCATCTCAGCCTGGGGTCCAGAGGCGGCCGGGGGGGTCGCAGTGAACGCCACTTCTTCAGCTCGTGTGACTTTATTTTGCGACTTTTGAACACTGGAACTGTACTGTAAGCATTATGACTCTTCTGGGCTCTGAGCACTCCATACTGATACGAAGCAAGTTTAGATCAGGTGAGTGAAATCGATGCCCTCTCTGTTTACGTCTCTTGTGAATCTGTGTATGAACTCTCCGGCTCCCGTGTGCAGCTGTGTTTATCCCCGCGAAGAGCCGCGCAAACACTTTGTCTGCCAACACTTTGGCATTTAACAGGCAATCCTGTGTTCGTTATGTCATTGATCTGTCTCCACGGATGAGTTGTGTTGTGCTGTGGTCTTCAGTAACTCCAGCAAAGTGACAGGTGTGTGTAATATACTGCGGGGCGTGTGACGACACCAGGAATGCCAAAGGGAGGACGGAGATAACTCAAGAGATCCTCCCGGGTACCGAGCCCTAATGATGGATTCACGGCTGGGCGTGTTCTTTGATGTTCATCCACCTCCTCGTGAAAAACACCACGCCATGTGAGGGTGATGTCTCGGGCAGGTTAGCGCACTTGTTGCGTGCTGATGCTGCTGCTGCTGAGGGAAGCCAGCGGCGAAGCGTCCTCGCTCTGTGGCTCTGAGCTCGCTGATAAAGTGCAGATTAGAGACTGGAGAGGGGTCACAGGTTATCTTAATGTGGCTGAAGTGGAAGCTGATGGTGCTTGTGTGTGTGTGTGTGTGTGTATGTATGTGTATGTGTGTGTGTGTGTGTGTGTGTGTGTGTGTGCGCACCTTAGCATATCATGTCAAAGGAGGAAGGGCACGGACTACAGGACTGATTTAAACTCGACTTAACACACAGCAGCTGTTGGAGCTTTGTGTCCGTCCATCTTCACGTGAAGATGCTCAGTCGTCCAGGTCCCGGTTCTCCAGGAAGACCAGAATCCAGAGGCAGCTGGACTCGGTTGTAGACACTTGAAGACCTCTCATCCAAGAGGCTCTTGGATGAGAGGTCTTCAAGTGTCTACAACCAAGTCCAGAGAATCCAAGACATTCGGCTCCTCTTGGATCGCTTTTATTTTGAAGGTCCTGCCTGAGCATGTGTGTGTTTGTGCTGTTCCTCCACAGTGTGTGTAGTCTGACCAACACTGCCACCTCCCTGAGGAAAATGTAACTGATGGTGGCAGCAGAGCTCAGATTCTTCTCTCTCTCTCTCTCTCTCTCTCTCCTCTGTTAAAGCTTGTGTAGACGCTCGCCTCTGAAACCTTCCCGTCGCTGTGAACGCACAGACTCGCGGCCTGAGAGGCTTCAGCTCGGCTCTTGACCTGCAGTTTGCAGTAATTGCGTTCCAGAAATGGCAGGGTAAATGATGCTTTTCCTCTCAGTTGTTTAGAGCAGATCGGCTGGGTGGGAAATGACCCCCGGTGCTCCGGGAGGGGAAACATGAGAGAGTGCTGCGTTCAAAAGCAACAGGGGGGCGTTTTTCACCAAGGTGCCTCAGGTTGTGTGTTGATCTAACTGATGAGCTCTGGCTCTTTAATGTGGCACAGATGTGGAGATAAAGTTCACCTTGTTACAGTTGGAGGGGTTCAGCTACAAGCCACAACCGACACGTCGTCGGTGAATTTAAGATGTTGTGCGTAAGAGAAGTAAAACTTCGCTCCGAGAGATTTACAGGTAGTTTTACATCTGCTGCTTCAGGATTTACAGTTTTCTTTAAGCTGCAGCACCTCCAGTTGCATTCAGGGTCCTGTGAAAAATCCTTTTCCTTTTTGCACCACGCTCGAGCTGCATTATCAAAGCCATGGGAACTGCTGCTGCTGCATGGGTGACGCTAAAAGGAAAGATAAAGATCTCACTTAAGTGTTCCCTGTGGACTGCTGAATGGTCTGTGTGTGTGTGTTGTGTGTGTGTGTGTGTGTGTGTGTGTGTGTGTTTGTTTTAACTGACTCGTTCTCATGCCGATTTGATTAACAGCTCAAAGGGCCCGTGCTCTCGAGCTCACTGCCGTTACATAACAGTCCGACAGAGGCGGCAGATATAACATTAAACAATAGCAGCCCTGCAGCTAGCTGTCCACCACCTGGTTTGTCTAAACACCTGTTCAGTATCAGCTCCACACCCAGGCCTCCACCTGCAGGAGCTCCGTATCTCTGCGTCCCATCTGTGGTTGAAGCTAACAACAATTAGCTCAGAGAAAAAACTGTCCTGACACCAAATTATCTCAGATACGTCAGGGAGCGTTCATGAAGTGAAAGCTGTTATCTAATCTAAAACGCATTTACTTCACTGAGACGTTAGCTTCGTCACGTTAGCTTGTTGCTAACGAACAGAACAGCAAGCCAGAGGCTTGTGTTCAAATGAACTTTTATCTGTCCTATTATGTTTTGTTTATGTATTTGTTTGTTTGTTTATTTGATGTTATTTGTTTATTTTATGTTAATAAACATCACTACAAAATAAACAATGTAAACATGTTGTATTGTAGCAACAATGCTAACGCTCTGCTGCCCTCTGGAACAGTTTTTAGTGTCATCAAAGAACTGAACTCTGTTACAAACGTTACAGACTATTTATTATTTGTTTTTATAATTCATGTGTATGTTATTTAAGCTATTTAATTATTTATTGTGTGTTTGTTTTGTTTTATCTTGAACTCTTGTGCCACTACGCAGATGCACGAAACTTCTTTGCGTAGCTGTGCAATGACAAATAAAAGCGTTCTGTCTATTTTATTCTAGTTTACATCTGTTGTCAGGCAGGTAAGTTCCAGGTGACGGCAGATCTGGTTTGACTTCAGCCAGTGTTTGAGATGTGTCTTCACTTCCCTTCACTGACAGCACAGTTGTTGTTGTTGTTGTTGTTGTTGTTGTTGTTGTTGTGCTCGTCGTATTAATTCTTTAACCAATTAAACATCTTGTGAGACCAGACCAGTGTTTCTCCAGTAATCACAGCAGCTCTGATAATATTTTTGACGGATGATAATAATAAATAAGATGAGAGGTAAAAGCTGGACATCTTCCACTGTCGGTGAATTCACTCTGGCAGCAGATAAAAAAAAGCTCTTACCTGTGTTTTTGCACAGATCTGCATCACCTTGCTATCTGAGCGTGCTCCATCAGTCAGTGTCAGAGCAGCTGTGTGTGTGTGTGTGTGTGTGTGTGTGTGTGTGTGTGTGTGTGTGTGTGTGTGTGTGGTGGAGCGTTGGCTCACCTGCACACTGGCTCGGCCTCACCTTCATAAATCTGCCTCTAACCGTCCCGGACCGCAGGAGTAATAGGAAGACGTGGGTTCTGTTTTAAGGTGGATTTTCACTTTATGCAGACGTATGAGACTAAAATAAACCCAATACTTCATGTAGTAAAAGCTGTTTATTAGAAGTTGTACAGCGGCGCTCATACATCTGTCGCAAACACATTCCTGCTGGGGAAGGTTCGGAGGACTCATGGAACAAATGCAAGCGAGTGGCTGGAGTGCGAGTGTAACAGCGTGGTGTTATTGTTAGCCTGGTGTGGTGGCGGTGAGTGTTTGAGGCAGTAAATCAGAATATCGCTGCACTGGCTCGTGTAATTATCGGCGCTTCACCAGCGCCAGTCGAACGATCATTTATTTACACCATAAATCTGGAAACGTGTAAATGTGGCCGCAGGTTTGTGTGTCATTTGTTGTCAAGGAAGTGAAACAGCGGAGTGTGGTGTGGTCAGTGGTCTGAGATCACACAGCTTGGCTCAGGTCCTCGTCCTGGAACATCAGTGAGGCCGGCTCTCGGCTCGCACTCAGGCTTCTCAGCAGAAACAGATTATTGATAAAGTTTCAGAGTTGAATTCAAATCAAAAAGCTCTGCAGGATTAACTCACACTAACCGTTCCGCTGCTTCGTCATCTTTGCTCTTTTCATGCCAGAGGAGAATAAATCTGCAAAGTGCCTGTGAGGCCGGTCAGCGTGGGCTGTTTAACTGTCGGATACAGAAGTGTGAAGTGTGAACACTTTCACTAAGAATGAACAACGTAATTATCTCAGATTTCTGAGATTTAAAAAAATCCTCAAAAAAATGTAATTAATTAGATAATTATCTCGTTAATTCAGAATAACGGAGCATTTAAAAGAAAAATCTTGTTTTTCTGAATTAACGAGATAGTTATTTCAGATTTCTGAGGTAATTATCTCGTTTGACGCCTCCGTAGTGTCACAATCACGTGGCAGCTGCCGTAAACAAAGTGCAGAGCAGGGAGGAGCGTCTCTCGACTTCAGGCTCAGCACAATTAGCCGAAGCTAACGCTAACACTTACACCTCATCGTCCCTTTGCAGAGACTGACGCGAGTGCGTTTGTTCCTGTGTGGTTCATGTTGTGGTCGTGTGTTCAGCCCCCACCCCCACCCCCACCCACCTGTAAACTGAAGCAGATGTCATAATGAAGGGAAGGGGCTGCTGTTACAGAACTGAGGTGCTGCCCCGTCAGAGCGCTGTGATGTGGCACCAGAGCCGTCACATCAGAGCTGGAAGGGGTTTGAGGAAATTCGTAAGATGCTGATGATGTGGCCACAGCTGCATGAACACGAACCACCTGAGACAATTAACAGGCGGGAAGACGAGCAGAGAGTAATTAGAGGCTGGAGGAGAAGGAGGAACATTTCATACTGAGACCTGCAGATAAGACGAGGGAGGAAAACCACGCAGACAAAGAGAGGACAAGAAAGAAAAGGATCCACAGACATGGGGGAGACTCTGTGTTTACGACCCCACACTCCCACCTACACACACACACACACACACACACACACACACACACATGCTGCAGACCACACACTGCAGAGCAGATCTGTTTAAAAGCCAGGAGCCGTGTTTATCATTCCCTACATCCTGCTCACAGAAATATTTGTGAGCCAGCAGTGTTGTTTTTCTGTTTTCTGTGTGTGTGTGTGTGTGTGTGTGTGTTGTGTGTGTGTGTGTGTGTGTGCATGTAGATACCTACAGTACATACAGAACATGTGAGCAGTGTTTTCATGTCAGACTGATGAAGTTAGAAAAATTAAACATTTAAAGTGGCTTGAATTCTCAGTCTCTCTTCCTGCTTTTTCTCTGTCCCTCACCTGTCTGTCCTCATCTCTCTCTCTCTCTCTCTCACCTGTCCCCCCCTCTTTCTCACCCTTCTCCTCCATCTACCTCACCCTCCTCCCTCCTCCCACCCTCAGTCCTACAGTTAAGACTTCAGCAGAGGAGGACACGAGAGCAGCTGGCAGACCAAGGCATCATGCCTCGTGAGTAACGCCTTCCAACACTGAGCTGCCCCACACACACACACACACACACACACACACACGCACACACACACATGCACACACACACACACACACACACACACACACACACACACAGACAGAGGTCCACTTACATGCTTTCACACTGTAGTGTGACTCCAGCAGACAAATGGAAAGAGTGAGAGACACTGAAGCGAAGGGAACGTGTCACACGTCGGTTTAATCTGCAGTGAAAGTCGATGGGAATCAGTTCAGCGTTTAAAAATCACATGATCAAAGTGACGAGCAGTAGAAACAACAGCGTCCGTGTCATCTTCCCTCATATTCTCTGTGTCAGGGTGAAGGTAGAAATGTCAGAGACGGGTTTCTCCAGACAAATGAGAAAATGTTTTGTTTTTTTTTCCAATCAGCTCGATATCCAAAAACAATTCATATTCATTAATCGTGTGATTGTTTTGGCAGATGGAGCGGTTTCAGTCGAAAAGGTCCTTTCTTCATTTTCACTTCAAAACAATATAAAAATGACGAAGATGTGATTTTTGTTCGTCTCGTACCAAACAAACTTGTTTCCTTCACGTCTGGAGAATCTGATCTGTAGCATCATGATGCTAATGATGCTAATGACGCTAACAATGCACAACAATGTGACGCTTTTTACTTTTATCAAAACAAATCGCAGCTCACAACATTCTCACAATGTAACGTCACCCTTAACATCCAGAGACTTCATGGTTCATTCAGAGTCGTGTCTCTCGGTGTTCCCTCTCTCTCTTTTAGCTCGGTGTTCGGTCTCCACCGGCTCCTCAGGAGATTGTCTCACTCTTTAGCTGCTAAACTCTTCACGACCTCCGGCAGCTGCTCTCTGACTCGCTGTGTGACGCTGGCCAGGAAGAGGACTGTGGGTTTGTTAGAGCTTTTTGATGATGATGATGATGATGATTATGATGATGATGAGAGCAGAGGGACCGAAACAGAACGTAAGTTGCAGGATGGAAATGCAAAGAATATATAATCGAAGGATCAGTTGCTGCCTTTTAGAAACTGGCTCTTCAGTTCTTGCTCCTCAGTTTTACTCTGAAGATCTTGGCACTGACTCGCGAGACGCTTCGGATCAACGACTCTGACAAACTGCGCGACATGTCTGTGACTGTCTGTTGTGACGACGCCGGATGGAGATGGAGAGGGAGAAACAATCAGTGAAATCAGCTGAATCTGCAAATTCATCCTAGTTTGTGCTTTTTCATGAGCGTGTAACGTGTGATGGCGTAACCGCCGTCAAGCTGTGTCAGAGCTGAGCTGTAACTGTGCTGGAGATCATTTAAATTGCATCGTCTCTGTTAAATAAATAAATGAAGTAGATTTAGAAACAAAAGACCTCAGATTAAAGTCAGGCAGAGAAACAGGTAGGAGGAAAAGTAAAAAGATGCCAGATGCTGTAAAGAGAAGCAGATCCAGGCTGCGCAGACAGATAAATCCTCAGGTAGTGACAGATACAGAGGTGGGCGTAGAGGAAGCAGGTGGATGTGCGGCCCCGCAGGCGGAGAGACAGACAGGCGGAGAGACAGACAGGCAGAGAGGCGGCAGCCAGCGAGCGGCAGACAGGTCGGTGAGTGACCGCCGAGGAATGCTCTCGTGCTGGAAGAGCCTCTCAGTCTCAGATTTACACAGCCTGTACCTGTTTACAGCAGAGCGCCTGCAGAGCGCCGCATCAGAGCCGAGGCACGCCCTGACCCGACGACACGGAGCCGCACTCAGAGCTTCGTGCTGTTAGTGTCATTTAGAGCATAGTGATGAGAACGCGTAGACCTGTCTGCACTGAGCGTGCTCTTAAATCCTCACTGTGGCTGTGATTAACGGCCTCCATGTTGTGCAGGCCGGTTGGGGGGGGGGGGGGGGGGGGGGCTGCCATGTCTGCAGCTCTCTTCTTTAGCTCCGACTCACGTCGCCACATTTTCACATATTCACGACGAAGCGAACTGAAGTGAACCCCAGATCTTATCGATCCCTGATGCTGCAGAGCAGAGCGCTGTCGTCTGGAGCGGCGAGTGATGCCAGTGTACAGTTGCTGCTCGTCTGTAAGAACAAACACGGGGACCTGGGGGGGGGGGGTGATGGGGAGGGGGGGGGGTTATGGGGGGGACTTGGACTCTCGGCCAGGGATTTGTTGAATGATATCTCTGGCACCGTTTGCCATTTCACAGAGGCTCCAGCCTCCAGATAAACTGCTGGTAAGTGTGCGGGGGAACGGAATCCAGAGGCCCGGCGAGGCCCTATCAGTTTCTAGGAGTCTGTCACAGATAAGGCGGCAAGGAGCGACGCAATTGGCCAGCTCGCTTTTTTTAAAAAAAGGGACTTTCAATTGGCTGTTTATCTCTTGATTGCAGGCGGTGGCGCAGATGGAGCAGGGCTGCAGAGACTTGTGTTTGTTAGTACACACTTTCTTACGCCCACACACTCCATGTCTTATCATCACCCCCCCCCCTCACCAAAAAATGAGACATATTTGAGGGCGTCCTCCTCCTCCTCCTCCTCCTCCTCCTCCTCCTCCTGCTGCTGCTGCTGCTGCTGGCTCTGCCCGGCTGGAGATGGACATGGCACAGGGTCTGTGTGTATATTACCCAGGGAACATCTGGTGTTTATTAGGCTATTGAAGAATCCGCCCCGGCCTCTCAGGCCTGACTGGCGTGTGGCCTGCATGGGAGCACACTGTCTGCTGCTGGCCACAGGTCTGACTCACACACACACACTCACACACACACACACACACACACACACACACACACACACACACACACACACACACACACACGCACGATCTAATATTTCCTCATAAAGATAACAGGGCTGTAGCTGCAGGTCCACCGTGCTCGTGTGCACGTCAGAAGCTTTCATCCTGGGTGGATGGAAACACGGAGGGAATGACTCCCCGCCTAATGCACCATACGTCTCCGCTCTGGGCGCCGTGTTTACATCAGCAGGTATATGTACGGCGTGTTTTTAATACGGCTGCACAGTGTTTAAAGTGTCTGTAAGCCGGCCTCACGGTCACCGGCTCGTGTTACAGCGCGTCCCGCAGCCAGAGAGGTTTAAACACGCTGAGCTCCGTGTGTCTCCGTGACGACCAGTCAGGCTTTAAATCAAGCCGGTGTGTGACAGGTGAAGCTGGGGGGGGGGGGGGGGGGCGGGGCAGAGTGAGACAGCTGAGCTATAAACAGAAGGTGATGTCATCCTGCTGGTGGACGCCAGCGGATCACCGCCGTGACCACGAGCAGCTGATGCCCCCCCCGCCCCACCTCCTTTCACTGGACACTGGATCAGCTGATTTACCCCCATCCCTCCTTTACTAAACTCGTCCTCCCTCTCTCCTTTTCTTCCCTCCATCCTCCAGGCTGCTTTCAGTCTCTCTGTCCTCCCTTCCTTTTCTTACTTCAACCTCCTTTTCTTTCTTTCTTTCCTTCTGTCTTTCTTTGTTTTCATTATCTCATCCTTTTCCCACTGGAAATTCTTTCTCTTCCATCCATCTTTTCCTACTTCCATTTTTACTTCAACTTTCTTTTCTACTTTAAATCTTTCTTTATTTCATTGTCCTCCTACTTTCCTCCTTCTTGACATTTGTTCCTCTGTTCCTTTATTCTTCCATTTCTTCATCACATCTTTCTTCTCAGTTTTTCTTTCCTTTCTTTTCTCATTAGTCTGATTTTTCCTTCCTTCATTCTTCCCTGGTTTCCCTTTTTAATATTCCCCCTTTTTTTCCTGAGGTATTTCCTCCTTCCTTCCCTCCTCTCTGTCCTCTCTTCCTCTTCCTCTTCCTCTTGTTTCAGATTAGATTCTGATTTGACTGAGACATGAAGCCAAATCTTTTCTGTATCTGAGATTAAGGAAGTTTAATGCATCATATGAATCTTACCTTCATTCTGATGTTGGATTATATTTTTATGAACTTACATTTTCATCCGACTCCACCTGAGTCTCTCAGATCTGGATCCAGTTCAGTCCCTCACAAACACAGACATTATATTTGACCAAATAAGAGCTGCTGCTCTTTCTGTGTCTCGTATAAAGAGCCTGACTCAGAGCTCTCCTCGGTGTGAGGGCAGAGTCTGGGCAGACTGTGGGCCAACTCCGGCTCTGATTATTTATTCTGGATTTAACCGAGAGAGATTGAGGAAGGCTGGAAATCTCACCTGCTGCTGCTCTTTAATTACAACCTCCGTATTTATTGTTCCAGTTCTCAGAGTGTGTGAGTGCCGAGCGTCTGATATTACAACTGATCCAACACAGATTATTGATTGTTGAAGGCTGAAGGAAACAACAGCTGGATGCAGCAGAACTAAAGGGCCAAGATGAAATGATGAAATGAAAATAAACAATCAGCGGAGGTGAAACAGACGGGACTTTAGATAAACGGTGTGATTTGATTTTACAAGGAATTTTGGAGCAGAAAGTAGAAATAAAGTATTATGATCATTTTATTATTTACTTAGAAAATACAACATTCTTCTTATTGAAGAGAAAGATTATTTATATGTAAAATGTATGTGCATTTATCATATACTGTCATAGAATCTTTGGTCTTTGCAGGAGGTGAAACTTCTGCAGTTTATCAGTGATGGAGGAAATATTTTCATTCTTTACAACGTCAGATATTATCGTCTGAAAATACACAAACACATTTTCTCCATTTAAAGTTTTAGTGAAGTAAAACTGAAACTGTTTCAAAGAGGAATAAATGAAATATTTATTGTTTGTTTGAGTTCGTTGTAACGTTAGCTCGTCCGTTAGCCGTTAGCTTGAGCAAGAAGGAAAACCACTTTGACAGGGTTGTTAGCATCTGTTAGCGAGCTAACCATGTGATTGATGCAACCGATCTGGATGCTGGAAGTGAGTGGAATAGTTCAGGGTTCTGTTGAGACCAGGATCCAGGTTCAGGCTGTGGTTTGTGTTTGGATTAAATGTTGGTTTGAATTTTCTCCTCAAACTTTATTCTTTCAAAGTAAAAGTAAAATGACTGAGTGTGTTGCAGGTCGGTCCCTGTCAGTGTCATTCTACATTATATTATCATGTGATTGTCAGTGTCATTCACGTGTCAGCAGCATGTCACTGTCTTCATGTGGCGTTCACACTGTACCGGTCTTGAACAGATGTCCTCAGTCTCTCCTTCAGTGCAGCATGTTCAGTCATGTGATCACGGTGTGTCGCGGTCGTGTTGCTGACGGTCTGGTCCCCCTGTGTGTTGTGCAGACCCGGTCTCAGACGGCCCCCCTCTGGAGGCCCAGCTGAGGCTAAAGCGAGCCCGGCTCGCCCAGGACCTGAGCGAGAAGCTGGCTCTCAGGCCGGGGCCCCTGGAGCTGGTCCAAAATAATATCATGCCCCTAGACTCAGCCGACACAGAGACAGGTACCAGCAGCTGTGTGACGCAACGTAACACACCTGTAACACCTGTAACACCTGTAACACCTGCTGCACCGCAACCTGTGTGTGTCTGTGTGTGTGTGTGTGTGTGTGTGTGTGTGTGTGTGTGTGTGTGTGTGTGTGTGTGTGTGTGTGTGTGTGTGTGTGTGTGTGTGTGTGTGTTCAGTACAGAGCACTCTGCTGGAGACTGTGATCTCCTCAAACAAGCATGTACTTTAATGACTTCACTGTTCAACTTCAACACAGTCACATCACCTCACCAGAATGTTTATTACAGATGTTTGATGAACTTTATGTTCCTAGAGAGAAAGATAGATAAATAGATAGATAGATCTTCTTTATGCCAACCTGGCAACAAGAAGTTAGTTGTGTTTGGAACAGCTGATCACTGATCTACTCTGCTCAGCATTCATGAAAGTAATATTAATAAACAATAAGTTACAATTAAAAAAACCTTTTCTAAAGTGAGATTTATCAGTACTCAGGGACAAACTTCACGTTTTATGACTTTCACAAAGAACGAAAAGTTATTTACATTTCTAAAACATGTTTATTCAAAAAGCATCTTCAAGTATTTACAAATCCATATAGCAGAGTCAAGTGTTTGGGAGCTCCGACTCCTCCTCCTCCTCCTCCTCCTCCTCCTCCTCCTCCTCTCTCCTCTCCTCCTCCTCTTGTGTTTGATGTAAGGGAATGCAGCGCTCCCTCAGACCCTGTGAATTAATGCTGTATGAAGCGTCGTCGCTCTGTTTGTCCAGAACATGTTACTCTCTCTCTCTCTCTCTCTCTCTCTCTCTCTCTCTCTCTCTATAGCGTTCTTGGCAGCGGGACAAGTGTTTTCTGAGACTGGTGGTTTTGAGCAGTTTTATGTTTGCCCCTTGAGCCTCCAGTAAACATGTTGCGTAAAGGAGGCGGGCTGCAGTCAGCTGGTTTACACTACCTCTGCAGGAGGAGGCCGAGCGCCGTTTATTGAGACGAGCAGCAGCTGTATTTGGATCCACCCTTTTTCTTTAGAAGTGTATGTTTTGAGTTCGAGTGCGTCCTTGTGTGGGTGTGTGTGTGTGTGTGTGTGTGTGTGGGTGTACCTGTGTGTACTGTATGTTTGTACCCACCTCCTCCCCTGTTTTGAGCCACCTCCACAGTTTCATGACAGCACCAGGCCGCTGCGTCCCCCTCACCCCCCCTCACCCCCCCTCACCCCTCACCCCTCACCTTACAGCCCCGCAGCCCCTTACACAACACTCCCAGCGATGGTTTCAACCTCTGTCCGGTAGTTTTAGAAACTATGTGACCCTCTGTAGCTTCTGAGCCAGCCACTTGAAAAGCGGAAGTGCACACGGCTCACAGACTTCCTGTCATTCTGCCGTCTCAATCTCCCGCTGACACGGAGTCGACTTAAAGACTCATGGAAAGTGTCGGAGAGTGTGTGGCTGCAGAGAGGGAAGGAGTTAAACATGAACAGGTGGGAGGAAATGGCATTCAGGACAATGCTGTGTGTTAAGCTCCGTCAGTGTGTGTGTGTGTGTGTGTGTGTGTGTGTGTGTGTGTGTGTGTGTGTGTGTGTTGCGAGGTCACTGAGTTGCACAGAAAGAGCCTGGTGCTGTGATTGAAACCAGGGTCTGTTCCGCGCTGTCACATGTTTGGATACAAAAAGAGAATCTTATACCTCTACACACACACACACACACACACACACACACACACACACACACCTTTGCCACCTCCCTCCCTCCCCTCTGTCAGATAGCTGCTCTCAGCTCCTCCAATCAGAGCGGCCTTCGCTATCGGCCGCTCCATTCAGCTGCGTGATGGAGGTAAAGTGGTCGTGTCAGTGTCTCACCCACGGAGCGTAACACCTCCGGGGCTGAGAGAGCGGCGAGGTGTCAGTGACACACAGACAGGCAGAGTGTGAACGCCACAGGGAACACACATCACATACAACCTGCAGCCGTTTGTGATGTGCGATCCAAGATCACATATTCAAAATACTCCTTTAGTTTTCTTGATAAAGACCTGGTGCACCTTAACTCACCTGACTCTGTGAACGACTCACAGCTGATCGATGGACATGAAACACTTCACCGGTAATTGATTGGAAAGATCGTGGAGAACTCTTCATTTATCTCCATAATCTCAGACATTTAAGATACAATCAGAGGAACCTGAAGTTTTTCTCCTCAGTTCAGTTGCTAAGTTCTATAGTATAAAGCCAAGATAAGGAGAAACATTAAAATACTACATTGTATGAAACATTAAGGAGAAGAATTAAGGGTGTTTTGTGCAGCAGTTTTTATTTTAAGGAAACCTTGGCCTTTATCTTTAATTGATGTAGATGTTTACTTATTTATTTCATTAGGAACAACTTGTCCGCACACAACCACAGCTCAGCATGAGCGCTGCCTGACAAGCTGAGGCCAGGGTGAGATCAGGAAGGCAGCGCGTCCGTCGTGTCGACAGTGACAGTAAAGAGACGCAGGTCAGAAAGATTTTTACTGAGTCGATCTGTCACGGTGCAGGAAGCTCGTGGAAATGATTCGCTCGTGATGGAGCAAGAGGTTGTAAACAAAACCTGCACGTGATCCGAAACCTGAACTGTAACATTATGACTCACGTAAACACCTGTCAGTGACCTTTGACCTACTGTATGTTCTGTACTTCAGTGAGAACACATGATATTTTTACTGATGCAAATGAAACAAACAGTGTCTGTGTCTCCTACAGTGAACCACGGTAAGTTCCCGAAGCAGGACGACTCGTATGCGTTCGAGGAGGACAGCAGCAGCGACGGTCTGTCTCCTGAGCAGCACCACAGTGACGAGTCGCAGGGCTCGGCCTGCCCTTCATCAGAGGCTGTGGGCAGCACGCCCTCCTCCTCCTCCTCACCTGCCCTCACCAGCCCCCGACAGGTAAAACAACAGATGTTCTCCTCCTCCCTCCATCATGTCTTTCACCCGTGTGTCCTCAGCTGTGGTCGTCCTGCCCTCCTGTGGCGGCAGAGTGAACTGCACCCGCCCCTGTGTTTCCACTGACCGTTGGACTGAGCTGAACTGGGCAGGTGTCACATTCCCGCTTACCTTTCACTCATGATGACCTCATTCCAACGGTCGCCACCGGCAACGGTCACTTGACTGAAACTGGTGCCAGAACAGGGTTGTTTAAATCCAACTCCCACTGTGTGTCTGCAGAGGAAACAAACTGTCTCCATGACAACAAAAAACAATGTCACCAGAACCAGTAAAAACATTCAACTGGTGGATTTTTATTCGCTGTGATTTCACTGTTCACTGTTTGGCACCAGTCGCAGTTTCTGCTCCACCAGACACAGAAACAAACCTGTGGGAGTGTTTCTGTGTCGGGTGGAGCTGGACTGAGGACGGTGATGTTGGTCCAGACTCAGACAGATGTTGGATGACCATGAAATGTGGTGCAGATATTCACAGTTCTCACCTGGTGCGTTTATATTCTTTGACTCTTTGTCAAATGTCAAGTAAAATGGGAAACAACACAATGTTGAATTATTCCGCTGAAAGGAAATCAATCATTACATATTAAACTATTGGATAATTACTGATACGTTAACTTAAGTATTTTAATGTTGCATCAGGCTGCAGCACCTTCTCTTTACAGCATGAGATAATTACATGTTGTTTTATAAACTGTCGGTTTCTTTAATTTACTGCAAAATCTTGTAGCAGAGTGGAAATCTGAAGTGGCACAAAACTAAAACTAAAACACTCAACTAAAGTTCCTTTAAACTGTGACCAAACACCTGAGAACTAATGACATGAAGCTGTTTGTTGTTTCAATTAGCAACTAATCAATTGAAACGATAAACATTAATGAACACGAGTGATCTTTCTCAAAATTATTGTGAAAATAGAATCAGGCCTAAAGGGCGTTACATGGTTAATATACATTACATTGTTCCAGTTTATTTCCATCCACATTTACAGTTGGCTTCTCCTGTGATCAACAATCATGTGTGTTGTTTCTATTTGTGAACAGGGGGGGACAACCAGAGACCCACCTGATCAAAGCCAGGATGAAGGACTGTCTGGTGCCAACAACAGCCAGGCCACTCCCCCCATACCTGTTCCTGCTATCGTCAAGGTCAGCTGACTCTACACAACGCTGATCTTCATCCTTTAGATTTCAAACACAGTTCAGACCTTCAGCTCTCACTGTTTCCTCCTCTCTGCTCCGCACAGTCCAAGACGTCGGACAAGAACCGACACAAGAAACCCAAAGATGTGAAGCCCAAAGTGAAGAAGCTCAAGTACCACCAGTACATTCCTCCAGACCAGAAGGCGGAGAAGTCCCCTCCGCCCATGGACTCGGCCTACGCCCGACTGCTGCAGCAGCAGCAGCTGTTCCTGCAGCTGCAGATCCTCAGCCAGCAGAAACACTCTCACACACACACGCAGACGCAGCCGTCGCAGCAGCACACACACACTCCGCAGACGCAGGCCCAGTCTCAGCAGAGACAGCCCGCCTTCAGCTACCAGCCTCACCCGCCGGCCCACGCCCACAAGTGAGTCACACTCAGCGAGGAAGGAATAAATCTGACAAAATAACATCAACTCAGCACTCTCTCTCTTTTCTGGAGTTAGACGTGTGTAGACTGTTAATAAACGATGCCTTATTGAAACTGGTAGAGAGTTTCTGTGTATTTGAACTGTGTGTTGCTGTCAGTGATGAATCCACCTCTCATGTCTGATTCCAGAGGATCCGGTGAGCAGATATCAGCCTGTGGCTCCTCTGGTCCGTCCAGCTCAGCCAACAGTAACTCCCCCTCTCCGGTCAAGAGTGCGTATCCCAACCAGAGTAACATCTCACCGGTCAAACCTGGGCCCCTCCCGGCCAATCTGGATGACCTAAAAGTAGGTGTTAACTCAGATAAACGGTGTTAACTGTCCAAGAGACTCTCCGTCTGATCCGTGTCTGTTTCCTCTGTAAGGTGTCAGAGCTCAGGCAGCACCTGCGTATCCGCGGCATGCCTGTGTCAGGTACAAAGACCGCCCTCATCGAGCGACTCCGGCCCTTTAAAGACTCCAACGCCGGCTCCTCGCCCTCAGGCTCCTCCGACATCACCACAGTCACCTTCCCTGTCACACCCACAGGGTCCCTGTCCTCCTACCAGTCCCCGTCCTCCTCCAGCGCCCTGTCACAGGGAGGGTACTACCCTTACCCCAGCACCTCCTCCACCCCTCCCATCTCTCCGGCCTCCTCGGAGCTGTCCCTCAGCGGCTCGCTCCCCGACAGCTTCAGCGACGTGCCCATGTCCTCGCCCACGCAGTTCGCCCTGCAGCCGTCCCCGGCCCAGCTCAGCATGGAGGACGGCGTGGTGGGAGGAGGGGGCAACCAGGGCGGTGGAGGACAGATGGCGGGGGAGGGCGGAGGTATGGAAGGGCTGGAGGCTGAAAAAGATAAAATGTTGGTGGAGAAGCAGAAGGTGATCGAGGAGCTGACGTGGAAGCTGCACCAGGAGCAGAGACAGGTGGGTGACGACCGGCTGTTTGAATGACATGACTGCACAGGCAGAGTTTACCTCTGTGTCTTATGACAGGTCAGTTCTATAATCAGTGAAGTTAAATCCAGTTTCTACTTGAGTCGCTGATAAAAACGAGCTTCTTCTGAGTTACCACAGGATGTAATTCTGCCATGGAGATGTATGGCACATTATATAGCGCACAGTGAGTGTGTCAGTGTAACGTAAGAATGTAAAATGTGCACCACATATATGTTAACTTTACAGAGCGTGTCCATATTAAAGGAGCAGAACAAGCAGCTTTGTCCCCTTCATTCATTTTATAAAAGCTGCTTTTCCCCTGGAGGACTGCAGAGAGGAGCTGCACTCGGGTTTTAATTTAGAAAAGGAAGAAAGAAGAAAAGAATAAATAAATAACAAAGGAAGGGAAGAGAAACTGATGAACTTAAAATTAAATTAATCCTTAGTTTGACTGAAGATTTTGAAAGAGAGAAAGTATTATAAGGAGGGTGAAGGGTTTAGATACACGACAAAACATAGACGTGCTGATTGACACATTAACCTCACCTGTCTGCACCTGATAGGTTGAAGAGCTGAAGATGCAGCTCCACAAGAGGAAACGCTGCTATGGAGCAACACAGGACACCGTCCCTCCCCCGTCTCACCCCCCCATGCGCCACCAGCAGACTCCAGCTATGATGGGTCAGCACTTCTTTGGTGTGACCATCAAGCAGGAGCCCATGTCCCTGTCCTCCAGCTGCCCCTTGTCCTCTCCCAAGCAGCTCAAGAGCCCCCCTGGCAGCTGCATGGAGGACATGGGGCACTGCAACACCTCTGTCTCCACCCTGGGGGGCCCCGTGGGGCCACAGTGCATGGACGCGGCCCCTTCCTCCGGCAGCCCCTCCGCCATGCCTGCGTTCCTCAGTCCTCAGTGCTCGCCACAAGACTCTCCCAACGGGAAGTCCTCCAGTAGTCCCCAGCCTTCGTCTCCTAACAACCCCTACCTGCTGTCACCTCCGTTGGGCAGGGACGGCTGCGGTCACCCCCACCCCCCGGGCAGCAGCAGAGCACGCAGCATGCAGGTACGAATCCCCCTGCTCAAGCTAATGCTAACGTAAACACGCTGATATTTAGCAGTTAATTAGCAGAACTTTATCCACGTTTCCTTCATGAACACGCTTTTGTCTGTTGAACGTGTGTTTTATGTTTAACCTTTGACCTCACCGCAGCTCCAGCAGAAGAGTGGAGGTCAGCCTGTGAACTGCTCTTATCCCTCCGACCAGAGAGGCCTTCAGGGAGTGTTTCCCAGCTCAGCCGACTGTGGCCTGAACCACGGCGGCTCGGCCAAAGCCGAGAACCAGAACATGCAGCCGAAGGTAAACGGCACGTCTCCATCCAGTGTGTTTGAGTGTTGTCACGTTGGTGTTTTGTTTTTCATCTGAATCACCTCACAGTCACGTAACCGTTTTCTCTCTTCCATTCATTTGTGACCTGTCTGACTCTTATATAATTGTCTGTTGTGATGAGGTTCATTGTCGTGTTTCCACTCTTTAAGAGTTCATCTGTTTTCATGACATATTCCTTCACATCACTGACTTCTCCTTCACAACAACACAACGCCAACCCACTTCTGAGAGTTAAATATTTGATGTGATTATTCAAACATGAGGGCCTTATTCTTTTATCTGCTCTATACTCATATTTGCTAAGCTCCCCTATTCTAATTCCTGGGCTAATGTTACTTTTCACCTATGTCTCATGTAGATGTCAGTATTGCCCTCTCCTCGGCATGTTGGCCAAAAGAGCCAGGTCTCTCCCCCCGCCTTCAGTAGCTCAGATTCAGATGCATCTGACTTAAGACAGCCCCCATGCTATGAGGATGCAGTGAAGCAGGTAAACTCAAACCCGTGCAAAAGTTCAGTAGATGATGGCTGGCCACAGATTTCATTTTAACTATTGGCGTTGCTCTAATTCTACTTTTCTTCCATCTTTTTTTTTGTCCATCAACTCTGTTTGCACCTTTTTCATTCATCCATTTGCTTTGTTTACTGCACTAACTGTTCACTCTTTATCAAGTCTGGAGCACACAGGTGCTGTACAAATGTTTGTCTGACGGCAGCTGTAGTTGATTTAAACAAGCAAATGAATTAATAAATGTTTTTCAATACACTGGCCAGGCTGCAATTATCAGCCGATATTAGCTTATTGCTGATTATCAGTAATGGCACAGAAATATCCAAGGGCGTAAGTTTGGTTTCAACATTGGTGGGGTCGCAACAACCCCACCACCCCTCCAAAACAAAGAGATTTTAATGCCGTCAACCAAACTGTTTATTAACATATAAGATCTGAATTTACATTCAGGAATGCCCATATGCAAATGTAATATATGTACATGTGTTGAATTTCCATAAAATCATGTTTGTATTTAGAGTATAGCCTATATATGTAAAAATTACATATGAGTCCAGTTAGAAATTGGAACAATATCATATATTGACATATATGTCTAATAACCATCCCAAAGCCTGTCAGTATATGTTCATTAGATATGTAAATATAAAAGATATCTTTATTAGAAATGATTAAGAAACACATATACAAACATATACAATTTTAATAGGCATGTTGTTTCAATAAAGTTACATTTTATTATGAGTATTTAATATATGTTATAAATTTATATCTTCATATATCCAAAGGATTTATATATCATATTAATATATCCTCTCACTGTGAGGTGAAAGCTCTAAACCACCATCCTACCCAATAAAAAAAGAATATTAATGTTGTATGAGGCATAGAAAAACGACATAGTATAGTAAGGCATAAAAATTCATAAAAATGTCATAGTATAATAAGGTATAAAAAGTCATAAAAATGACATAGTATAATAAAGCATAAAAAATGACATAGTATAGTAAGGCATAAAAATTCATAAAAATGTCATAGTATAATAAGGTATAAAAAGTCAAAAAAACGACATAGTATAGTAAGGCATAAAAAGTCATAAAAATTTCATAGTATAATAAGGCATAAAAAGTAATAAAAACGACATAGTATAATAAAGAATAAAAAACGACAGTATAGTAAGGCATAAAAATTCATAAAAATGACATAGTATAATAAGGCATTACAATGTCATAGTATAATAAGGCATAAAAATGTCATAGTATAATAAGGCATAAAAAGTAATAAAACGACATAGTATAATAAAGAATAAAAAACGACAGTATAGTGAGGCATAAAAATTCATAAAAATGTCATATTTTAATTAGGCATAAAAATTCATAAAAAAACGACATAGTATAGTAAGGCATAAAAAGTCATAAAAATGTCATAGTATAATAAGGCATAAAAATGACATAGTATGATAAAGCATAAAAAATGACATAGTAAGTAAGGCATAAAAAGTCAAAAAAACGATATGGTATAGTAAGGCATAAAAATTCATAAAAATGTCATAGTATAGTAAGGTATAAAAAGTCATAAAATGACATAGTATAATAAAGCATAAAAAATGACATAGTATAGTAAGGCATAAAAATTCATAAAAATGTCATAGTATAATAAGGTATAAAAAGTCATAAAAATGTCATAGTATAATAAAGCATAAGAAATGACACAGTATAGTAAGACATAAAAAGTTGTAAAAACGACATAGTATAATAAGGCATAAAAATTCATAAAAATGTCATTGTATAATAAGGTATATAAAGTCATAAAAATGACATAGTATAATGAAGCATAAAAAATGACATAGTATAGTAAGGCATAAAAATTCATAAAAATGTCATAGTATAGTAAGGCAAAAAAATTCATTAAAAAGTCATAGTATAATAAGGTATAAAAAGTCAAAAAAACGACATAGTATAGTAAGGCATAAAAATTCATAAAAATGTCATAGTATAGTAAGGCAAAAAAATTCATTAAAAAGTCATAGTATAATAAGGTATAAAAAGTCAAAAAAATGACACAGTATAGTAAGGCATAAAAAGTTATAAAAACGACATATTATAGTGAGGCATAAAAATTCATAAAAATGTCATAGTATAGTAAGGCATAAAAAGTTATAAAATGACACAGTATAGTAAGGCATAAAAATTCATAAAAATGTCATAGTATAATAAGGTATAAAAAGTCATAAAAATGACATAGTATAATAAAGCATAAAAAACGACATAGTATAGTAAGGCATAAAAATTCATAAAAATGTCATAGTATAGTAAGGCATAAAAATTCATAAAAATGTCATAGTATAGTAAGGCATAAAAAGTAATAAAAACGACATAGTATAATAAAGAATAAAAAACGACAGTATAATAAGGCATAAAAATTCATAAAAATGTCATATTTTAATTAGGCATAAAAATTCATAAAAAAACGACATAGTATAGTAAGAGATAAAAAGTCATAAAAATGTCATAGTATAATAAGGCATAAAAATGACATAGTATAATAAAGCATAAAAAATGACACAGTATAGTAAGGCAAAAAAATTCATAAAAATGTCATAGTATAATAAGGTATAAAAAGTCAAAAAAACGACATAGTATAGTAAGGCATAAAAATTCATAAAAATGTCATAGTATAGTAAGGCAAAAAAATTCATTAAAAAGTCATAGTATAATAAGGTATAAAAAGTCAAAAAAATGACACAGTATAGTAAGGCATAAAAATTCATAAAAATGTCATAGTATAATAAAGCATAAAAAACGACATAGTATAGTAAGGCATAAAAATTCATAAAAATGTCCTAGTATAGTAAGGCATAAAAAGTTGTAAAAACGACATAGTATAGTAAGGCAAAAAAATTCATAAAAATGTCATAGTATAATAAGGTATAAAAAGTCAAAAAAATGACACAGTATAGTAAGGCATAAAAATTCATAAAAATGTCATAGTATAGTAAGGCAAAAAAATTCATAAAAAAGTCATAGTATAATAAGGTATAAAAAGTCAAAAAAATGACACAGTATAGTAAGGCATAAAAATTCATAAAAATGTCATAGTATAATAAAGCATAAAAAACGACATAGTATAGTAAGGCATAAAAATTCATAAAAATGTCATAGTATAGTAAGGCATAAAAAGTTGTAAAAACGACATAGTATAGTAAGGCAAAAAAATTCATAAAAATGTCATAGTATAATAAGGTATAAAAAGTCAAAAAAAACGACATAGTATAGTAAGGCATAAAAAGTCATAAAAATGTCATAGTATAATAAGGTATAAGAAGTCAAAAAAAACGACATAGTATAGTAAGGCATAAAAAGTCATAAAAATGTCATAGTATAGTAAGGCAAAAAAATTCCTAAAAATGTCATAGTATAATAAGGTATAAAAAGTCAAAAAAACGACATAGTATAGTCAGGCATAAAAATTCATAAAAATGTCATAGTATAGTAAGGCATAAAAAGTAATAAAAACGACATAGTATAATAAAGAATAAAAAACGACAGTATAGTAAGGCATAAAAATTCATAAATATGTCATATTTTAATTAGGCATAAAAATTCATAAAAAAACGACATAGTATAGTAAGGCATAAAAAGTCATAAAAATGTCATAGTATAATAAGGCATAAAAATGACATAGTATAATAAAGCATAAAAAATGACATAGTATAGTAAGGCATAAAAAGTCAAAAAAACGACATGGTATAGTAAGGCATAAAAAGTCATAAAAATGTCATAGTATAATAAGGTATAAAAAGTCATAAAAATGACATAGTATAATAAAGCATAAAAAATGACATAGTATAGTAAGGCATAAAAATTCATAAAAATGTCATAGTATAGTAAGGCTAAAAAATTCATAAAAATGTCATAGTATAATAAGGTATAAAAAGTCAAAAAAATGACACAGTATAGTCAGGCATAAAAAGTTATAAAAACGACATAGTATAGTAAGGCATAAAAATTCATAAAAATGTCATAGTATAATAAGGTATAAAAAGTCAAAAAAACGACATAGTATAGTAAGGCATAAAAATTCATAAAAATGTCATAGTATAATAAGGTATAAAAAGTCATAAAAATGACATAGTATAGCAAGGCATAAAAATGACATAGTATAGTAAGGCATAAAATTTCATAAAAATGTCATAGTATAATAAAGAATAAAAAACGACAGTATAGTAAGGCATAAAAGTTCATAAAAATGTCATAGTTTAATTAGGCATAAAAATGACAGTATAATAAAGCATAAAAGATGACATAGTATAGTAAGGCATAAAAAGTTATAAAAACGACATATTATAGTAAGGCATAAAAATTCATAAAAATGTCATAGTATAGTAAGGCATAAAAATGTCATAGTATAATAAGGCATAAAAATGACATAGTATAATAAAGCATAAAAAATGACATAGTATAGTAAGGCATAAAAAGTCAAAAAAACGACATTGTATAGTAAGGCATAAAAAGTCATAAAAATGTCATAGTATAATAAGGTATAAAAAGTTTTAAAAAATGACATAGTATAGTAAGGCATAAAAATTCATAAAAATGTCATAGTATAATAAAGAATAAAAAACGACAGTATAGTAAGGCATAAAAATTCATAAAAATGTCATAGTTTAATTAGGCATAAAAATTCATAAAAAATGACAGTATAGTAAGGCATAAAAAGTCATAAAAATGTCATAGTATAATAAGGCATAAAAATGACAGTATAATAAAGCATAAAAAATGACATAGTATAGTAAGGCATAAAAAGTCAAAAAAACGACATAGTATAGTAAGGCATAAAAATTCATAAAAATGTCATAGTATAGTAAGGCATAAAAAGTTATAAAAACGACATAGTATAGTAAGGCATAAAAATTCATAAAAATGTCATTGTATAATAAGGTATAAAAAGTCATAAAAATGACATAGTATAGCAAGGCATAAAAATGACATAGTATAGTAAGGCATAAGATTTCATAAAAAAGACATAGTATAGTAAGGCATAAAAAGTCAAAAAAACGACATAGTATAGTAAGGCATAAAAATTCATAAAAATGTCATAGTATAGTAAGGCATAAAAAGTTATAAAAACGACATAGTATAGTAAGGCATAATAATTCATAAAAATGTCATTGTATAATAAGGTATAAAAAGTCATAAAAATGACATAGTATAGCAAGGCATAAAAATGACATAGTATAGTAAGGCATAAGATTTCATAAAAAAGTCATAGTATAGTAAGGCAAAAAAATTCATAAAAATGTCATAGTATAACAAGGCATAAAAAGTAATAAAAACGACATAGTATAATAAAGAATAAAAAACGACAGTATAGTAAGGCATAAAAGTTCATAAAAATGTCATAGTTTAATTAGGCATAAAAATGACAGTATAATAAAGCATAAAAGATGACATAGTATAGTAAGGCATAAAAAGTTATAAAAACGACATATTATAGTAAGGCATAAAAATTCATAAAAATGTCATAGTATAGTAAGGCATAAAAATGTCATAGTATAATAAGGCATAAAAATGACATAGTATAATAAAGCATAAAAAATGACATAGTATAGTAAGGCATAAAAAGTCAAAAAAACGACATTGTATAGTAAGGCATAAAAAGTCATAAAAATGTCATAGTATAATAAGGTGTAAAAAGTTTTAAAAAATGACATAGTATAGTAAGGCATAAAAATTCATAAAAATGTCATAGTATAATAAAGAATAAAAAACGACAGTATAGTAAGGCATAAAAATTCATAAAAATGTCATATTTTAATTAGGCATAACAATTCATAAAAAACGACATAGTATAAAAAGTCATAAAAATGTCATATTTTAATAAGGCATAAAAATTACATAGTATAGTAAGGCATAAAAATTCATAAAAATGTCATAGTATAGTAAGGCAAAAAAATTCATAAAAATGTCATAGTATAATAAGGTATAAAAAGTAAAAAAAATGACATAGTATAGTAAGGCATAAAAATTCATAAAAATGTCATAGTACAATAAAGAATAAAAAACGACAGTATAGTAAGGCATAAAAAGTCATAAAAATGTCATAGTATAATAAGGCATAAAAATGACATAGTATAATAAAGCATAAAAAATGACATAGTATAGTAAGGCATAAAAAGTCAAAAAAACGACATAGTATAGTAAGGCATAAAAAGTCATAAAAAACGACATAGTATAGTAAGGCATAAAAAGTCAAAAAAACGACATAGTATAGTAAGGCATAAAAAGTCATAAAAACGACATAGTGTAGTAAGGCATAAAAATTCATAAAAATGTCATAGTATAATAAGGTATAAAAAGTCATAAAAATGACATAGTATAATAAAGCATAAAAAACGACATAGTATAGCAATGCATAAAAATTCATAAAAATGTCATAGTATAGTAAGGCATAAAAAGTTATAAAAACGACATAGTATAGTAAGGCATAATAATTCATAAAAATGACATAGTATAATAAAGCATAAAAAACGACATAGTATAGCAATGCATAAAAATTCATAAAAATGTCATAGTATAGTAAGGCATAAAAAGTTATAAAAACGACATAGTATAGTAAGGTATAATAATTCATAAAAAAGTCATAGTATAATAAGGTATAAAAAGTCAAAAAAATGACACAGTATAGTAAGGCATAAAAATTCATAAAAATGTCATAGTATAGTAAGGCAAAAAAATTCATAAAAAAGTCATAGTATAATAAGGTATAAAAAGTCAAAAAAACGACATAGTATAGTAAGGCATAAAAAGTAATAAAAACGACATAGTATAATAAAGAATAAAAAACGACAGTATAGTAAGGCATAAAAATTCATAAAAATGTCATAGTTTAATTAGGCATAAAAATGACAGTATAATAAAGCATAAAAGATGACATAGTATAGTAAGGCATAAAAAGTTATAAAAACGACATATTATAGTAAGGCATAAAAATTCATAAAAATGTCATAGTATAGTAAGGCATAAAAATGTCATAGTATAATAAGGCATAAAAATGACATAGTATAATAAAGCATAAAAAATTACATAGTATAGTAAGGCATAAAAAGTCATAAAAATGTCATAGTATAATAAGGCATAAAAATGACATAGTATAATAATCCATAAAAAATGACATAGTATAGTAAGGCATAAAAAGTCAAAAAAACGACATAGTATAGTAAGGCATAAAAAGTCATAAAAAACGACATAGTATAGTAAGGCATAAAAAGTAATAAAAACGACATAGTATAATAAAGAATAAAAAACGACAGTATAGTAAGGCATAAAAATTCATAAAAATGTCATATTTTAATTAGGCATAAAAATTCATAAAAAACGACATAGTATAGTAAGGCATAAAAAGTCATAAAAATGTCATAGCATAATAAGGCATAAAAATGGCATAGTATAATAAAGCATAAAAAATGACACAGTATAGTAAGACATAAAAATTCATAAAAATGTCATAGTATAATAAGGTATAAAAAGTCATAAAAACGACATAGTATAGTGAGGCATAAAAATTCATAAAAATGACATAGTATAGTAAGGCATAAAAATATCATAGGATAATAAGGCACAAAAACGACATAGTATAGTAAGTCATAAAAAGGCTTAAAAAAGTCCTAGTATTCTTGGTTACATTTTCATGGGATTTTTCAACAGAAATTATTAATTCAATAGTAACATCAACTACTGGAAAGTGTTTCATTTATTTTGATTTTGGCGGTTTCAGTTCTCCATACCTGGAAGGTGAATAGAGCATTAAGTGTAGTTAGAAAGTCAGTGCTGGAGCATAGTTGTGATAATTATAATGAAAACTTTTCAGTCAGATGTTAGGATCCATACAAACTCTCTCTGTCTTTTTTGGTTGAAAGTAATGAAAAATAGTTCAATCTAGTTAATATCAACCAATAATGGTCTGTTTTACAGAACCTCTGATTCAACTGCTTAAAAGCTTGCATCTGATTCATAGTCCTTTAATATAACTGGATAAAAATTTTAAATCTTTTAAACAATGGTTCAATTGATTAAAAAAACATCACTTCTTTATTATCATTACAGCAACTGACCAGAAGCCAGCAGATGGATGAACTGTTGGATGTTCTCATAGAGAGCGGAGGTGAGTAGAGATTCAATAATTAATGTTGGTCACCAGGAGTAAAACTGTAACTGTCACTGCATGAGAGTAAGTGTAAAGTCTATGTGTAAATCACTCGGTGCACTGGCTTCAGATTTCACCCCACACTCTGGTACCAGGTCTCACTTCCTGCTGTGACCCTCTCTCCTCTTCCTCTCCTCTTCCTCTTCAAGAGATGCCAGCTAACGCCAGAGAAGAGAGGGAGAGGTCCTCTGTAACCAAAGTTGTGCCTCACATTACTGTGTCCCCAGGGTGTCCCGGCCTCCTTATCCCGAGGTTCCACCGTCACTATGAACAGCTGTACCCCACCCAGCCCCCTTACGACCACTCGGCCAATCACATCGCCGACGGCCACCTGGAGACTCTGCTGGGGAGTCCGATTGGGCGGGGAGGGGAAGTGGCCCTTCTTAAAATGGCTACCGAGGATGGGGGCCTGGAAGACGAAGGGAACAGAGAGGGCGAAGGGTACGGCAGCCCCCACAGCCACCACCGCCATCCTCACCATCCGCCGCAGGACAAACTTGTGACCAGCAGAGATCAGATGGACACCCCGCTGTCGCCCATCAGCGCCAAGGCGTCCACCTTCCCCGAGGTGCAGGGGATGGTCAGCATGACGTTCAGCGAGACGCCGTGGGAGACGATGGAGTGGCTGGACCTGATGCCGCCCAGCTCCGCCACGGCCTTCAGCGTGGCTCCGCCCACTGGCCCCAGCATCTTCAACACAGAGTTCCTGGATATAACAGACATTAACTTGAACTCTGCTATGGACCTGCACCTGGAGCACTGGTGAAAGCAGCATCACCACAAGTGCCATCCACCGTCACACACCAGCTTTAAAAGCGGACTGCTGATATCAGCTCCGCCCACAACCAAAGACCAATCGAATTCTTCCTTCAACAGCTTCAGTCCAAGTACCATTTCCTTCCTGTTATAATCCAGTGGGACATCTGAGGTTTATTATATTTTGACTTATTTTCTCCACATGAGTTTCTCATGTCGTCGTCACCAGAATCCAAAGACAAGGTGCGTCTTGGCGCCATCGCACAACCGCCACACGAATATGAACATGGGCGCATGAAGGATTTTCTACACAATGGAAGGACGTGATTACTGTGCTTTACACCTTATGCAACATCAGTGTTATGCCACCTAGACTTGAAGACACATTTTGACAATCATTGTAAACTTTCTGAGTCTATGTTTGTATTACTGGAAAAAAAAAAAAACGAAAGGAATTACAAGGTGAATTGGAAATGCTTAGCGTGGCCATTTTTGTAAATAGTATCATAACATGTACTGACAGAGACAAGTTGACGTCTGCATATTTTGTCAGTGGTGTGGGAGAGGACACACAGACCACAGATCAAGTGTTTTATGTAATCGACTCCTCATTTGATGTAAATATGACAAAAAAATCTCACTGTGCACCTCTAGCTTAATACACATTTGTCACAGTTTGCTTCAACTTAGAATATGTGTGTACAAGTGGTTGTCATTCCTTTGAAGGTCCATTTTTTTTTTTTTAATACGAGTTTCTTTTCACCATTTGGCCTCTTTATCCACAGTATGGAGAGAAATGAATGTCTTATTGCTTTAATTGGCGGATAAACCGTGCCTTATTTTTATTATACGACTTTTATACCAATTCCCCCTTTACAATTTTATATGAATTTACTATTCCCTCAAAGCTAATGACAGATATGAATATAGTAAGCTCCTACATGAAGTCAGTTTTTCTTTTAAATCAGACGAATGTTAATGAAAAATGCATCTTCATCTCTATTTTTTATAAATTTCACCCTCTGTCTTCAGGCCAATCACAGTTATTTATTTTGTGTTTTTTATATTTATACTTTATCCTGTATTTATACTGGCATTCCCTCCTAACTGATTGGAGCTCTGTTTTTGATTTTAACGGAAATGAAAACTCCAGTGCCAACATTTTTTACATGAAACCAGTTCTCTTAAAAATGTGATGCAAAGTGAAGGAACCGCTCTGAAAAGCCATGCTGTCTGAAAACACTTAAAGAATCATGTGAAGTGGAAATGCCCATTCTTAGCACTTGTGAATAGGAAAATGTAATATATTCAGACCTTTACTGTGAATACTGCATATAACACAACACGACACAAACCCGTAATGGAGCCAGCCTCGACACACAGTAGTTAGCCAAATGTGAACGTTTTTAAAAACACCATTTTTAAAGTTGTAGTTTCGGTCAGTAATTGTCTGTTTTTCACACATGTAAAAACTTGAAGGAATAGTTTCACATTCTGGGATTTACACTTAGAGTTAGATGAGATCATTGATACCGCTCTCAAATCTGTCCCGCTAAACACAAGGCTACAGCTAGCGGCTAGCCTGTTAGCTTACCTGGCTAACCTAGTAATAAAATCTGCTTACTAGCATCTCTAACAATGAGCTCTAAATGTCATTCACTGTCCTTGGCAACATGTTGAGCCTTTCCAAGATAAGCTAACTAGGGTTACATTGTAACATATAAGCTAGCTCTAGTTAGCTTATCCGTCACTAGCATCTCTAAAACTCTAAAGCTCACAAATCATCATATTTAATACACAAAAGCACAAATTATTGTCTTTGTACAAGAAGTGCTGGTAGTTGGTTTTGTTACTAGTTCACTCTTAATGCTAAACTAAGCTAACAGTCTCCTAGCTACAGCTACATATAGAGTGCTGCAGGGAGGACGTATTTTTGAAGGCTAACCCTGAAGTTAGCATCACCCTGGTTCCCTCCACAAAAAGCCAATGGGAGTTTTACATTGTCTTTGACTCTGCTTAAAGAAGTCAGGACTGGGGTATTTACTGACGTATTTTATGTCTGAGAATAAAACGTGAAAACGTCTTGAGCTTGTGTTAAACACAGACCTTATTTCAGCCATTTAACCAGAGACCTCACAACGAGGGAACCAGAGGTGCTACGATGCTAACTAACGTCCAGGTTTTAGACTCACTCCTGCACTCTGGCTGCTCAAACTCCTTTTAATCTAACTCTCGTTATTTCCCAAATGTCACACTATTGCTGAGTGCATTGGCCAATAAATTTCTTGCATTTACAGTTGTGTCCTCTGTAAACATGAGTCTCATTTTTTGTTCTGTTTTGACCAAATATTGCTTTGTTTCTGTTACTTATGAAGTGTTGCACTTATAAAATGGTTTTCTATGGTTAGATGTCTGCTGTTAACACCCACCCTGAATATTGATATTCTTTATTCTCTGTCTTCTGTAAGAATATCTACTGGCCTTTATTTTTAATTTTATTTTATCTGGGTTCATTTCACAACAATTTTTCCCTAATCAAAAGAAAAACACGTGACAGAAGCTTCCATGTTGCTTGGCCACTGACTTGCTTTACTATTGTAAAAACAGTATTTGCCTGCATCCCTGTATACTACAGAAAGAAAAGCAATAAACTTATCACTGCAAAATAAAGTCAGTTACCCGTTTTATTTATGTCTGATTCACAAGAAGCACACCGTTCAGGCTCTTCATCTTTTCCATGGGAACTTTATTTGTAATCCTCGATAAAGATACAATATAATATTCATTGCCCTTAATATTATCTTATAATCTAATATGAACATTCTAGTAAATTGCAATTTATACAACATGTACCCTGGAGATTCTTATTCACCAGCGGTAAGTTAGCTTCCTGGAGACACATCCCATGAGAGACGAACAGATCTGGAGACTGTTTGCACTGAAACAAACTTCTGTTGTGTTTAATGTGTGTGTGTATGTGTGTGTGTGTGTGTGTGTGTGTGTGTGTGTGTGTGTGTTTTTCTCAGGGGTTTGCACAATTTTTCATCACAGAAATTAAATGGAAAGAACAACAGCCGACAGAACTCTCCCACAGAGAGAATCCCGTCTGGTCGACGATGCATGTCCACCATCTTGGTTGTAATGTTTCACCCTCCCGAGTAAGCCACAGTTATTCAGTCAAGTTCGCTGTTAACTGAGTGAGTGACCCTGACAACAGTGACCATTTTCCAAGATGGCTGACAACTGTAGAGGCCTATGTCATAGGACTTTTAAGTAAAACATCAAGGGGAGCGCCAATGATTTTACAAATGAACTTCAGTTTACTCATCACGATGGGCTCCAATACGCCTGTTATTTCTTTTTGTTTTGGAGCTGGTGCCCTACGAATGGCTGTGTTTTTAATCTGCCTCTTTGCAACTTCATTAAAGTACAACACTAACATTGCCGGAGTGTCCCTTTAGTTGTGGCAGTTCCTTTAATGTAATGAAATAAAATGCAGGAAAGCCTTTAGGGGAGGGAGATGACAAAAATAAAATAAAAATCAGCAATGACAAAGGCTAAAAATTTATTTTTTCCACATTAAAGGTTGAGTAAGTGATTCTGCAGACAGACCACACCCCTGCCTTCAGTGCTCCTTCAGAAGCTCCACCCCCAAAATCATACACATGCATCACCATGGCAACAACACACTAGCGGAATCCACAGCGTCTTATACGAAACACAGGACACGCACACAGATAACAGAATCCAAAACACACTAGAGTAAAAACTATTGAATTTGTTGTTGAGATTCTTTTTACAAAACTACAGTCCTTAGCTTCTAGCTTACAGCTAAGCAGTATTACTTTCAACTTTTACAGTTTGCACGTTGTACAAACATCATGATGTAGAGCAAATGAACCCTAACCCCTAACCCTAACCCTAACCCTAACCCCCCCCCCCCCGTCCTGTGGACGAGCATGAACGCCGCCTGCTGCTGATTGGCTGCTTGTGTTACTTGGTCCAGTATTTGCTGAATTTGACAAAAAGTGTATTGGATTAGAATCACTTACTCCACCTTTAACAATAAACAATAACAGACTCGGATCATCCAGCTGATCCTGACTCTCACACTGAATTGAACACATTGAATTACTTTACATTATTAGTATTTGCTAGGTTAAAGGTCACAGCGGCTGTACTCATGGGATTTGTTGACAATAAAGGAAATATAAATAATGCCACCCTCATACTTTAAAGTCATTTATTACATTAAGTCTCTACAGAGTCCCACTGTTGGAGGTTTATCAGTCATACAGATGGTTTGGTTACCTAGCTAACACCGACTAGACATGGCTTTCTGGGAGGGAATAACGGAGGGTGGATCTCAATAGTCTCAGGTTTTCAGCTTCCCTGTCACCTGACCCAGTACAGGTAAACGTCAGTCTATCGGGAGGACAGGTGAGGGGACGTGTTTCTAGACTATGGAGACGCATCCTGAGATAATACATGGTTTGGCGTGGAAACATTCTGTCATCAGTGCAAGCCAGAGAGACGTGCCGAATCACGAGGAACATGCTGAGTTCACGGTCACCTTCAGGGTCAAAGAGCAGTGACTGAGACCCCCCCCCCCCCCCCCCCCTACTGACAGGTGTGTGGTTGGTGGACAAGTTTGTCGTTTAGCAGCATCTATCTTTTCTCTCAACAGGAAACCCTTTGAAATGTAGTTACTGCTGTTTGCCTCTGGGTGGCAGCGTGGCGGAGCTGTGATCGGTGCGGATGAGCAGTTGAACTGTACAGTGCTTTAACAGGCAGCTGAGGAGCATTAAAGCTCATCCTCCTCATCACCGCCTCATCTGATCACGTCTGTGTTTGAGAAACGAGCCTCAACGGTCGAGCAGAACCTGCCAGGAACAGCAGATCACATGAACTATGTACAAACACATTTACACAGAGGGACATGACGTCCTAAAGTTTCTTTACATCAGGCAATGTAACGTTGGCTGAGCCCCGGTTTGTGTCTCTCATCTGTTATCGCATCCGAGTCGTAGAAATTTGTTGTTGATCTCTAAAACACTCAGAAGGAACAACATTTATCTCATGTATTAAATCTGAATTTAAAATAATTCTGTCTGTCAATTTATAAAAAGACGTTTAACCACAGAATCAAGTTTCAAGTCCATTTCTATCTCCAATCCGACATGCTAACGATAGCTGTGGTCACATCCTTCTTCAATTTGTGTTTGTGTTTGAGTAACAGCTAATTGATCCAGTTCCACGTTAGCAAAGATTTGTGAAGCTCGGATGCAAACGAATCTCACATCAAACCTTTTGTTATTTTTACCAGCGAAGAGAACTGAAGAAAACACAGAGGAATTTAGCTTCATCTTTAGCTTCAGCTCCGACTTTCCACAGTGAAAATAACAAACACTTTGTAATTTATCAGTTGTAGCTGTTTAATGTTAATTCAGTCATGTATAAAACGAAACGTGTGCTCACGTTTCTGTGTAGAAATGTTTCTCAGCTCATCAGTTCAAATGTCACGCAGTCAAATTAAATATAAAAAAAATGTAAAATGAAGACAGCCACTTTGTTGTAGCAGAAAAACCTGTTTTAGCCACTAAATAAAAGTAATATCAGTTAAAGTGGTCGCTTTATTTTGAAAATTTTCCCCGTTCTGACGTCAAACGGAGCTTTACTTTGGAACTGCAGTTTATGAACTGATGAACTGTATTCTTTCCTCACTCTACAGCTGCTCCAGTCAGACAGAGCGAACCGCTAGTGCGTAGGATTATGGAAGTTCAACAGTTGAGAAAATATAATTCCAAAATAAAGGGCCGTTTGACAGCAGATTAAGTGGTAAAAATTTTCAAAATAAAGTGTACACTTCAACTGACATTTGTTTTTTTTTCTAACTTGAACCACCGTCTAATAACCTGAACTATCACGTTAAGGACTTTGCAAAGACTTTTAAAACTGACGAATGTTGTTGAACGACTTTTCTTGGTTTTTGAATTATCTTTCGTTAAATCAGCTGCTCAGTCATCGACTCTAATGTGACGATAACATACGAGAGGTAAAACCCGGGGCTCACAGTGGATGTGAGAAATGTCTCGTCCCGATCACGTGTCACGATGAACTCTCACAGATTGCATATAGAAAAATAAAAAGAAGTAAAGCCACACCACCACGTCCATGAGCTCTGAGGAAACACTTTTGCATACTCATTTACCACGAGTGAAGGTGTGTGTGTGTGTGTGTGTGTGTGTGTGTGTGTGTGTGTGTGTGTGTGTCTGTCGGCATACATCTGTACATGTCAACAAGTCAGAGGTGAACACACATATGCAAACATACAGTCCACGATGTACAATCCAACAGAAGGCTGTTTTTGTTCTAACGTCAGGAGCGTCACGTCTGTTTTATTTGGTAGATTCTGTGTTTGAGTTCAAGTAAATATATTTATACCATATATGTAGATTTCTATTCCTTTTTTACTAAGACAACATCATGTCTTCAAGTTTTTCTGTCTGAATATGGATGATAATATGAACGAGGTGATGGAGGAGTTTGATTAACAATATTCGTCTTATTGCACCGGGCAGTTTGGACTCGGTTCCTTTGTTCTTTGGAACAAGTGAATAAACAGATGATCCTACGTAACTCTGAGGGCTAAGATGTCAAGCGTCGCATCACAAAGCTTTAGTGTCCCACCCACTGTGTGATGGGTGACCCCCCCCCCCCCCCCACCCAGCCCTAACTCAGTCAGTCCACATACATAGGAGAGATGGGAGAGGCAGGGATCTGATCCAGGATGCGACACACGTAGCTGGCGACGTCCACGAATCGCTCCTCATACATCAGAATAAAGGGGTGTTTCTGAGGGACAGACGCAGAAGACTTGGGTCAAATGTGTTAAACTGCTCAGCAGGAGAAGAAGGTTCAGAGCGTTTAGAAAGTATTCAGACCCCTCTCATGTTGCTAAAATCATTTCCCGCATCACTCAATACGACACAAGCTCTGAAAGGCAGGTGGTTTTTTATTTTTTGGTCAGGATCATTTTTCTTTTTTTAATTTGTGAAAAAAACAACAACCCCTGATTTTTTTGCCTTCCCAGAAAAAATACAATACAAAATATGAAATAAACGAAGGGGTGTGAAAACTTTCTGAACGCCCTGCAGAGCTTTTTCTTCTTCACTGGCTCGGTCGGTTCTTCACCTTCCCCGTCAGCCATGAAGCTTAAAACTAAAGAAGAGAAAGAACTCACCAGAAGCTCCTTGTACTTTGGCCTTTTTGATTCATCCTTTGTAAGGCTGCACAGAGACAAACAAGCAGTCAGTAACACTTCTGAATGAACAGTGACTGAGTGTTTCAGTTCGTACACGTGACTTTGTTTCACGCCTGAAACAACTGAGTAGACTCAATCCACTAATGAAGACCATGAGATGTGGCTGAGAGCTGGAAAAGTCTAGTAAGAGGATCCTCAGACACCTCCAGGTAAGATTTTAATTTCAAAAACATAAAATTGTTTCCAGTGATGGAGGAGGTTGTGTTGTGTATTTCAGAGGCCTGTGACTGTGTGTGTGTGTGTGTGTGTGTGTGTGTGTGTGTGTGTGTGTGTGTGTGTATTACCATAGGTTGACGAAGTTGATGAACTTGGGGGAGAACTGTCTCTCCTCTGAGTTGCTGAGCTGAGGAGGTTCTCCTTTCACCACCTGAGTCAGCTGATCAAAAACACTATTCCACTTGGGGTACGGGAATCTTCCTGTGGCGAGCTCGTACTGAAACACACACACAACCACACATTTTTATTTCAACAGGTCGACTGATTCAAACTCACTCAGACACGACACAGGTGACGAGATGACATCATCCTGATGACATCACGGGTCTTACCAGGGTGATTCCCAGACTCCACACGTCGGACCGGACGTCGTAGCCCTGTCTGGAAGCGCTGGGGTCTATCCTCTCCGGCTGACAACACACAGGCACAGAGTGAGTCTCTGAGATACTTCACTGCCCCCCCCCCCCACAGGACAGATGTCACACATCAAAAACAAACAATATATTATCTGTGCAACCCCAAGAACAAACTGAGCTCTAATCCACCAGACCCCTCAGACCAGATATCTCTCTCTCTCTCTCTCTCTCTCTCTCTCTCTCTCTCTCTCTCTCCTCTCTCTCTCTCTCTCTCTCTCTCTCTCTCTCTCTCTCTCTCTCTCTCTCTCTCTCTCTCTCTCCTCTCTCTCTCTCTCTCTCTCTCTCTCTCTCTCTCATTTGCATTTGAAGCAGGAAGTGAGATCTGATCACAGGTGGCATTTTAAATCCAGGTGTGAACTAACGAACTCTCACCTTTTAGTGTGTCATGCTCCTAATTGTGAATTTGCTCCTTGTTTTTCTCACTATGTTTAAATGTTTTTGTGTTCAATATATTTACTGTGTTTTCACTTATTTGTTTTCTCATTCATGTTCATGTCACTGGCTGTGTTTACATGTGCTCCAGAAATAGACTTGACTTGATTTGAAACTTGTAAATTGTTTTGATAAATGAAAGGTTAAAATCAAACTGAGCTCAGTGGGCGTGGCCTCCACCAGCGTCTCCTGCGAGCGTTCACCGCTGCTCACTCACCGCCATGTACGGCCTGCAGCCGGCATCTCTGGTCTTGGCTATGGAGTCCACCAGCTGACCGCTGATGCCGAAGTCACACAGCTTGATGTTTCCCTTTCGGTCCATAAGAATGTTGGAAGGTTTGATGTCTGAAAACACAGAAAACACATCGTCAGAAAACACACACACAATCCGTCTGGTTTTCATATTATTATTATTATTATAATAATAAAAAAAAACATTTCATCTCGTTTTAACTTTGTCAGGCTTTTTAAGTCGCATTTCAGATCATCATGAGATCAATATTAGATGTAAATATTGATCAAATTCACAAACTTACCTCTGTGAATTATTTTCAAGTTTTCTTTTAAGTGGTTCAGTGCTTTAACCGTCTGTAGAGGACAAAATAAAAACACCTCTGGTCACTCTTTTAAATCATATTTATATATTGAAATGTAAAAATCTATGAAGAGAAAGTGAATCATCTTCTCACCGCTAATGTTATTTTGCCTAATATTTCCTCTGGAATGACGTCATCTAATGCACAATATACATATTTGTAGAATTTGTCTAATGAGGTAGACATTAGTTCCATACAGATCCAACAGTCGCCCTGAAACAGAGGCACAGGTTAGTTTGTAGTAGCTCCTGTTGTACGCTAGAGGTCGCTGTGGCGTTAGATTTTATTACAATTCAAACGAGGCTTGTGTGATATCCAAAACAGACAGTCCAGCCCAAATACCGAGATTTACATTATCATCAAATATTGGCCAAAGCCTGATGTAAACGTGACTTTAGGTGGTAGTGGTGTGGTGCGTTTGAGGACCGTGCGTGTTTGTCACACCTCTCTGAAGAGGGCGCCGTAGAACTGAACGATGTAGGGACAGTCGCTGCTCCTCATCACCACGTCCAGGTCCATCAGCAGCTGCTTCTGCTCCTTCTCGTCCACAGTGGAGCGAATCCTCTGAGGGAAACACAACACAACAACAT
This sequence comes from Seriola aureovittata, assembly GCF_021018895.1. Lineage (NCBI taxonomy): Eukaryota > Metazoa > Chordata > Actinopteri > Carangiformes > Carangidae > Seriola > Seriola aureovittata. The sequence continues at coordinate 2,098,650 of NC_079384.1, forward strand.
CATTCACATCTCTGACTGATTCACTGTCCACACACACACACACACACACACACACACACTGTAAACTGGCCAAGCTGTGTGAGACAGTTACAGTGAATTTACATGATTCTATTGAATACTGAAAACAACACGCAGACACTCCTCACTAGCAGGAAGTGTGGTCACTCGTCTCACATTTAAAACATGAGACTAACAAATTCACCCGCTGGCCACCAGGGGGCGCTGGCTGACTCCTGGTGGAGCGCAGAGGTTTGATTCACAGACATTGTTTAGGTGTTTCCAGCCTTGCAGCTGCTTCTCATGATTCTGCTTCTCCGTGTGACTCTGAGCTCTTGTGATTCTGACTTTTGCACTAAGTAGTTGTTGCTCTGGATGAGGTCACTTCAGGTCAGGTGCATCTCTCAGCGTCTCACCTTGACAGCCATGATCTGGCCCGTGGGCTTGTGGACCATCTTGTTGACGGAGCCGTACGCTCCGCGCCCGATCTCCCCGAGGTCCCTCAGGTCCTCCGCCGTGAAGTCGCAGTGCTGCTCCGGGGAGATCTTCAGCTTCCCCGACGACTCCATGCTGTGTGTCCGCAGACGCTCTCTGGAGGAGGAAGAGGAGGAGGAGGAGGAAGAAGCCACAGGAAGGGGAGAGGACAGAGTGGAGCCATGAGCAGAACATGCATTATAGATTATTGTGGATATGATTCATATTTCATCAGTAATCTCTGAGCTGCTGTGAATCTGAAATGTTTGGAGCTTCCATGAAATGGTTTTGAAATCTGAGCTTTTGTTAAAACATGTGTAGGAGTGAAGTCTAATAAAGAATCAACATCCTGTGACCTGCTGAAACAAAACCTGACACAAGTCGCCATGACAACCTGTCCCGAAGGTCCGCACTCACATGTGAGGGTTTTGGAAGGAGGGAGGCGTCGGATTGATCGGGAGCCTGGAGGTCGGCTTCACTGGAGGGTTGGCGAAATTCAGCTTCAGAGCTTTACGTTTACCTGGAGTGGGACAAAGACAGACACAGATCCAGATCCCACAACATGCAGCCACCCTGTGGTTCAACCAGCTGGTGCAGGCAGAGGGTGCACACAGTGTGACAACAAGCTCGGCTCTTCTCTGGAACATCTGACTGCACACACTTGAGATAAGCCTTTACTGCACATGTGCAACGGGTGTTACTAAGTACGCAGATAATTTTTTAAATCCCGTCATCTCGTGATAACAAACGCTCGTTATCCCGAGATAAGGAGATATTATCAGGAGAAAACTATTTTTGTCATTCTGATAATGTCTCGTTATCTCGTTATAACAAAATAAATAACTTTTCTCCTGATAATATCTCGTATTTCGGGATAATGAGCTTCATTATCTTGAGATTACAGGATGAAGAATGATTTGTCAGTATGGCCTTTCTCAGCTTCTGTAATTAAGGAATTTATGCCAACTTACTTATGGCCCGAGGAACCAGCTGCACATTACGGTGCTGCGCGGTTAAATCACACCGACAGGTCAACAGAGGCGGCGCTAACTGTTGTGGCGTCAACATGATTTAAAGATTTCTGTTGCGAGCTGTTTTCAGACCTGTGGTTTATCTCAAGCTCTTCAAGATCAGAGGAAGCACACAATGCATTTTGAACACAAGCAAAGTGCCCACATGTACAGAGGTTCCCATTATCAGACACTGCACCAGTTCCTTTAGCTCCAAAATGAACCTTTTGGTCCAAATAGCATAAATCCTGTATATATAACATATTATTCAAATTATTTGTTTTGCTGCTGCTGCAACAGAGCCAGGACGAGCTTTACTGCATGCTGCTGATATTGGGAATCCCAGTCCAAAACATTTTCAATGTGAACTTTCCCTTCAGAAATCAAAGTGACCCAACACTTAGACAGCACACGGTTCAGGTTTAAAGCAGATTCAAGTTCAAATTCAAATTAATTTGACATATCTTCAGGATATAACTGGTGGTTAGGTTCGGCTTCTACGCAAAGTGCCGTGTTTAAGTGTTGAGTTGTCTTTGCCATGCCCTGTTCAACCAGCTCCTGAGTGCAAACGGACGCCTCGACCTTTAAGCCCCGGTGCAAACGAATCTTCCTTTGGCCATAACTGAGTGTGTGGCAGGTCATAGCAGTGAACAGTGGACAGACTCCCCAACTACCAGAGCACCACACAGGCTGTTTCAATAGCATACAGTGGTTTCGCTTCACCAGTTTTAAATCCCAATTAAATATGAGCGTGATGAACACTGAACACAGCTCAGGAAGGAAACCACTGTAGACTACTGAGGTGTTCCCACAGACAGCAGAGGTCGGGGTGAATTCAGTGCGAGTCTGTTGCTTACTTTGGGAAACTCCAGACAGGCTTATCTGAAACCCTGAAGTAAAGAAAACACATTTTACTACAGTTTCTCAGGACTCGTTTATGTGCGAGTGGGTGGTTATTAGCAAAGTGGCGTCCCATCGAGAGTCAGTGCTGGAAGTGGAACACGGGGCAGGTTTCTGTGAGAGAGGCGCCGTGCCTTCGCTGGGTGTGGGTCAGTGCACTGTCATGCAGCTGTATGTGTGATGATGTGGGTCCTCTGTATCCCAGCAGAATGAGGAACAGGTTTAGTCAATAAAAGGCCGCATGGCAGTGATCACTTCAGGTCTATTTCACTTTAAACCACAGAAACAGGTGAAGCTCAGATGAAGAAGAGGTTCATGGTGTGGCACTCTGGCTTCAGTGGTGCGTGTCAGTTGTGAGTGATCTGTCATTGTTGACTATCGGTGTGATGTTGCTGTTCCACGGGCATATGACTGTTATTAACAGAACTGTACGTAGGCTTGAGCGATATGGTCCAGCTCAAATATTGTGATATGATCATAATATAATTATAGTATTCTATAATTATATTTTCAGTTCCTCTTATTCATCGACTGTATCTTTATTTAACCTCTTTACTACCGAATAAATTTGATTTACCAGTTACATCTGGTTTTTGTTTCTTCCCTTTTCCCCCAAAACAAACTGGGTTGTAACATATTGTATTTTTTATAATATATATATAATTATTGTAGTTTATGTTTCAGGTATAAGTGATGTAAGTGCTGCCAGGTACAATGGTGCAAAGTTCAATGTGCAGTAAGCAAATCAGTGAAATGAGGGTCAGACTGTGCAAAACTATAAAATTACATTTTCTTTTTCAATATTATGAAAAATATCACATATAGTGGGATATATATCACAATATTCAATATTCTTATCCTCCTATACCTCGGTAGCAGAGAGCGTGTTCCCATATCATTTATTTCTCCAAGATCTCTAAGAAAATGTTGAAAACATATAACAAACCTCTGACTCTCACAGAAGTCATTACTGGAAGTGGCACCTATGTTGATGCAAGGCATCATGGGGGCTGGGGATAAATCGGGTAACTCCTCTAGTAGCTAATCTAACTAGCTCCGTACAACTACTATAGTGCGCATAGCACTTGATATTGCAATACTATCGTATATCGCATTATTAGGGCTGGACTGGATTGAGATTTTTGGACATCGCCCGAGTCTACTTGACGAATCAAGAGAAGCTTTACGTCCACGAGAAGAGCTTGGCTGTAAACAAGGAATACATTTACCACAGCAGAGGAATACGCCAGTTAGAATCATCATAGACCAGTGGAACGTGAGTAGCATCCCATTTCTATATATTATAAAGCGAACAGCAGCGGCAGACCACTAATACCGTACATACGGCAGTAAAACAAGAGTGGCACTCCCTCAGAAGGTCTCTATCAATAGCACACAAGTGACAAGCTGTCACACTAAAACAGCCAGATTTGATTTTCTGTTGCTAGCAGACGGTGGTTTGCTTGGTGCAGTGTCTCTTTGAATGGGGTCTGTCTGCTGTGTCTACATCAGGTCTTTCTAATATGGAGGCTACATTAAAAACGTGCAGATAAGTGGATAAAAATGCAGGTTTTACAAAGAGGAAAAATGAAGGAAAACAACAACAAAAAAGGAAAATAAAAATAAATGAAATAAGAGGTGGTGGACAGGGAACATTTGAAGGAATGTCTTTAACCTAAACAAACACAATGTAAACAGATATCCTAGTAAAGTAAGTGTGAATACCTGTTTCATTCTGACATCTCCAGCAGGTGTTGGTTTCTGTAAGGTTTAGATAAAACATTTGATACTAGACAAACAATAAAGCAACTGAGATCTGTTGACCACTGGATACACGACTGTACTGCTTTTAATTAAGTTACTTATGCTATCAGTCAATCAATCAATCAATGGAATTGATTAGCCAGCAGCTACCATCAACACATCCATTATCGGACACGACCCTGTCTCACAGTAAAATTTAGACAACAAATCACACTAACAACAATACAAACGTTTATGTTGCAAATTGAATCTGGCTACTCGTCCGATAATGGATTCAAGGTGAAGCTAGCTTGCTAGGTAGCTAGCTTAGCTGTAAATTCACATATTTAAATCACGTTAAATAAAGACAGACATGTTTTAGTGCAGGACAGTAGTGTTAAACACTGGAGGGTTTGTCTCACGCTATTTTTATTAGCAAATCTCTACAGAAGTAACGTTAGCAACACAGTACAACGATTAGCATCTCCGTGATGTTGTCAGACGTCTACAGCCAAATACAACAACTCTTAAACTTTAATGTTGACTTTAATGACTGTGTCTAACTTAAACTGTATTATTTGAGGCTGTATTATTCGCGGTGCTGTAAAACAGTGGCCTGGCTTAGCAGAGAGAAAGACACTTGAGCGTAGGCCTTGGTGATAGTAGCAGCCCGGTGTGATAACATCGGTAGGCAGACTTTCATTGAATTCATCCCCACAGTTTCAGGCCTTCGTGGTTCAGGTTTTGTGTCTGATGCGAATCGCAGCGGACTCAAATAATGAGAAGACTTTACTGTGCCGCTACAGGCCTGTGGACTCAGTAGCTTATCAGGGGCTACGGCATCACAGCTAGCCTGGTATCACAGCCTGTAGCCGTGTAGTTTCAGGGAGCTACATTAAGCTAGCCAAAGACCGTTAGAGTGGTAGCGGAAACTACGCGATTCAGCCTTCAAAATAAAAGCGCAGTTTGTCAGACGGCTGACTGAATGAAAAATGTTTGCATTAACATTAAACAATAATAATTACGTTTGTGAGTAATTCAGTTTTTCCGTGTATTTTTATACATTATGTCAATGGTGACACGCAGTACCATTTGATCAAAGAGAAAATTAGGAACGATCTAACATATATTTGAGTTTTTCTGCACTTTCTAAACTACCTATTAACCTCAAAGCATCACTTTGCAAAACCAGTCCAAAACCTGCGTTTAACATGTACATAAACAGAACATTTAAAATGTGCCTTAACTTATTCACATTTATAATCATAAACAGCAAAATAGTACATTTTATGTTTATGGACTACAATCCGCATTTTACTCTGAAATTTCTGACCGGAAAAGATTAGCGTATCGTTTCTGTCTTAACTATAGTGTTGCTCCTTCTGGAAAGCTACAAGCTACCTTTTCCTACTAACTCCAGTGTCTCCAGTTGAAATGGAAAAATACGGTCTACAGGCCGTTGCCGCCAACCTTGCATGCTGCTGCTCTGTGTCTGCTGGTGGAACTGGTGCGACGTGGATCCCACGATGCTGCTGCTGCTGCTGCTGCTGCTGTTGCTGGAGCTTGTGGAGTTACTGTCAGGACTGGGAGTCGCCATTGTTGTGTTGGATTCCGGCAGCAGCGCTCAGGCTGCAATGCAGAGAGTGAAACTTCGCCCTCTCTGCCTCCAGACGGGACACTGCGCCACTTGAACGCAGCAGCTGCACCACGGCCACGTCTGTGCCGGTGCAGCCTTCAGGGGCCGTCGGAAATACAGAATATCACTTTACATATATTACACCTCCCTCCTTATCTCATCATATATTGTATACTCAACGATTTTTCCTCCTTATATGTGATTCAAAAAAATATTGAACACAATCTATACTTAATTTATACCGCCGGAAATACAGCTTATAACTCTACATATTACACCTCCCGCTTTATCTCATCATATATTGTGTACTCATTTATATTTCTACTTTATACTTACACTATATGATTCAACAAAATAGTGAACATAATCTATATTTAATCTATATTGTTAGTGTTATTTTAATTACATTTTACAGTTGCATTTGTAGCTCTTAAATGCAGAGATATACAAAATACACAACTTCATTACTTGAGTCATAGTTGCTCAGTCTGATTTTTACTTGAGTTAAAGTACCGGAGTACTTGATTTTTAGAAATACTGAAGTATTAAAAGGTAAAATTTTTTATGTCAACACGTTGTATTGTTCCACATTTACAGAACCTAATGACTGAAACAAATACAGCACATATGCCATATACAACTACCTGTTGCCACATGTTCATACTCAGGTAACTCCACCCACTGAGGAGGAAGAATATGATGAAGAATAGCAAATTGACTTTGAGTTACAAGTATTCTGTATCTAGTATTTTTTGTTGTGTCTCTTCAGTCTATTTATGATATTTTTTTGCACTCAAAACTGTTTTAATGACAAATGATTCATTACTTCATTGTCATTACCTGCACTATCACAGTGTTAAGAGACATGTTTAAGGTGTGGTTCATCAAATCTCACCTTGTATTTGTCTCTTCAAAACTCAAGTTAACTTTTCTTTGTTTTATTACAGGTAGAAAACTTGAATCTACCACTTTGCCGTATAACATGAACGCAGCACGTGATGGCAGAGATGAATGTGACATTTAGCCAGGCAGGGAGGTGCAACTGCTGCTGGTGTAAAGATTTTTATTATTCATTGTATTGATTTACATTGTAAATAATACAGATTCGCTCTTATCACCTCAAAACTGGGTAATAAATCAATTATACTTATCAATACACTGCACTTTTCAAATTTCTCCAGTATGTCACTCAGCAAATCAGTATAAGAAAATCAAAAAGGCAGCAATTCCTCCTTAAAATATATAAATAAATATGCAACTTTTATCAATAAACCTCCAGATTAAAACAACCAGTGTATCAGATAGATTTTTTTTTAAAATTAAAAAATCTGAACTCAGGTACAGTAAATGATTTGAGGTACTGCATTTGTTCTGCTGAGGTAAGAGGACGTGACAGCTTGCATCTACAAACACAGCAGAGTGCATGTGTATCTGAATTCCTGTCGGTCCTTTAAATGCAACTGAAACAATGTAAAGTTATAGGACTTTCATTACTAAAGTACGACGGAGCCACACTGAGGACAAATAAACACTTTCGAGAATAAAGTCGTAATTTTCAGTATAAAATCATAATATTTCAAGAAAACAAGTCATAATATTACAAGAATAAAGTGGTAATTTTAGGTAAGTTGTTGTTTTAGAGGGAAATAGCCGAAGAGTGTCCTTTTACCCGTTTGATTGGTTGATGTAATATTCCTAAAAATTATGTTTTTTTTCCTTGAAAATTTACATTTTAATCTTTGTAATATTTTTCTCGTAATATTATGACTTTATTCTCGAAATTTCAGATTTCTTTTTTATCCTCCGTCGTACCAAAGTGATTTCATAATAATAACTAAAATACATCCTACTCATTGAATCAGCTGATGAAAACATGGAGAGACCTGTGCTGTGCTATGGGAGACAGATGCATGTTACCCTGCCCTATCATCTGTGTCACTGTGGCATCGTGAAAACAGGAACTCTCGATTCGGGATCCTCCCGCTCCCTTTCAGCACCATTCTGTCCTCGTACACGGACACTGTGCCGAAGGCGTTGTCGTCAGGCGGAGTCTCGATCACCCCCTCTAACGTCAGGTGGTGCACCCCTGTGTCTTTGTCCCGGTAGTATCCGCCGTCGTGGTCATGTCCAGCCATGACACACACCACGCTGCTGTGGGAGCTTATGACGGCCAGGAGCTCGTCGTAGTTCCAGGCGAGGCAGATGGGTGTGGTGGAGCAGGGGTGGACAGGGAGGTGACCTGAGGGAAAGGAAAAGATTATCAGTGGTTATCAGACCACACTGCCTCTAATCTGGTGATATATCTGCACATTAAATGTATATTTTCTTCTTCTTCTCCTGTGTTTTATTTCAAGTCTTGATCCATAAGAAGATATATTTGTGGTTTTAAGAACCAAAAAAAATCTCAGTGTAGTTTAACATCTCCTCTCTCAGGCTTCTCTCTGCAGCTCTAGTAACAACAGGTCGGTGAGCCAATCAGAAGAGAGGAGGCTCTGAGCCTCTCTTCTGATTGGCTGACTGTTTTCTGAGTGATCCAATAAAAATAAAGCAGATTTCAGGTAAAAACACTCAGAGAAACCAAATCCTGCAAGGTTTGGATGGTGGGTCCAGGTGGGCGGGGCTTGGTGACTGCTTTGTTGTGACATCACAAAGTTCCAGAAGTCCTGACGGCTGGTTTTAAGGCTCAGTTTCTGAATACAGGCTGTGTGCATTTCTCTGTGGACTGAGGCTTTGATACTTTCCTAAAATTAGATTTAAAAAATGACAATATATCGAACTGTAACCCTGTATAATAGACTTTGTATCGTATGACCAGATTCCTGCCAAAACACAGCCTGACTATTTACTGACTGAACTTGAGAGATGCCGGGAAAAAACGAATAATCTGACAGTGGCAGATTTTCACTTACTGACAATAGTGACTCTTTGCTGTTTCTCATCAGCTGACGACAGCACAGAATCCAGCCAGTCCAGCTGGTCCTTACTGAACCCTCCGTTGAACATCGTGAACCTCTGCTGAAGGCCCTCAAGCACTGAAACAACAACACAAAGAATGAAATCCATCATCTACTTACTCATTCTCTGCTCCTCACCCTGGTGTCTAAGAAATGACTGTTGAAGCTGCAGCTGGCTTCTGTTAAGAGTTTAAAGGAAAACATGAATTTTTCCATTTCTTAGAATAAAGGTCTCACAAATCTTTAACTGGAATTTGAGTTGTCTCTGGGGTCTATGTTAATCTAATCTATGTTTGACAAGTTTAAGTACAGTGATTTTTAATCAAGCCCAGGCCAAGCCCCAGTTTCACAAAATTGAAATTGGTTTAAACCAGAGGCCTGTGCTATGAAAAGAATATTTTTTTGTTATGTGGTTTGACTGAACCTGACACTAGCCGGCCGGGATAAACTGTACTGCGAAGCTGGATTTGGGATTTCATTTCTATTCTAGTGTGTTTTTATTTCCCCTTGTTGAATATCACTTTTCTGTCGCTATAACAAATATATGCTGGGTATACTGAACTTGACCTCTGGTCACATCAGACCAAGTGAGGCTGAAACAGTAAAAACCTTGATTTTATCTAATAAAGCAAAAGGGCATTTTATCACATTCAACATTTCATTTGAAAAAAAATCAACAGTTAAATAAAGTCAAATGGAAATAGAGAACCATACTTTCATGCAGTACTATATATATATATATATATATATATATATATATATATATATATATATATATATATATATATATATATATATATTTTATTAGTTTATTTTCATTCATTCATTCTTTCTTTTTCTGTCTTTCTTAAATCAAGCTGATGCCTGGTGCATTTGTGAGCTAATACACATGTATGTGGTTTAGAAGTGATTTATATTTTGTGTACTGGAATTGCACTGTAATGTGAGCATCGGTTAATAAAATAAATCTCTAAAAATGACAAAAAAGTAATAAATAAATAAATGTATTTGAAATCAAATAAATATACATCTATAAAAATAAATTTTACCTTCTGAATCAGAAGCCACCTTCAGCTTGTTATTGGAATATATTATATATTAGAAAAATAAAATATAAAATGAGCAGTGAAGTATCGCACTAATTCAAATGATCAATATAATGTTAATATACTTTAAAATGAAGCTGGGAGTAATTATGAGGCCAGTATACCTGGAGGACAGTTGAGGTCCTGGTTGTTGTTGTGTTGTTTAATTAGACTCAAAGCGCTGCGGTACTCCTCACTGGACTCCTCTCGGCCCAGCAGGCTCACATCATAGGCGTCCAGCACTACAAACGTGAAGCCGGGGAACGGGCTGAAGTGGTAGGCGTAGATATCGGACCCGGCCCGGGCTCGGCTCCGGTCACCGAGCAGGGAACTGTTGAGCTTGGAGCTGAGCAGCGAGCTCCGGCTGAAGTTATAAAACTCGTGGTTGCCCCACACATGGTGGACCTCCACGGGGCTGGAGCCCAACTGCCTCAGCACCGTGTCCAGCGCTCGGTCGGAGGCGTCGTGGCCCTTGTTGAAGCCGTCGATGATGTCTCCCAGCTGGAGGATGAACTCCGGTTTGACAGCCGACTCTGACCAACTTTCCTGGGCATTTCTCAGCAGCTGGAGGCTGCTCCGGTAGTACCGCCTCCTCGTCCGGGTGTAATTCAACCCGTCGTCGATGTCTGCGTACTGGATGTCAGCTATGACGCCGAAGGTAAACAGTGGCCTTTGCTGAGCACAGTCGTCCATTCTCGGTGTTGTCTTCGGAAACAACTGCTGTCTGTTTCCCGTGTGTGCCGCTCCTGAACAGGAAACACTAACCAGTGACCGGTGTCCTCTCAGCCTCCACACATGCTGACATCCTGCCAGCCTGCTCGGGTTCAGCTTTCTCTGTCCTCCGCCAGAATGACTGCACAGAATCCAGAGCAGACGGCGCTGCGCTCGACAAGTGACGTACGGACTTCCGGCTTTATCCTTCAAAATAATGCTGTTAGAAAAAAAATACTCATAATAAATACCATGGATATTGAGAAGAAGTGGATATGGTGAAGCAACATGGCGGCCAACTTATTCCAACGAGTGTCTTTTTTCCCGCCCAGTGTGAACCACGGCTTTCACCTGTGTCCTCACAGCGGGAGGATTTTACCTGCACGTCCAGAAATGAATGTCAAACATACCTCAAGTGGGAAAGTTGAGATGAGAGAACAGATGTTTCATGTTGTATGTCAAATATTTACTGATATTAAAAATATATACATACGTGTTGTTTATTAATATGGGATCTGTACAGTCTTACTAGCATATTTTGATTTCATTAACTCCCATACATATAATTAAGGTCTACAATATTACCATGTACATTGACATAATAATACAAATGTCTATAGTATATAAAGTGTATAGAATTTAGTAATTTATTTCAATGCACGTGGGTTAGGATTATAGCTACAAGCTATGAACTCGATAGAGAATGAATAACTCATGAAACATAGTCCTGAAAATTTGAGTCATGTCATAATGCACAATATTTACTAAATAAGTGAAAGAAAGGTTACAAGGTTAATTTATTTATCATTTGATACAGGGTTGTATGAAGATGAGACTCTACCATGAAAAATAGTTTCATTTTTATGACATCGCAGCTCTCCCACTGAAAGAAGAAGACATCATTACACGAGTACTGACTAGTACACAGTCCACCATTCTTAATAATGGTAAATGGACGACATTTATGAAGCTCTTTTATAGTTTTAACGACTAGACAACAACTAGAGTTCAGTCTTTTGCCCAAATACACTTCAACATGTGGACCGGAGGAGCCAGGGATCAAACCAGCGACCTGATTAGTGGATGGCTCGCTCTACCTCCTGAGTCACAGCCAGAGGTAGAGTGGGTAATAATAGTAATAACTTTATTTATATAGCACCTTTCAAAAACAAAGTTATAATGTGCTTTACAACAACAACAGATATTACAAGTAAATAAGAAGAATTTTTAACCACAATTTGTTCCAGGAAACAGAACGAATAGTGAGCGGACCATGAGGAGATATTTACTGAATCTGACTCAAATGTATTGGATTACAATCACTCACTCTAACACTAGTTAAATGTCACTGAAGAACAATTATGTTATTCTACACAGAGCCACAGGGGGGCAGCGTCTGCTTTACGCTGCACTCTATGAAAAGCAGTGTTTAAATCCAGGATAATTTCAACAGGGAATGAACAGTTTCCATTGGTTACAATTTGACACAGGTTTGTATTACATATTTACTTATGTATGTTATTTTCATTTTCAAACAAAGGCTGAAACATGCAGGGGGGTGGATTGATCTCACAGGTCACTTTTGTCCACCCTCTTCTGCTGAAGCTGTTTCCTTTTCACCAGCTGGGAAAAAAGATACAGACACACACACACACGACACTTATTTTGATCACTTGTCGTTTGAAGCATTTGAAGTATATAACGTGTGTAAGTCGTGTCTTGAGTCAGTGGGATTCTGCTGGTAAATTTGGACTCAGTATTTCTAAACCCATGGCCACGGCCTTGCCTTGTAGATAAAGTTCACCTGAAGCCTCTTTGGCTGGAGTCCACGGCGTCAGGCCAGTGATGCACTTGGGAATCCACTTGAGGACTGTGGTGGAGGCCAACGCCCCCCATTCACCATCAGCTTGGTCCTGTCAAGAGTTGAAATAGAAAAATAGTTTTTTTCTGTCTTTTTATGTACCGAGAGGAATTGGAGGAATTGCTCCATAATATATCACTGTGACACATTTTGGTTTGTAATACAACTGGAATGCACAAACATTTCTCTCTTAATATTTTCACCCTCAGAAAATCACAGGTCTTGCAGTTTGCAGCACGTTATGTTTGTGCAGTCTTTAGAGCGGCTACATTGACTTCAGTTGAACAAAGACAGAGTCAAAGATGAAACACCGTGCAGCTTGCATCTCAAACACACTATTAAGTTATTTACATGCATCCTGAAGTTTCACCCAAGATGACTCATCAAATCATGCATTTAAAGTTAAACATGCTCTTAGAACTGGCATGAGTGCATCCTGAAAAACATTCATATGTCCAGTACCAACAACAGTTATTCCTTCCTACGCTTGAAAAGATATCCTCATATTTGAAAATACTACAAAGTCATCATGCAAGACACTGAGTGATCTATGCTACTGAACAGCATCAGCAGTGGTTTACAGAGGCAGCACCTCCTCTGCTCCTCCTGAGGCCCCTAAGGTGAGGTAGCCCTCGTTGGAGCCCGGGTACGACGACTTCTGTGCTTTTATGTTTTTACCGTTCTCCTCAGTGTCCGCTGGCTGGAGGTTTGGTCAAGAGAGTTGCCATGGTTATGTTGTGTCTTAGTGGGTTGTGTCTACAGTTCCTGGTTCAGTGTTTACAGTGCAGTAGAAGTAATTAAGAATGTAATGGGGCAATGAAATCAGCTGACACACTGAACTGAAACAATGGGAATGTGTTTATGTTGATTCACCTGCTCATTTTGCTGGTATTCACCATGTTGCTCACACCCGATGTCAAACACATACTTCCCCGGGCCGTAGGGCTGCAACATAAAAACAGGGTGGCAGAGACAGCTCTAACATTGACTGAACAAGACGCCTGTTTGATAATGAAACATTACCACAGTCAAAGTTACAAAAGTGACAGGTTACAGTTAAAAAGGTTGGTGAACATGGTATTTAAGACCCAGATATTTCCCTCAGGAGTTGGCTGAAACCACAAAAGAGCTAAAATGTGACAAACTAAATGACTGTTTATGTTGCTCTAAATACACAAGTGTTGCTATAACATTTGCCACATGATCTTTACAATGTGATAATGTGTCAGTGTTGTGTTGTGCTGCCTCCAACTGGCCAAAATAATTATTTACTTCTGCTTTAAAGCTGTATTAATCATTAGTCAGTCTTTTTTGTCACAAAAAAATCACAAATGTTTGAACTATTATGGCTTTGTAAGGTTGATACAGCTAACATGTCAGTTAACATTCAGCACCAACATTAGCATTCGTCTGGAGACACCTGATGATTATAAGTCCGATATTCACTTCAGTGTTTGGTCTCCACTGACTGAGAATAATATCTCACTCTTTAGCTGCTAAATGCTTCGCTACGTTTACCAGGCAGTTGCTAATTTTGTCTGTATCTGGTGGTGTAGGGCAGGTAGTGAGTTTCCCAGAAATGATCAGAACTAAAACAGCAAAATGCAGGCTGTCCCTTCACAAGACAGTCATCTATAGAACAGTGTTGATCATTGCAACTTTAACATGCTTTTAGTAGATAGGGTCCACGGTTCAACAAAAATATTCTCGATATTTCTAATAACTGTGAAATAATTAATAAAAATAGAACTTACATTATTGTTGGCAAAGTTACCCTGGTATCTGTGGTTGGAGTGGATGTACTCTCCGGCTGACTCCATGTTGCCATTCACCCACGAGCCCTTGTACTTTGAGCCAGTGTCATGGTAGTGGTAGATGCCCTGACCGTGTCTGGTAATCAGACAACACCAACGACTTCAGTAGTTTGAAAAGTTACATTTTCTGTATCTAGTTATTACTGTATCAGTATTAGTATTGTGCTAAGGCTGAACGATATGCAATGAATTCATATTGTGACCTCTGTAGCTCCTCAACGCTTCATTATTGTCTGTTGTGACACATTTTACCTTTATCATATAAGTGCAGCTCCTGCGATTTGGATATTGAACTTGGCCATATTGTGATTTCGATCAATTGTTCAGCCCTATATTGTGTATGTAAAAAGATGTCTACACATCTATGTTGAAACTGGACTAAATCTGGTAAAAAGATTGAAGTTTTTGAGATAGCTAGGCCATATGTAACTGTTAATTCAACAACATTTTATTGACTTTATTACAACATGTAATTAGATCCTTATTTATACTGAAATTAGTCATTAAATACTGTTATTATTTCCAGACAGGAATCACGTTCTCATGTATTTGTCTGTACTGCTGATACAGATAAAGGATATTGAGCAGGATTTTAACTGAGAAGTCACAGGAGAGAGTGGTGTTAATACAGGACTTGATCTGGACTCAGAAGTGGAAATGAAAACCACAAATATCTCAGAGACATGCACTTGTTATATTTAAAGTGTAGACAGACCTCATGTGATGCAGCCACTCTCCATCATACGTGTCTCCATTGGGGTAAGTGTAGACACCGTGACCGTGTCTTAGGTCCTCGACCCACAACCCTGACGGAGAAAGGGAACAACAATAACAGCCTGGTTTCTAAAGCTCTGTGTCAAAAAGTTTGAGAATCATTGATAAACAACCTGTACACACACATTAATGAAATGCATCTCAACTCTTGCAAAGTGTCTTTGATATACCTTCATATTTGGAGCCATCTGGATAGTAGAAGGTGCCTTGTCCATGTTTCATGTTCTGGTAATAGTCTCCCACATATCTTGCCCCATTCTTGAAGCGATATGTCCCCTATTAGACGGTCAATTCAATTATACATTAGTTAAAGAAACAATTATTTTCCAGGTAACATATTCATAACCTCAATGGCAATAATAAGAATATTAATTTCTTCTTAGGCTGAATATTGGGAAAATGGATCTGAGAGTAATATAGTGGATGTATGCATACAACACTGATGTCCAAAACAAACCTTTACCACCTATGAAGGCCAATAAGTCTCATCTGTTTCTTAATCATACAGGTACCTCACACTGCTTGGGGATAGTAACCTGCTGTTTATTTACTCAATAAGCTCCATGATTAGTATTTCTGTGTTTGAAGGTTTCCTTGTCCTTACTCGGTTTTCTGTGGTCTCAGTGTTCACTCAGTCTGGTTTGGACCCAGACTAGACTCGAATCTAATCGAACTTGAAAAGGCACCTGTTGTATCTCACCTGTCCGTGTCTCTTGCTGTTCTCATACTGTCCCTCATAAGTGTCTCCATTGGGCAGAACGGCTTTACCGACTCCATGCCTCTCTCCCGCTTCATTTCTGTCCCCTTCATATTCCTGTGCCAGTCAAAGAAAAACACACACACACACACACACACACACACACACACACACACACACACACACACACAAACACACAAACACACACACACACACGAACGGTTACCTGTTAATGGTTAGCTAGTGCAAACATTAGCGTCAGCCCGCTAACGTTACAACAACAGACCGTAAAGAGTATCTAAGCTAACTAGCTAATTATATCTTCTCACCCCGAGTTTACTGCGTTCGTCCTCAAACTCTTCAGATCCGACATCCGACATTGTTCTGTGTCAAAACTGAGTCCGAACAAATTAATGTTATAGTTTAAAACGAAGCGGTGAAAGCTGGAAAGATACTTAGTCAAACCCCTATGCGCTCTTTACGGTGGTTTACGGTTACCATGGCGACAGCACAAGAACCGGAAGCTTGTACTTCACCAGTTGGCCCATTCCAAATATACCAACTTTTCCGATACAGGCTCGGTATCTGTACATCTGTGAGGAGAGAGTGGCTGTTTTCCAACACTGTAATGCAAGCAGAAGCCTGTTGGAAGTAGTAAAACAAGCTTGAATTCTTTATGCAACTCACCCGCTTAAATTTAAAAGTTGTGTTTAATTGAGGGCGGGGTCGCTTCGGGTGACGTCACACTCCGCTAAACTGTCTGCTCAGGCCTAACCTAAACTAATTCCAGTCACAGAACTTGATTTATAGTTTAAAACGAAGGACTAATGAAGATAACTGCCAACTGATTATAGCCAACATGTAGAAAATACCAATTATGCAAAGTACTGAATGATTACAATAAACTCAGTGGTAAAGAAATGACACCAGGTATCTCTTTACAGGTTGGATGGGTATGAAATGTGTTTTATTTACAATGAATCTTCATCGGTATGAAATGTCAGAACCCTGCTTTCATTCCCTCTGCAACACGACTGTTTACTGTTACCCTGGCAACAGGTTCCGGTTTAGTACTTAAGATTAGCTTAGCCTGCATATTAACAAAAAAAACCCAGGTTTTGCCATTAGCAAATATGAAGAAAAATATTATTTTTTTTATATTTCATGTTTTTATAGAGATTAATTTATTTTCATACTCTATATAGTGAAGAATTTTGTCTTTTGGTTTATAGCATATACATATTTATATTACGTTCTTTTACTTTGATACAGAGCATTTTATTTGCATTGAAATCTGGTTAAATTAACTAGTTAAACATGATCAAACAACAGTGCAGCATGTATAATAAAAGGCATTTAATACATTAAAGTGAGCTGAGGATGTTTTCATATACCATGTATTAAACATCAGTAAATAATGTTCCTGAGACTTTACACAGAGAAGATGGACTGATGTGGACTGTGTCATGCTACAGCTGAGCAGCAGTTGATCCTGTACTGTAAGATAATCACTATGGATGTAGTGATATACATGGTGATAATGCCGACTGTAAATAACATGGAAACCTTCACCACCACGACCAGTGAGGAGATGTGTGTGTGTGTGTGCGTGCATGTGTGTGTGCGTGTGTGGGCGTGTGTGTGTGTGTGTTTGTGTGTGTGTTTGATCAAAACAGTAGAAGAAAACTCTTCAGTCAGTTACTGACGTTCCACCTTCTACAGGAAGTGATGACTTCCTGCCATGCAACACTTGAGTGAAACACAACGCACACACACACATACACAGCTTCCCTCTCTCTCTCTCACACACACACACACAGTCAGGTTGACAGATCTCAGCATCATTATGTCAAGTCAAGGTGAAGCCAGCGGCATGGGAGACAAACTGCTCACACCTGAACAGGTAAGGACCACGATGCACTTCGACATATTGTCATGTCTTCAATGACTGTGTGTTTAATGTGTTTGTCTCCGCTGGTTTCTAACCACAGTTCAAAGATGAGGCGATAAACAACCGTTGATACGTCTCTGTAGCTTTCTGTTTGTTCAGCTTTGGTTTAATTATTTTTATTTACTTTGTGAAACATGAACATTCTCTGAACCTGAAACTGTGGGATGCTGCTCACTAAGTCAAGACCCAGATCCAGATCTGTGACTACGATTCATGAAGGTTTTACTTTAAATGAGGTTGAGGACACTTCTGTTTCTGAGTGTTGAAACTGTCACCACAGAGAGGATGCTCTGTGTGTAACGTTTATGATACATGTTAAGAAGACGTGGTAAAAATCTTCTCAGAGCTTCGCCATGTTCCTCTATACATGACAGCAGCTGTGGGTGTGTGTGTTGTAGCCGGTACAGGTCTATATGTGTGTATTAGTAGGATGGGTGACTGATTGAGGGTTGTTTCCTCAGTCGGTCTCATGATCAGTGACAGAGGAAGTCTCTCTATCTCTCTATCACGGTCTCGATAGTTAAAGCTAATGAAGAGTCTTTGTGGGTTTATACAAGCTGACGTTAAAATGAATTCATCTGTTAACACTGTTAACATCTGTTATTCACTTTGACGTCATGATAAGAGTCTTATTATTATATCTTATATATATATATCTATATATATATATTATATTATATTTCATTTAAACATTTATCCTCTGTTTACAGGACCAGAGTTTAACAAGGCTCAGACAGGTAAAACAGCAGCTTTTCATTTCAGTGTTTCTGCTACTGAAGGTTTGTTTTTTAACACTGAGTCACTGGTTTCCATTCATTCAGATTCAGAGTAACTGCCTGCAAACACAGTGGCTCTCAGGCCACAGCATGTGAACATTAGCAGATATGATGTTTACCACATGAAGTGTCTCAGTTTAACGTGATAGCATGCTAACATGTGCTAATTAGCACTTTGTGAATGCAAAGTTAAATTCATGGGGGGGGGGGTCGGGAGCACAATCATCAGGATCATCATCTGGAGACCAAGAGGTGGACCACGTTCACAGCTCCATTGGACGGTGAATTGTTTTAGTCAGTGATGAAACAAACATTTCAGTCTAAATGAATCTTTACTACTCAGCATACGTCTCCATCATTAGGACACTGAGGAGTTGGATGTGATTGGTTTTTCTCCTGTGTTGAACACAATGTACTGTCTATCACATTTTCAAAATAAAATAAAATTCCTTCACTGACTAAAAGCACTGCTTTTAAGTAAGAGCACTTCATAGAAATGTAGTGGGTTGCAGTGGGTGGAGCAGGCGCCCCATGTGTAGAGGCTACAGTCGCCCCGGTTCAAATCTCACATCGGACGGCCCTTTACTGCATGTCGTTCCCCCTCTCTCTGCATCCCCATTTCCTGTCTCTCTACTGTGCTATTCAATAAAGGCATAAAAAGCCCAAAAAAGAAATGTAGTGGAGTCAAAAGTACGATATTTGTCTTTTAAGTGTCGTGGAATAAAAGAAATACAAAAAGAAATAATACTCAAATACAGACACTGAAAATATACTGAAGTACAGTACTCAACTAAATGTACTATTGTCTATAGATGTTGAAATATTTGATCAGAGTGGAGGATCAATCACCAACAGATTTAGCATCCCTCCAGCTACGTGCTAGCAGAGCTAAAGATCAGTTAACTCTGTAACTTCTGTAGTCCATCACAATAGATCAAACCTCTGATGTCACCACAGGTTATAAAATGAGAGTTTAGGGTTTGAAAGACGGGAGCCGGCAGACAGGGTCTGTAGAGATACTCTACTGAGAACATCTTTGGAGCGGGGGATTAAAACCCACTGATATTAACTTCTGTTAGCTGTAATACTGAATGTTGTTGTTGACCTTTAACCTTCATGTGGTGGAGTGCACAACTCAAACAACAGGAGAGACAACCTTTATTCTGTATGGAAATGAATGGAAACCAGTGACTCACACTGCAGCATTATGTGGAAAATAATCAACAGCACTGTGTATTCATGGAGTCAACGTGTGAAGTTACTCATATGTTCCTGTCAGTATTTGTTGTTTTGGTGTCACTGTGTTTTATTTTTTTATTTGATTTTTTTTTGTGTGTGTGTGTTTTTTTTTTCTTTTTTCTTTTTGTCAGTTTTCACCAGGACATGTTCGTAAACTGGGGCAGACGAGGAAACTACGAGAGAGGAGGGTAAGAGACACTTCATGACCGTCTCATATATTCACTGACCTCATTAACAAATAGTCTTTAACTTATTGTTTCTGTCCTTCAGGATTTGAAAGAAGATGAGAATCCAGAGGAGAAAGAACGAAGACACAAGGAGCTGGAGGTATCACCATTCACCTGCTGCTCTTCATATGAGATGTTTTATTATACGTTTGTATGTTTGTCTGTGTGTGTGTTATTCCAGAGAGCTCTCACTCTGTTTTATTTCCAGAGAACTCTGACTCGGTTTTATTTCCAGAGAGCTCTCACTCTGTTTTATTTCCAGAGAACTCTGACTCGGTTTTATTTCCAGAGAGCTCTCACTCTGTTTTATTTCCAGAGAACTCTGACTCTGTTTATTTCTAGAGAGCTCTCACTCTGTTATATTAAAGGGAGCTCTCACTCTGTTTATTTCTAGAGAGCTCTCACTCTGTTATATTTTAGCGAGCTCTCACTCTGTTATATTACAGCGAGCTCTCACTCAGTTTTATTTCCAGAGAACTCTGACTCTGTTTATTTCTAGAGAGCTCTCACTCTGTTATATTACAGCGAGCTCTCACTCAGTTTTATTTCCAGAGAACTCTGACTCTGTTTCATTTCCAGAGAACTCTGACTCTGTTTATTTCTAGAGAGCTCTCACTCTGTTATATTAAAGCGAGCTCTCGCTCTGTTTTATTACAGCGAGCTCTCACTCTGTCTATTTCTTTGCAGCTGAAGCCTCTGTATAAGGAGCTGCTGTACACCATTGCTCATAAGATGGGTCAACCGTCGTCAGCGGAGGTGTTCACAGACGCACAGCTTCACCTGTACATCCAGGAGGTGAACCCGTCAGCTTCACACACATTGTTCCCTCACGTTGTTGGTGTACGACTGATCACACACTGTCTGTCTGCAGGCTTTCACTATGACAGAGTCAGAGCACAGCAGTCTGATGGAGAGAGTACAGAGCACAGAGGTGAGACAGGAAGTGACCCCATTGCCCACATTTATAGTCCTCACACCAACAACCTGCTCTTCACCTGTGTGTGTGTGTGTGTGTGTAACACCAGAATATTGAATAACAGTCTGACTCTCACAGCCCCCAGTGTACTGTCTGATGGCCACTGTGAAGGAAGCAAAGGGGATCCTGGGAAAAGATGTCAGTGGTGAGTTACCACTGCAGACCATACCACCTGGCTGTTCAGTGATGAGGCGACTGGTTCTCATGTCAACATCCTGTTTAGATAGTGAAGCTTCCTGAAGTAGTGACGCCTCTCAGCCCATTGGTTCATGACCTGTTGAAGCTTCAGCGCTCACTGGAGACACCTAGTGTTCAAGTTCATGAGTCGCAGCCAAATCCTCCATGAAGCTTTTATAAAGACCGACAGAGTCCTGCTGTTCCTCTGTGACCACAGGGCTGCTAACACAGCTGTAGTCTCTCATATTATATTATATTATATTAATTACTTGACAGAACTGTACACACAGCTTCAGTGAAGTGTTTGTTTCCACCTACATGGGGTCAGTCCTACAGAGAGATGGATTATAATGATAATCAGTGTGTTTCATATTGAGTTGATATTGATTCTAAAGATGATTTAAATGGACATTTGTTCTTGCAGTTGTGTGTTGACAGTGACCTGGTGTTTTACAGTAACTCTACTTGATGTGTTTCACTACCTCGACTGTACGTGTCTGGTGGTTAATGTGACTTTCAGTTCTCATATGAGTTTCTCATCCTCACTTTCACTTCAGCCGTGTGTGGTCTTTTTTTTAAAACACCGACCTGTGAAGTCGTCTCCTGCCGTCATGTGACCTCAGGTGTGTGTGAACAGGTTTCAGTGACCCGTACTGTCTGCTGACCATACTGGAGGATGAGGAGGAGAAGAGGACTCGCCAGTCCAGAGCCAAACCCTGTAAATCAGTTGTGAAGGACGCGGCATCAGGAGACAAGATCTACCAGACAGACATAAAGAAGCAGACCCTGAACCCCATCTGGAACCAGACCTTCATACTGTGAGTCTGGATACACCTTTTCGTCTCAGGTGAACCAGGTTGATATTTACATCGCTCGTCATTTTTACTGTTTCAGAGAGTTTGGAGACGTCGGAGGAGCAAACTTCCATCTGGAGATGTGGTGAGAGAATCAAACACACACCCTCCTTCTCTGCTGTAACATCATCTTCAACACGTCCACCCTCACTGTGCTGCTTCTGTTTCAGGGACAAGGACGAACAGGTGTCCCTCACCCAGAAACTGGAGGAGATCAAAACCAATTTTAACAGTTTAAGAAGGTACCAGACTCTCTCTGTGACTCTCTCACTGAACCAGACAAAGCTGTGAACTCTGACTCTTCTGTTCAGGATGATCAAGGAGGCCAAGAAGGAGAAAGGCACTGACGACTTTCTGGGAAACGTTGTCCTAAAGCTGCAGGTAGTTACTGTTCTTCTTTTATAACAGCTGCTTCACTCTTCACTGTCTGACACACACCTGTACCCTGACACACACCTGTACCCTGACACACACCTGTACCGTGTGACTGCAGGACCTCCACTGTAGTGAAGATAACTGGTACAACCTGCAGCCCAGAACAGAGACGTATCCTGACCGCGGACAGTGTCACCTGAACCTCAAGTTCATCCACAAAGCTGTAAAACATTCACTCTGCTCCTCACCCTGTCGCGTTTCAGATACAGTTAACATGGATGCGTGAAAACATCTGTCAAACATCTGGTGTTCAGCTAACTATAACTGTAACTGTGGTGTTGTGTGACTGACAGAGAGACGGGACGCTGAGTGCTGGTCGCAACGCTTACGTCAACTACTGTGGGATTCTGCAGCAGTTTGTTCAAGCGTACATCTCCAAGGAGCAGGTAAAGGACACGCCCACCGTCAGCACCTGTTATAAAAACAAACCGTCCTCTGTCTCTGTCTCTTCTTCATCCTCTCGTCTGGTTTCTCTCAGAGTTCTGCTGCGTGGAAAGGTGCGCTGTGTGGCGAGGCTCAGACTCTGCTGGAGCTCTACGCCACGCAGAACGACCTCTCCCCTTTCCTCCAGGACCTGGCGTAAGCACCTGTCAACATCTGGCAGACGTAACAGACATATAACACCTGTAACAGGCGTGAAGAGTGTTCAGGAACAGTCTACACAGTCCAAAACAAATGCTGCACATTCAAAAACTATATCTATATCTATCTATACCTGAGAATTAATCAATGTGATGTTTACAAACATCCACATAATACTCAGTGATTTCAATCATAGCGCCACCACAGTGTGTGTGTTGTAAATCTGTGTGTGTGTGTGTGTGTGTGTCCCTCACAGGAAGTGGGTAGCTTACAGTAAGCTGTACCAGAGCCTGGAGGTGGACTCGTCCGTGTTGTTGCAGCAGCTCACCAGTATAGAGTATCACTGGCACCAGCAGGAGCTGCCGCACCAGCAGGTAACGACCAGCTCAGAGTCAGGTCACATACTCTAACTGTGAGGTACCTGAGTTTTATATTTCCATGTTTTCTACTTTCTACTTGTTCTCAAATACATTTCAAATATTTTACTTTTAACTCCACTGCTTTTCTACAAGACTTAAGACTTAAGACCCAAAATGTACAAGGGGGGCAAAAACACATGGGTCAGGTAAACAACAAGGAGGGAAACAAGACAAAACAGGAAGTAAATGAACCATAAGATACACAAGGGACTCTGCTTCAAAATAAAAACAGGAAATGAAACAAATATCCAAACATGGAGTGAGGACAGACCATGGCATTATTTTCCATCACCTGTCAGTCAGGTGTGTCTCTGTGTGACGATAGCTGACAGGTTTTCTCTCTCTGCTGATGAGTTAAACAGAGAGCAGGGCTCATGTCTGTTGAACGGTGTCACTCTCTCTCTGTCCCCAGAAACAGGAACTGGGAGACTCTCTTCACGGGTTCCTGCAGTACGGACTCTGTCTGGTGTCCAAATACAGAGACATCTTCCCTCCAACTGCCTCTGCTAATCCTAAACTCCACACACTGCTCAGGTACAGATGTTTACATCACCGCTCAGGTACAGATGTTTAACTCACTGCTCAGGTACAGATGTTTACATCACTGCTCAGGTACAGATGTTTAACTCACCGCTCAGATACAGATGTTTAACTCACCGCTCAGGTACAGATGTTTAACTCACTGCTCAGGTACAGATGTTTACATCACTGCTCAGGTGCAGATGTTTAACTCACCGCTCAGGTGCAGATGTTTACATCACCGCTCAGGTGCAGATGTTTAACTCACCGCTCAGGTGCAGATGTTTACATCACTGCTCAGGTACAGATGTTTAACTCACTGCTCAGGTACAGATATTTACGTCACCGCTCAGGTGCAGATGTTTACGTCACAGCTCAGGTACAGATGTTTACGTCACTGCTCAGGTGCAGATGTTTACGTCACAGGTAATGAGGCTGCTGTAATTAAACATGATTGTGCTTTCCCTCAGAATCCTGGTCCAGATCTGTAAAACCCAGGCCTTTCAGAAACTGAACCCAGCTCACTTCGAGTTGCAGGATGAGGTCAGCCTGGCCATACAGGTGAGTCATCACTCTGATGACATCATCACTGTGTGGATATGATACGTCCTCAGTTACATGAGATGTACTTGTACCTTCAGACAGGTACACAGGAGTGGTTCACCATCAAAAAGGGTCTCCACCAGCCCATGACCAAGGTACACACCTCATGACATCACTCTGAGCCTCCTTGTGTCTCCGCTTCATCTCACAGTATTAACTTTGTGTTTCTTCGTGCCGACACTCAGGAGCTGTCAGAGATCGTCAGCGCCCTCTCCAGGCTGATTGGGGAGGTGCAGGAGGACATTAAACACAACAAGGACAACTGGAACAAGGTGTTTGTCAGGTAAGGTGGGACAGGTGTGACAGATTACATTAATAACTGCTGTTATCAGTTCACATCTGTGCTTATATTTATATTATATCATATAAAGACAAAGAGCTTGTGTTTGGGTTTGAAGCCACCAGTTAATTAACCAGAAAAGAACAGGAGAAGAAAGTTCAGACCAAACCGTGTGAGGAATATTTTTACACCTGTAATAATCAGTGTTGTTTCCTGGTTGCTCAGTGCTGTGCAGGTAGACGTGTTCACTGTGGTCTACAAGAGGTTCGACTCTCTGGTGAGTGATCAGTGACGGTTTGCGTTTTTTCTTCGCGAGCTCGACTCGGTCGTGTCGTCTCAGCACGTTTCCTGTCCCCTCCCCCACAGCTGGCGCAGGAAGTGAAGGACACTCTGTCACTGATGGAGGGTCAGATGGAGCAGCCTCTGGCCAACAGCCTGTTCCCTGTTTACCTGAGTCTGCAGGCCATCCACAAAGACAAGGCCTTCTTACAGAAGAGGTCAGACAACACACTCACACCAGGAGCTGATTTTCTTACTTTGAGTTAATTATTTCACCAGGTTGTTCTTCAGTGTTACGTGGCTAATTACTTTAAATATGTGTCCATAACTTTTACGGTAGGAATGATTTTCCTCATTAAAATCAACTCTAAATGTAGATGTCACTTTAGTCTCTGTTGCTATGGAAACACCAGCTGATCATCTCTGTGACCCCACAGTGACCCCTCTGTAAAGTCACAGATCTTTTCTCTTGATACAGAATCAGAATCAGCTGGACCTGATCAGCCTGATCATACCTGCCCCAGAGCATTATGGGATGTTAACTGCGTCCCTGTACCACTCAGGTGTTTCCTGTAATGTGTGTGTGTGTGTGATGGGACAGGTCAGAGTTTGTCTGTTGTTTCAGGGGACTCCTCGAGCTCACCAACTTCCACGAGGATTTCAGGGAGGCTCTGCCGTACTGGCTCAACCAGGCCTTCAGCAAGACTCAGGACCGGGTGGAGCGGGCTGTGCAGGTGGACCAGGTAACACTCTGCTGTTATTTATTATTGACTATGTACATCATCAGCCGTCAGATGACGACACGTTGACATCCCTCTCAGCTCCAGCCGCTGCAGTCCGGCTCAGTGCCCATTAAACACAGCTCCTCGGCAGTGGACCTGGTGGCCTGTATCCAGCCCATCTGCCAGCTGTGGGAACAGCTGTCCTGGCCCGACCCCGAGGAGGCTTTCATGCTCATGGTCAAACTCACTGAGGTACATCGTCACGGAGAGGTCACATGGTCTGATCTGAGTAAATACAGGCAGCTGACTGAGGTGTGTGTGTTTCAGGATGTGTGTAAGATCGTGGTGAACTACTGCCACATCCTGAAGGAGAGGGTCCGCGTCCTGTCTGAGAACTCGGACCACGGCAGTGCCATCAACATGGTACACACACACACACACACACGCACACACACACACACACACACACACACACACACACACACACACACACAGACTGGAGACATCTCTAACACATTAACACACACACCTCCTCTATGTGCAGCTGTGTGTGGTGGTCAACGACCTGGAGCACCTGAGGTCCGTCCTCACCAGACTTCCTACACAGCTGAACTGGGCGGGGCTTCGAGACCGGACCCAGACCGTCATCGGGGAGAGTCAGTTCCACAACACGCTGCCCTCCCAGCTGCAACAGGCCCAGAGCATCCTGAGCCGGGAGATCCGGTCCGCCTTAGACACGCTGGGAAAGAAGGTGTGTTCAGGTGCATCAGGTGCAGGAGGACCAGGAAGTGAAATAAAGACACTGATAAACTGCTTCACCTCTTCATCTGTGTGTTTCTCCAGCTGAACACAGACATCGAGACCCACGTTAGAAGCATGTCCACCAGGCGGCGGATTCCCTCCAAGTCCACAGAGGACGTAGGTGACAGTCCCAGTTCACATGAGTCCTGGTTCTGAGGTGTCCGTCTGATCTCAGCCTCCTCTCTGTTTCAGGCTGCTGCTCCTCTGATGCGCTACCTGGAGCAGGAGCTGCAGTACATGAATGAAAACCTGGTCCAGGAGAACTTCAACAGGTACAGGATCATCATCGTTATTATCTTCCTCCTTCATCATGGCTTCATGTCCATGATGTTGTCACTGTTTTTCTTCATGTCCAGTCTCCTGACTCCTCTGTGGAACAACTCCGTGAGGATCCTGTACCAGGTGGCGACTCAGCATTCGCAGCAGGAGGGGCTGATGGTGTTCTGCCAGAGGCTGCTGTACACCCTGCAGGTTGGTCCTGAGCCGCCTGGTTACCATGACTACCGCAGCAGAACCAGAACTTTTACAATCAACTGACAACGTTTGTACTTTAAAAATGATTTTTGATACCGACGCTAATCAGCTTCTGTAGACAGTTAGGCAGCTAGCGATAGCAACATTTAGGGTAACAGGAAGTTAGCTAATGTTAGCATGTCTGCTGTAGCCTTCACTAATGAAAACCGACGTGTAACATCATGAACCATCAAGTTACTGACACAGGGAGGAGAAGAAGCTCATAGGGTTCTCCTCCCAGTAAAACCAGACCAGTATCGGCTCCATGGTCGGACTGGGACAGAAATTCAGTCTTGGACTGATCCACTGGGACTGGCCGTAAGAATGACACTGATGTGTGTTTCAGTTCATCAGCTCCTCTGTGTGTTTCAGTGTCTGGAGCAGTGTTTCCACGCGGAGGGAAATGGACTCCCTCTGAACGCTCTTCACTCTGATGACTACAAGGTGAGAGACTCAGACCCAGAGGAAGGTTTTCATCTCTTCAGTGTCAGTTACTGATCTCTGTCTCTGTCCAGACTCTCAAAGCTCACCTGACCCACAACTCTCTGAGCAGCCAGGAACTGATGCAGAAGTTCTTTGACAGGAAGATAAAGGAGCAGGTAAGACACACACCTGCTGCAGGTGGTGCAGACCGGTGTTCCTGTCGGTTCTGATGTTGTGTTCTCTGCAGAACGTGTACAGTGGAGAGAAGTACGGAGCCGTCACCCTCCTCACCTCCTACAGGAGATCAGACCAAAGACTCAGGGTGGAGGTGCTGAATGCAGTCAACCTCTTACCGATGGACTCTAATGGTGAGACCAGTCACATGACAGGTAACGCTCGTCACTGTGACCTCTCCTGACCAGCTGATGTCTTCCTCAGGTCTCAGTGATCCGTTCGTGCAGCTGTGCCTGGAGCCGAACCACATCTTCAGGGAGGTGGAGCCTCGCTGCACTCAGATCAAAGACTGTGACCTCAACCCTCTTTTTGATGAGGCCTTCGAGTTGTAAGATCCTGGTCTTATTCTGTCTGTGTTCACAAGTCGTCCTGTGGTCTCTGAACATGATCCTGACCTCCTTCATCTCCACCCCCCTCCTTCATGTCACAGTATGGTCTCCCTCGATCAGTGCCAGGCTCCAGGGGCCTGCCTGGTGGTGACGGTTCTGGACCACGACACCCTGAGGACAGACGACTTTGAGGGCGAGGCCTTCCTGGGACTCAAGGCCATTCCAGGAGTAGGAGGAGGGCGGGGCGGAGATGGACTGAGCTCACAGCCGGACAGCCCCCCTGCTCAGATCCGCCTGCCTCTGATGCATCCTAAACCTAATGGTATGATCGGTGGGTCCAGACCAGTCAGTTGGTCCAGACCAGTTAGTGGGTCCAGACCAGTTAGTGGGTCCTGACCAGTCAGTGGGTCCAGACCAGTTAGTGGGTCCTGACCAGTCGGTGGGTCCAGACCAGTCAGTGGGTCCAGACCAGTTAGTGGGTCCTGACCAGTTAGTGGGTCCTGACAGTGAGGCAGGTTTGCAGTCAGGTCACATTAACCTGTCAGGACACACACACTGAGTCCCTGTTAACCCTTCAGTCTTACTTGTCCAGTATCCAGATGTGTGACAGGTGTGTAAGCACAAAAACATCACATTATATGATAAGAAAGAAACCTGACTTACAGCTGCACTAATTAATATTTTGAAATTAATTGTAGATGTAGAGAAAACAGGGTCTTCACTCTTCAGCTCTACAGAACATTAAGCATATTTCAGTTCATTGTATTTAATTTCATTCTACATTTACTCATCACTTAAAGTCAGTTAAACCGTATCAACCAAAGACGGAAAAACTAAAGGTGCCTGTGACTATAATTTAATGAGTTTATGGTGATAAATGTTGTTGTAGGTTGTTGTGTGTCACTCACTGAGTTTAAACACTGTGTGATGAACACTGGTGAAGTTCCCGCCTAAACAACAGGATGAGAGAGCAGCTCTGTGAAATCTGTCATTGCTTTAAAGCCTTAATGTTTTTCTTTTTGTTCCTTTTAAGAGATTCTGTGCAACACGCTTCAGTAACTCAGCGAAGGAGAAATTAAAGCTAAAGTAGAAAACTTATTTAATTTTAGTGAGTTGAGTTGGTGTAGAGCTAACAGCTAACAGCTAACCAGCGCTAACAGCTAACCAGCGCTAGCAGCTAACGGGACAGCTCTTAACGAATGAGTCTCTGTCAGCTGGTCGTGTAAACAGGAAACTGTTTATCATGAAAACATGAAGGCTGCTCTCATCATCATCACCCTGCAGGTCCGTTAACTCAGACAGTTTTAATTATTTATTTGTTCTTTAATTATCACCATGGATTCTGATTAGTTCAAACTTTACCTTGAACCTGTTTGTTTTGTTTCTGATCTGAGTTTGAACATGTGACTGTGAGTGCTGCGATGAAACTGTGATGTGAATCCAGTTTTTCCGATGTAAACATGAATTACTTTGTGTGTTGTGCAGAGGACGTCATCCTGAGGCTGCTGGAGTCGAGGAGAGGAGAGCGGGAAGCTCAGGCCTTCGTGAAGAAGCGACGACAGAGAGAGAAACAGTCACAGGAGGGAAACGGACAGTGATGGACAGAGACAAGTTCTTCTCCAAAAATATACAATTTGTTTAATGATCTGTACCAAAAAACACAGAGACGTCCACTCAGAGGAAACACTGGGTCATGATCATGTTCACCTGCATTTCCACCTCACACACCTGTACATGTTCGCTTCCTGATGCTTTGTTTCTAATCAGTGCAAGAGATAAGTATGACATCACGTAACTATGGGTATATATATATATAATATATATATATATATATAATATATATATTAGACTACATTTGACACACTGTGAAATGTCAACGATTACTACAGATGTAAAAACCTGACACACGATGAGTTTAAACAAAAATGACATGAAAATTTATGAAGTAAAAAAAAAGATGTAATTTGAGAGACTGATTGTTAACATGTTTCCAGTTTGTTAAACCTGAGCTTGAACAGAAGCCGTCTGTTACACACATTTACTACACTTTAAATATCTTCTCTCTTTATTAACAGAATTCACCTTCTTTATTTCTTCGGCTAAAAAACTATTTTAAGAAAATCAGAATGAAAATAAGAGGCTGTATCAGATTACTGTCTGGATCAATGTGAATGACTGTTTCACACCTGTTGTTGTTGTTGTTGTTGTTTTTGTTCAGACACGTCTCAATAAAAACCTGCTGAACCTGGAGTCACCTGTCTGTTCACACCACGTCACCTCCTCCTCCAGAAATCACAGTCACTGATGATCTCACACTGAGACAACCTGCAGTTTAACATTCATGTCTGTGCTTCATTCACAAACAGCAGACACAGGGAGCTTGTTTAAACCTGCTCCCGACTGATTGTCACAGGTAAGTGTTGATTTCTGGACAGAGAGCTCACCTGTGCCACAGCTCTGACACTGAAACGCTCAGGTGTTTGTTTAGGCTTTAAACGTGGTTCAGAACTGTGTGTGTGTGTTTTATGGTTTTTCTTAGAGAAGAAATAACAGCAGGTCTTTAAGTTACGTTCAAGAACATGGTGAAGAACAGTGCCGCTGGTCGAGAGCTTAATGTAATAAAAACCTACTGGTGTTCAATGGTAACACTGGAAACTGATTCATCCCACATTTAGAGACCAGAGCGCCCTCAGCTGGTCATAAACGTCATCTTTAAATACATGTTAGAAAAAGACCTCCACGTAGTTCTGAAGGCGGTTCAGATCCGAGGCTGGTTTCTGTGGAATCAGGACTGACTGGTCTGTGGTCTGTGGCAGTCCCACTGGGCCGTGAGGTCAAGAGAGCTGCTGATCCAGGGTCTGTTCAGGGCAGAGGGGGCACTCGGTAGAGCTGGAGCAGCTCTCGCACTGTAGTCCATGACCACAGGGCAGAGACACCGAGCCGGGCTCTCCACACGTCACGCAGCACTGTCTTTGCTTCCTGTACACCACCTGGGTCAACACGGAGGTTTACACCTGTTAGACTGGAGTCAACGAGTCAGACAAAAAAAAAAAAACTCCCAGAGGAACCTGAAGGCAACACTTGTCATGATTCCTGACGTTATATATTTATTTCATAAGCATAATAATAAGTAGCAGCAGACTCATGTATGAGGTGTGTGTGAGTGTTTGGTCTCACCTGTTCTACAGCGTGGAGGCAGCTGCAGAGCTGAGCTTGCAGACTGAGGACCGACTCCAGGGGCAGTCTGTGCAGGAGCTGGAGTTGGTGCAGCGCTAGATGGGGGTTGTCTCCGCTCCTCAAGCTCTCCAGCGCCTCCTGCAGGAGAGCGGCCTGCCGCTGAGCCTCCTCCTCGGCCTGCCTCGCTCTCTCCGCCTCCATGGTTAATCGAGCTGCGTGGGCACGAGACTCCTCGGCGTCAGCCTTCACTGCAGCCCAGGACTACAGACAGACAGACAGACAGACAGACAGACAGACGGACAGACGGACAGACGGACAGACGGACAGACAGACAGGTCCACTGAGATCCAAGTGTCTAATAAAGAGTTCAACTTTAAAAATGAAATAAAAAGTGTAGCATAGCTTTACATTTTTAGTCTTCATGGTTAACTCCAACAGTTAACCAGTTAACAATCTGTCAACCAGTCACATCTTAACAACTGAACAGCTGTAACATCCTCCTCTCTCTCCCCTGTGAGTATCTCACTCACAGACTCCAGTCACAGTGATTGGCTGAGCAGCGTCACATGACCAGAGCTGTAAAGGTGAAAAAAGCTGCGTCAAAATTTAATTATTCTCAGTAATTTATCAGTTATGTGTCTGGGTCTGGACCTGACCTCTGGTTTGCACCAAGATGTTGTGCATGATGAATATAAAGACAGGACACTGATGATACATGTTTTCATCATATCACTTGATAATTTATCATTTACACCTCCATCAGTTAATCTGTAACTTCCTCCCCTCACTTCCTGGTCTGTATCAGGCAGATCCAGGTTTCTGAAAACCTGAATAAGATGTTTACAGGTGCAAACACATAAACAACAAACTACTGTGTCTGTAAACAAACTCTACATCCGACATGCATGCACACATGTCCCACTACCTACCTACCTGAGCTGTGTGTCTCCAGCTGTGGCCCCACTGCTTCAGGGCCCTGTGGGCCTCCTCCAGCTCCTGTTTGAGCCTGCCAGTCTCTGCACAGGGGCCAGACGGCAGCAGGGTGGGGGGCGTGCCGGGGGAGCCCTGGGCGGAGGGAAAGTGCTCCCAGATGTTAGTGTTCATACCGTTCAGACCTACAGAGAGAAGAGAGAACCACGGTCAGGTCACACCTCACCACACCAGCTCATGTTTACAATCCTGCTCCACAAACCTAAAGAGCCGTGAGACGGCCCTAAGAAGGAGCCCTCCGATTGGCCGGGCTGGGAGAGGTGAGAGAAGAAAGGTGACGCGTGCGGCCTGATTGGAGGAGACGGTGACGGGGAGCTGAAGGGAGCAGAGCTGCTGAAAGAGCCTGGGATGTTGACTGGAGCAGAACTCTGGAGCTGGCTGCCTCCTACAGACACAGGAACAGGGGTTATTGTGTGTGTGTGTGTGTGTGTGTTTGTGTGTGTGTGTGTGTGTGTGTGTGTGTACTGCTGGATTATATTTATATTCTATAACTTGATGCCTGTCTTTAAATACCCAGCATCACTCCCACAGTGGAGCTGCTCTCCAGCCTCCTCTCCAACGCAGACACACCAAAGTCATTGAGGTCGAGATCATCCAGAGCCGACTCTGCAACACAAACAACAACAACAACAACAACAACAACAACAAACATCAACAATTATACTATTTATATTAATGTTGGACAAACCAACACACAGAGTCTCAGTCAGCTGTTGATCCTCCAAAATCAAGTCTCTGAACTCGACTGGAAGGTCGACTACACTTACCAACAACCGACTCCACGGTCTCACTGGTGGGGTAGAAGGGCAGGGCGTTAGCGTTCATGCCTGAGGAAATGCTGGACCCCAGGTTTCCGAGAGGGGCGGGGCTTGGCGGGGTGGCAGCCAGACTGGAGGGGATGCTGGAGGACAGACTCAGAGGACTGCCCACCGGCAGGAACACCAGCAGGTCCTGAAGGAGACAGAAGGTGGTCTTTGAAACACACAGAGTCACGTCACTGTGTCCTGACAGAAACATGAGACTGAGGACAGTGGAGACAAGTCATGTGACCAGACTGAGGACGGTGAAGACAGGTCATGTGACCAGACTCTGTTGTAACTTCACCTGTTTACTTTGTGCTGAGGCCAGTTCTCTGTTTCGCTGCTCCAGAGCAAAACTCCTCTGCTTGGCCTGAAACCACAAACAACATCAGTCTGATGACATCACAACACGGCGGACACACCTGCCTCTAGTAACCATGACGATGTCCGTCTCACCTGATCCTCCCTCTCAAATCCAGGAGCCCTGCCATACCCTCCTTCCCCCGCCCACGGAGACAGAGGCCCAGACCCTCCGCCCACGTCCTCACACAGGGACAGAACGCTACCCAGCAGCCCCTGCTCCGCAACACATGGCCCTGCAGACGGGGAGAACGGGTCTGACACAGAACCAGGTCTTGACCCCATGTTGTGTCCACTGGGACTTGAAGAGCCCTCCTGGGCAGGAATAAGGTCTGGAGGTCTGGGAGGCGGAGGAGAGCTGGGGGTGGGGAATGATGGTTCTTCAGGAACAAAGGACTCTGGAGGGGGTTTAAAAAAAATGTAGTTAAATGATTAATATATTATTTTATTGTTATAAATAAAATGATTATCATAGAAGAGGTCAGAGACGTGTACGACTCACTTTCTACATGAGCGAAGGCACAGAAGGGTCCTCTGGGACAGCTGCCGCTCTGCTGCATGTCGTTACACTTAGTGGACTTATAGATCTGTGACACACACACACACACACACACACACACACACACACACACACACACACACACACACACACACACACATTAACTCCTGTCATTGAGTGAATCATAGTGCAGTGTACACGGGTCTGTTTGATTTCCTGATCCACCGAGACTGGAGGAAGCAGAACCGGGAGGAGCTTTTGGTAATGGAGGTGAAGACAACAACTCCCATGATCCCACACTGTTTCATGATGTCAACCAACGCCGTCTTTTGTTATTGTTTTGATTGAGAAGTTACTGGCTGTGCGTTTAATCATTTTTTATTTAATAATGAAGAAAGCCCCGCCACCTCAGCTCCCTTCACAAACAGACTCTGAGACGTCGATCATGTACAACAGCTGCTGAGACACGAACCTCTGGGTGGAACTGCTGCTCTGTTCTGGTGTGACAGTACTGACATCCCTCTGCTCCCTCACATTTACTGGGGTCTCCCCACTCCTCGCTCTGTTTCACAGCTGGACACGGCAGCGCTCTGCAGCAGCAGGGACGACAACAGCTTCATTAAACACAACCACAGACGAGTCACAACGAAACCATCATCTCTACATGATGCGACAGAGCACCTGTATTTGTGCTTGTGCGGGCTCCGCCTCCTGTCTTTGCTGTTGTGGTAATATGGACAGGCGTAACCCTGACGACACAGACGAGGCGGCTTCTTACAGAGCTCCGTCTTGTAGTGAGACAGCACGTAGTTGTTATCTGAAGAGAAACAACGCAAACATCCCAGAGTCACAATCAAAGCAGCATCAAGGTGTCGTGGATCAGATGTGAAGTATTTACCACAGTATCATCAGTCAGAGCAGATCACAGCTGGTTTACCTTGCCAGCGCGGCTCCTCACTCAGGATCTTCTCTATGAGGGCCGTACTCGCTGCCTGTCCCGACTGCCCGTCTCCTCCTCCTCCTCCCCCTCCTCCGGCCTCCGAGGCCCCCGAGCCTCCCTGAGACTCCATCACCTGCACCTCCCTGTAGAAATCACAGTGTTAACGACCACAGCACAGAGACACCGGTTCATGTGTTTCTTTGGGTTGATTTCTCTTGTGTACCTGATGTCATAGACAGGGCTGCGCAGGTCATGTGACCCGTGTGCAAAGGCACAGTGGGAGCCGTTTTTACTGCAGTGGCCCTTTGCATCAGTTTCGTGGATACACGATCCTGTTTTATAGTAGCGGAGGTGATACCTGCGCTCAGTGTCACCTGCTGTCCGATGGAGAAACGGACACCTGGAGAGAGAGAGAGAGAGAGAGAGAGAGAGAGAGAGAGAGAGAGAGAGAGAGAGAGAGAGAGAGAGAGCAGAGAAATGAACAGAGAGACACACAGACAGACAGTGTCCAGTATATACTACATACTGTAACAATAATGTTTTAAATAATAAACAATGCAAAAGTTTTGTATCTTATCAGAAGCACTGTTGATATGAGACACAGTATAAAATCCATGACCAGTAAACTGAGACTGTGTGACTTAAGTGATTTGCATGGATCATAACACACTGGTATTCACTAATTTCATCAGAGAGAAAGTCACAACCTTCCTGAGCTTCTGGCTGAAATCACAGTGAATCTTCTTGGCTGCTAAACTTTACATAACTAACTTATTACAGTGTTTTTCTATGTGTCAAATCCCTCTGAAAATATATCTGAAGGAGAACTTTAAAAGTTCCCACCTCTCTGTGATGAGGAGTAACACGGCAGTAATTCACATATCAGATCTCAGATGAATCTTCAATGTGTTTTGGGTGTTTTTACACATGGACTTAGAGCCAAAGTGGTTCATTAGCATGAATCAAAGACCCAGTTTGACCCTGGATCAACTTCATCCTGTACATTTACATTCTCTTTGTCTGTGTGTGTCACAGAGGGGCTGCTATAACGGCTCAGTGGAGGACAGACCCCAGAGAGGGAGAGCAGTTGTGTTCAGGTGCTAATGCTCACTATAGAAATTATGCATCACACACTATTCTTCCAAAGTGTTCAGCTTGATTTACAATAGTGGACGTGTGTCTCCTCAACCACCACTTCACTGACAAAATCCTTTGTCATGCAACGTCCTACACATTCTGAGGTTCACTTGAGCAATTCAGGATTTAAATGTACTTGCACATCTTAGAACTGGGATACAGCGAGATTTGAGCATTTAAAGATGAAGTGGTTTTTGTAAACCCCCCAAAAACCTGTGGTCTGTGGGGTTTCTAACAAAAGTGATTCATTTCACTGTTGTTGACGTAAACAAAATACCAAGTCCATAAAGGGAAATAGTGTAAACTCTCATGTGTGGTGAGTTAAAACAACAGTAACACTTCCCCTTTCACAGACGTCCTTCAGTTCTCATGTTAACAGTGTGTGTCTGTTGAATGGCTGTAATAATCAGTGTAAACTCATCAATGAAATCTCAGCTGCACTCACTCGTCTCCATCAGGACAGGTGCCCGTTCCCTCATCATATTTGGTGCAGTAAACATCTGGGCTGTAGTTGAACATCCCGTCCCGTCTGCGGATGGGCCGCCGGCGCCGCTGGTTCAAAAAGTGCCAGTGAAAACAGGAGAAAGGCCTGTGCTGTGTACATTTATGCTGCACAAACAGGGGGCACTGCTCGGTTCTGAATTCCTTCAGGTATCTGCCAGAGAGAGAAACAACAACAGAAAGTGGGATACATGAACAGACGATGTTACCGTCTTTCACCGCAGATTCAATGCAACATAGTGCATCCATATGTATTTACAGTACATATTACAGTACCAAATCCTTGTCTATAGTAATGATTCTTCCTGTCTAACCTCACCCTGGTCTCTGCTGCTCGGATGAACCTCCTCCTCTAAAGGGCTCCTGCATAATTTACTGAGACTAACATCACATGCTCTAACATATCCAGAAACACACAGGTACAGTTATAATGATCCCCACAGAGCTTTAAAACATGACCACTGTTTAGTGAGTAACGTTAGGCCTCTTTATGGAGACCTGCTCCGGTTAATGAGCACATTATAACAATCTGAACAGACAGGGTTCAGTCAACAAATAACACATTTATCACTCAATCATTTTTACGATAAAAAGTATAGAGTAGATTGGTGAATACAACTACATGTAAGGCTGTGTACACTTAGCTAGCTAATCCTGCTAACTAGCTACGTACGTGTAATGTTGAGGTTTCTCGGGCTGTATGTTCAACACGGTAGCGGGAGATGTCGAGCCCCCTGCGGGCGAAGACGAAGAGGACGAGGAGGGTCCCCCGGTAGACGTCGCCGCCGAAGTTGACGGCGGCTGTGAGTGTGTTTTAGACATTTTTCCAGTTTAAAGCCTAAAGACAAGAACCTTGTTTTTAGCTTACTGGCTAGCTATTCGTGTTAGCTTCGAAATCCGCATTCTACAACGATGTGAGCTTGCGCAAGACAGGAGGAAGTAGTAGCGAAGGGCCGACAGGAGCGCACGGAACTATGGAACATGAAGTTCAGTCTTAGCTGAACTAACGAGTGAGCACCTCGGTGAACACTTCCGGGCTCAGATCACACACTATGACAATGTTTAATAAAGCCACATAACTTTACACACGGTTTATAGAAAAACTGTGATACAGGTATAAATTCAGAGATCGAAGTCACATGTTTTCATTTGCTTCATCTTATTGGCTGTATTTATAACTTTGGAAAGCGAACCAATCAGCGTGTAGTATCTTACAAGTATGACGTCACGAAAAATACTAATACTCGGCCTCAACATCCCCCTCCCAACACGAACCGTCGTCAGTGGCAGTTACCGACTCGTCGTCCGCCGCGGTGATTATTCCACATCAAGCTTCAGCCTAAAGGTAAATCTTAAACGTTTTAATGTGTATATGATGTGTTTAATGGTTTGGTTCTTGTCACCGTGATATGTATCTGGGGATCGTGTGTCTGTCTACAGCGATTGTTTGAGGAACAGGCTAAAATGTCTACGTGCTAATGGTAGCGTTAGCTAAAAATAGAACAATGGGCTCTCTAACAGTTGACGTTTCTGGTTAAACGTCACGGTTAGCTCACTAAAGTGAAACCGAACCTCCTAAATAGGCCCAAGGTTGGCTAACATTGTCTTCCGAGGTTGATGTAGGCTAGTTAACCATATTGTCGTCTAAATCTCTGATGTAAACCGTTGATTTACACGACAGTGGCACCATTTGTCGATTATAATAAACTTTGACCCTCGTTGATTCGCTCCGATTGTGACTGTTTAGGCCTCGCTGGTGGACGGTGTGGAGCCTACCGAAGCAAACCTTATGCTTCCCTGTAGCCACAGCCTGGGGGAGGGGAGCTCTTATTACTCTATTATGCTATTGCTAAGCTAGCGCCCTAGTTTAGCAAGCCAGGCTATACGGCGTATGGATTTAAAGCTGTTGTTTTCATTTGTTTCTGCTGCTGTCAGGACTGAAACTGTGGATGTCAGCAGGTCTTTATTTTAGATAACAGTTTCTTAATTGTTCTTAGCGAGATGGCCCGTACCAAGCAGACCGCCCGTAAATCTACTGGAGGAAAGGCGCCAAGGAAGCAGCTGGCTACTAAGGCAGCCAGAAAGAGCGCACCGTCCACAGGGGGGGTGAAGAAGCCCCATCGTTACAGGTTTGTAGTGTTTGTTCATCTATGACATGTGATTATTGGTTGTCATTATATTTAACACATTGGCACTAAAATCACCACTGTCGTTCAGGCCTGGCACTGTGGCTCTGAGGGAGATCCGTCGCTACCAGAAGTCCACTGAGCTTCTGATCCGCAAGCTGCCCTTCCAGCGTCTGGTGAGGGAGATCGCCCAGGACTTCAAGACTGACCTGCGTTTCCAGAGCGCGGCCATTGGAGCTCTTCAGGTAAATAACGTGTCAATGCGTGTCACTCCTGGTGTAACATGAGCATTAGCTGATATCAGCCTAATGCCTCATTTTATTCTTTCTTCCTACAGGAAGCCAGTGAGGCTTACCTGGTGGGTCTGTTTGAGGACACCAACCTGTGCGCCATCCACGCCAAGCGTGTCACCATCATGCCCAAAGACATCCAGCTGGCTCGCAGGATAAGAGGAGAGAGGGCCTAAGTGTCCAGTGGCAGTGTCCTCACTGCAAATGATCCTATTTATCGTACTTAACCATTTTTGTGGACATTTTTATTTCTTGGGTATTTTTTATAACTTTTCTTTTTGAATTTTGTATTGTATTTTAGATTTGAGACAAAAACATCAACCATTCCACAACCTGAGTACACTTGGGTAGTTGGTAGTACAGTAGGAATATCTACCTATTCTATCATGGGTCATGACATGTTGCAGCCATCATAAAACCCCTCATGGTCTGTGGGTATCTGATAGAAGCAAGGATGATTTTTTTCACATCTTCCACGGGGGGTCCAGGGTCTCTTCACCCATCTACCATTTACACAATGCCAGCATGTCTTGCTCAGCAGGTGTCACTGCAGTGTCGGTTTGATACTCGGCACTCTGACGGGGAGCAGGACAGACCCTCTGTATTTTTCTGGACTGATTTTTACATGTTTTCCAACATAAAATCTTGGCAGCTACACTTAATACTATTTATGAAAATGTTGTCACATGTCTTTCTATTAAAGGTCTTTATGAGTAGAAAGTCTTGTGTTCTGTAGTTATTCAGACAGTGTATGGTTTTTATATGCATTTATTTACAACATAAATGGCTGGCAGTTAATTTATCATACAAACCACTCGGTGTGCTTGAAGCCAGCAGCTGGAAGGAAAAGAAACCTTGTTAGTGAACATGTAGGGATAGACCTCTGTTAACTGTGTGTGTGTGTGTGTATATAACCAGTGTCTCACCGATACGACACACAATTTCGTCACACTCCTTGATGTTGCTGGCTCTCATTGCCACACAGCAGAAGCCTGTTGACTGCGGGGTTTCTGGGGAGTCTCTGTGAACACAACCAATCACATGCTAGGATGACATGTAGGTCCAGCCAATGACAGAGCTGTAGGGGCCCTGGGTATTGCATTGCCACATGTTTCTATGGAGGGGTGTTGCCTAACTACAGCTGGGATGTGTGGATGGATGATGAAACGGTGTCAGTGGCTGCTCTAGTATTTAAATCAGAGACTTACGCCACACAAAATGCAAATATGGTGTAGTCCGGTTGACCAAATCTCCCCACACATGAGATCTCTGGGTAGTGATGCTCAATCAGCACCTGAGGAAACACAGGAAGCGTGTTAGTCCAGGAGGATTTACAGAGCTCAACACCAGTGTCACGTGCACATACTCGCCTGTTTACTGTTCTTGTCTGTGCACGTCAGGTGTGTCTCCTTCATGTCTAAGAGCACTTCCTGCAGGACAAATGACATAATAGTGTGTTTTCTGAGCAGGACGAGTGATTCAAACGTGCCCTCAGGCAGGGGTGTGGCTTGCTTACCTGGCCAGGCAGGTTCTTCTCTAACACCTGTGGAATGGCCTGCTGCAGCACCTCCTTCCCTCCAAACTGAAAGAGCAGATGTCACACAGCTGACACAAGCGAACACATTCACTGACAAAGATTTCATTATATATTTATTATTTACCATTCCAATGTTTGTTTTTCCCAAGAACTGCACGATGTACACGATCCTGTGAGAGGAGAGGAGGGTCAGTGTCTGAATGTCAAGGCGTCACCTGGTAAACAGCTGTTTACCTGAAGAAGCCAGCTCACCTTCCCTCTTTGAGACAGTGTGAAGGACTGGGCCTCTGGTGCTCGGAGGCCGACTGTGGGGAGGGGGCCGGACCGAGCTGTAGGTTGGGGTTCTCCACCCTCAGGGCCCGCAGGAGCTTGATGAGGGGCCGATACACCGTTCCATCATGGGCCCTCCACCGGAGAATGCGGATAGTCAGTGGGCTGCCCTTCAGCCGTGACAGAACCACACCTGCCTGGGACAACAAAGACATCAGCAGATGTAACTGATCTCAGTCCAGGTGAGCTATGAGAGCTCAGGTCATTATATATATAACATATGAGACATCAGCAATAAGAGCAGGTGTTTTAAGAGCAGATATGAGACTGTTATTCAAACCAGCACTGACCCAGAGACCGATGATGTCACTGGTTATTACTGTAACACATCACTGGGTGTTGGAGCAGCTCTCTACCTGTAACACACCTCTCTGAGCAGTTCTCTACCTGTCCACACTTGGAGTTCTTCAGTGACGTCCCGTTGATTTCATCTATGATGTCACCAGGACAGATAAACCTGTCGACGTGAGCCTGACTGCCAGGTAACAGGTCCAGGACAAAGGTGCGTCCACTCAGGTACCTGAGAGACAAACAGAGGGACGTGATGATGCAGCAGCGTGGACTCACCTGCTCATGAACAGAAGAAGAAGATACAAACCTCAGCACCATGCCGACCTCCCGACAGGGAACCACCTCGTATGTTTCACACACCTGAAGACACACATACAGTCAGCTGAGCAGGTGCTGTCATCTCATTTCCCACAGTCACTGAAGCTGTGATGATGATGTAATGATGATGTAATAATGATGTAATGTAATGAAGAATAAACATCTGTTTCTTACTGGGAGGAGCCAGCTCTCATCCAGAAAACTACAGTTCTGTGTGGAGACCAGAGGTGACTGTTAGAGTGGAGCTTCAGGTTCTATTACACATAATAATATACAATAATATATTTTATTTATATTATATTATAGTATATTATATTATATAGTAATATATTATATTTATATTATAATGTATTATATTATACAGTAATATTTATGTTACAGGTGTAAACAGAGCCACTCTGACCTCCAGGTCCAGTTTAAAGTCCATGTGAGAGAGAACCAGCAGCAGCGACATGAAGGGCTCTGAGGAGG
Source organism: Seriola aureovittata (assembly GCF_021018895.1). Lineage (NCBI taxonomy): Eukaryota > Metazoa > Chordata > Actinopteri > Carangiformes > Carangidae > Seriola > Seriola aureovittata. Next base: position 2,140,412 of record NC_079384.1, read on the forward strand.
GAGAGTGGGGGGAGAACGAGGGAGAACAGGCGGGAGAACAGGTCTTAGAGCTGCTGTGGTGTGTTCAGTGAAAACAATCAGATCAAGTAAAAAAGACTCACCCACTAATTCTTCATTCCTGAGGATCGAAGCTGGACTGAACCACTGGAGGAGAGAGAGGCAGAGAGAAGCATCAGAGACACATTCACTGCAGGTTCAGGGACAGACTCCTCACACACCAGGAGGAGATCAGTGTGTTTAATCAGTGCGTGTCTGACCTCCAGGACCCGGGGCGTGTGCAGCAGGTGTGTGATGAACTGGGGCAGGATCCTGCGACTGAGGGCCAGTCTGAGCAGGTAACGGCCCCGACCCTGAGCTGAGAGCAGCTTCCTGCAAACTCGGGTCTGCTCCACTGCCAGGGACAGAGCAGACAGCCTACACACACACACACACACACACACACACACACACACACACACACACACACACACACACACACACAACCAGCTGTTACAGTCCAGTTAGTACAGTGTTAGAAACATCATCTGATCTGAGGATGATGATGATAATGATAATGATGTTACCTGTCACAGGTGTCTTGATGAGGAAGCTGTTCGAAGCACTGCCAGTAGTCTCTGTTTCCCAGACTGAGAACTGGTTCTGATGAGAAACAACAACACACTCGGTCTGAGGTCAACACACACCTCAGAGGATCAACATGTAATGTAAACACAATTTCAACTGTTCGACACACGAGCTGTTAACACTTATCCAGTGTATGTGTCTGTAGGTAACCAACAGGTACAGGTGTAGTGTGTCGTCATACTGACGTTGCAGCCCCTTCCTGAGGACCAGCTCCAGCAGCTCACAGCAGGAGGTCAGGTGAGCGTCGGAGTCTGTCACCGTGTCTCCACCTGACTGCAGGTTCAGGACACACACTGCGAGGACACACAGCAGTCTGACGTCACCGACACACATCAGCTGTTCAACGCACACCAGCTGTTTCCTCCAGCTGTGTTATTGTCACGGTTTCACACAGAGGATACATGATGTGTTTGTGATCGTCAGTTTATCCGCAGCAGAAATAAAACCAAAGTGGAAACATGTTGTTGTTGTTGTTGTTGTTGTTGTGACGTTTCAGTCAGCTGATCAATAATCATCTGGTATGTATCCTTACCTCTGAGGGAGCTGAGGAGAGGGTCTCTGGGCGCCATGTTGAAGGAGCAGCTGTGATCTGAAGCTGATGTCGATCCTCTGGTCTCTAAACACTCAGTATCTCACTTCCGTGGAGCCTACCTGACATACCGACACACCTGCCCGTCCCTCAGTGTTTACACAGGCAGGTAGAGAGGCGGGCAGCTGGAGCAGGAGCGGATCGATTCATTAAAGATTAAAAATAAAGTGATCAGACCTGAGCCACCGGACAGACGATGAAATAACAGCGAGATGTGAAGTGATGCAGAGACACCTGCTATTCTGACGTCTGCTGCGTTCAGAGACCTCCGGTGAACTACACATTGCTACACAAACTGCTGCGTTCAAAGACTCCCTGTAAAATACAGATTGCTGCGTTCAGAGACTCCCTGTAAACTAAAAAGTGCTGCCTTCAAAGACTTCCTCTAAAGACTTTTTTATTCCTTATTATTCTATGACGTTTTTATGCCTTTCTATACTACGATTTCTATATGCCCTACTATACTATGTAGTTTTATGTCTTACTATTCTATGACGTTTTGACATTTTAATACCTTGCTATAACTTTTTATGCCCTATTATAATATAACATTTTTATGCCATACTATACTATGACGTTTTTATTCTTTACTATGACTTTTTAAAAGGTTTTTATGCCTTACTATAGTATGATGTTTTCATGCTTTACTATACTATAACGTTTTTTGACCTAGCATGCCTTAACCTATGCCTATGACATTTTTATGCCTTATTATACTATGATTTCAAACAGGTTACATATGTATTTTTTTACATATTGAGGTTATACTTTAAATACATATATTATTTCACTTCATATGCACATATATTTCATATATAGACATTCAACACAGGCACATGTACACTGTGAAAAGAAAAGGTCCACATTTTCCGGGAAAAATAACTCTTTACAGTAATTTTCCGTTTTTTTTTAAATTGTGTACAGAAGTCTGTAAAATTACAGAAATTTATCTGTGAATTAACAGCCGAACTTCTATTTTAAGCATTATGCCAATAATAATGAATTACATTTATTTCCCATTTTTGTAAATAGAAATTACTGTATTATTATTTATCCAGTATTTTTTCTGCTTTCTTAAATTACATATAAATCTATGTAAAAAGACAGTAATGATCCGTAATTAAAAAATGTAGCTTGTTATTATAAAGATTAATGTCCATACACCGAGTAAACCCACCTGCATCAACCTGACAGCAACAGGCTCCTGGCTGAGCCGTGCTAAGATGCTGCTAACACGGTTAGCTGTCACAACTGTTACATTAGTCTCACAGGCTAATATCATATATGTGAGGAGTAACTTGTTATTGTAGCTGAAGTTAGCATGTGTGCTAACGTTAAACTGTAAAACCACAGTGTAAAACGTTTTCTAACACTAAGACTGATGAATAACGGCTCCTGGACTTTTTGCTCCTTCCCTCCATCACAAATTTTCAGGCAAACATCATGTTGGAGCTAAATTTGATGAACTAAATGAGTCACCTAAGAGAGGTGAAGTGAATTTATATCCTGCAAAAATATCAGGTAAGAAAACATTTACTCTATTGTTTTCATGACGTTATTTGTGTTCCTGTCATTTATTTCGGATTAAAAATAGACGGATAAACCGTGTGTATGTTTATACTGCGTCATTAACGTGTGTTAAAGTGAAACGCTAACCGCGGTTAGCGCGCTAGCCATAATAGCATTTTTTCAATGTAGAAGAAGCTAATTTTACTGTGTGTTGCTAGTATTTGTTTGTGTCAGCTGGTTTAAAGCTTAAACAAACTCGGCATGAGAAGTGAATGAGTAAAGTGACTGAGAAAAACTGTCTTGTACACACTTGTTCACTTAGAGAGGACCGAGAAACACACTGAAAAGCGGAAGTCTAAACTCTACCGATAACTGAAACTCCAGAGACTGACGTTGAGACACTGACGTCAGCACGTAAACGGTCACTCACGGCTGTTAATGAGAGGTGATGCACTCTGAGGTAAACGTGTTGCTGCGCTACAGCTTTGACAGCATTAAAAAGCCAATGTCTTTGTTTTGGAGGGGCGGCGGGGTGTTTGGATCCTTACCAATGTTGAGACCAAACCTCATTCAGTCATTCAGTAGTTAACGGTGTCTAGACGGTTTAATGCGGGTGTTTTCCGTCTCTGACCAAAGACACATCCAGTAAACTTGACACCGGAGACCGGGGAGGCGTCTGTGGTGTCCTCGGATCACCGGAGTTTTGGCGCCCTCTGGCGCCGCCTTGTTCCCGCTGCAGTCGGGCGGTAGATAAGAGCGCGCGCTGAGTCTCGTGCCGCAGTTGTAGTGAGGAAGAGGAGCCGCTCAGAGAGATCAGGACTAGACCTGCACCAGAAAAAAACCACCTCAGACTCAGAGGAGCCGGGAAAGTTACCGGCGGGAAGGAAGATCCTCCTGTAACAAGGTGAGACTTTGATTTTTTTTTAACTGGACGTCGTTCACGGAGAGAAGCGGGAGAAGGGAGCAGCTGTCAGGGCGTAATTAAATAAAAATAATTAGTGTTGTTCACAGCTCAGGACAGTTCATTCATTCATCTTCATTCACATTTATAAAAGATTCATCCTGTCATCATTCATTCTGTAAAGACAGTGTGCGGATACGGTCCAGCTGATAACACCTCTCGTGTTGTGTGTTGCTGTGTGTTTGTTGTGTGTGTGTGTGTTGTGGTGCAGACAGCCTGTCTCCTCATATAGAAAGATGTTACCTGCCTCTGTTCAGCTGTAGCTGCTAATCCTGGATAATCTGCAGCTCTCACACAGCTCACACACAGCTCACACACAGCTCCTCTGCCTCCGCTGCCGAAAATAGACCCTCCACCCAACCAGGAGGCGATACGTAGTCAGAGAGCGTCAGTGTGAGGGGGGTCAGGTAGGGTCCAGTTCAGTCCAGTACAGGCTCTGTATGTCCTCTCACTGAGGTGTGGACATTCCTATTGGCTCTCACCGACTTATTGATTTGAGTGAAGAAGTCACCACGTGGACTATAGTCAGCATCATCATCATCCTCCTCATCATCATCATCATCATCATCATCATCATACAAAACCAGTTTTAAAGTGATCTGATGCCTCTCGCTAAAGATAAACTTTTATTTTGCTTGTTTTTTGGGGGTTTTTTTGTTTGTTTTTTGCTGCAGTTTTTTTGTCGACTTTTATTGTAATGCAGTTTTTTTTTTTTTTTTGTCGACTTTTATTGTGGTGCAGTTTTTTTTTTTTTTTTTGTCGACTTTTATTGTGGTGCAGTTTTCTGTCAGTACAGTAACTTCCTCCTCGGTCGTTGCAGAGTCAGTTCAGCCTCCTCTTGGCTCAGCTGCCTCCTCTACATCACAGAAAGCACAGCAAATCCCCTCAGAGCATGAGGCCGGGGTGCAGAGGCGGACTGCTGAATCAACAACAAATCGGTCCAACCCGCCACCCCCCCCAACCCCCCCATCCCCCGCAGCCTGTAAAGCTCTCAGATGCTGCTTCACTTCTCCTTGGGAATAAATTTCCAATTTCAAGGCCGAGATTCATCGACCCACACACGTCAGGAAATCTGTTACTGTGCAAGATTTCTGTTCCTGTGTGTGGAGTGTGTGGAGTGTGTGTTGAGTGTGTGGAGTGTGTGGAGTGTGTGTTGAGTGTGTGGAGTGTGTGTGGAGTGTGTGTGGAGTGTGTTGAGTGTGTGTGGGCACAGTCTGTTCTCTCTTCTGTGTGTGTGTGGGTCCACTCTCCTCCTCCTCCTCCTCTAATGATAGCTCAGAGAGCCCGATGATGAGCCCTGTGTGCAGAGCCGTGATCACACACACACACACACACACACACTCTCTCTCTCCCTCTCTCTCTCTCTCTCCTTGGTGAGTGTGCAAAGCCGTGATCACACACACTCTCTCTGTCCTGTGTGTGTGTGTGGAGTCAGCTGCAGCTCTGCTCCAGTGCCAGTGCAGTAAAGCTTTTTATTATTGTACCACAGATCAGTGTCGTTGCTCTGCAGCTGGCAGCATGATGAAGGACTGCCTGCAGTTCCTGATCGAACCGGCTAAGAAGCTCAAGATCCGCCTCAAGGTACAGACACGCAGCTCTGGGTTCACCGAGCGCCGAGGTCAAAGCGTTCCTCTGGTCACGATTCTCCTTTTACCCGCAGGAGTCTCGGAAGCAGGTGAGGCTGGAGAAGAAGGTGCCGCTGGTGGAGAGTCAGTTGTTCATCATGGAGTTAGCTCGAGAGCTCAACAAGATCTGCCAGGTGAGGTCAGCCTCTCACTTCCTGTTGTCACTCAACAGAAGTGCCCCATGTCCAATCCAGTCCCAAACACACTCAACTCCGTGTGGAGTCACTCTCGCTGTGGAGGGTCTCTTCATTAAGGGGGAGGGTCTAAATACACTGGGAAGCGTTGGGACGCTACGTTACCTGAAATATTTCAGAACGATTTTGTAATCAAATCAATATTTATCAAAGAGATAATGTTATACACAGCACTGATAAAGAGGTAGCGACGTGGCCTCATCACATTCACAGTGAGCTTGTGAAAGGAAAATTATCCATTGAACAAATAAAAATTCTTTGCTTCTTTGCTTCTGCTGAACATGTTTTCGTTCGTCGTCTTAATCTAATTTTATCCTTATTTTTTCCACAGTTTAATTTTCAATTATCAAGTCAAATAAAATTGAGATTAGCCCGAAGTGTCTCTGCCTCGCACTTCCTGCTGTCGCTCGACAGGAAGGTCCAATCCCAGTGGCCCCCTCTCAGACTCTGAGGCACTTAGTGCCGTCTCACTGTCAAACCATCGAGGACATGAGGCCAGACATTTTGAGCCCTTTATGCACACTTCCCGTGGGGACTTACCCAAAGTTCATAGCGTTGTGACATTAAACACGAGGTTACCGTGGTTACCAAGCTTCATCCGGGAGCGTCATAAAACTGTAGACAACGGCCATAAAACTGAAGGAATGATAAGAAAGGTTAACGAACAATCATGAAATGGATCGAACGTGAACGAACACAGAGCTCAGTGACTCAGAGCCTGAACTGTGTGTCGTTATCTGTCGTCTGATGACAGGAAGATAAACTCAGACCTGATCCAACATTATTATTCTATTGTAAAACAGGAAGCGTAGGGAGAGAATGTCCCAAACCCACAATGCAACCTGTTTTACGTGATGTGTCACACACTCACTGACCAGGTGACGTCAGCGATGTCTGTTCGGGTTCAGGGCTTAGGCCTTCGGGGGGGTCACTGGGATTGTGTCTCTGTCACTTCCTGCTGTCACTCAACAGGAAGTGTCTCTGTCACTTCCTGCTGTCACTCAACATCATGGCCCCTCACTCCTGTCTTGTCTGTATTCCAGAGGTCAACCATCCTGGGCCACATCTGGACCAGTGAGGACATCTGGCCCCCCAGCGTGTGTCGGGACTTCATCGTGGAGTGGGCCGCTGTATTAGAGAAGAGAGTGCAGGTATGAAACAGGTGTCACGTGACTTTTCCTACGGCAGCATCACCGCGGCATGTTGGTGTTTAAACGTCTGTTTGTGGTTCAGCCGAGGATCGTCTCGTCCGAACACCAGTACGAGAGGCCGGAGAAGAAGGACTGGAGGGGGCACCTCCTCTGCATGCTGGAGGCGGGGGGGGAGTGCGAAATGGGACCCCACAAACGAGTCATCATGGACTGGACACGGGAGATGAAGAGCAGACCTCAGGTGAGTGTAGACAGGTGGAGGTGAGGAGGCTGCTGGGCGATTAGACTCTGACCCAGTTCCCTCCTGGTCCTGATAAAGATGATTAACATAAACCTTTGACAGTCATCCCATCATACTCGTAATGTCCTGGAGCTTTATAAACCTCACACCACCCTCCCCCCTCCCCTCCCCCTCCAGCCCAGCGTGTGGCCGGGCGAGCCGGTGCTCATGATGCTGGACGACCTGGAGTTCCAGTGGAAGAGGGGCCGTCTCCCCAACCTGCTGCCCGCCATGGAGCTGGTCATCCTGGTCGTGCTGAACGCTGACAGCCCTGTGAAGGTCTGGAAGTCTGATCAGATCGTTTTATTAAAACCTTAAAGGACTGAAAACATGATCGGCTCAGTAAAGAGTGTAGAGCATCATGTCTGTGTCATGTCTGTATGATGTATATATATATAATGTATATGTGATGGATGTATATACGCTACACGACGTCCAGATAATTCCCTTTATCTGATCGCTCCACTCACCTTGGCCTTGGTCTTTATGTTTCCATGGTTTTTGTGTGTGTGTGTGTGTGTGTGTGTGTGTGTGTGTAGGAGGATGTGACTAAGCAGTGGCTGGTGAGGAAGCAGAGGTGTCAGAGGAGCGGTGAGTGGATCATCATCTCGTTAACGTAGCGAGTGTGAACTGTTGTAGACTGTAACAGAGTGTGTGTGTGATACTGATCATTATTGATCTGTGATCAGAGGACAGGAGGTGTTGATCTGACTCTCTCTCTCTCTCTCTCTCTCTCTCTCTCTCTCTCTCTCTCAGACGCTGCTCGTTACATCCCCCACAGTGGTGAGTGGACACCTGAACACTGCTCACCTGATCTTTATTACATCACAGTGTAACACACACACACAGGGTCGTATGCGATGTCACTCTTTACACTTTATTCAGACGTATTCAGACTCGACCATTGATTATTTTATTTATCAATCAATGACATCAAACATCCAGAGATGTTTAAAAAGTTCACTGATTTCATCACTTTATAAAGTTCATGTGTTGAACAGACTGAGCTGCTCTCACACAGACACATTCAGTATCACCTGAGATAAAACCTCAGGATTCACTCTGGTTTAAACTGGTCTGGTCTGGACTGGATTGAACTGGAGTGGACTGGTATGGTCTGATCTGATCTGGTCCGGTCCGGTGTGGTCTAATCTGGTCTGAACTAGTCTGGTCCGGTCCGGACTGGACTGGAAAGGTCTGGTCTAATGTGACTGGACCAGTCTGGTCTGGTTGGACCATAAAAGACAAAACAATGAGCTGATAGAAGCTGAACCTGAGTGAAGCTGGTGGGATCTGTATCAGGTGTGTCAGGGTCACATGACCTCAGTGATTTGATTTATTATTGATATAAATATTGATCACAGCATCTCCTCTTTCTCTACAGTGTGGAACTGGATCTGTGAAGCCGCAGGTATGAACCCTCCTCTCTCTCCTTCATCACCCTGGTACCTGACTCTGTGTAACCCTCCTGTCCTGGTCTGACTCCACAGACGACGTCAGTCTGGATCCGGACTCGGCCAACCCAGACCTGCTCATCTCCGCTGATGAGAAGCGGATGCGGTGCGGCCTGGAGCGCCGGGACGCCCCGCGGTGCCAGAGACGCTTTGACGGCTGGTGGTGCGCCGCGGCCCAGGAGGGCTACGCCTCCGGACGTCACTACTGGGAGGTGGAGGTGGGCGAGCGGGACTGGCGACTGGGAGCGGTGAAGGCGTCGGCCGTGAGGCAGGGCTTCCGCTCGCTCAACACAGACACGGGTTACCTGACCCTGCGTCTGGAGAGGGGCTCAGACCTGAAGGCCCTGACGGTTCCCGCCACCCCGCTGTCACAGAGCCTGGTGCCCAGGAAGGTGGGGGTGTTCCTGGACTATGAGCAGGGCCAGCTGTCCTTCTACGACGTGGAGAAGCGCTCTCACCTGTACACCTTCAACGAGAAGTTCACAGAGGAACTGATCCCCGTGTTCGGGACTGTGGAGGTGGTCAAAGACCTGGTGATCAGGCCTGCAGACCTCAGACAGCCGTGCCTCTGCCCGGGGCCCTGCCTCTGGAACTGAACCGTCTGAGACCCTGGTCCTCTCTGGTCCTCAGTCTGTTTGTATTCTGCTCAGTTCTGTAGTGAATCTGAATCCTGTTCTGGTTCTGAACCACAAGTCTCTCTGGAGAGGGGGGGCATGGGGGTGGGGCTTGGGAGCTTGTGAGATCAGGAACCAGAACCACCATCGTTCTGCATCACAGCCTCTGTGACTCTGCCTTCAATGGAGACGTTTTATGTTTTGTTTTTCACTGTCCAATCAGATTCAGACGTTTCAGAAACATTTTTCTTTTCGGGTCAGAAACATGAGTCACATGGTTTTCATGACATCACGATTTGATCACGTTTTTATTACTTATAGATGAAAACTAACTTCAGTCGTGTGATAGAAGCATGAAGCAGAGAGCAGCTGATGGGGGGGTCAGCTGATGGGGGGGGCTCAGCTGATGTGGGGGTCTCAGCTGATGGGGGGGCTCAGCTGATGGGAGGGGTCACTTTCAGCTGCAGGTCAGACAGACGGGCTGATGCATGTCTTTGCTTCTTTGTCTCGAGCTTCATGAAAACATGTGTCAGGCATGAGCTTCTTTCTGCAGCTGTGTTCTTCTTCTTCTGTTGTTTTTTTCTCCCAAACATCAATAAATGAACCGTGAACGCTCCTCTGGTCGTCAGTGGTGACACATCATTCAGACACAAATTCATTACAGAACGTTTTAATGTCAGATCTTTAATTAAACAACAGACAGATGAGATCAACTGTTTAAAGTGATACACGTGGATCTGATCTACATGAAGATTTACTGTGTCTGCTTCTGGTGAAAAGTTGATCCAACTCTAAAAATATGTTTTACAAAAACATCAACAACATCAGGCCGAGATAAACTGAAGCAAATACAATCTTTCTGTCCTTACACACCACTTCTCTCAAACATCTCCTCGTTAAAATGTAAAGAAACACATGAAGGTGAAGCAGTGTTGACCACACCGTCTGAAATATAAAACCATGTTACATCATGATCATGTCAGAAGGAAAACATGAATCAACAAGCACAAACCTGTGTCTGCAGAAACCTCTGTGTTTGGTATTAAATCCACCGTCAGTCTGCTTCAATAAAAACCATAAAAAGTTAAATATACTTGGAAAAACTTAAATATACAAATCTATGAACAAGAGTCCAGAATACTTGACTGTGATTCTCCTGGTCTCAGACTGGATCAGAACGCACCAGGTAAAACTCAGACTGACGGTTCAGTCACAACACGGGCTGAAATTTAGTGAAAACTTTATTTATACAGCTCTTTTCTTAACAAGTGGACAAGGTCACTTTGGATTAATGAGCCACAGTCAGTTTACTGATCTACAGTCAGATTACTGGACCATAGTCAGATTACACAGTCAGTTTAAAGCCCTGGTGTGTGTGATCAGACCTGAACCATAGAGGGAGTTTTACACTAGATGAGGATGAAGGTGGAGAAACGAGTGAAAACATGAGAAGCAACAGTGACAGTAATGGAAACATTAAATGAACCTGGTCTGTGGAAGACACACAGTTTGTAACAGACATGAAGGAACTCTCTTCTCCTTTGTTTACTGCTCACACACACATAAAATAAACACTGAGTGTGTGAGAGAATCTCAGATATGATCATGTTGGACATTTAGTTAAATAAGATCTTATGACTCGTAGAACATCTTCTTGGTGACAGTCGTCCCGCCCATGACGCTCCTCTGAACCACCTCCTTGGTGATCTGACGAGTCAGCATGCCGCTGGTCTCTGTGTGCTGTGTGGTCATCATCATCCCGTCTGTCAGAGAAAGACAGCAGCTCATTCATCAGTCAATAACTCTTATTTACAGCAGAACAGAGCTCACGCTAAAACCGTGTCTGTACCTGAGAAGTAGGGGTCGTTGAGCATGGTGTGTGAGACGTTGGTCCGTGTGCTGACTTCTGTCGGCAGGTGGAAGACATCCCTCGTCGTCATTGATTGGCTGTTGAACTGAGACAGTGCACCTGCAGAGGGTGAGGAGGGAAAAGACATGCAGATTTTAATCCTGGAGTCCTGACCTCATACTGCAGCTCAGAGCTGACTGGTCTGACACGTCAGTCACAGGAAGTGATGAACTGAAATTCATCTCACCTCCATCCTGAGACTCGATGGTGATGATGCCCTCCCGCTCTGGACCAAAGCCTTGTGTGGTCCGAGCCTGGACTTTGAACTTGTAGGGGACGTTCTCAGTCAGGTTTGGGACGGTCAGACTGGTCTCAGCGCTGTCGCCGTTCACCTGGAAGGAACGCACGTCACCTGGAAACAACAGAGGATCAGAAAAACACAAGTTCACAACCGAGAGTGAAGAGGGGACAGGTGAAGTGAGGGTGTCGTCTTACACAAAAATAACTACAAAGCAGAAGACTCACCTCCACCGTGCAGCTGTTCACAGGTGACCACGTAGCCCAGGATGTCTCCGTTGGGTTTGCGAGGTTTCTCCCAGCTGAGCTGCAGAGAGTCGGGACTCAGAGCCGTGAAGACCAGGGGCCCTGGAGCACTGGGGGTGCTCAGAGTGAAGGGAGATCCTGCAGCGACAGAGGAGAGCTCAGACACTGACGGACACTGACACTGACTGATAAAGTCACGGTCTCTGTGGGTTACTGGACCAGTACCTGGCATGGGGCTGAGGGGGCTCTTGGGGTCGACAGCAGACTCGATGGTGATGACGCCCTCTCTCTCTGGACCCCAGCCCTCCTGGCTCTGAGCCTTCACCTTGAACAGGTAGGAGTGATTGGGCAGCAGGTCCTGGATGATCACAGAGTTCTCTGCTGGGTTCGTCACGTTGATGCGCTTCATGTCGCCTTCAGGAGAAGACACGGGTCGGTCAGCATCAACAGGAAACACTCAAAAATGAATTTAAAAACAATTTGAGAATGCACCTAACCAAGACTAACCCAAACTTAACTAAAAAAACAAAGCAAACTAACCCAAACTAAACTAAACTTAACAACCCAAACTAAACTACACTAAACTAACACAAACTAAACGAACTCAAACTGAACTAAACGAAACAACCCAAACTAAACTACACTAAACTAACACAAACTAAATTAACTCAAACTGAACTAATTTGAACAAAACTAAACCGAACTAAACTAGACTGAACTAAACTAAACCAAACTTACCAAAACTAACCCAAACTGAACTAAACAAACCAAACTAAACTGAACTAAACAACATAAACCAACCCAAACTAACCCAAACTAAACTACACTAAACTAACACAAACTAAACAAACTCAAACTGAACTAATTTGAGCTAAACTAACCCTAACTAAACTAAACTAACCCAAACTAACCTAAACTAACACAAACAAAACTACACTAAACAAACTCAAACTAAACTAACCTAAACTAGCAGCAGTTTTACCAGGTCTGGTTCAGTAAACGGTCCGTCAGGGTTCACTAACCTCCGTTGAGCAGCTGGTACAGGACACAGTAGCCCTGGATGTCCTTCTCACACTGGGGCTCCTGCCAGCTGACTTTGAGGGCCGTGGGGCCCAGAGCAGAAAACACCAGTCTGCTGGGGGTGTCAGGGACACCGGGGGACAGTCGAGCGTCTGGTGGGTGACAGAGAGACCAGAGTGAGAACTGCACTGTATGTATGTAGTATGAGTATGATCAGTGTTAGTATGTTGTGTATCTGTTGAGAGTGCGAGGTTTAAGAAAGACGGGGAGAGACTGAGACAGAGTGTTACTCCTTGTTTTGATTGTTATTCTTTTACACAGACATCATTTACTTTAACTGATGAGTGATGAATATGAACCTTTTACTTTCTCGTCTGTTACGGTCAGATCACTGATCATCAGCTCATGATGCTGTTGTTAGTAGAGACTGATGGGAAATCTCTTCCTGTCCTTGTGGTCCGGTAGAGAAGGGTGACCAGATGTCCCTGTTTTCCGGGGACAGTCCCTGTTTTTGGTGTCCTGTCCCCAGCTGGAGCTGTCCCCGGAAATGTCCCCGTTTTCAACCATGAATTAAAAACCAGACGTCTAGCATTGCGCTTGTTTTGAGGTGGCTAGCTGCTAGATACAGCAGCTTCAGAAGTGAAGCTAAAACCACTGAAATAGAGTTATCCAATCAGATTTTTCTTTTTTTGTTGTCTCTAGGCAGATAGATTAGTTGGCTCACTCACTGGTTAGGAGTTCATAACCAGTCAGTAAACTTACAAAAACAAACATACCCAAAGCCTCCCTGCCGGAACTTGAAAAGAATTTGACTTCACACGACAATATTCACAACCTGGAATACTTTTATGAAAAATGATTGATTGATTATGATGAAAATGATTCTTGCTTTTGATGATCTGTGGACCCATACGAACTAAAGGAATGTAAATAATTGTCGAGTAGATAGACAATTGGACTTCAAAACTGATTCAAAGGTAGGGAGTCATCGTTTTATCCGTCGTTCCTCACCATAGTGTATTACAGTACAACAGTTACCATGTTCAGAACACAAGAAACAAAGACTATCCCCTTTTTAATTTCATATTTAAAATCATTGGATATTTTAATGATATATTAATCGCTGAACTAGAAATGTCCTCGGTTTTCATTTCAGATATCTGGTCACCCTAAGGTAGAGGGTCTGTCAGAGCTTCTCTGACGAGCTGAGGAAAACTGGGCTGAACCAACATCTAAACAGTGAGCATCCTCCAGCTCAGTGTTTTGTATTGTAGAAGGAACTGTATGCTGATAGGACATAATCTAGTGGTTTCCAGTAATCCATAAAATGAGTGATCTGAACACATAAAACAGCAGGTTTGATCAGATCCAGGAGGGAGACAGAACCAGACACTCAGAGAAGCAGAAAGAGAGACGAGCTGCGTTACACCTCACACCCAGCACACACATCCACGGCCTCATGCTCGTATGTTGCAGACTTACCGTGGAGCACCCTGTCCAGATTATATAAGGCTTCGTTGACCTCTGAAGACTGGGTCCTGGCCCTGGGACCCTGAGACAGGATGTAGCTGAACTGGTTCTGAGAGCTGCTCTGCATCCCAGCGTAGCCAAACCCACCTGAGGGCGCTTTGAGCAGGGAGGGGGGCAAAAGAGGAGGACACCGGAGTGATAAAGAAGAGAGGCAAGTGGCAAGGGAGAGGGGCAGGTAGAAATAAAACACATGGAGGACAGATGAGACAGGGGAGGGAGGGAGAAACAGCGATAGTCAGCAGAGTGGATAAGCCTGGTGTGCAGCCAACAGCCCCAACCCTTAGCTAACAGAAGTTCAAGCTTCATGTCAAGGCGTTTTAAACACTGACTGTCTTTGACCAGAGAGACAGAGCTGATCCTCCGACATTCACTTTGGAATAATTCAAACATCACTGAGGACTGAGACCTACCAAGAGCTGGAAACTTGGACGACACTTCTCCCATGACGATAGAGTCCCGGATGTGTTCGTCTGTGTAAAGCCCTCTCTCTGAGCGCTTCCTCATGATGACCTCTGAAGTGTGGACTGTCCCTCCCATCAGGTCCTGTCTGTGAGAGCTTCCTGCAGGAGCAGAGACAGGTAAAGGATGAAGACTCGCGTTCTGCCTGAGTGTTTCTCTATGAAATCACTGTCATCCATCTCACCTGGTCCGGTCATGTAGGTGGTGGTTGTCTCTGTGCTGTAGGAGCCGCCGCCCCCTCTGTAGTTGGAGCTCAGGGTGGACATAGGAGAGGAGGAGGCGGACAGGTTGCGGGTCGCTGATCCTCCTGGGTAGAGGAAGCTCTGATCCCACTTCCCGTTCACGGTGTAATCTGTGAACAACGGGAACCACAACTGTCAACACACAGAACCTGGAGGATTTAGCAGTTAGCATCCTGACACTGAACAACACAGTGCCACTGATGTGAAGCACCCAGAACCAGGCTGGACAGGTCTACAGACAGAAAGCACCAGCAGTTTATGACCTGTAGCTCCAGTACACATGTGACAGGTTACAGATGCAGCAAGAACAGTTTAACAGATGAGCACCACCTACAGGCAGGGAGAGAAATGTCAGTGTTCCAGCTGCAGGAAGTGAGTGTTTGTAGCTGCTAAACTTTCTCTCCTTGTATGGCAGTGAAATTATTTCTGTTGTTTATTCATTGATGTTTGATTCTGTAACACTTTCTGCTGACGTCTCCAGTAGTATCATTATTAAAAAGGAAGCAGAGGAATAACTAAACATAAGACACACCAAGTAGAGAGAGCAGGAGAGGGTCATTGCTAACTGCTAAGCTAAAGAAGGTAGCAGATCTGACTAGCATGTAAACAGCAGGAACACCAGCAACACAAGAAGCCCTGTTAAGAAATAAATGGTTTCTATTCACTTAAACGATAGAGGGCTTTTAATTTGAAATGGTGACAGGAAGTGTTGAGTTTGTATTAATACATAATGCAGTAACTTTAACATGGCGAACGGGAGCACCTGAAAACGAGGCTTCGTACTAAAATACAGCTTTGACCAAGTCTACATGTCAAACAGAGGGAGTTAGACACAAAGACCTGCTACGTTCTCCAGGTAAATAAAGGCCCCGCCCATTTTTTGTGGAAATACAGTAGTTAAAAACTGTTGTGGATCCACTGTAAACACCCCCTGATGATGTCATAGAAACTGCCAAATGGTTTGGAAATAGCCAATGGGAAAAGTCTAACACTTGGCTGACCAATGGTGTAACTTCATCACTCAATCAGTCACTCAGTCAGTCAGTCAGTCAGTCAGTCACTCACTCAGTCACTCACTCAGTCACTCACTCAGTCACTCAGTCAGTCATTCACTCAGTCAGTCAGTCAGTCAGTCAGTCAGTCAGTCACTCAGTCAGTCAGTCAGTCACTCAGTCAGTCAGTCAGTCAGTCACTCACTCAGTCAGTCAGTCAGTCAGTCAGTCAGTCAGTCAGTCACTCACTCACTCACTCACTCACTCACTCAGTCAGTCAGTCAGTCAGTCAGTCAGTCAGTCAGTCACTCACTCAGTCAGTCAGTCACTCAGTCAGTCAGTCACTCACTCAGTCAGTCAGTCACTCAGTCACTCAGTCAGTCAGTCAGTCAGTCAGTCAGTCAGTCAGTCACTCAGTCAGTCAGTCAGTCACTCAGTCAGTCAGTCAGTCACTCAGTCAGTCAGTCACTCAGTCACTCAGTCAGTCAGTCAGTCAGTTCTGGCCCGTGGATGGTCCAGCCAAAAAGAAAAAAAAGATGGAGGTGGTCTGACCCAGGACCCAGGAGTACTGAGTCCTGATGTAATAATGTAGTAACGACCACTGAGCACTGATGGGTTGGAGTGTGAACCTATCGACAGACGTTGTGGCTGCTGTGATCCCATCACAACACTGGGACGACAAAATAACACCAACCTCCTGACGACACTACAGGAAAAGTCCGGGAATCTCTTCTTTCCACCATCTCATGTCAACCCACAGCCGGTGACATTCTTCAGTCTGGACCAAAAGGTTTTATCAACACAGTGACATTTCATCCCTTGAATATAAAATGCAGCTGTAACACTCGTTTCCTGCAGGTGGCGCGGGTCGCAGAATAACGGTAGTTTATTGGCTGTAGGTGGTGACATCATCATGTGTTCCTCTGCAGGTCTAAACTGCTGCTGCTTTTATTCTGACATGTGGAGAACTGTGATACTGGTTGAAGAGCTCGACCTGAGGAGAACCTGCAGCCTGCTGAAGGTGATGAAAACAAACGCAGCTGCGGGAACAGGTGTCGTCACCGTGTTTCATTAATGAAGAGCCCATTATTTCCATTCAGCCGCACAGTGACTAAAGCCTGACACACACCGACAAGCCGCCTCCACATCACTACCTCCCCAGTGGGACGGAGAGAGGACAGACAGAGACAGGCACCTGGAAAAGCCTGCCCCCGATCATCAACTGGAGGTGGGGCAGTTGATGCCAGTTTTCCTCTCTGAGCCGGAGGGAGGAGAGGTGGGAGAGGAGCCAACGAGGGGGGAGGGGGAACTGAATGATTGGATAAGTGATAATGATTCTGAGCAGATCAATCGCAGAGGCAGAGAGAAACGCTGGTCGCCTTGACGGGCACATGACTGGCCGTGCATATCAGCTGGCATGCTGCCTATCTGTGGGTCTGGTGGAGGGGTCTTCACCTGGCTGAGGGTGGGGGGCCTCATCTGAGCTGGTCTCTGTGTCTGTGCTGAGCCGACTGGGGATGACGTCCACCTGCTTTTTCCACGACACCTTACGCAGGTCTAGGTGGGAGCCCACCAGCTTCACATATTTCCAGCCTTGTGTTTGGGGTCAGGCAGAAGCAGGCGAAGAAAACAAGGACCAAGTTTGTTTTTAACTGTACATTACTTTTTCAGAAAAAGCTGCAACACATTCATGGGATTACATCATAAATATGTATTTATAGAGACTAGTGAGGGAGGTCCTGTCTGTGATTGTACAGTACTGGTACTGCTGCTGGCTGGGGCGTTGCTGCAGAATAAATCCCTGACAGATGGAAGTGAAAAACAGGCAGTGATGATGTGATGATGCTGGAGCTTCTCAGCTCGGCCTCAACGCCCCTTTTGTAAAATGAGGAGGGGTGTTAACATGAACCTCTTCAGGCTTCACACAGAAAAGCAGAAATGTAAGACTGATTTCCTCCAGCTCTGATCTGACCAACTCGTCACCGAGCTGTCTGTCTCCTCTCACAGCTCAGTCACACCACAGCTCACGTTGTACAGAAACACTCAGCTACAAGGACAAAGCAGAAAGCCTGAGAGGACAGAGGCAGCTCACAGTCACATCACTGTCAGCTGTGAGGAGCAGCTGGTGGTTTCAGCTCTGGGTACCCACCATCACCAGAGACGCTGGGGGTCTTGGAGCCTGTGGGGGACTTGAGCACCTCATTGCTGTACATCAGGTAGCTGTCGTACTCGTCTCCTGCCTCTGCGTCCACTATGGGGACGTCTGGGATGATGGGAACTAGGGACAAAGAGAAAGAGACAAACCCTCTTAAGGAATCAGGCCTCACTGTAACTGTCGTCCAGACGTGTTTGTCTGTGACTTACTGGACAGAGGTCGGGTGGGCTGTGATGCCAGGTTGATGGTGGCGTCTCTGAAGGGACCCCAGCCCACGCTGTTCTTGGCGCGGACCTTGTACTGGTAGGTCTGGGCGCTCTGGAGGTTCTCGATCAGCAGCATCCGTTTCTTGGGGTTGTCGATCTTAACTTTCTTGGCGGGGCCCACCGGCTCTGTGAGGAGGAGACAGTGTTAGGACCTGATGACATCATGTAACCGTGGTGACAGCATTTCCTGTTCTGGGTGGGACTAGGCCTCGTACTCTGTTCGTCGTCGATGGGCGTGTAGATGACCTCATAAGCCGTAATGTTTCCGTTCGTCTCTGCAGGCTCCGCCCAGCTGACCTGAGTGACAGTCGGACTGATGACGTTGAAGGCCAGACGTCCAGGTTCACCAGGAACTGCAGGAGAACAGGTCAGACTTAGTGTATTCATAACACCAGTGTTTACATCACTGCATTAACATACGAAGTAGTTATTAATAACCTGGGAATGACTCTCTGCACACACAGTGTTGGATTTATGAACAGCTGATGCAAAAAGCAAGCAATCAAACACAAACAAACAAACAATCAAACACAAACAAACAAACAAACAAACAAACAAACACAAACAAACAAACAAACAAACAAATAAACAGACAGACAGGCAGGCAAGCAAACAAATAAGTAAACAAACAAACAAAGTATGAATCGTGTTTGCTGTAGCTGACTGGTTCTAACTGGTTCTGACTGGTTCTGACTGGTTCTGACTGGTTCTGACTGGTTCTCAGTAGTTACCATCCTCCAGGGTTTGGCAGGGAATGATGTCGGTGTTGTGGCCGTCTCCCATTGAGTTGTAGGCGCACACTCTCATCTCATAGTCACAGTAGGGGTAGAGGTTGGTGAGCTCAGCCTGAGGAGTCTTCACGTCCAGGACCTGGGCGTCTTTTTCTGGGTCGCCGTAGATCCAGTACTTCACCTACAGAAAGAAAAGACACAGTGTTTGTCCATTGTAAATGATGTGGACTCATTCTAGCTGAAGCTTCTGTTCTCGTTGACGTGATGTACCTTGTACCCCGCGGGGTTACCATGCGGTGGGTCCCAGTTCAGGCGAATGCTTCTGGGTCCAGTTGGCTTGGCTTTAGGGTTTCCTGGAGAAAGCAGGAGACCACCAGGGGAGGTGGCCTTCTGGTTGATGAAGCCCTTCTGCTGCAGGTTCATAAACTCAGGAGCTGCAGGAGGTGGAGGAGGTTAGGATGAAACAGAACCTCAGTCCTAGAACAATCCATCCCATGTCTGTATCATGTTATCTCCAGCTCCACGTTCTCCTCAGTATATCTTACCTCCGTCTGTGACGTTGACCAGGGTGGTCTTCCTCTCCCCAACAGAAGCATTACTGCTGGGGTCAAACAGCTCCAGGTGGAAGGTCTCAGGCTGGATGGGACCAGGATGGGCTTTGGGGTCGATCACGATGTTCTTCTCGGTCTCTCCGGGACCGAACTTGAGGGGGCCGGACAGCTCGAAGCGCTGGGCCTTCTTGGTGCGCCATTTCACCGTGGCAGGACTGTCGGTGTTTCGACTGCGGACCACCGGGATGGTGTAGGTCGGGTCAGATGTGGTGAAGTTCTGGGTGCCCTTCTTGAACATCATCACACTGGGCTCTGGATAAAATAAGATGAATGTGATGAAGAGAAGAAACCTTAGAGATCAGCGTGTTGACCGGGAGGACGGGGAAACGCGCCCTGCGTCTGCTCACCTGGTTGGTCGGCAATGGTGACGGTAGTTCTCGGGTAGCGTCCCAGCTTGGCGCCCTGCCGGGGGTTACTGAGGTCCATGACAAACTGCTTCACCTGTTTGTCCTCCAGGAGGCCGTCCTTCTCACCCAGCTCCAGCAGACGGACAGGAACTGTCTTCTGGGTCTCACCAGGACCGTAGGTCAGGTCACCTTCCACAGTCACATAGTCCTAAACACAGAGACAGCCAGGTGAGCAGCACAGTCTGGATGAAGACCTGCACCTCACCTACGACTCAGACCCTTTACTCAGGTAAGTACCAATACTGTTTGAGTCAGGGTAGAAATAACTGCCACGGATTAAAGCTCAAGTCCTGGACCTCTTCCTTTTTAACCAGTGAGAACCTGATCCAGATGAGAGAACAGAAACCCAGACTGGACCGGTCTGTATCGGGACAAAGAACCAGCTCAGCTCAGGGCGGAGCTTCAGGTCACAGCTCACCTTCTTGTCCTTGGCCGTCAGGTCCCGTGTGCGATAGGTGACCTGTGTGCGTCCATCCTCGATGATCTCTCTGCTGATGGGGATATTGGCGACTCCGTCCTGTCTGCTGTAGGTGTAGGCGGGCTGGAGGAAGGAGAACACGCTGGAGGCTGCGGAGAGGAAGAGGAGGATCAGTTCACCTGGTTTTCTTTGACTGAACAGACAGGAAGTAAAAAAAAAAGTGAGAATCTCACCGTGCTCCTTGATGATGGTGATGTTCACCAGACGTTTTCCGATCTCAGCGATGCCCAGTGGAACGTCCATGGCCTCCACCTGCAGCTGCTTCTTGTCATCGTCTTCATCCTTGACGAAGAGCGGCACGTGAACGTCCACTGACTCCACCCCCTGTTGGAACTCGACGGCTCCTGCAGCCTCTGCACAGACGGACCAGGTATGATGATGACGACATTGTTATCAGTGATGGAGACACAGGTGATCAGACGGGGATCAGCATCACTCACCTCTGTCTGTGGCCACAGTGTAGTAACCAGGAACCACTTTGAGTTCGTGGAAGTTTCCGGACTGGACATTCTTCTCTGTGAGTTTGACGATGTCATGGTAACTGCTGCGAGGAGCAGACAGGACGGTGTCCACGATGGTGTAGTCCTGCCTGAGGAGCGCAGGGAGGGCAGAGATGTTAGACCTTGACTCACCTGTGGGTCCTTAAAGAGACAGTGAACTCTGTGTGTCCAGCTGAACGTTACCTTTTCCCAGCATTCCTCTGCATCCTGTAAGAACCACAGCAGATATCAGTGAGAGAACACACACCAGTACACAGTGTAGACACAGGTCTGGACCTGGACTTCTTACCTGAACGCGGTCTTCTGCACCTTCTGGCCCCCGGTGACTTGGTTGTACACCTCATTCAGCTGGAGGGAAGAACACACACAGGTCTCAGTGACACACTCATCGTTAACACACTCACACACTCGTTCACTGACACACACGAACACACTCACGTTGTCAGCCACTTCCTTGCGGAGCTGCTCAGCGTCTCTGGACTCGGGGCGAGACAGGTTCTCAGAGAAGAGGCGGTTCAGCCGGAGAGAGACCGGGAACTGGACTAGAGACAGAGGAGACAGAGGTTAAATCTTCCTCAGACCAGGGGAGTTCACTGCTTCTGACGAAGGCTGAACGGCCGAGCACTCACTGGTCTCTTTGGGGTTGGGCTTCATCAGAGCCAGGGGGTGGTTGGCTCCTCGGTGGACATTATCTGTGACCTTCCAGCGAACCACATCCGTCCCTTTGGGGGGACCGGTCCTCACCATGGGAGTGTCCAGGTGGTCTGAGGTGAGCAGAGACTGACGGAGCAAATACTCATCCTCCTTGAAGCCAACCATGCGCCCTGCAGAGAAAACAACGAGAGGTGACTCAGACAACATAGTCCCAGGTGAGACAACACGGTCCCAGGTGAGACGACACGGTCCCAGGTGAGACAACACGGTCCCAGGTGAGACAACACGGTCCCAGGTGAGACAACACGGTCCCAAGGTGGGAGGATGAAGTTACGTCTCACCTCTCCTACAGCACGGCAGCAGGGCCAGACAGCTCTGTGGAAAAGACAAAGGACAGAAACATCATCACCTCTGGATCCAGATGTGAGTGTGCAGATGTGAGTGTGCAGATGTGAGTGTGCAGATGTGTGTGCAGATGTGAGTGGCAGATGTGAGTACCTGAAAGCAGTTCTTGCAGCAGGCGCAGTACTTCCAGCAGCAGAGCAGCAGCAGAGCCAGCAGCAACAGGAGGAAGAGGAGGAGAGGCAGCAGCCACAGGAGGCTGGCAGCCGGACAGTCTGTCAACACAGAGGACATCGTGTTAGACACACAACAAACACAACAAACACAACAAACACAACAAACACAACAAACACAACAAACACGCAACACTAACTGACTCTAGGTTCATCAGACAGAAGGTTCTACAGTCCTGGAACTGGTCTCCACCACAAAACAATTGTG
Organism: Seriola aureovittata; assembly: GCF_021018895.1. Lineage (NCBI taxonomy): Eukaryota > Metazoa > Chordata > Actinopteri > Carangiformes > Carangidae > Seriola > Seriola aureovittata. Next base: position 2,162,633 of record NC_079384.1, read on the forward strand.
CTGAGTGGAATTTTGTCTGTTGTGCTCACAACTTTGAGAAATGACACATCATACTACTACTAATAATAATAATAACAATAATAATAATAATAATAATAATAACAACTGGCTGATAACTTGCTGCTCTGAGAGCTCGGCCATGTTGTCGTCCAACCCGCAGCTCACCTTTCTTCTTGAGCACCTGCAGCTCCAGGATCCCGTCTGCCTTGTCTTTAGTGTTTTCAGCAGTGTAGTAATACGTACAGTCGTCGTCCTCGTCACGGAAACTGCAGGAGTCCAACACGCTCTCCCCTGGAAACACAGACACACGGTGTTAAAGTTCGTTACTGAGTGTTGTAGGTGTTGGTGTAAAGTCATGGAGTCATATTTTAATGATCTAAAGTTTCCAAATCCACTTTTTCTATTTTAACGTTGGTAAAAAAAACTGTCTCATTAAAGGCGCTGTGATGAGAGAAGATCTCTACGTTAAGAAATCTATTTCCAGAAACTGGTTTAATGTAAACGCTCCAAATCAGGAACAGTGGCTGGAAACTGTCCGAGACATTTTCACTGTGGAAGAACTTTTGAGAGTCGGAGAGAATATGTTGAAAAAGAACTGGGAAAGATTTATATCAGACACAACACAGACTAAATGCCTAATTAAAATAGTTGTATGAATATAGAAATATTTCCAGACTCTGAACCTAGTGAAGACTCTGTGTAAGACACGGCCCGTGATGTCGTAACCATCACTGTGACCTCACAGACGGCGAGGTGCGTCTGGACGGTCACTGATCACTCACGTTCTTTGAGTTCGTCCACCATGATGATCTTAAAGGGACATTTGTTTTTACAATCGTCCGAGTCCTTGTTCTTCCCTGTGTTCCACGCTCGACACTGGACACAAGTCCTCGTAGCTTCACAGGCGCCCAGCTGGGCCTACACACACACACACACACACACACACACACACACACACACACACACACACACACACACACAGTTATCAGCCGTTACACAACATTTAAACTGATGCACACACTGCAGGTTAACGCACACTCGTTCATTACATCACACACACCTGGAAGTTTGGCTCACAGGTTGAAGTCACATCGAACTCAGAGCTGACACTCTGACAATCACAGCGGCCGCAGACACAACGTCCTCTTCCGTTACAGAGACCCTGGGACAGACAGAGACACCATGAGACACCAGTCTGAGACACACACACACACACACACACACACACACACACACGTCACACGACAGATCACTCATCTACACTCACCCCCTTACTGTCCAGACAGGTCTGGTTGCTCTTGGTGCACTCGCAGGCGTTTCCCTCCCAGCCCTCTGTGCACATACACCGGCCCATAACACAGGAGCCACGGTCTGAAGAGAGAGGCAGGAACACACTGTGTTATACCTGTGTGTGTGTGTGTGTGTGTGTGTGTGTGTGTGTGTATGTGTGTGTGAAAGACAACATGTCACAGTAAAGGATATATTGACACATTGATAATAATAATAATAATAATAAAAATAACATTAAAACATTGAAAAACAAAAACGGATGATGTATGAATGAAAGAATTAAATAAACAATATACATATACACACACACACATACACACGAACATATATACACACATAATAAAGCAACCCATGGTGTGCAATACAATATAATAATGTATGATATAAAGGATGTATGTACAGAGTCTCACAGTCAACAATCATACAGGTGGTGAGGGTGACATCAGACACACACACACACACACACACACTTCATCACAGTGTCGTACCGTTGCAGAGGAAGCCTCCGTTTCGCGGACACTGGGTCTTGTCGTACTGACAGTAGGGCCCCTCGTACTTGTCGGGGTTGTAGCACACGCAGGTTCCACACGCCAGACATTCTCCGTTACCGGAGCACGGCTCCTTCATGTTGGGGCCCATGCACTGGCTGGTGTCCAGAGCCGAGGCGCTGGCGGAGCAGTTGCAGAACGTGCCGAGCCTGAAGGACGCAAAGACACAAAAACTCAGAGCCTGGAGGGGAAGGGGAGGAACCAGAACCCAGGTAAACATAACGAGTCATTAAAGTCTGACCAGCCGTCGTAGCAGCGACACTTCCCACACACCAGGTCTCCGTGACCGTTGCACCTGGGAGCTTTAAGGATGGGATTCTGGGGGACAGAGGACAGAGGACAGTGAGTGGATGACCTCGACCGGACCTGGTGTGTGTCAGAGTTAATGTGTGTATGTGTGTGTGTGTGTGTGTGTGTGTGTGTTTGTGTGTGTGTGTTCACCTTCTCACAGTCGCATTTCGGACACAGGATGGAGGCCTTAACGTTGACAGCATTGCTGAAGGTCGTAGGTTTGACCCTAATGATCCCCTCCCTCTCACTGGGATTCGCCTGACACACCGGAGTCTCGTCGATCATCCGCTGCGCTCTGAGTTTCATCTTCAACTTACCCTGCACACACACACACACACACACACACACACACACACACACACACACACACACACACGTTTTTAGTTCACGTCAGGTGCACAGAGTGTCGGTCGGTCATGTGACCCAGTTTGATGCTGGGATGTTGAATTGAATGTTTAATTATCAGATATAGGGAGTAAATGAAGTGTGAATATCTCATTCTACAGATTTATTATTATCTCTTATTTATCTTTTTGAAGTATTTGACATTTTGCAGTTTTCTTCTTGCTGCTGTATCACTGCAGACGTCCCCACTGTGAGACTAATAAAGGACTGATCTCATCTTATCCATGACTGTGCGTCTGTGTTTTCTCTTACTATGGAACCGGGCTTGAAATCAAAGGCTCCATATTCGGCCACTTGTCCACTGCTGGTCAGGAAATGAGCCTTGAAGGCCTTGTGTCTCTCCTCTTCTTGGATGCTCATCTTCGAGCGGATACTCTGGAGGAGAGACATGAGAACGTCAGTCCACAGAAGTTTGTCTCCACCTGACAGACGGCAGAGTGGGGGGGGGGGCTTTACCTTGAAGGCTGTCTGCATGACCTGCAGGATGTTGGCTGAATCCTCCTGCAGCAGGCCGACCTCAGCGATGGGGAAATACTCCTTCAGTTTCTACACAGGAAACAAACGACAAATCCTGAACTCTGACACGAGAGCGGACTCCATGTTTCATAACTCTGACGAAGACGAAGACCGACCTTGTAGTAGGTGTAGGAGTGGTTGGTGACGGCGAAGATGGGGATGATGTTGTGTTTTTTCAACAGACGCACCAGTGTGGGTATGGAGGGGTAATCCTGGTTTATGTCCTCCGTGTATTTACCCTTTGCGTCCAGGTGGCACTTCTCGTCGTTGCGCCGCAGGATTCCCGACAGCACGTTGGCTCCGTCGGCCTCGTAGTGGAAGGCCGACTCCGTGGAGAAGACCAGGAGGTGTGTGCTGTGGTTCCTCCAGCCGATCTGATCCTGGAGGGAAAACACGGAGAACAGAGCAGGAAGAGATCCAGGAGTTATTACACCATTAGAAACATGACTCTAAAAGCCGGTCCCTAACTGTGTGTGTCGTGTGGTCCAGGTCCAGGTCCAGGTCCGGACCAGGAGAACCAGCACAGTGATCTGGTCTCACTCACCTTACAGACTGCAGCCTGCAGGATGGCGTCGAAGCCTCCTTCAGGAGCGTCCAGGTTTCCAGAGATTTTCTCGTTACGCAGCTCACTGTTGAAGAAATCCTTGTTGCTGGTGAGTTTGATGACGTTTTGGAAAGAGAACGGAGGATCACTCCTGGGCCACGGCTGTTTGAGTCTGAGGAGGAGAGACGGGACAGTCAGGTAACGCTCCTCCACACACACTCTAAACCTCCTTCACTCACATGCTCTCTTACTTGGACGGTCTCATATCGGTCTGAGGCTCGATCACTTTGTCCACAAACTTTCCAAAGCCGATGGTGTAGTCGTTCGACAGATCCCCCACCACCGAAGCTGCAGGACACACAGTCTGTCAGTATCACACCGACTCCTCCCACTCACCACACCTCACCACACCTCACCACAGCAAGCCACTCACCCAGCTCTTCACCCATCCTCTTCAGGTTGTCCAGATCATCCTCCATGGAGTTGGAGAAGTCCATGAGGATGTAGAGATCCAGGGGACCTTTGGTCGGAGCGAACACCTCAATGTCCATCTGCTTCTCCTCTCCAGCCAGGAAGGTCATGCTCATCTGCTGAGGATACACCTGAGACTGCTGAAGCCCGGTGTCGATCATCTGTGCCTGAGCAGAGAGGAGGAGGAGGAGGAAGGTTCGGGTGATGAAGGTCAGACCAGAGAACGATGGCGTGACTGTTAGAGAAGTGAGAGTGATGGCGTCTTACCTTCTCCATCTTCATACTGCTCTGCGCCGTGATGATCCTCAGCGCGCTGCAGCCGTGAGCCTTGATGTTCCCCAACAGGTCGCAGCGAGGCCCGTTAAAGGTCTGAGGACAGAGGTTTGGTCAGTGATGCGGCTGGTCGTCATGACGATGGCCTCGTCAATCATATATGACAGTATACTGTAACATAAAACTTTATTGTCCATTAAATTTACATAAAATGTAGAAACAGAGCTACAGGAACTACATGAACACATTCTTCGGCAGCAGTGCTCATGGGTGATGGGGGGGTTGGGTCATCGCCATGACAACTGAGTAAATCTCAGCTGACAGCTCCATATATATATATATATATATATAAACGTAACTGTTCCCAGTGGCTATATCAATAAAGATTTGTATTGAATTGAATTTAACAGACAGAACTCCGTTCTTCTTCTGCTGTTTCTGCTCTCACCTCATCAGGACAGTAGGCGCAGCCTTTTCCCGCCTGTATACACTCGGAGCAGCTCTTAGCCCTGGCAGCGTAGCAGTGGTTCACTGTTGGGGGGGGGGGGGGGGGGGGATAAGTCACAATACAAAACATACCATATACTCTATATATAGTAAATACTGTCTATACTTATTAAATATAGATATTGTAACGAGACAACGATTATTGATCAACAGTAAACTGTCGTTCAGGTTCTGACTTGCACAAAAACCAACGTGAATAAACGAGCTGCAGTGAAAGGAGAAGATTAGATGATGATGATGATGACTCTTCCTCACCTTCAGCGTGACAGTGGGTCAACAGGACGAGTAGAAGCCCCACCCCCACTGAGAGACGTGACGTCCATCTCCCCATCTCCTCCCTGCAACACAAAGACTCACAAGTTCACATGAAGAACACAGACAGTCGTACCTGTGCAGACTGAGGCCTGACCTGAACCTCCCGCCCCTCCTTCAGCCCAGGTAGAGAGAGAGAGAGAGAGAGAGAGAGAGAGAGAGAGAGAGAGAGAGAGAGAGAGAGAGAGAGAGAGAGAGCGGCCAGGGAGACACCTGGTCTGACCTCTGACAAACACCTGACTGACTCTCTTCTCTCTCCTCAGGTGGAGACGGGTTTGAGATTTCTCCACAGGAGAAATATTCCCTTCTATCAGGGTGTAAACAGATATAGTCCATTTTTATTCATATAGCGCCACTTCACAACAGAAGTTATCTCAAGGCACTTTTCAAAGCGAGCCAGAGGAAAAGACCAGCATGCAATGCATTTATAGTCTATAATCAGCGGAGAGGTGCTGAACGTGATGCTACTGTGGCGCAGGCAGACACCTCAGTCATCTGAGAACCTACCTGCATGGATATGTACCTGACTCAACCCTCTAACTGTTGATAACACACCTGCTCTTCACACCTTGAGCGCTCACACACACACACACACACACACACACACACACACACCACACACACACACACACACACACCATGAAGAGCCAGTCGGGGCATGAATGTGATAGAAGCATCAGGACAGGAAGAGACCAGCTCAGGGTGGGACCTGGAAATGTTCTGGCAGCGTGCTGTTTAGACTCGTCACAATAAAACCACTTTATAATCTGCTGCTGGAATCTTGGACGGAGGACAAGCTCCCAAAAACAAAGTCTCCACGAAAAGGAGGAGGTGGGAGGGAACAAAGGGCACTATGTGGCATGAAATGTCTCAGTAATTGCCTCTGGGGGCAGATCACTGCGCCACAGGCCACAAAAAAAAAAAAAAAAAAACCCTCAAGATTTACAACTGCAAGAAGGAATTTCTCCTTGAGGCGAGAGAACGACTGTCAGGTTAAAAAACACAGCCTGAAAACACATGGGAAAGACTCCTTAGCACTTGACTGTGAGCTTGAACCGACTGCAGGTGTGCATGTGTGTGTGTGTGTGTGTGTGTGTGTGTGTGTGTGTGAGTCCATCAGTCCATCAGTCACTGCAGCAGGACGGTCACAGGGGAACAGACCAGCTCCTGTTCTCCTGACTTCAACTACTGGAGACAGATTACAGCTTCCTACAGACTGACCCTGGATCTGACTCAGTGTCTCTGGTCTCTGCGTGTGTGTGCAGACGGCAACATGGCTGCCAGGTGAACATACCACCGCTGGGCGTGGGTCTGACCCTGCTGTGACATCATCAGTGAGGGTGGGGGTCTTTAGGTTTAGGGGGGGGGGGGGGGGGGGGGGGGGGGTGTCAGGCTCAGGGTCCTGCCTTTTGACAGAAAAACACACCTGGAAGATTCCAGCCTCTGAAGCTACTGTATCTCTCCATTCCACCTTAAAAAAAAAAACCCAGATAACAAAACAAACTGCCGGTGGTTCTGCTGGTTCAGTATCAGGTCCAAACCTGCGGACCACATCACACTCAGAGTCCACCCTCTGTTGTCTGGACTGATCCAGATCCTTTCACCTGTGCTGCCTCACAGACTGTGACGTGAGCAGTCATCCAGAAACAGCCGGAAAATAAAAAACATTCAAAAGAAAATAAGAATCCAGATCTGCCCAGAGTCCAGATCCTGGTCCTCAGTCCTATAAAGCCACATGCTGATATATATAACATTACATAACACACACTTTACAGCTGTTCACCTTGCTCAGGAGTCACACAAACACACCGTAAGCAGTTCAGAACAATGGAGCTTGTTAGGAAATTTATGACTGGATAGAAGGAGATTAGTGATCAAACAAACCTCTCACTGCGCTCTCTCTCAGTCCACGTCCCAAAGTCCAACAATAAAAACAAAAAAACACAAGTGCTTTCTGCTTTGTTCAGAGTTTAGTTAAACTCTTTGTCTCCACCTGCAGTGAAGGAAAAAAAAAAACTTGTGTCCAAGTTTTTAAAAAACAAAAGTTCCAACAAAACAAACGTCCACTTTCTCTTCTGTGTCTTGTCTTTGCTCCTTCACGGCAGTCTGGTCCGACACTCACTCATTCACCCTTAAATTCCTCTGAGAGCGTGTGAGAGTCTGCCTGTGTGTGTGTGTGTGTGTGCGCAGGGTTTCAGTGTGTGTGTGAGTGTGTTCAGTGTTTCAGTGTGTGTGTGCAGGAGAGAGATGTGAACGACAGTGAGACTGAGAGCAACTGAGTGAATATGACTGTGTGCTGTGACTTGATCCCTCCTTTAGCTTCTACACACACACACACACCCACACACACACACACACACACACACACACACACACACACACACACACACACACACACACACCCTCCCCTTTCCAGGTGAGTAGCGGTGACTGAGGGTTAACTCCCTTCCTGTGGCTCTATCTCCTCCCCACCCTGTTGGAGGTTAAGAGCTCCACACCTCTGTGCGTCAGGCCCCCTCCCTGCTGCATTCCTCCCCAACAGGAGCTCACCTGTGTGGGCTTGAGAGCGGGGAGCCAGGCCCCTCCTTCCACAGCCTCCTCCCAAGCTCTTGGGAGTGGCACGGAGCAGAACAGTGCCTGCAGGCTACGGGGAAACGGCTTTGTGACTCTGTGTTGACACAACCATGTGCTCATACTTACGGGCACATTTTCTTCTAGTCAAATATTTAGCAGGAACATTATGGTTGCCACATATCTCCTCTCACTTTTCTTCCCTCGCTGCGGAGACCATGTACAGTACCAGTATGGATATGCACATTCCTGAGCAGAGAGACCGGCGTAGCGCAGTGTCCCTGACACTCAATCCCAGCGCTCACTGTGTGTGATTGTGTTCCTACAGTCTTTCACAAAGGAGCTTACAAAGCCAGAGTGCAGTGGACTGTGGAGACCAGCCCACAACTAAAGCTTTAAATATTCAGAGTCCAACAAGTCCCTGACAACAGAACAGCTCATTTGCCATTTCCTCCCAAAATGACCCTTATGACCAGAGTGAGAATTACACAATGACAATGGGGGGGGGGGGCTCAACTTTTCCTCCAGGGTGAAAGTGAAGCCGTCACAGTGCAGACACATGCTTCAGTGAACTCAAGTGTTTCAGTCGTTACAGCGTGTTGTTCAACTAAAGCTGTCAGATAAATGTAGTGCAGTAGAAAGAAGAATATTTCCCTCTGAAATGTATTAAATGGACTTCATTACTTTCCAGCACTGCTAATATAATCACTGAGCCTTCAGCACACATGTATTTTAATATTGTTCAATGACCCAACATGTAAAACCCTTGAATTCCTGAGTGAAAACAAAGATGGTGTCTGTTATAGAAGTTAATTTTTGATATTAACTTCTATAACAGACACCATCTTTGTTAACAGACTAACTAAAACCACCACAAACATGAAATAATAAACTCTATACTGATGTGAAAACGTGTCTCTAAAACAACTAGCATAGCTAGCTAGAACCTAGCTAACAATAGCTAGCTAAACTGTAAGGCTAAAGTTATATACTAGCTAACAACAGCTAGCTAAACAGTAATTTAAGGCTAAAGAAGCTAGCTAACATTAGCATTCACCCGTACATACTTGACACAATCTAATTCAGAAACTCTGAGAGTAAAAAAGTGAAGTTTATTAAACAAGCTAGATAGTTAGCTACTGCTGCTTACATTCACCTACAGTGTCTTTGAAAGGGAGTTTTTAAAGTTAAATTAGTTGAAGTAACATGCTCACCACACAATCTAAAAGGGTGAACATTAACAATTAACCTTTTTTTCTTTTCTGAACAAACATTATGTTCTCGGGTTTTAATCACTGTTTACATCCAGAACTTGAGATTAGTTTGTGTCTATTTTGATTTGGTTCAACAAAGTTTCTTTAACAGCTTCCCTGCTGTAACTGTGAACTCTTTATTATTATTATCTTCTTCTGTTTTGTTGTCTGATAAATGCCTTTGTGTTGCGTTCTTGTTTGACAGATGGTATTTCAGTAGAAAGCGGTATAAAAATACATTGAAGGAAGTTGTAGGAGTAGCAGACAGCGCCAATATCAGTATCAGTGTTTGTTTTACTGAAACGGCCTTTCCTCTTGGCTCCAGCAGACCACACATCAGGCGCTGAAGGTTATTCTAAAATCACTACTGCTGCAACTTATTACTCCTTTATAACTGGACTCAGACAGATACCGATAAGGACTCGTCCTGTACTTGTGACTCAGATCTGGGATTCAAGACAGAGAACAGTTCCTGTGTACAGACCACATTGGGCAATCTGAACATACTGGGTCAGGCTCCTAGCAACCACATCTGGCTTGATACAATGGGCAACTTCAGTGCAGCAGGAACACCTCTTCCCTCCTCTCTGGCTTCCTTGGCCGACTCTTCAGCAGTGGTGCCAGTCCAAACAGCTTTCACATGTTGGGGGGGGGGGGGGGGGAGCCGGAGGGTGTGGCCCACCCACTGTATCATTCCTCTAATTTGTCCATGGGTTACCAGAGTGCAACTTTCCCTCCTCGGCTGGAGCTTTCAGTTAACAGGTGCTGACCCCCAGCAGTTAACGTACACCCCCACCCCCATACCCCTGCTACCCACCTGGTTCAGCTGTTTACTGCACCAACAAGAAAAACACGGACCAGACTGAAACTGTCCTCCTTCCTGTCTGAAGACGTTTTAGGATTATTCTGAACTGACAGTAAACATTTCAAATGTGCAGTATGAAGGAAAATATCACTTCTGTGGCGGGAACTTCGGTCTTGAGTCGTAGCATTTATTTACTGACAGCCATACTCTCACAGCTACACTGCTAACTAATTAGCTAACTCTCTGCTCCGATTGCCAGCCTCACCGCTGTCTCTCTCTCTCCCTCTCTCTCTCCATATTGATCTATGATCTATTCCTGAAAGGAGCTGCTCTCTTCCTGTAACAATATTCTGTCTCAAACTTCTCAAACTTACTGCAGACCTCACACAGAGATGATAAATCAGTGTAATTTGCTTGTTTCCTTGCTACTGCTATATATATTATTTTTTGAACATTTTCAGCACATTTTACCAATAACGTGACAATACTGATAACTGATCATTTTGGTCAATATAATCATGATACTAAATTTCTACACCGTTTACACCAGACAGCTGGAGCAGACTCATTCATCTCTATCAGTCTTAACAAACATGTAGAGGATGAGCGAAGAACAGAAGCCGTGATGAACTGAACTCGTCATCAGAGACAGAGCCGCTCACTCGGTCTGTTTTTCTCTTCACCAATTTACATGACAAAAACAGCTTTTTGGATCAGTGGCTTCATTCACTGTTTATAAAGGCGTCTGCACAGTGACACATCTCAGTGAGCAGTGAGACAGGTCTGAGTGTTGAGTATGAAAACACTAAAACACAGTTTAAATCTATTTACAGCTGCAATCAGGGAGATGTCATAAAGATTAACTGTTAACCAGTTACCAGGCAACTCAACGCATCATAAGCCGACATGCTGCGGCAGCTGCAGGAAGGAGAATCTGTTCATGTTGTTGCGTAAACAGCTGAGAGTGAAATGTGACGTCGGAGGATGGAGAGTTTGATCAGGGGGAAGTTGTGACCTGTTCAGTACAAGGTGTTCACCAGGTGTGACTCACCTGAACGCTGCACGCTCACACACAAACACACCTGCAGAGACATGGATCCGATCAGTGGTGAAATAGACTCTGAATCAAACCTGATGAATCAGATTTCACAGTAAAATTCAGATTTCTACTGTGAAGGAGAAGTGATCGATACGGTTTCAATTACAGTTACATTTAACAATTCATCAGTCCAGTATGATGAAGGACAGTCTGTCAGTCAGGCTGCAGGAGTTCTGGTTCTGCACTGAGTGGAACCGGAGTGAGATCAGAACATGCAGAAACATGTTATGATAAAGCAGGAAGTGGACCTTTGATAACGTTGATGATGTCGTGGCTCGTGGCCAAACTTGGGTGCGATTCACCTGGATGACTAAGATCCACAATCTGTCCTGAAGCCTGTGTGGACTCTGCAGGGACCGGCAGCACACCCAGACCTCGACGTGAGTTTCGTCACTTTACAACCTTTTCATCTTCTACAGAAACAAAAGTTAAACATTAATAAAATCGAGTGAAAAGGTGTGAACACAACTCCCCGTGCACTGGCAATATAAATGGTCAGGTGCTGGTTGGTCACAGGAACTGAAATGAAAATCAAACTTAACCACCGCACACTGAGAAGACTTCACTGAGACTTTTATTTATTGATTGAATGATTGATTGATTTATCTCCCCTGTGAACTCCTGTAATTATACAGAATGAACCTGATTAATAAAATTGGAATAATCATGTGAGTTTGTACCTGTTTGATCCACAGCAGGTGGAAACTGCCCCCCAGTCTGACACGATTATCACTGGGTCTGCAGGTTCGGGTTCAGACAACAGAATACAAAGAAGTCATCTGTGCATGTTCTCAGTGTTAACGACTGTCCCCTCCCTCTGCAGCAGGAAACAGATGGAGGCTCTTCATCCGTCATAAGTTCACAGGGCAGTGAGAAACTTCTCACACTGTCAGCTTCAACCTGCTGATGCTCAAACTCCACCTGGAACACGCACACTCCCTGAGAGAAGACACAGAAGAGTGGTGTGTGTGTGTGTGTGTGTGTGTGTGTCAGTAACAGATCACTGCCACAGCCACATGTAGAAAACATGTTTGATCTTCATGTGAAAAGCAAAACATCAACCTGTTTCTGATTCAGAGAAACGAGGTCAAAAACACACATTAATCCATCTGAAAAGGCAACATCTGATCCATTTATTCACCATCATCAACACATATGTACAAGTGTAAAAAAATCTGAATCTGAAGGAAAAAAAAAACATCTGAAGAACGACACGTTGAGCTACAACACAGAGCTGAAAACGCGGAGACATGAAAACACTGAACTACGAGTGTGATATAAAAATAAACTTTGTTCAGATGTTTCTACCAGAACTGAGTCAGAGTCGTTTTCTTACTGAACCAGGTCACATTCATGTTAAACTAATAAACAGGAAGATGAAAAACAGCAGCCATCACACTGTCCCAGAGACAGAAGGCAGGAGGTCTGAGTCTGGTCCAGGTGGAGCAGGGGGTCTGAGTCTGGTCCAGGTGGAGCAGGAGGTCTGAGTCTGGTCCAGGTGGAGCAGGAAGTGTCTGTAGAGTCCTCAGGTCGTTTGTCCTCACGCTGCGTCTCGTCACGTGTATACTGAGTGAAAGAGAACACAGGTGTTCCAGGTGTTTACGTCAGTCTCTGTTGGGGATCAGTAGCTCCGCCCCCTGCTCCATCACTGCTTCGCCTTCTTCAGAATGGTGCCCACTGCAGAGATGACTGTGGTTTTGGTACCGCTGGCAGTGGTTGTCACGGAGACGACGTTGGGCAGGGTGGCCGTGGTGGTGATGAGGGTGGGCTGGGCCAGGGTCACAGGGATCGCAGAGTCCCACTTACTCTTCCTCTTCTGGGCCTCTGCTGGAGAGAAGAGGACAGATCAGGATCTAGACCAGGACCCGGGTCTGGTACCTGAGGACAGACTGGGTCTCACCTGAGTCACCAGATGCCATGTTTATAGGTGTGATAACAGTATGTTTTCACACTGAGGGTGCAGGTCAGAGGTCAGAGGTCAGTCAACAACACTGGGTTTAATAAAATGATCTGTAAATGTTTTCATTGGGGGGGAAATGGACTCTGCAGTGATATTTGTCTCATTGTGACTCAGTCCAGTTTCTATGACAACACATGAAGTTTGTGAATCTGTTTGTGTTTTTCTATCCACCAATCACAGTTTAACAACATCTGAAGCAGGAAGTGACAGTGACAGAGTTGTTGTTAACCAGTCACTAAAATGAACTAACATCAGTGAACGAGGTCACAGTCTGCAGGTCGGGTCAGAGGTGGGTGTTTACCTGTGGCTGTGGTGGTGGTGGTGTTGCTGGTGGTGGGGGCTGCTGTGCTGGAGGGGTTGGTGCCCTTCTTCGTCCCCGTCACAAACTCAATCTATGAAACACATAATGACACAATATGATGTGAATCAGTCTCTCCATCATCCTCTCATCACAGTTCAACATCTGGACCAGGACGTGATGTTTTTCTAGACCCTCATCAGACCACAGGACCTCAAGGTCCTCATGGAGTCTCAGGGTTAACCTCTTCAGAAATAATGAGTGTACCTGAGTGAACCTGCTCGTTCAAGTCCAGTGTCTGACTGATGTGCAGCTGCTGATGATCGCAGCATGAGTCACAGTTTTCTCCCTCCCCCCTTTTCCACTGGTCAACAAACCCTCAAAGACCCACCAACATCTGGTTCTTGTCGTCAGTGTGACGGCTCACCTTGGTCCTCTCCTTCTTGGCTTTCTCCAGTTTGTCCATCTCCACCTTCTGAGCTTTAGCTGAAGAACGAGAGAGACGAGTGTTGAGCACACACACATAGACACACACACACACACACACACACACACACACAGTCTTACCCAGAGCTTCGTAGTAGGAGTCGTCTGACCAGCCATGAGGATCAAACATGTCCTTTGGGTAGTTGGTTCCCAGTTCATCGATCCCACAGAACTGAATGAGCTTCTCGTAGATACTGAAGGAGCCAGAGGAGGTGAATGAGTGACTGTGCTGATCTGTGTGTGTGTGTGTGTGTGTGTGTGTGTGTGTGTGTGTGTACCTGGGGTTTCTGAACTCCTTCTTTTTCTGAATGTGGCTGTTTGTGTCAAAGTCTCCATGAAGCTTCCTCTCATACAGCTTGTGGATCTTCTCCTGTCACAACACAAACCAGAGGGAGGTGAGCCGACAGCAGAACATCCACACCTGTCCGCACACTGTCACTGTCATCTAATAACACCTACATACAAACAGTATATATGATTAACTCTGCTGGTTTAAATAAAGTCTCTGATACCTCTGGGAAATATTTAACAACCAGGTTCAACAAAGCCGCAGAAATCTGGCAGCTGGAGGCAGCACAGAGATAAATGAGGCCTGACAACAACAACATGGAGGGAGGGAAGCTGCTCCACAGCAACACCTCCTCATCATCTCCTCCAAGTCCAAGATGATCACATGACAATCTTTGTGGCCAGGATCATGACTCCTGTGTCCTCTCTGGTTTTATTGTGAAAGTCCTGACAGCTGGTGACAGTGGTTCTGCTTCTGCTCAGGTGGAGAACCGGTTCATGTGGAGCTACACCAGCTCACGGAGGCTGCAGAGCAGAACCAGGACCAGCTGCGGTTAGCGGGCTAGCTGTTTAGCAGTCAACATGGTCAGGTTCAATTAAATATGTAAATATAGAAACTTCTGTACGACTCGTCTGAACTAGATCGGATCATCTCACCATGCTCCAGCTGTTCTCAGTGATCACACTAATGACTGATGAGTTAAAGGATCATCTGTGATTTAACACGTCCAGTCATATTCTGTGGCCCGTGTCTGTTTGAGGTCCTGCTTCTGTTCATGTGATAAACAGCTGATACAGTTGGTTTTTCTGGGGGAGTCGCCCAGTGAACTGACAGTGGGATTTCTTAATCTCAGGGTCGCACATTCCATCAGTGGTGAAAAGAAAAAAAAAAAAAAACTAATTAAGTATAAAAACCATCCTCTAATCCAATCAGGCTGCGTTCGCCTGCTCCTCCGCAGCCGGAGGGCAGGGATATCCAGGCAGCTCTGGCGAAGGTGAATCATTAGGTGGGGGAGTGTCAGCCCAGCGGGGATACTGCTGAGCTTTTCACTTACTGAGTCAGCCGTGTGTCCCGACCTGCCCCGGCTCCTCACTGCAGTTAACCACAGAGGAGAGAGAGAGCGGCTGATACTGACACTGAGGATCTCACTGTAATTACAGGGAGGAGTCTCAGATTTATGAAGCCACCAGAACTTATCTGTAACCCCAGAGGGAACCAGACACACTGAAGTATTCACTCTGATGGAGAACATCTGATTCTGACTAAATCAACACCAAGATGACGAAGAGTTGTCTCCGAGGGAGGTGGGGTGGTGGCGGCCATCACCACCTAACCCTTCACTTTAACGTCTAAACTCAAAACAGACAGAGAAGTTTCCTTATCTTCCCTTATCTTTTTATCTCATCTATAAAAACAAGTTTACAGTCAGAATAAAACCAAGCTTCAACCTCTGAGGCCGATTCATGAAGCCAGCAATGAAGAACCAGCAGCTGCAGTTCCTCTAACGACCACTAGAGTCTGGCTCCAACAGCGAGTCAGTCCCCATAGACTCCCATGTTAAAATGTCCAACTTTACAGCAGAAATAAACATGTTTACAGCCTGGTACAAAAACAGTTTTGGTCTCTAGAGCTAATTTCCTCCTTCATGACACCTGTTTATATAACTCACCTGTTTACATTTTATTAAGGACTACAGTTATGTATAGTTGAGGGCGCGGCCTCTTTGAGTGACAGGTGGGTGAAGCGTATGCACCAAAGTCTCAGCTCCTCACATGCCCATCCTCTTTGTCCATTTTTGGATTATCTGGAAACTAGGGGCGGAGTCAGACACTGCCAAGATGGTGACGGTGCAGCAGCTCACTCTGAGCTTCAGAAACCTGTATATGACGTCACAGGAGGCTACGTCCATCTTTATTTACAGTGTGTGGATTCTTCAGGTAAACATCAGACAGATCATTAACTGACTGACAGAACAAGAGGAAGTCTGAGCTACATGGCTTGTTAGCTTAGCATGTTAACTAGCTAATTAGCCAGCAAATGAATACTCCTAAGGGTGGCCTTCGAGCAGGATGCCAAGCTGCGCTAATGATGCTAACAGGAGTGTATGTTTGTCCCAGTTATTAGACAAGCTCCACCCACGCCCCTCCTCCTTGCCCATTTTTGGATTAGTTGGGAATTAGGGGTGGAGTCAGGCACTGCCAAGATGGCGGCGGTGGATCAGCTCACTCTTCAGTAACCTGTGGGTGACGTCAGTGAGGCTACGTCCATCTTTATCTACAGTGTGGGGCACCCGGACCCTCTGCTCCGGTCTGATCATTGGACTGAAGTGTGGTAACATCTGAAGCTTTGCAGCGACAGTTATTGGGTGAGATGATCATGTGACAGACCTGTAGTTGGTTGGAGCAGCGTCCGGGGGGCTCGGGGGGAATCCTGATCTCGTCAGGTGACATGTTCCTCACCTTCTCTGAGAAGAGAGCTGTAGAGAAGAAAGAAACATGAGTCCTCACTCAGCAGCGGCTGCATGTCTCTACCTGCAGAATGAGCTTCAACCAAGAAGCTCCTTTTTCAACTGACTCTGAATTAACACCTGACAAATCAGAGGGCAGCTGGGATCAGGATCAGGATCGAAAAACAGACTCAGGTCATGAAACAAAGGGTCAGTGTGTGCGTTAGTCAGACCCTGTGTGTGTGTGTGTGTGTGTGTGTGTGTGTGTGTGTGTGTGTGTGTGTTTTATAGGGCAGTGTGGTATGAGGAGTGCATGCTCAGGACAGGGAGTGGCTGTTGTTGAGGCTTGTAAGGAGAAGGGAGGCTCCTCTCCCTCCCTCCCTCGCTCTCTCCCTTGTTTTCTCTCCCTGCTCCACTTGCCTCTTTGTGTTTCTCTGACTGGAGGCCAGGCATTCTTCAGTGTCACTCTGTATCAGACAGACAGTCTTTACAGTCGCTCAGCGCCATCAATCACACTCTGAACAACTGCTGCGAGCTCTCTGTGTGTGTGTGTGTGTGTGTGTGTGTGTGTGTGTGCGTGCGTGTGCTGACATTCTGTGCAGATCGTCTGCAGGTAAAAACTTGACAGGACATGAGAAGATGATTTTGTTGTGCCGTCTCAGTGAAAACTTCATATTAGAGAAGCAGAAGAGGAAAATTCCACAGTAACGTCCTCAAAAAACTGAACTGAGGTCAGTTTAAAAACATACTGAGAATTTATTTTAGATAAAGATCCTATGATCTGATTTAACAACAATGATCAGGGTGAGTTTGGAGCAGACGAATAAACCTGTCAGTGTAGAGACTGTGATGCTGCAGGTAAATCCTCTTCAGAGCTTTACTGTGACACATGAACAGATGGTATAATGTATTATAGTGTATTATATTATTATACGATACTACAACACAGCTGTCTTACTAGAAACATTACAAATTGTTTCTAAATTACTGCAGCTTTTCTGTACATCATCTTCTTACACATCTGTGCACATGTTATATATAATAATCATAATAATAATATAATAATCTATCAGTCAATACACAAGAACTTCTTGATTTACAGTTAGAACTCATCTGGATGAATTTAGACTCATTTTTTGGCTCTTGTATAAACTGTTAAATTAAACTAAAAAAATTTAACTTTGAAAAACTTTTTTAAAAAGGAGAAATTAGAAGTTTGTAGAGAATCAACAATGATGAAGAATCAGTATCTGTATCTGATGTGGTCTGTCCTCTCAGACCACGTTATGCCTGTGGACATGAACATCAGTGGTTCACAGTTGAAACCTGGAGGACCACAGACTCATGTGGGACTCCCTGATCTCCCACATGTCAGAGGACGAGCAGCTCCTCCCCCCTCAGCTGCGCTGGTTTAGCTCCCCCAAAGGAGGGGCAGGGCGTTGCCTCTGTTGGCTACTTACATCAGTAAAGCTGAGAGAGAGAGAGAGAGAGAGAGAGAGAGAGAGAGAGAGAGAGAGAGAGAGTGTGTGTGTGTGTGTGTGTGTGTGTCAGACTCCCTACAGGTCTGTTATCAGGTCTCTATGTGCTGATGATTAAAGCTGCAAAATTGATTTAAATATAATCTGAATCAGAATATGTCCAAGTGCAATATCCAAATCATCGTTTGATTAATGTCAGACGTGTCACATTGTTGTGTATATCGTTAGCATCATTAGCGTTGTGATGCTACAGAGACGTCCCGGCCGACGAATTATATTCTCCAGACGTAAAGGAACAAGACCAACAAAAATCTCACCATCCTCATTTTTATATTTCTAAAAATAAAAACCCTACTGATGATGTAATGACGGCAAACCCATGTCATAACATTTAATTACGACCCACTCAGACACATTAAAAGGAAAATCTCATTTCAAATATAAACGAGGAGTTTTATTCCTGGTTGAATGTGAGTTCCAGAGAAGAGTGGATTAAAATGAAAGATCAGTCTCAGACTCCAGTGAACACACAGACAGGTCGATACAGATCCTTATGATACTGGGAAAAACCAGGATCAGGAATGTGTTGGCACAGTCCTCCCCTGAGCACAACGCTCCGCTGATCTACTCACAGTCATTCTGATACTGTTAAAATGCTGAACGTGAAGTGAACGCTTCTCCAGAATATGGCCGCCGTGATCTTTGACCTTTGACCGCCAAGATCTAGACGGACAGATGGACGGACACGTGTCTGTCGAGACGACCTGAGAACACGGCGCCTCAGGTCCTGACTGAGGAACAAAAACATAACGAGCGATGAGCCAGAGTTAGCTGTTAGCTCGGTACTTCGTTAACCTCTGACAGACAGACACACACTGTGGGAGTCTGTTAATCCACTGTGGACAACAGGAGATTTACTCCGTCATTAGGAGCCTTGATGGACCAACTCTAACTTAAACACTAACATAAACTGCAGGGGGATCAGTCAGTTTGCCTTATACCCTTTCTCCACCAACATTAGCAGGTATAAATAGGTTGGTTTATTTTAAAAAAGCTGATTGGCTCCTTTTGCCACTGACAGTCAAGTTTGTCTTTCTGTTCGTACTGAGGACGCACAGAGACGCAGTGGAGAGAGAGAGCGAGCTGCAAGCCGCTAGTCTCATCCCCGGGTCCGTGCTGCTGTAAATCGGAGCCTTTGATTGGTGATTTTTAGTTTTAAAAACTTATTTTGTGGCTGCGTTCACTCGTTCACCTCCCGACTGAGAGACGTTACGGCAGGGAAAGGGCAGAAAATTAGCGAGTTCACCTGGGTGTTGTGTTTCTATCACCGAGCCGATAAACACCTGAGATTACTGCAGGTTCATGTGACCCGGGTGTGAATACTGATTTGAACCCTTATCCATTGCCGACAAAAGCCCGATGTGAGCGGGTCTTAGCGGGTTTTTTTCGAGCAGTGGAAAAGGGGCTTAACAAACACTCAGCTCAGTGTGACAGGAATACTCTCATTAACAGCAGCACAGACGCGAAGAACATGGGAACACAGAGAAGATTATTCTCTGCTTCAGAGTCACCATCTGTCTCACAAAACAGACAGAAAGTCACAATCTGTGGCCTGAGGCTGTGTGTGTGTGTGTGTGTGTGTGTGTGTGTGTGTGTGTGTGTGTGTGTGTGTGTGTGTGATGGACACTCCATCCCCTCAGCAAACACACAGAGAGCTGTGTTCAGCTGCTGACACTCTGTGACATTTACTGACAGACGGGACAGAGGAGCCAGGCTCTGCTGCAGGAATGTCAAGTGTCCAGGCTCCGAGTCACTGTGATGGTGAAAACTAAACTTCCTCCAGTCGCTCTGTGGTTTCTCCTTCAGTCTGCCACGGACCGGAGGAGGAGGAGGAGGAGGAGGAGGAGGAGGAGGAGGAGGAGGAGGAGGCGGCGGCGGTGGAGATGGTGATGGAGGAGCTACTGCTGCGTGTGGGGAGGGACTGTGTCTGCTGTTAGAGACACTACAGCCCGACAAGTTCATCTCCATTCAAAATAAACTCATTGCTCTACACCCAGAGAAACACAACTTGAGTAACGAGCATTTATAGACCTCAGTCTGCTTTATGCCAAACACGTGCATATGCACTGCAGACCAAGCACGACTCAATGGATAAGACAGATGTTATCAAGTCTTCCATTAGAAAGGATTTCCTACATATTAATATTTGAGAATATATGGAGGCCCTTTATTCATTTTGTTAAAGATTTAGATTGAATGAGATTTATGTATTTGTTTATTGAATTATTTTCTCGTCCTCTAATCACTTGTTTTACTTTGTAGCATTATAATCAATATTCTCCATTTTTAATAGATTGACAGTTGTTAAGATGAGAGAAGCTTTTGTCTGTTTGTTTGTTTTTATTTATTTATTCTTATTCCTTCCTGTGTTCAGAGTGAATGCAGCTTGTATATGATGAAATATACAGTATATTTCACAACAGCTAGAGGCTGTATTTCATGATGTTAAAATTTAAATTAATATATTGTGGCAAAAAATTAATTAATTTAATGATTTTAATAATTTCTCCTCAAAGCTAAGCATCATCACATGAAATGATGATGATGATTGCTGTGCTGTATAATCTACAGGCTCACACAACACCTTCTTTCTGTTCTGACAGACAGCTCTATAAAACACACACACACACACCGAACACACTAACACTCCCTGTATCACTCACTTCCTGTCTGATCTGATCACACCTGTACAGGTCACTTATGACTCAGTGACCAACAGTTAAACACTCACAACCCACCTGTCAGCCCCCGTAACTGACCTGGTTCCAGTCAGTGACTCATACGTCAGAGAACGAATGAAAACCAGCAGCGAGAATCATGTTTCATCTCCAGTTTATAACAATAACATCTAATTAGAGAAATGTGACCTGGACCTTTGACTAATTAAAAATGATGAATTCTTTAAAGTTCTTTGAAGCTTCTTTCAAAACCTGCCCACAAAAACATTTTTATCATTGTTTATGGCAGGACAGAGAAAACATTCAGACTAGTTTAAACATTTTGTTTCATCATGTTTTTTTTGAGGAATGTCTCATCAAGTCCTTCAGATCCTGTGATCCACATCTGGTGCTAGAGGTGGGCGAAAGATCCCACGACAACCTCAATCTATGATCTGCTTCCTGTTTCTGCTCTGATTTTATTGTGAAAGTCCTGACCCGAGGTCCTGATTTGTGTCTTTCAGATGTTTGTCTGCTCGCTGCTGATTTTCACCCACAAAAAAATCTTGTTGCGATTATTTTGGCAGATATTGTGATTGTGATTTCAGCTGATGTGATTTTGGTTGGGTCTTGTTCCTTCACGTCTGGAGAGTGTGATGTGTGGGGCGTCTCTGTAGCATCACAACGCTTACTGCAGCTCCTGCGATCTGGATATTACACTTGATTTTTATTATATTTCAAATAATAATAATAATAACAATAATAATAATAATAATAATAGAGTATTTGTTTGGACAGTGCTGTTATTTATTTACAAGCTGCTATATGTAAGTACTTTAATTTGAAAGTTCAGTGGCTGCTAACCAGCTAACCCCCGCCTACTGTCTCCCTCCCTGCAGCAGGTCCAGAGATAACGTGGTCTGACTAGCAGAGACTGAACTTTTAACATTCAATATCTAAACATAAACACTTTTAATGATTCGATCTGAATGATTCATCTGAAGGAGATCACATGTCAGATGGTCCTGATACCTTAGTGATATGTTCATATTGATAAAGGACCGTGTCAGCCAGCGTTAGGGCACATGTCTGTGGAGACACCCACAGTTCTTCTTAGGATCAGGTCATTGATGGTTCAGGGCGTTTTCATGGGATATAAAGACAAGCAGCAGCTTTATCCTTTGGGTGGGTGTGTGTGTGTGTGTGTGTGTGTGTGTGTGTACTCACCAACTAGCTCATTGGGGTCTTTTCTTTCTGTCTCCAAGATCTGTAAAAACACAGAGGATCTTTAGGTTTCCTCCGAGGCGTCTACACACTGACAGATTCATCAGGTCACACTGTGAGACACCGTGGTCTAACACACTGTACGATGATCGACACCTGAACCGACTGAGTCAATACACAAGAATAAAACATCCTCTATCTGCAGCACTACAGAAACAAGCCTTTTTAACAGTGTTATTTATATATATGGAAAAACATCAAAGAGGAGGAGGAGTAGGAGGATGATGAGAAGGAAGAGGCCAACACGGGACAGAATTTTTACAAAAAGAGCACGAGGTAAGTATTATCTAGCATAAACGTACATGCTGCGTTCCTATTGGTTGGTTAGTAGACGTGGGTCGACACAGCAGTCGCACTGTGAGATGGTCAACATAAGAACAAACTGACCCAGGAGAATCAAACATGAACTCTCAGTGGAGGGAAACATGAACAGCACCAGAGCCAGATGTTACTGACCCGTGCTCTCAGATGGGTTCGTGTTAATTACAGAGGATTATAAGTGATGAGATAAACTGTCCAATCAGCCAAAGTCAGTTCTAGTGAAAACATGGAGCTGGAAACAGAAACCAATTCCATCTGTAGCTAAAAGCTACAAATCACAGATGTGATGCAGCAGTGCTCAGAACAGAAGCAGATAGAAAGGCTTCTAAGAAGTAATAGAAACCAGAGCAGTAAATCTGAGAGGCCTCAACAGGAGGAGGAGGAGGAGGAGGAGGAGGAGAAGCCTGTTGTGCCAGCACTGTGGGCAGAACACAGGTTCAGCACAAAGGAACAGGGCTGTTATTCACAGGAATCACATCGTCACCTAGCAACTGCACGGGCACATCAAAGAATGGTCCTGAGATTGGCCAAATCACGAGGAGGAGGGAGAGGAGGGGGGAGGAGGGAGGAAGGTTCCTGCTAGAATAAATCCAAACCAAGGAAATACATCCAGGACACCTGCTGTTTGAGACAATGAACTCATCACTTCACTGACCTCATCAGGTCAGAAGTCACACTGAGCTAAAACACTGCAGCAGCATCCTCAGTGTTTTTATGAATTTAAATTTACTAGAACAAACCACGTCAGGACGAATCAGACCAGGAGAACTGTGTGTCAGACAGATGTGAGGAAACACAACGGTAACATTTAACTGGACGTCTGACTCCTGGTCTCTAACACGAAGCTTTCACTCACATTTTGATATAAAACTGAATCTGAATCTGTGACCACACTGTAAAAATAACCAGCAAAAACCATCTACTTTTATCACAAAGTACGTCTGGATTCAGGCTGTGTGTGTACGCATCTTCATCATCATCGTTTCATCTGTGACGTGCAGCAGCAACTCTGACCAAGCAGCTACCAAACAATACAACAGCTATACACCAGCAATACAACATACCCAGCACAACCTACAGGTGAATACACTCCTCCTCCACAGTCTCAACAGAAACCCTTCACATCTTTGTCTGTTGGACTGGACCACACAGTAGTTCCTATTTCTTTTTGGCACAGTTCACTGTTTCAGCAGCAGACTGGAAATCAGATCCTTTGGTTTTTAGTAAACAACTGTTGTCTTTGTGTATTTATTGTTTGAATATATAAATAACCAGATGTCTTTGTTTCACACTCAATTTATCTGTTGTTACCAGGGAAGGACTGGCTTACCTTCTGTTTGTAATACAGGCTCTAAAGCCCAGTCCAGATGCTATATGATTTGATATTTAAGTTTTTTTAATAGAAAATAAATAAATAGAAATCTCTGTAGGAGGTCTGAGGTTGATCCTCTGCCTCATTTTCATTCAGGAAAAAAGTGGTTGTCCTCAAACAAGGCTAAGGCTCTACAGTCATGCTATTGATGCTAAAATTATCAGGCTAACATGCTCATAGTGACAATGCTAACATGTTAATGTTTAACTGGTATAATGTTTACCTGGTCAGTGTAGCTGAGGCTGACGTGACTGTTGTCACACACTGGGAGATTCTGATTGTGACCTGATGGCGGCGCTCAAGGGAAATTATTACAACTTATCCTCCAGTTGGATCTGAACATCTGTATCAGATTTCACTAGTTTAAAAGAAGTTCACCTGCAGGTGGCGCTAGATAAAAAGTAAAGCTCAGTCAGTAGATTATAATAAATAAAATAAATATAATATATGCTTGCCCAGCCAGCCAACGCAACAACAGCCTGACACTGGCAGCTCCTGCAGCTCCTCCCCTTCAGTATAAAGGGCAGCACCAACACTTCAAAGACGTTCTCAGAGCCCCGGGAAGGAGGCTCCAGCTTTGTGCTGACTCCTTATCTACACTTCACCAGAACGGTATCAAAACACCAACGAAGAGCTGCCACTCCATCCACAGATTAGATAACTGCAGTAATAATAAAGTGGAAGGATGGAGAGAGAGCTCACACTAACATTCACTCTCCTCATGTCAGTTAATACTTCTGAACCTAAACAAGCTAAACACCAGAGCTGACACCTGTCAGTCAACACTGAGGGCTTCATACAAACATAGTCAACGTGGTAATTATTCAACTTCATACAACAGTTAGTTCTGACCAAGTAATTTGATTGGATGAGAGTCATTCCACGAGTGCTGATATAGAGTACAACAGCCAGGGGACCTTTCACTACATGTATCACTCTGTGTTCTATTAACCGTTAATCAGCGTTAAATTAACGATCGTTATCTGTCTTAGATTTTAACAAACTTCGCAAAGATGAAAATATTTTCAGAAATCCCATTTGAATTAAATGATGTGTGGTCGTCAGAAGAGGATGAAGGGAAGAAGCGCTCATATGACATCAGCTGACCTCGACAAATTAGAGAAGACCAAAAATGAAACTGACACTGTAAAGCACCAACATGGACTTTGAACTGTTTTCAGCCTTGAAGTAATGTGTAGACAAAGTAGAAAGCTAGTGTGCAGGTCAGCAAAATGTTTATGTGTTGCTTAGCAACAGTCTGGCACCAGTCCAGCTGTGGAAGTATTTGTGTTGGTGTAGTCAAATAAATGATTAAATACACAAACAAATCATAATCTGTTGTTGCTTATTACTGTTAACTAAAATGGCGCCTTATCACACGAGGGGGAGTGATGTCGTACTGAATATCAGCACAGCTGTGATTCAGCATCCAGGCTTCTTTCCTTCCCTTTAACAACCGTTAGTGCGACACTAATTACCTGTAAATCGCAGTGATACATGTCGTTAAAAGTCCCATGACTCCAAATTACTTGGTCGGTACCAAATGTTATATAATGATATTTATCACAAGATCTTTATGTTAGCAGCTCTGTTATCTCAGTGTGATGGTCTCACACTGATCGGAGGTACCAATTTATCAGATTCACATCAAAGACCTGCAGCTGTACAAAAACAGACCCTCTGACTAACGCTGTGTTTATGACTCACTCTCACCTCGGTGACACCACACACACACACACACACACACACACACACACACACACACACACACACCACACACACACACACACACACACACACACACACACACACACACACACACACACAGGGTGGGGTTAGTATGGTGGAACAGTGCAGGTCTGAGCAGTGTGCTCTGCTGGTTCAGGTTTAACAAACATGAAGATGGAACACACCATCAGCACAAATCACAGACCTGGTCTCATCTACATAAAATTCCTCTTTTGTTATTATTACATTCACACACATATAAACCCACAGCACCACCTAGTGTTCATGCTTCTTCATATCATGCAAGTTCAAGTGCCGTCCCCTCGTTTCTTGTTAGTCACACAACAAACGAGAAAGGGATCAGGTCTGATCCGTTTCCAGATCCAGTCCCTGCCACACCAGGTGGTGTTCAAATACCTCAACATCATCTGCGTCCCTCCCCTCGTCAGAATCTTCCATCTCCTATAAAAACAAGAATGACAGGGTTAACACTGTACAGCTCAGAGGGACAAGAGACCAGGGCCGGGGGAGCAGCACATACCAGAACCAGAACCAGAACCAGAACCAGCAGTGGACTGAAAAAACCGCCCTCTTCATGTTTTAGACCCTCCTCTCCCACTACAGAGTATTTTTAATGATTTCCATTTGATTCTGTATTTTAAGTTACAACTGGACTGATACACATTTCTGTTAAAAACAAAACAGGAACAAACATCATGTTACATGTGACTGTAAAGGAGTTTATTGGTGTGAAACTGTATAAAACTGTAAAACACTTCAGTTACATAACAACACTTCAGTTACATAACTAACACCTCCAGGAGCAGCCTGCACCAATCCTGTAAATACACACTGTTGTGTCATCTAACTGCTTGTTTTCCATGGTCTGAACTGCCTTTATTTTCTCTCAGAACTGACACACATAAATACAAGACATAAGATGTGAAACCTACAAGTGACAGATGATGTGAAATCTTAATTTTAATTTTAAATATGGTTCCGTTTCACTGCAGTTTTAAAATACATCACTGATGCAAAAAGGAATAACTAAACTCAGATGTAGGTGTTGTATGATGTTTATCGCTGTATTAAAGGAGCTGTCAACCAGTTTCACAGTGACATCAGATTACAGCGCTGGGGTCAGAGTTTTGGTGGTCGAGCATAAGACTGCGACTAATGATTATTTACATTATCTATTAATCAGCTGATCATTTTATTAATTAATTGCTGAGTCTATAAAACGTCAAAAATACTGGCAGTAAAAAAAGCCAAGATGACATCATCTAAAGTGTTTGTCAAAACCCAAGATATTCACTTTACTATAACAACACACACACACGCGCACACACACAAACAATCCTGACATTAAACAGGCTGTAAACGGTGACTGATATTTGAATTGTGGAACATTTCAGAATGACGATGAAGATTTCAGCTCCACTGTTAAATTTAACTCTGTGATATTTGTGTTTAAAAAAACAACTCTGCTGCATCACAATGAAGAATCACACAGGTGTTACTGAAAGCACTGTGCGATGAACCGCCCGGTGCTTCTCAGGTGTGTCTGTTCACCTTGTTTTCTACATGCTGTGAAAGCACTTTATTAGTATTTGAATTGTTGTTATTGTTTTTACTCATATTTAGATTTAACAGGGAACACACTAGTTTTATGTAACATAATACCTAATTTTATCAAACAGCAGAGGCATCATTCATTTTAAATTTAAATAATTTGATAGGATGGATTAACACTTGATTAATAACCATCACTAACACTTAATAATGGACTTCAGAACTCAAATACTGACCGAGTTGCTCTCTCTGCTGTCTTCATCTCCAGACACCTTGTCCTCTACATCCTCTGTTCGGTTCAAGTCATCCTCATCGTAGCTGTAGACCAGACCCCCTCCACGCCCCCCTGGTGACGGCCAGGAAAAGGTGGTGGAGACAGGAAAAAGGTCAGGGGTCAGATAACTACCAGGGGCAAACAGGAACACTGAAGCTAGCAGTGAAAGTTTAAATAGCTTAAATTTATGTCGCTCCCATATGGAGACTAACGACACCACAAAGACAAACTCCATTCAAAAATCTGGCAATATAATAGATTTATCAGACGGACACTTCCAAATCACGATGTAAAAACAAACCGGTGTGCGACCCGAGTCAAGACATGAACCCGGTAACTTTACAGCATAACACACGAGAAGGTCACGTTTTTAAATTTAGTAAACATCAACCGGCCTCTCCGCAAGAACCAACTTCCCTCTGTTCAATTAACTTCGGACTGAACTTCATGTTCTTTAATCAAAACAAACATTATGTGTTAACTAGCTGTGTTGGCTAGTTACAAGCTAACGTTAGCTACCACCTGAAGTTCAGCAGTAAGCGGCGTTTTATGGTCGCTATATTTAAACTAATTAAACCTGTTAACAACATGTACCTGTCTCTTCTGGTTCGGGTTCAGAGTCGGGCTCTGAATCGTCCCCATAGTCCGCCAAAGAGGAAAGTGGAGCACTCTTTTTACCACTCGCCATCGCTGTACTGTACCCGTCGCGGAAACGTTAGGTCGCAGAGTGATGACGTTGGTGAAACGGTGCTGCGCGAGCACCACATAGACGCTAGTACAGAGACAGTAGAGAAACTGTATAGAGGATCTTTGGTATTAAGTCCGCTAGCATCCGGCTAGCATAGCATTCGTGAACGCGCAGGGGCAGTTCCAGAATAAAGTTATTTTTTATTGCCCGGAGGCCTGATGGAGAACTATAGTAGGTCATACAAACCCGGAAGTAATGTATAGATCAGAATATATGTATGACGCCAGGAGAGAAATCCTTAAGGATCGATTAGGAGCCATTTTAGCTCCAGTATTCTGGTCCTACAACTCATCCATGTCTGGATCTGGGGCTGGTCATGAATGTTGCATACACCACAGACATATACTATGGCATAGACTGTTAAAGTCTAAAATCACACTAGATTTTCCACAATAAATTGTAACCATGCAACAATATTTAGTATAAACTGTCTTTTGGACATTTTTAATGAGAAATGGATCCTGTATGTGACATAACTACAACTTACCAGATAAAGTTATTACTCGGCCTTGACAAATAATTTCTTACGTTTTTATATTTTAAAAGCATATTCATGTCATGTCTTCTTTAAAAAAAAGTGCTGTGCTACAGCTATTAATAATGTTCTGTGTTATTACTTAAACTTCTGTCTATTGTTCACTGTTTTCCACAGTTATATGCGACAGTCAGGATTGGATGGATGTGTTATAAAATCTTATTCCATGGTTGAGCTGAGAGAACATTCAGCTATCACAAGTCGACCCTTCAGTACAACACAGTCTCCTCCTACAGTGACATGTTTCTGTGTGTCAGGACTTAATTGTTCCTTTACTTATTTATAGTGGAACATATCAAATTAAATGTGTGTAAAGTTATAAATAACTGGTCTGATTGTGACTGACTGAATGTGTTTACAGTGAGTTTTCGTTCATATTCTAATTCTTTAAGTCTACCTGGTCGACATGCATTGTTATTGAGCAGTTCAACACTTTTACAATATTTCCACAACTCTGCAGAATTTCAATATCCACAAATGTATCTGTCACAGAACCCATGTGTTTTCATCAAACACATTAAAGTCCCCGATATTTGATCTGAAAAATGAAAAATAAATCAAAAGGATTTTAAAGAATTATTTAATTTAACTGATAATTGATGCAGTTGAACATTTAGCACTGAATACTGAACACAACATGGATGATAGGGGAGAACCGGACAGGAGTGGGGGAGGGACATGGGTGTAGATTTGGGTATCGACAGAAGGGACACGTCTCCACCTTCAGCCTTTTATTCAGGTTTAAAGATCCATAACTTCAACAACAGCGATCTTCATCTTCAGAAATAAACCAGAACCACTTCCTGCCCCTGTTGAGCAGGAAGTGGTTTTGGAGATTGGCAGATGTTCAGGTAGAAGTGGAGCAAATAACTGTGGTTCAGTGTGAAGCAGGTTTTAACTACATATTCAAACAGAGCCTTTAATGTTGGAAAAGAGATGCTGGAGTCTGACCTACAGATCAGATCACCTGTCTGATACCAGAACTACATCACTGATCTGTGTTTGTTCATTTATTAGACCAATTATTTAAAAAAAAACTGGATCATCACAGATTTTGTGAAATGATGACGATGGATATTTAAAAATCATATCAAGTAGGAATAAAGTTCATAAAAGGAGATGATCCTGCAGGTCTAATGAAGCAGTGGTGTCACTGTTTGTCGCTGACAGAGCAGAGCAGATCTGAAATGATGATTTCATCAAGGTTTGATCACAGTGACGAGACCTCAGAGTTTGTGGTGTCACTCAGTGTCAACAGCAAAGACAGAGCAAACATTCAGATTTAGTTTCAATTTATATTCCCACCACACGTGAAACATGATCCAAAGGTGAGCATGACAGGTAGGCTACATAAAACACATTCTCCATCTTGTCAACACCCCTTCCTTCACAGGTCTAGATCACTCCGTCCTGCTTTGACTTCTTCTTCTTCTGCTGCTTCCTCTGCTTGTCTGTCGGGCCGCAGCAGCATCCGTACAGCAGAGCGAACACCACCAGAGACAGAGTTCCCAGCACAAACACTGCTATGACCACCAAACCACCCAGGGCCCATGGCTCCTGATGCAGCCGGTACAGGAACCACTCCACCCAGTCCTCAGGTGACACTGCGGGTTTCTGCTGCTCAGGTACGCTGCACACACAGAGATAAACAAAGCCAAGTATCAGATGAGGAAGAATCCGGATATTAAACTTTTATAGTTTTATACAACCACATTATCTGGGAAAGGTCTCTAGAAGCCATAATACATTTTATTTTATAACATGTTTTATCAGCGTGCTGCATAGAAATCTGCTGATGTTAAAATCTATTGTCTATTGACACATTCCTGTTCAGAAACTCACCTCTCCACGGCCATGTCCCGCTGTGCGATCCTCACGGCTCACTGACTCCCAACAGAGTGAATGTACTGTGGTGTGAGAACAGATGCTCCAGCTACTGCTCTGATCCACTCACAGCCCTGCAGCTATTTGAATACAGCCCAAACATTACCATTAACTATCAGTTTGTGACCGAGGAGCCTCCAAACCTGCTCTCCAGACAACAGTCGTTGACTCTGTGTGGCCACTAGTAACAGCGACGGTTCCTGGTTAATGTTTACTTAAAACACAGTGGAGGCCAGGTGGAGGTCTGATGATAAGGGACTGTGTGTTTACGAGAGTGTTTCACTACAAGTAGATAAATTATTAGACTTATACTGTGAGAGTGAATCTTTAGATCTGATCATAGAGAAAGAGAAAACATTTCTTACTCTGAAGATTTGAACGTTGAACATTTATTACATTTATTACATTTATTACATTTACATCAGAACAACCAAACGTTACCTCTGAACACTGCAGCAGTAAAAAAAGGTGTAACACTTCGCTTTGACAATATAATGAGAATACATTTATAGCTGTTGTACATAAAACAATCAACAGCTCAGATTTAACATTAAAAACATTTAGAAAACTCCTCCTCTGTGGACCAGCAGGGGGCGCTGTGTCTGTGGAAAAGTCCACTAAACATACACATGTTGTTCCATGTTGTTTTTCTAATGAATTTCAGCAGGACACTGAACCACTGAACTTCTCTCAGCTTTGTGGGGGGTTTGTTGTTAAAGAGCTGACACACAGAGTT
Organism: Seriola aureovittata; assembly: GCF_021018895.1. Taxonomy (NCBI): domain Eukaryota; kingdom Metazoa; phylum Chordata; class Actinopteri; order Carangiformes; family Carangidae; genus Seriola; species Seriola aureovittata. Next base: position 2,193,646 of record NC_079384.1, read on the forward strand.
TCATTGTCCTGGTCTGTTATGAGTCTTGATGATGGATCCTCGTCTCATGGCTCCTCCCCCTATGACTGTACACATCATGGACACACGCCTCCAGTTTCCTCCTCTGTCCCTTTGTGTGACTGAGTGAAGGCCTTGTGTGATGTGGATGATGACATGAAGGATGAGATTTACTGGAAGGTTGGACTCTGATCCGCTCTCCTCCTCAGACCGGCTGCAGAGGCTGGACTCTGGAGGCCTGGTACTTTGTCTTTGGACAGCAGCAGCAGTGGACACAGGACAGAATGACCAAGAAGAAAAACGTGGCTGAAAGAGGGACAGGAGACACAGGGGGAGGGGTTAGTGTGTGCTGGTTTTCACGACTGAACCTTGACTGATTCAGTTTACTGTCACCAACCTCCTTTTGTTTCCAGCAGCATCACCAATTATGCATGATAAACCTCCTGCACATTACCAACCCTACCAACCAAATCACACGCATCCAAGTTCATTTACCTGATCTCCTTTTGATAATGAGCCTCCCCTGAAACTGTTTGGAGACCCCCCCCCCCGCCTCCCACTTTGAAAACCTCTGATATACACAGTATAAAGTCATTATAGACCTACCTAATAATAATAATAATAATAATAATAATAATGAATAGCAGGTGAATCTGAACAGTTAACTGAATAAATAAAACATGAAGGAAATCCAAACAGGCCCGTTAAAGACACTGCAGACCTTCTTTTTAAGGTGGTTAAACTTTTTGTGGGGGGCTGTGGGGGTGGTGTGGGGGTGTTGACTGTGAGTGTTCATCTGTGTTTCAGACTGAAGAGATGAAACTCACCAACAAACAGAATGAGCACAAAGAAGGCTCCCAGCTCCAGAGGACTGGCCTGTGGCAGACCCTGTAGTTTAGTCCACAGCTTGTCCAGAACAGACAGAAGCTCCTCCCTCACGTCCATGATCACAGGTACAGGTTCAGATCACACCGATGACCTCACAGCTACACCTGAAAACACATAAAAAGAACATCCTGGGTGAAGGAAAGGTTCACTGTCTCATGTTGAAGCTGCTCTGGATGTAGAATCTACAGCTCCACCCTCCACTCCTACAATTTTATACTTCCACCCTGCAATTACCCCTCAACCCTGCTCCACTGCTGCAAGTAGTAATTTCATATACACCCAGAATCCCTAAATACTGAGCACTCACTCATTACATATCAGCCCCCCTAACTAGTCCACCGATTACCTCCCTGTGTGTGTGTGTGTGTGTGTGTGTGTGTGTGTGTGTGTGTGTGTGTGTGTGTCAGGAGGTTCAGTTTAATTATAAACAAGGGAAACTATTTCAGGCCTGGCCTCTCACATTGAGCCTGTCATCATCACTGTAACAGCTGAGTGTGGGTGACTCCCACAGCACACACACCCGGACACTGAGGACAGTCTGTCACCAGACACTCACACTATGAATGGATTAAAAGTGTGTTAATGAGAAACACAGGAAGTCATCTGATTAATATGAGCTCAGTGTTTCATGTATAAACAGTCTGAAAGAGAAGAGTGTTTAAGATCTCCTGTTTCTTTTATGATTACTTTTTATTTGACATCTTAAAGTAAAAAAAGCGCAAAGGTCTGTAGAATAATGGCCGCACTAACACTGTACTCTTCAATACAACACTGCCCGACACACACAGGAACAGTACAGGACAAAAGACAGTAGATGATAAAATGTATAAATGATCATAATAACAGAAACCAGTGGGAATAATAACATGTGAGAGAATCAATTAAATTAAAAATTAAGATAAATAAATAGATTTTCAACTGTAGTTTAAAATGTTCACACAGCTTGAATGTCTTACAGCTCTGGCAGGATATTCCATAGTTCTGGAGCACAGTTTAAAAAAAAAAAAAGCTGTGCTGCCTATTTTCTGGTGACTGTAATTTAGCGTATTTATAAACTCAGCAGTAGAAGATCTAAGAGACTGTGTAGAGTGTAGTTAAAACAAGGTTTCATGCTCTGTCTTCCTTTTAGTTAAAAGTCCAGCAGCACAGTTCAGAATAAACTGAAATGTTTCAAATGACTTCAGACCAGTGAAAAAAACTTAAACAATTATCTCATCTATTTGAAATGAAAGCGCTAATAAGTTTGATAATATTTCCTAAGTGACAAAAAGATGTTTTGTCACCCTCTATAAGAGTGAAGTAAAATGTGACATGTTCCTTCTGGTTTAACTTCAAGGTCCAGATGTTCACTAGAGAGTGGATCTACAACAGAACCAGTTATAAACAGAACCAGAGGTTCACTGTATCTGTTTTGAGGAGTCTGTTCATCTCCTATTAATATCAATAAATCAGTCAAATCAATCAATATAATCAAATAATGAATTAAGATTGAATAATAATAATAACACAGATAGGTAGATTTAAATATGTGACTCCAAGGTATCTTAAACAAACCAGGTGATGTGAACTCCACTAGTCACAAGTGAGATGACAGTTACTGCTGCTATGCTAGCTAGTTAGCTAGTTAGCTCGGCAGGAGTTTAGGAGCTCATGATTTTAACTAGCTGCTGGCTCATTAAGTTACAGACAATGACAGACTAACTCACCAAGATGTCGGCTCACCTACACGGATATCTGACAATTACAAATAACAGTTAAACCGCTAACAACTAACGGGGAAAAAAATAAGTTTTAGCTAAAAGCTAGCCTCGACTGTCTCCCCAGCTAAGCTAATTTTCACTTCATATAACAGTCTATGTTCTGTCAACTCGCCAACAAAACATCACATGTATTACAATTAAAAATACCATCTTTTACTTAATTAACTACTTGTTTGTATCTCACCGTCTAACATATCATATAAAGTTACTGTAACTCAGAGGTCCTGCCGCTCGACGTTGCCTAGCAACGTCTCGTTATTAAACAACATACGTTCACGAGGTTCCTTAGGAAATTCACCCAACTATAAAACTTATAAATCTAAAAGAAAATTATTTATCATCTTTATACAGAACTACCTTCAAGAACCTGTCTCACTGTTACTTCCCTTAACTACAGTCTAATTATAAAACATATAAATATAAAAAATGGAGAGTTATTTATAATTTTTATACCTTCAAGGTCCTGCCTCATTGTTACTGCCCCTAACTGCCTTAACTACAGTTTAATACCAACGAATTCTTCTTCTTCTTCTTCTTCTTTGTGGCTGCTGTTTTCTTGCTATGGACCCCACCCCCCACCCCCATACTGTACTATACTATACTTTACTATACTATACTACACTATACTACACTATACTATACTATACTATACTATACTATACTACACTATACTACACTATACTATACTATACTATACTATACTACAATATACTATACAATACTATACTATACTATACTACACTATACTACACTATACTATACTATACTATACTTTACTATACTATACTACACTATACTACACTATACTATACTATACTATACTATACTATACTATACTACAATATACTATACAATACTGTACTATACTATACTATACTACACTATACTATACTATACTATACTATACTACAATATACTATACAATACTGTACTATAGTATACTATGTTAAACTATACTATACTATACTACGATATACTAGGCCTATACTATGTTATGCTATACTACTATACTATACTATACTATACTATACTATACTATACTATACCTATCTCAGTATGTCAGTAATCAGTCAGTAACCAGTTAGTAAATGCAGATTCATATGATACAGTAAGTGCAACTGCCACATTCAGAACATGTCAACAGTTTAAGTGACAGAGAAAAAAAAAAAAATCCTGAAAAATACCTGAATGGTTAAATAATTATCAAAACAAAACAAAACAAAACAAAACAAAACAAAACAAAACAAAACAAAACAAAACAAAACAAAACAAAACAAAACAAAACAAAACAAAACAAAACAAAACAAAACAAAACAAACACACAGATGTTAAACTTCTTAATTTCTTGGTGTTAGTATTTAAGGAAGTGTATTTGCGACACCGGACAATCTGATATCTTTTTCTTTTCCTGTGGTTGACAGTGTTTTAGTTTAGAGATGAGACTTCAGTCAGCGCAGAAGCAGGTCCACTGGATTTACTTTTTTTTTGTTTTGTTTTTTATCTCAGTTCAGTTTCAGTAATAACTTTCCAGTATTTCCTCAGCAGAGCAGGGCTGTAGCTGTATAGGTCTACATATACATTCACTTTTGTTCATTGGTGTATACGTCCTTGTTTGGTTTTCTGGAAATCTCAAGCACCTGCCAGAGTTGGTCTGAACACCCTGACCTCTGCTCTGCAGTCTCCTCTTGTCTTTGTCCACTTCACTCCCACACTGTGTTTCACAGCTGAACAGTCAGAGACCAAAACATGCAGCTGTGTCAGGAACGCCTTTAGAGCTACTGTAAATAAGTCAGTGTGCACAGACTCCTCAGTAAACCTGCTTCTGTTTCTTTGATGTAAAGTATGAAGCCCATTCTGCCCATGCAGTGAAAATCATAACTTGGTCTTTTAATGCAGAATGTATAAAGATGGTATAAATAAATATAAAGTGCAGGTATGTATGTATATGTGAATCAATAAACAAGCTCTTACCTCTCAGTGAATGTGAGAGTCACTGTTTCCACTTGTTCAACGTTCTCTGAAAGCAGAACCACACTCAGACTTCCTCCTGTCTTCTCACTGCTTCACCGGTTCTTCTGGGTCAGTTTGTGGTGGAGCCTGCTGGTCCCTGCTGGTCCCTGCTGGTCCCTGCTCCGGTTCAGACTCAGAGACCGGACCTGGATGTTTGGAGGTAATTTGACTCTTCAGCCGATCAGCAGAGCTGCAGCTCTTCCTCCTCTAGTGTGTTGCTCACTTTCTCTGACTTTGACTAACTCCTGCTCTCAGGGAGTTCGTGCACCCCTCCCTTTCCTCCTCCTTCTCTTTCAAACCCCCCCCCCCACCACCACCTCCAACCACTTTCCAAATTCACTCGTTCACTGCTGCTTCTCTCTCTCTCTCTCCCCCTCTCCCTCTATCCTGTTGTACATCTGAACACTCGCTCTCTGTCTCTCTCTCTCTCTCTCTGCTACAGACCAGCTGTGCCAGGGCCTCTCTTTTGTCTGCAGTCACCGTGGAGACGAGGCTCCTTATAAAAGGAGGAGGGGGTGGTATGTGTGTGTATGTGTGTGTATGAGTGTGTGTTCATCCATCTGGTGTCCCGCCAGCTGACTCCCATATTTCTCAAGACCATGTACGTCTGCGTTTGCTGTTGATTTGTTCTTGTTTCTGCCATGTACACACAGGAAGTAGAACAGCAGACATGTTCAGAGACCCTGATGAATCCAGATCCAGTGGAGGCTGTGAGGTCCTCCGAGGGGGGGGGGGGGGTCTCAGAAAGAAAGAACAATGAGGTTTTTCCTTCACTTTGTTGTTTTCTGATGAAAATCAACAGTGTCTACGTGCATTAAAGGATATCTGGACTTTCCAAGTCATTCATCCACAAACAGCCGTTACTCATTTCCTAACACTCCAGTGGAACGGCCCAGAGTTCCTGCAGCGCAAGAGTGTTAAAGTTGAGGCTGTTGAAAGATGATCTGAAGCTGAGAGCTGCATCAGAAACAGTCTGTAGATATTCACATACACACTTGTGTTAGCGAACAGATGTCCGTCCACACATGCAGCAGATACAGTAACATGGACAACTCTAACGTTCAGTCTCTGAACAGTGTGACGAGCTGTAAACACAACACTGACATAAAACCTCAGAGAGTCGGTGTGGAAAACATGTCGGATAACTATCATCTATTTGTCCAACAGATATAGATTAGCATTAGCTGATTGGGGTGTCAGTGTGTAACATGAGACCACGTTCACCCTGTGACCCCTGTGAGCCCTCAGACACAGCGCCTGACTGACACACATGTAGAGAAGTAAGTAACTTTAATACGTCACCATACGTTTTAGGATGGTCAAATATTTGATTATTTATAGTTTGATTATTAATTTGTCAAATATTCTTTGATTGATCACTTGATAGGAAAATTTATTTAGAGACTATTTAGCTCAAATATAAAAAAAAAAGCCACTCACTGCTGGTTTGTTAAAGCAACAGTTCAAAACTGAAATTATTCATCATCAAAATAGTTGGTTTCATCTTCTGTTGATTAACTAACCAATTAATTGATTAATTAACTAGCACTACTACATGAAAGGAATCAATAATTTAGGAGTTTCTGTTTTAGTTAACAATATTTAAAGTGAAAGTTTAAATCAAAACCTTCATGTGTGATAAAACCTGACGAGTCGATGCTGGTCTTGTTTAAATGCCACCTCCAGGTTCATTACTCACCTGTCTGTCAATCCACAACCACCTGTTACTGCATCCTCCTCCTTCATCCACCCTCTCCAGCCTGTCCAGCTGGTCCTCACAGCTGCCCCTCCCCCCACCCTCCTCATTATTCCTCAGCTGATTCTGAGTTTTGTTCACACTGCAGATTACAACGACATCACTACATGTTGATGACTCACAGCTTCTTCCTGTTCCCTGGAAACTCCTCGTCGTCAAACAACCTCCTGAAGCTCAACACGGACAGAGAGGATACTCCTGTTACTGGTGATGAACGTCACTGGCAGGAAATGTGTGGACAGCACCTGACAGGTGAGAGGCCTAGGTGGAATCACAGAGGCCGATTGTACTGGAGACAAACCGATCAGAACCAGAAACTGATCTGTGGACCCAGAACAACAACAAGAACACAGAATGAACGAGCTGAACTGGATTCAGAGGAAGAGGCAGGACAGGTAAAGGTGAGGCCTCGGAGGTGGGCCCCTGATCCGGACCATATTTGCACCTCATGCTTGTTTTCTTGTGGTCCAGTTGCCGCTTGGTTCCACGGCCCGATTCTGGCCCATATACAGCAGGATTTTCAGATGCTACTTCCACATCTGGACCAATTCTGACGCACACACACAACAGGTGGACTCCACGATGTGGAAGTATACGGGCCAGACTCGGGCCGAGGACGATAACTCAGGCCTAAGACCAATGTTACCATGGTAACAACCAGTAGCCCCCCCCCCCAAAAAAAAACAAAAAAAACAAAAACCAATAAAACAACCCAGGAAAACATGGATCATGAAACGTCACACATCCATTAACATTCATTAACCCACACACTAGTGATACATATGTATGGAGGTAAATAACAGTTTCATCACACAGCTGAGGCGTCACTGCTCCAAACTCTGACGACTGTTTTTAAATCACAGTGTTCAGCCGGTTCTGATGAGGCTGTGACTTCAGTGTGTTTCATGTTATCTAACCACAGACCTCAGAGGACTGTCAGGACCAGGTCTGAGTCTGAGCCTCCATCTGTGGCTCTACATCATATCACTGTGTCAGACCTGGACCTGAGTCCTGGCTTCACACAACACTCACGCTACACATTTTACAAATATTCATCATTTAAAAAAATAAATCTGTTTCTGTTTCTCAGTCTGGACAACAGCTGTGTTTGTCTCTCTGGTTCTCAGAACATGTTGTGTTTTCTATCAGTCTCCCTCAGTGAGCTGGTGAAGATGATTTGATCCTCCCGAACAGAAACCTGATCCAAACTGTCTTATATTCATTTATTTGAATTTCATGTTCCTCTGACTCAGGTCAGAACATGAGCTTATTGTGATGTCCAATGTTTCATCCACTCAACTGCTTGATGAATATGTTGCAGTTCATATCTAACGATGAAAGGAGCAGGATGTAATGTTAGTAACACTCAGAGGCAGAAGGATTTCTGATGGTTTTAGAACCTGTGCTGCACGAGCTCGCCCTCTACTGGTGCAGACGACACATGACAGAGTCTGTAGGAGAAGGAGAAGTGAATCATTTCCAGCACTTTAACTGCACAGTTCAGATAAAAGCAGGATCCAGGAGCATCAGGCAGAGTCGGAGACAGATTACTGTCACCATCATTTACATTTACCATTTACATTCAGGGCTTAGCCCCAACTTCAGTCGATATTCAGGGAACATTCATGGCAGCTACATGCTGTTTACTGTATCAAACCATTTGAACATCATTTGGGAAAAACATGAAAGTTGCCCAAGAAAAAAAAAAACCTTCCTAAACCTGCATCATATTTTGAATCTAATTGTTCTCTGTCTCCATCGTTCTCAAACCACGACACAACAGATTTTGACAATGACTAATTTTCAATACTGTCACATAAAAAGAGGCAAAGATTGTCGGATGTGACTATTTTGAATTTACATGACACAGGTGGGGAATGAATGTGGCATAAACAGCATCTCTAAGCTTGACACCTATTGTTGTGACACTCTGCTGGAGTACAGGAACAGAGGAGCTGTGCACTAAATTAATTAATTAAAAAAGAAAAGTGCACTGACATAGACTGCGAGGGTGTGTGACCTCACAGGAATTATTACTGAAGTGTTGACATTTTAAAAACTGATTCAGCATCCACTCATTCATCCCTAAAAAGCCCCACAACCCAGCTTCACTGCAATAGACACACGTTTTACAGGCTGTTTCTTCTGTTGATTACACAACCTGATGTAAGTCTAAGTTGTGTTCAAATGCACCATGTTGTTAGCAGTGTTTGAGAGACTGAACCAGGTTTCCGGCCTGAGTAGTTCTTGTGTTGCCTCCTACACAGCCTCATTATTAGACAGTGGTTCAGTTAGCTTAGCCTCTGTGGAGCTCCAGTCTGTGAGCTGATGCGGCGTTTAGGTGCTGTCTGAAATGTTATAATCATCACACATCACCTGGTTCTCCTTTCACCGGTGTGACTGTGTCTGAATTAACGGGGTCTCGTTGTCTTTACGTGTATAAAACTCTAGAGGGCGCACGTGACCAAAAGCTAGAAAAACAAAACTGTAGAATGTTGAAGGTTCCGAGCAGCACATGAAGGCATCACGAGGAGAGAAGGAAGCGCTGCCACGTCTGAGGATCCTCTGCAGCAGCACCAGCGGGTCTGAGCACCGGGATGGGCCGGTGCCGGGAGGGGTGGGGTGTGAGAGGTGGGAGTGACGGAGGAAACACGTAGACCCACAACACGACACTACACAACAATACAACTACACAACACTGCACAACACTCCCTGACTGTAAACAGGCCGTGTCTTCTGGAGGACCCTGCTCGCTGCTGCTCTATTGTTCACACATCGAGGCCCGTTTCTGCGGTTTTCCCGGGTCCAGGAAGAAGAGGGTGGGGGTGGGGGGGGGGACCCATGCTCAGCTCAGGGACAATGGAGGAATTTGTGACCGAAGAGGAAGAGCCGTGGTACGACCAGCAGGACCTGGAGCAGGGTAAGACCCCATCCTCCCCGTCTGCAGCATCAGCCGCCGGGCTCCACCTAACAAAGACCGTAACATGTAGAGAAACGTCCTGTAGGAGCGTCTCAGTCTGAGCCGGGTCCAGTCTGGAGAAGGTTCTGACAACAATGCTGGAGAGAACCCAGGGCCCAGTCAGCAGCTGGAACCAGGCTGCAAACAGGCTGCAAACAGGCTGTTGTCAGGCTTTAACCAGGCTGTTGTCAGGCTGTTATCAGACTGTAACCAGGCTGTTGTCAGGCTGTTATCAGACTGTAACCAGGCTGTTGTCAGGCTGTTCTCAGGCTGTTATCAGACTGTAACCAGGCTGTTGTCAGGCTTTAACCAGGCTGTTGTCAGGCTTTAACCAGGCTGCAAACAGGGTTTAACCAAGGCTGTAACCAGGCTGTTGTCAGGCTTTAACCAGGCTGTTATCAGACTGTAACCAGGCTGTTGTCAGGCTTTAACCAGGCTGTTGTCAGGCTTTAACCAAGGCTGTAACCAGGCTGTTGTCAGGCTTTAACCAGGGTTTAATCAAAGCTGTAACCAAGCTGCTGTCAGGCTGTAATCAGGCTGTAACCAGGCTGTAGTCAGGCTGCAAGCAGACTTATCAGCCTGATCCAGGTTATTAGGCCGTTATCAGTGTCTAACCAGACTTTAATCAGACTGTTATCTGGCTGCAAAAAGGCTGCAACCTGGCTGTAACCAGACTTTAACCAGGCTGTAAGTTATGGAGGGTTTAACACCACTAACAGTTGTTTTTCTTCAAAAAAAAGATCTCTTGATTTTTTTATTGCTGCAACTATTAGTCAGTGAATTGATTATTTGATTGACAGATAAACGAGTCACCTACAGATCTGATCAGTTTTATTTCATTGTGAGTGTCGTAAAGATCCTGTTCTACCTGCTACTTTACACTAAGTGAAACATCTTTAGGTGCTGGAGACAGAACAGACTGACGAGGCTGATGGACACGTCACACCTTTATAACCCAGAGTTAATTTCTTCACTAACACACACTGACACACAGCCTGAGATCAACAGTAATGTGAACAGTGTGAAAATCAGACTGTGGTGTGTGTTGACTTTACACACCAGGGGCAGGATGCATAACTGGTGCGTTCACACAAAAACCATGCGTACGCCATTTCCCGCTCATAAACTGGTCTTTATAAACACAGAGTGTCACCTCAGTCCTTCCTTTGACTAAAGAATATAAAACAAGCTGAGACAGTAATTCAACATAAAATAAAACCAACTTCACGGAGCTCGCAGTCATTATTATCAGTTTTACACAGAACAATTTTACATTTCATAAACAGAAATAATTGTGTTTGTTCTCAGTGTTTCCTTTAACACTGTTTAATATCAGTATTTATTGAGTCATTCTGTAACTGTGTCATACTATTTGAATATTGAGTAATCACAGTGTTGGAGCCTGTGGAGCCTCATTAAGACTAAATGAAGTTCAGAGTGAAACAGGACTTTACATTAGAGTGACTGTACTAAAGTAAATGATGCTTGTTTTTACTTCAGTTTCAGAGTCTGAAATTCTTCTTTCTTCTCTGAATATTCCTGAGTGTGTATGTATATTTGTGGTCTTGTGCGTACACAGAGTTTTATTGATGAATCTACGCAGAGTTTTATGCATCTGGCACCTGGTCCTCACAGCTGCATCGTTACCATGGATACCTTGCAGCCTTGTGTTAAATATGAGATATAAAATAACAGCATAGAAATATGGAAAGAAAACAAATATTTTCACTGGACAAATACATTTTATAGATTTTTTTTTTCTTACTTGAACACAGTGACAATGTGAAGCTCAAATGATGTGTTCAATGTCAGGATTAAAATCATCTTATATTATTCAGTGTATGATTTACAGTCTTAACATCTATGTTAAAGTCATTAATGTGATATTATCATAAATTCAGGATAAATAATTGAATATTCTTATAAAATGCTTCGTCAGTCTCTCCGCTGTCCTCTGCAGCTCTCTGATTGGTCACTTCCTGTGTCAGAGGATAAAAATAGATCCTCAGTTTTTACTCTGGGACACAGTGAGGAGGGCTGAAGTCCAAATGTCTTCGTGTTTGTGTGTGTGTGTGTGTGTGTGTGTGTGTGTGTGTGTGTGTGTGTGTGTGTGTGTGATGGAGCAGAGAAGATGTCAGAGCCGTCTGAGCTCATCCTCAGTCATGTGACCTTTCAGGAAGTCACACTCCTTCAGAGAGAGACTGTCTTTGTGTTACAGGACTGACAGAGGATCAGTCTGAGCTCTGAGGCTCCGACGGGGAGGGATGTAAAAAGGATTAACATTAATATTAACATGTTTATTAATATTAACATTAGCATTAGCATGTTTCACTTACAGTACTGTAACATAGGCTTACCCAAGGGTTTGAGAGGCAGGTATGGAGCGTGCCCGGTGCACAGAGAGGAAAAGTAAACGAGAAGCTGACTCACAGGAAAAGGCTTCATGAGCTGTAGGAACAAACTGTGAAGCAGAGGGAGCAGACATGACTTCAGTGTTAATCTGTTTATTTGGTCTCGTATGAATTTCATCCTGAGGGTCGAGCTTTTATTTTGAAAGGGATATGGCTGTCAGAGAGTCGACGTCCCTCCAACTCCACGACAATTACAATTACTACACGATAATTCAGTTCATATAACTTTATTCATGTGTGTGAGGTTGTGGCTCAGCAGCCAAATCAGCAGACTCACCTGGTGTAAGGAGAGGTCCTCGAACAGCACATATAAACTGTACCTGTGTGTTTCTTTCACCATGAGACATGAAATGTCCACAGGTCCATCCGTTAAATAATCTTCACACACAGAACAGAAACAGTGGAGGCGTCATGTTTCATTAATCGCAGATGATCGTGTTTTTGCTGGCGCTCAGGTTGAAGCAGAGTTAATAAAACAATCATAAAGAATAAAGGTCAGTGTTGCTCTGATGATGGAGCAGCTGAGGGGAAGATAATAGATACAGGATCTGAGAGGAGAGAGAACCTCATCAGCTCCACTTTCTCTGTGCAAGGTCACAAAGCACATCGCTGACTCAGACCCAACAGTGTGGACCGGTGCTGCTGAGTCAGAGAACAGCGAGGACACAGAGTCATCGTACTGTGGAGGATCAGATAAAGACAGAGGAGTGAGCTGCAATAAAAGTAAAGTCACATTAAACTAGAGCCGCACAATTAATCAAAAATATAATCTAAATCTCAACGTGACCAAGTGCAAAATCCAAAACACAGGAGCTGCAGTTGAAGGTAAAATGTGTCACAATACTGTGGTGCACTGTTAGCATCATTAGCATTGTGGTGCTAAAGCGATGCCTCGGTCTACAAATCATATTGAAACATAGGAACAAGAACAAAAATCACATGGTCTTCATTTTTAAAAAAATTATTTAAAAATTATGAAAATGTGATTTATATTTTACATATCGTGCAGCCCTACATTAGAGCTCCACCCCTCTGACTTCTTCTTCTTCTGTGTCTGATCTGCAGACCTCCACCTGGCTGCAGAGCTGGGGAAGACTCTGCTGGAGAGGAACAAGGAGCTGGAGGACTCCTTACAGCAGATGTACATCACTAATGAAGAGCAGGTGCAGGAGATCGAGGTATGAAGCCGACGACAGAGAAACCAGGAAGTGAATTCATCCAATCAGATAATACAGAAGACGTGTGGGACTGTCCCTTTAATTAAAAAGAGTTGGTTTCACAGTGAAGTGCAAACTGAAGGTTTAATTTACTAATTAATATTTGATTTGATGATTTGATGACGGTACGACAAGTTATAAGTTTGTAAAGTTGAGGTTTAAATTGTCAAAGTCCATTTAGTGGCTGTGGTGGGGCTTTCAATCATATCAAATGATCTTCACAAACAAAACCTTCAGAAAAAGATAAAAGGAAATGATGCTACACTCCATCTGCAGATGAAGAAAATGACCAATAAATAATAATCAATAAGTGTGTGTGTGTGTGTGTGTGTGTGTGTGTGTGTGTGTGTGTGTGTGTGTGTGTGTGTGTGTGTGTGTGTGTGTGTGTGTGTGTGTGTGTGTGTGTGTGTCTCAGTACCTGTCCAAGCAGCTGGAGGTTCTCCGGGACATGAACGAGCAGCACGCCAAAGTGTACGAGCAGCTGGACGGGACGGCCAGAGATCTGGAGCGCACCAACCTCAGTCTGGTGACGGACAGCAAGACGTCCCAGCAGAAGATAGAGAGGTGAGGGGATGGGTAGGTTCTCCTTCCTCTGCTGCTTCATCCTCCTCCTCCTCCTCCTCTAAACCTTCCCTCCTCCCCCTGGACCAGGTTAACGGGGACCATCGAGGCTCTGCAGACCCAGGTGGAGTGTCTGTCAGGTCAGGTGGATCAGCTCCGGTCCATGGAGCAGCTCCGAGTCCGGAGGGAGAAAAGGGAGCGACGCAAGACCATCCACACCTTCCCCTGTCTGAGGGAGCTCTGCACAGCCCCCGGGTACTACACTCTGCATGGGGGGGGGGTCTACATTCTGTAAGGGGGGGGGGGCAACTGTCTCTAAACGAACCACAATTGTGTGTCACTCTCTCAGGTATGAGGATGAGTTTGTGGTGGGTCGGGCCGAGAGCTTCACCGTGGAGACGAAGGTTCAGCCGTTTGAAGAGGAGAACCAGCACCTGAGGGAGGCGGTGTCGGCCCTGAGGGCAGCGATCCGGACGGAGAGGGGGCGCAGGGAGGGGGTGGAGAGGGAGTGCAACCTCCTGCTGGCAGAGTTCTCACGGCTGCAGACACGACTGCAGGTTAGTGAAGAGTCACACTCGCCTACGGAAGCTGAGAGAGGTCACACTCAAATATTCTTTATCCCGTTATCTCAAGATAACAAAGCTCATTATCCCGAGATAACGAGATATTATCAGTTATACACGTACACTAAGTCTCAGTGACTCTCCTCCTGAGATAACGAGTTTTGTTATCTTGAGATAATGAGATTAAAAAATATCCGTGAGTACGGCCTTTCTCTTCGTACTCACCTGAGACACCTGACTTACCTGGTGATTCTGACAGGGGATCAGATTGGTGTGGTTGAGGCTCCTTCACAGGACACACACACACACACACACACACACATCAACTACACAAGTTAACAACACACTCACTGAAGAACAGAATCAGGAGCAGTTGTTCTTGTGTCTCTGCTGCAGGATGCTGAGGGCTGCCAGGCCCGGGTGCGGGAGCTGGAGGTGGAGCTTCAGGAGCTGCAGCAGCTCCGTCGAGCCCGGACCTTCCTGCTGAGCGGCGAGGACGATGGCGTGGCTCTCACGCAGACTGTCCTCAACAGCACGCCGGAGACCGACACCTTCCTGGAAGTGGAGGCGGGGCAGACGGGGGGAGGTACGAGCGAGCAAACTGAAGGAGGGGCCGGTGGAAGTGAGGCGTTACCTGATTCTAGCCCCGTGAGGAAAAGCTGCAGCGACACAGCGCTCAACACCATTGTGGCCCGGGATGCGTCCGGCCGCAGGAGAGGCAGCTACGCCCTCCACGCCAACAGCGTGAGGAAGAGGGGGATGTCCATCCTGCGAGAGGTGGACGAGCAGTACCACGCCTTACTGGAGAAATACGAGGAGCTGCTGGGGAAGTGTCGGCGCCACGAGGAGAGCCTGTGTCACGCCGAGGTCCAGACTTCCAGACCCGTCTCCCGAGACCCGTCCATGAAAGACTGCGCCATGGGCCCCACCCCGGTGCCGCCCCCGACGCCCGCCCAGTCGCCCTCCACCCCCGAGGCCATTGAGAGCATCAGCAAGCAGGTGGAGGCGGTGGATAAACGGCTGGGACAGAACACACCAGAGTACAAGGCCCTCTTCAAGGAGATCTTCTCTCGAATCCAGAAGACCAAGATGGACATCAAAGCTACCAAAGCCTCTAAAAAGTCTGGGAAGTCCAGCAAGTCCACTAAACACTGATGGTCCACTGATGGTTGTGTGATGTTTGAACAGGAGTTTGGTGTAAACGCTCTTCTAGAGGGAAAACAGCTAAAGTCAGTAGAGTTGAGTTTAACTGAACTCACATTAGACTCCATGGTCCAGAGTCCA
The DNA here is from genome assembly GCF_021018895.1 of Seriola aureovittata. Taxonomy (NCBI): domain Eukaryota; kingdom Metazoa; phylum Chordata; class Actinopteri; order Carangiformes; family Carangidae; genus Seriola; species Seriola aureovittata. The sequence continues at coordinate 2,209,052 of NC_079384.1, forward strand.
GGACTGAAACCTTCCACTTACACAAGAATCTGAACCTGCATGAGATTAACTTTAAAACTTCAGTCACATTAAACATGAGATCACTCCCCTCATATTCTTTTATTCAGAGTTCAGTCTGAATCTGTCCTGGCTTCACTGCCTAACTACAGTACCTTATAGACATCTACCACAGTAACAGTAACACGCCTCAGGCACTTAACATTAACACTGCTCTAGAAAAACTGCATATTAATTATAATGGATCTACTAACATTAATATAATCACATGAAGAGACGAAGGTGATCCTCTCAGGCCTCAGTGCTGTTTCAGGGGTTTGATGAGAAGATCAATTCCACTGTCATGACATGACACGCCAGCAGCTGGTTAGCCTAGCTTAGCATGAAGACAGGAAATAGAGGGAAACAGCTAGCCTGGCTCTGTCGACTGTGACGAGTTCTGGCTTGTTTGTGGGTATGTACCCGATTATGTCTGGGTTTAAAGTGGGTCAGAACGGTGCAGAATGATCTGGTGTTGTGTCGAAGTCTGTTCCCATCTGGAAGTTTACTGTAGTTACTTTCCATCACTTCTGCAAAGCCGTAAAAATAACTTGAATGTGACGGAAAACGACTGGTGACACCATGTTCATGTTATGAGCTGTATATTATAGATGTTGAACTTGTCAACCCATAGTTAAAAATGATCATTATGTTTAAAATATGAGACAGTGAGTTTACAGAGCAGCAGTTCCCATCATGACACTGTTAGCTAAGTAACTACTATTAGCTAATTGAAGATTAACCCCCCCAATTTAATAGTTAAATTATTTGGAATTAGATGATGCATTATTCAGGAACACAGAAAAAGCTCTGCATTATAAATATGTATGATTAAACAGGAGCAGACCTGTGATTGGTCACTGTTCTGGTTGAACAGCCAGGCTACTGCTCGTGCAACAGAGTTGGACTGGCATAAATCCAAATCCTAGGGTTCCCCTACTTTAACCCCTGAGTAACAGGTCGGTCCTGGTAGATTTTATTACCTTTGGACAGAGCCACATTTTCCATTTCCCCCTGCCTCTGTTTTTTTGTGCTAAGCTAAGCTAACCAGCTGCTGTAGCTTGATGTTTAGTAAACAGACAGGAATGATATTGATCTTGTCAAACTGTCAGGAAGCCAAAGAGAGTATTTCTCCAGATGTTGAACTGTGTAGCTGATGACTTTAACACCGACTCACAGTGAAAACACTTTCTGACAGGAGAGGAACACAGACTGGAAATATGATGTACATCTATCTCTACACTGAGTACTGAAAGAGGTCTGCATGTGGACTACAACAAATAAATGTATTCACAGTACTGAGTAATATCTAAAGTGTTAGTTTGATCAGTTTAACCTGTTGAGTTTTTAAGGCTAAAAGCTGCGACAATCTGTGCAGATTGTTATTGTCTCTGTTTTCTGGGCATTAGACTGTGAAGACTGTGAAGTAGAAAGTGGTGCAGTGGTGAAACTGATGTTACGTCGGTGGATGACATATTCTTTGGGACTGTTTCCTTCAGTTACAGTTGACAGACACTACAGTAGAAGTGTAACCAGTATAAGGCTTCAACCCAGGGCTTTTTCTAACACATAGCAGTCTTAGCTAACTATACAACTACCCTGCAAATATATTGCACCTTTTTCACAGTATACGATGCCTATGCCTTTTTCTGGGAACCTCTATGTATAAAACTTTGTTATAATGAATGTTATCACAGCTAATATTTTATATCTGATTCTTCTGTGAGATTTAAGACATAACGAAGCTTGAAACCTCCACAGGTGTCTCAGCAGACACCTGGCGGGGGTCCTACGTTTAAAAAGGGAGGGTGGATGTTTTTCTGAAGACTGTTACTGAGAGAGAGAGAGAGAGAAATCCTTCAGGATAACTGTGTTGTATAAAGAGCATCTGAGGTCAGTGATCGTGTCTGTTAGAGTGATTTGAGTGTGAGGAGGAGGAGGAACATGTGTTACCATCCTACAGGTGATGAGCTTTCCGTCATGTCTTACTTTTGCACTTGAAAATGTTTGACGCCTCATCTCTTGCATATTTAGAATAGCTAATATGAATCTGTACCTGTGTATTTATTTGTGCGTGAATGTTTCTTCATTATTTTTTTTTATTTTTCAGTGCCTATATGTGAATGTCACTAACATATTGTCAGAATAGACATATTTAATTTGCTCTATTTACATGTATTATCAGTTAATAAGATATTGACATTACAGTTTAGTCTGGTCATGTTAGTTCTGTCATCATTGAACTAAGATCCTGTTAATAAAGCATTGATATCATGCATCCTGTGTTATTTTATTTATATGACTGCACTGAGTGGAAATGACAAAACAAGTTAACATCTTTTGTTTATTTCAGTTTTTAGATTGACAGTGAGATAACTTACAGAGAAAGAAGTAAGCATGTCCTTAAGAACTTTTTAATTCACTTAAAAAAAACGATGATATTTTTAAATAATTATTGAGAAGCTAAAAAAAAGCAGCTAAGATACGGGAAGAGGGTGAAGGATGTTGTTATAATAATGTTAGCTCGTCTTTCCGTATATACAATAGATGTATATATATATATATATATAATCGACATTGCAAAAATCGTCCTAATTCGGGTTATCGTAGTCAACAAATATTTATATGTTATCCGGCTTTACGTCTGTCGATCCGACCGCGTGGCCTAATGGATAAGGCGTCTGACTTCGGATCAGAAGATTGAGGGTTCGAGTCCCTTCGTGGTCGACTTTTGTAAATATTGTTTTAATCGGGTTTAGTTTTAAAGCATACTACCGTTAACTCGTCACGTAGCCACGAATCAATGATAACATAAAACAGTTTTTGCAAGATAAGGCTAAAATTATGCTAACCTAACGAAGTAACTCGGACATAGCTAAGTTTTTAACATTTTTATATTTTGTTTAAGTGATTAAAATAGCCTCCCTTTTAGATAAACGACAGTAGAGTAATTTCAACGTATTTAACGTTTTAATGCGGATTTAAAGCGAAACCTACAAATAATGATATAGAGACAAATGGAGACATGTTTAGCATCAAAATGCCATACGCCGCTAACGGGTGTATGAGAGCAGAGTGGCGCAGCGGAAGCGTGCTGGGCCCATAACCCAGAGGTCGATGGATCGAAACCATCCTCTGCTAACCTTTTTGTTTCCCTGCGTGTAAACGTTGAAAATTTCTCACAGACTTATCATCGACATGTCTGCCGCAATTCAGCAACACTGTACCCCAGAGCATGAATTATACAGTCACAATACGAGAGGGGGGACTCAACTTTTTCTCCAGGGCAAAAGTGATCACAGTACAGGTACGTGCTTCTTACTGGATTAACAAAAACTGTCAAATAAATGTAGTGGATGTAGAAAGTAGAATGTAGTAGAGGTAGAAAGTAGCATAAAATGGAAATACTCACGTACCTAAAACTGTAGTTAAGCACAGTACTTAGACTAAATGTACTTAATTATTTTCCAGCACTGCTAATATAATCACTGAGCCTTCAGCACACACTAACTAAACCACCACAAACACACAAAGACTATTAACATGAAATAATAAATTCTATATTGATGTGAAAACGTGTCTCTGCAACAACTAATCCTCCATCGTCTCACTGCTCATGACTGAGCACCAGTGTTTGCTAACATTAGATCATACATGACATTTTATATTGGTGATGAAATGACAAGCTAACACTGGAAATGAAAGGGTGCGCTATCAGCTAGCTAACATTAGTTAGCTTAACTGTAACTTAAGGCTAAAGCTAGAAACTAGCTAACATTAGTTAGCTAAACTGTAACTTAAGGCTAAAGCTAGAAACTAGCTAACATTGGCGTTTGTCCGTAGATACTTGACACAATCTAATTCAGAAACTCTGAGAGTATAAAAGTAAAGTTTATTAAACAAGCTAGATAGTTAGCTACTGCTGCTTACATTCACCTACAGTGTCTTTTTGACAGGAGCAGAGACTTGAGGATGGAGCCACTGATGTAGTGAGGCAGGCAGACGAGACATTCAGCTAACATCATCTTCTTTCACTTTAGGGGTGTTTGTAATCATATTACAACATTCTTCCAGATATAAATATGGGAAATATATTATAATATTTACAATTACAGGTAAGAAAGATATATATATATAAATGTTTCATCCCCCTAAGGACTGTTGTTTTTACCTCTTTTGGTAATAAAGATCCAATTCCTCACATAATTTGAACCCTGCTTCACCATTGGTGTCAGTAATCTCCAGTTAAAAACTGTAGCAGTGAATTTCAAAACCCTTGACAATGGTCTGCATGATTCTGGTATTTACAACAAGAACAATTGCTGCTTACTTTATTTTACTTAATATCAATAACACTGGACATGTTATTTACATGTAAATAAATGACAACAAGTATTAGAGGTAGAAACATAACAGTCGATTAATCAGTCAAAATCCACTCGTCTGTTCTGTTTGATGGCTGAATGGATCTTCTTCTGTTTGAGTCGCTCCTTGTTGCTCTTCTGTAACCTGCACAACATATTTCACATCAAAAACACACATAAGACTCATTTATAATCGAGGTGGATAGAAAAACAAACTGCGAGGTCGCACCTGGCCTCCCTCAGAGCTAGGTCTTCTGCTGTCGGTTCGTGAGGCTTCCTGCTGGCTTCAGCTATGATGGCAGAGATCTTCTGGATACAGTCCGAGAGGTTTCTGTGCTGACTCCTGCTCAGCTCGGAGGTCACCAGCAGTTCTCCGGCTTTATTGATGCGGTTTGTGTTCTGTGACACCAAGCAGAAAATTACTACGTTTACTCTTAATGGTTTCAAAATGACAGGGACAAAGATCATAACGAAGGCAGCTCTGCTCTTCTGTCGACAGTGTAATGACACCTCAGGAGAGAGTGTTTAAAGACAAACTTGGAATTTGTGCATTATTACTTTGGAATGCAGAAAACAAACCCTTTCAAAGATCTTCTGTCGAACGTCCTCTGGGATCCAGTCTGCTGTCAGCACATGGAACCGGACCTCTGCCTTTGTGTTAACTGTGGATGGAGATGTCACCACACAGGACATGTTTTAACATCACACAGATTCAAGATTCATGGCCTTGAACAGGCCGTCAGGAGCCACTTGTCACTGTGACATATATACACATCTACCAAGGAGCATTTTTAAATAATAAAGTTACGTTTGGAGAACCTTTATTGACATGCTGACCACCAGGACCACTGCTCCTGCTGTAAGACACTCTCAGACGTTCTGAGAGCCAGAAGGAGAAAAACATATTATTAAGAAAATACAAAAACAGAATTAAAATACACACTTTTTCTGCTTTAGTGAAGCACATTGGTATACATATTTATATTTACCCACTGGAATGTGCACCTGGGCGTCCTGAAAAATGAAAAATAAATAAATAAATAAAAATCTATTGCTTCACTGTGCATCAAGGACATACAGTTCATTCTACAGTTCATTCAGAAAGTCTTCAGACCCCTGCACTGTTTTCACCTTATGTTGAAGTTCAATGCTAAATAAAAAGTAAGTAAGTGAAAACTGAACTTTAGACATTTTAGCAAATGTATTAAAAAGTAAAAACAGAACTATCTGCAGCAGCAGCACAGACTCAAAAACATTTCTGCTGCATTGAAGGTTCACAAGATGAAAAAGTCTGGAGCAACCAGGACTCTTCTAGAGCTGGACCTGGACTAACGGATACATCAGGGAGAAGGGTCTTGGTAAAAGAGGAGACCAAGAACCTCATGGTGACTTCGGGACGAATATTTTCTCTAAATTTTCTCTCTACTGGGGAAATGAACTGTTTGGTATCTTCAATAACAATATAACTGAGGCTTTAGGAAGATTACCCTCACAGAGTGGGAGGGTGCAGGGACAGGTGCTCAGCCTCTGTACACCAAATATTTTGTGCCTTGCTTCAATTTTTGCAGTGCTTTATAATGGATTAAATTTACAGTTAAAAGATTCTTACAGCACAACACAATGACTGGTTCACTGTACTGCACAGTGACCGTATAGAGGGCGACTGTGACAGGGCTGACATGAAGTAGAAGGCACTTTAACCCAGTCCTGTTAGTATGGGAGTCAAAGAAACGATGACTGCATGGTGTCATTTCACTGACCTCTGTGTCTGTTTCCCGGGTCCCATAACTAACACGCGGCTGTAACCTGCTGTGAACGTCTCTTATTGGTTCTACACGCAGTGAAATCACGTTTATTCCTGCGCTACGGCAAAGTAAATAAGACCGTCGTGCTATGTGCGCCGCCATGTTGGTATGACGTCGTTATGGCTAGTGAAGTACACTCCACGTAAAGTAGCTGCTGCTGCTATTACTAAGCTGCACTTGCAGTTGAACGTGTCTGGGTAGAGGATGGTCTCAGACCTGTTCATACTATTTTACGTAAACATTGTAAATTATATCACAAAAGAAAACAAAGTTAGGTTCCACCGAGATTTGAACTCGGATCGCTGGATTCAGAGTCCAGAGTGCTAACCATTACACCATGGAACCACGGAACTGCATCGGCGGCAAATATGTATATGAAACGACCAATAACATTCCTTCATTCCATACGCATTCAATATGGTATGTTGTGCAGACTAATCTACTTATTACCTATTAAGGAAAATGACTTACAATACACTTATCCTATCTCATATAAACATATCCTTACTTGCCTAACAAATGTCTGGCAATAGATTGAATAATTTGACTTATTAGCGAGACTGAATGAAATCTGCACATCATAGCAGAAACTGATGGATGACTGAAGGACATCACAAAAACAGGATAAGTTTTTTTTTTTCTTTTTAAAGAAAAGAAAATTATTGGGGGTCAAAGGAGGAAATAACCGTGAAAGTAATTTTAAAGTTGATTTCTACAAGAATTTCAATGGGTATGTATACCCACATACACAACTTGTACTTGGGGGAAAAAAATAAAATCTAAAAATTAATTTCAAATAGACTTTTGAATATGAACTATGTCTCCAGTTGAAGCATACTACACAAAAAGGTTTAGTAGAAATAATTATATATATATGTATCACGCAGTCTTTTTTTTATCAGTCTTCTGTCTTATATAAAACTATTTGCTGTTTGCCACGAGTGGGCGCTATTATTACATGCCTTTAATATGAAGAGGAAAAAGCGGAACCTTCACACGATGACTGCTGTTGCAACAGGGAGTCGTCGGCGGACGGACACAGTTGCTTTTCGAGAAAAACAAAACAAACAAGCCTTCTATATTTAGCTACATTTAGTGTTACATAAACATTAAGGTAGCTGTACTTATAGAGCGAATGGTTGATTTACTATTAGCTAACAATAGTAGCGCAGCAAACAGGATTAGCAATCAATTTCTCGGAATAGCTTTAGAGTATTTTTTTAGCGAGATAGCTAACGTTAGAGGCTAGTCACTCCACGGTATAAATTCTGCTAGCTGTCGTAAACCGCACTGGCAACTGTTATCTACCGTTAGCTGAGCTAGCTACGTGTTGACAGGTCGCAACCCGTAACATTGTTCACGACATAAACATCAGAGCTTGGGCGTACCTTCGAAAAAATTAGGTAACGTTAACGGACACGCACGCTCCTACCGGAATACTCTGCTGAACGTTAGCTTGTAGCTAGGCTACACCGGAACCATTTGGGCTAATTAAGCAACATTGGAAAGTAGAATGTGACAACAACGGGTATATGGCTCGGTGCCACCCAGTGTAGCTGCTGCTTTGGCAGTGAAGTCATGAAGGGTGTGAGGTGTCCGTTGACCAGGAGAAACCTGCCCACTCTCTCTTTGTAGCGCTGGAAACGTCTGTTAGCGGAATATCTCGTCTTCTTCACCTGCAACATGCCTGGATTGGTGGCGTTCGGTCGGCGGTGGGGCATTGCCAGCGACGACCTTGTTTTCCCCGGCTCTTTTGAGCTGTTCATCCGTGTACTTTGGTATGTTGCCTACCCTCATGAATGTGCATGCATTACTGGAGACTTAATCCACCATAGGTCCAACTAGTCAGGCATAATAACAATGTTCATTGTCTCTGCTCTTGTTTTTCTCCACTTCTGTGTTTAGGTGGATTGGCACTTTGATCTTATACACTCATCACAAGGGTGATTTTGATTGTAATGGGAGAATTCTTCATAGCTACCTAGTTGGACTACTGGTTGTGCTTGGTCTCATCATCCTGACATTATCTGCTATTGTCTATGTCAGTGCTCAAGGTAAGTTCTACCTTAACCTTTTGTGAGTCTAATATGTAAAGATGAGTAAACTGCAGGGGTGGAATCACACAGCTTTCACCTAATTCTTCCCACAGCAGCTATTTTGTGATAATACACGTTATTCTGAAATATGCAATGCAGGAAGTTTGCAAAGCAGTTGGTACCTTACACAACCAGTTTTTTAAGCAACTGGTTGGAGATGAAGCAGAACAATGTTTGTGGATCTAGTGCACACACAATAATATGTACACAAGTGTCATCCTTCATATTGAAACAGCTGTAAACTTGCAAATGATTGAACAGTCAGAAAATGCAACAGGAAGCAGCTCTACCTCACAGTACAGTATGATGACACATGGTGCTATTACACTGTCCTTTTTTTTATCAGTGTCAGAATGATGACAAACAAGATGGCTGTGCATTTTAATGTATATATTACACAGTGTCACTGTTTAGCTAACTGCTAGCTTCTGAAAAGTACGACACCACCACTGCAACATCATCGTGCAACCAGCACAGGTATGTCAGAGATGTCTACAATTGCTTCCCAGGTACCATCACTAACCCCGGCCCACGACGCTCTATCCCTGCGCTGGTGTACCTGCGAGCTCTGCTGTACATTCCTGAGCTAGTGTGGGCCTGTCTGGGAGCTGCGTGGGTCTCTGATGACAGCAAAGGGTGCGACCCTGCCACAGTGGGTGCTGTCATCGCAGCAGTGGTTGCCAGGTGAGTTTTTCACAAGTACAGACGGTGGCAAACTAAAAAAGGGACCTGAAACGTGACCCAGTTGAACTATGGGAGATGTCAGTGGTGTGGAGTTCAGAGATTTGGAGTTTCTGGAGGATCAACACCTGACTGAGACTCTGTGTGATGGTTTCTCCTTTAATATGTCACCTGTCCGTGTGTCTTCATAATAGTCATTAATCATGTTAGAATTAGTCGATGTGTTTTGATCCAGCATCTCTTTGTCTTCGTCTCAACAGCTGGATCATCCTGCTCTTTACGGCGCTGGGCGTGGTGTTTGTGTTTGACCCTATGGGAAACCCTCGCCCTCAGCCTGCAGCCATGGAGCCACTGGGAGTACGAGAGGATGGCGTCCAGTTGTTCTCCACAGCTCGCTCCCTGGCTGTGAAGGTGTGGGAGAGCAGGCTGCGGCTCCTGTGCTGTTGTCTGCCGCAGGATGAAAGCCACCGAGCGGCGTTCTCCAGCATCGCACAGCTCGTCAGCGGCTTCTTCTCTGTGAGGGTTTCCTCCTCTCTTTTACATCTTCAGTTAGTGGGTCTGCAAACTGAGTTCAGTCAGGTTTGATGATATTGTGTGTGTGTGTGTGTGTGTGTGTGTGTGTGTGTGTGTGTGTGTGTGTGTGGCAGGATACAGACCTTGTCCCCAGTGACATAGCAGCTGGTCTGGCTCTGCTGTCCCAGGAGCAGGATAAGATGGAGCGGAGCAGAGACCCAGACGACGTGGTCTCTCACAGTCCTTCCTCTCCTATTGTGAGTAGTGGAGCAACAGTCGACCTCTGACCTCACAGTGATGTCAATAATGGTTTTCTGCATCACTTCATGTAAAGAAAAATGTTCCTCTTGTTGGTGTTTGATCGTTGCAGGGAGAGGATCTGGAGACAGAGCTGGAGAAAGCAGCTCACTGTATGCAGTTTGCTGCAGCAGCGTATGGATGGCCTCTCTACATCTACTCCAACCCCCTGACCGGACCCTGCAAGCTCAGCGGAGACTGGTGAGATGTTCTCTCTGTCAGAGGAGCTGCCACGTCAGCTTAGTTCAGCCAAACTGTCCGAACTGTTTGTCAGAGGGTAAGAAAGTTTCAGAGGTGAGATGGAAGCCCAGGACTGAACTCCTCTCGATGGCTCTTTAAAGTTATTTGTGTCACTTTTCATGAGAACAACCGTGTCTTCATGGAGATAAACAGCGGCAGTATCCCCATTTTTAAAAGATGTTGTCTCCTCCCTCTGTAATACGGCGGCTCTTCACATCACCCTCCAGTGTCAGTGTGCTCCTTCAGTATTAACACTTCATCAGAACTGGTTCTGACCCTGAACCAGCTGACTGGAGCTGTGTGTCAGAGAGATCCAAACCTTCATGTGGCAGCTGATCTCCTGGCTACAGTATTTAGACTCGAAATGATCAAATCTGTGATCACACTTCTTATTACACTTTATTGTTTTTGTTTAGTTGTTTAGCTGCATCACTGCCGACACTGTTTCTGTCTCTGAGATTCAAGTTAAAGGTCTCAGCCGTGTGTGTGTGTGTGTGTGTGTGTGTGTGTGTGTGTGTGTGTGTGTGTGTGTGTGTGTGTGTGTGTGTGTGTCAGCTGTAGGAGCCGAGCAGCTGAGTACGACATCGTTGGAGGAGACCACCTGGGCTGTCACTTCTCCTCCATCCTGCAGAGCACTGGTTTACAGTACAGAGACTTCATCTACGTCAGCTTCCACAACCAGGTGAGAACTGGTCCCAGTCAGGATCCGTCCTCTGTGTTCACAGTCTCAGGTTTATGTTGTAGAGGTGTGGTCTGGTCTGACAGTGTTAACACCTGGCTGTGTTGCAGATCTATGAGATCCCGTTCTTCGTGGCTCTGGACCATAAGAGGGAAGCTGTTCTGGTGGCTGTGAGAGGAACTCTGTCACTGAGGGTGAGTCTTCTCATCAACACCTCCATGTTGTTAGAACCATGAACTAATGTGCACATGATCAATGCTGCAATTGTCTGTTGTTTTTGTTGCTGTTTTCACTTCCTCTTCATGTTCAGTGTCACTTCCTGTTTGTACAGATGACAGCAGAGCAACTGACAGAACAGACTGATCAATAGATCAATAGAGGCGTAACCCTCTCTCCTAAAGAGAAATTAAAACGAGTGTGTGAATGCATCATGTTCACACATGATGAGATCTGCTGTTAAGATGGCCCCGGGTCTAAATTATTGAAGACTGGAGTATTGATGAGCTCTGATGTTCCTGCTTCTGTTCTTTCTGTATTCATGATGTGGAGGCTGCAGGCAAAACTACTGCAGGGAAACAGTAAAAATACAGTCAATGGTTCTGCAGTGAGGAACTGTTTAATACATTTGTTTTACATTTTCATCATCACAAAATCACAGTCTGTAACAGTTCAGAACATTCTGCGTCTTAAAAGGTTTATTTTATTGTTTAAAATTTCAATAAACACATTATAGTCTGTCACAGCTCAGAACACTGTTACAGTCTGATACTCAACATTAATCTATATACAGGACATATGAGAAAATACATTTATTTTGGTCTCAATATTTTCTCTTAAATCACAAAAAGAAGCAGTAAGAGAACCGTTAAAGAACCGGGTCGATAAGCAGCGTTGGTAAATCTCCCTAGCGATCAGTTTCCCAGGTGACTGTTAACCTGACTGGGTGTGTGTCCTGCAGGACGTCCTCACAGACCTGTCTGCTGAGTGTGAGAACCTGCCTATAGAGGGCGTGTGTGGAGCTTGCTACGGTCACAAGGTAACTGACACACCTGGTAACTGACACACCTGTACAAGGTAATAAGCTCACCTGTACCTGCAGACAGTGACGGGCTGAATGTGTCGGTAGAAACTGAAGCTGCTGTTCTCTGGTGCAGGGCATGTCTCAGGCTGCAGGCTACATCTACAAGAAGCTGGTGAACGACGGGATCCTGAACCAGGCCTTCTCCGTGGCTCCGGTAAGAACAGTGATGGTCTGCAGGTCAGCCACCGGGGGGCGCTGCTGTGTTTACTTCAGTCAGAAGCTGCTGGTAGATCCTGTTAGGAGGGAATGAGACGTCACCTACAGGTTATGAGGCTGGGTTTCATCTGTCCAGGGAAACAGCTGCTTCACCACTTCTCCACTGTGTTTCATGATTAAACTGATATTTATCATCATGTTGGAGAAGGTGGATCGTGACTGACCCTGTGTGTTTACAGGAGTATAAACTGGTCATCACTGGTCACAGTCTGGGCGCGGGCACAGCGTCACTGCTGGCCATCCTCCTGCGGAACTCCTTCCCCACCCTGCAGTGCTACGCCTTCTCTCCACCAGGGGGACTCCTGAGGTGAGGAGGACTGAGGTCGACATCCTTTATTTTACAGTTTTAAAGTGGACGTGATCTTGGCTGAGCCTCCAGTTAAACTCTATCTGTTGTTAAAGGTTATAGTCTGTTTACCTTTAGACAGGTAATCTACAGGGAGATATATATATATATATTTTACTTTATATATATTGATATTGTAGTTTTATTATTACGTGTGTTCATGTTAATGGTTGTTGTGTTTTGTCCCTGTGCAGTAAAGCCTTGGCTGATTACTCCAAGGACTTTGTGCTTTCTGTGGTTCTGGGGAAGGATCTGGTTCCCAGGTGAGACCGGTTCCTCTTAGAACCTGGTGTTTAAGTTGAAATGCATCATGGGTAAACATTGTGTGTTGTTACTGTTTAGTTCATTGTAGTTTTAATGTGTCATCTTTCCCTGGGATCACTGACGGTCTGATATGAGTGTGCTGTGGTGAACAGATACACTGATCTGATAGACTCTATATTTGGCTCTGCCCTGTTCTCACAGCACAGAGGAGGAGGAGGAGGTGGTGACATCACACTCCTCTTCTTCTTCTTTGTTTAATCATCTGTTTTCTCTGTTCAGACTGAGCATTCCCAACATGGAGGACCTGAAGAGACGGATTCTCAAGATAGTCTCAAACTGCAACAAGCCCAAAGTAAGACCTGTTCCCTGCAGTGATTGTAGATCAGTCTCAGACCTGGACTCAGTGTGTGTGTGTGTGTGTGTGTGTGTGCTGTTGCAGTACCGCATCCTGCTGCAGGGCTGCTGGTACGAGCTGTTCGGAGGAGACCCAGACGACTTCCCCACCGAGATGGAGAACAGGAGGGAGGAGGAGCTCAGCCAGCCGCTGCTGGGGGAGGAGTCACTGATCATTCGCCACTCGTCATCCTATCAGAGCCTGGCGTCAGATGACTCACCTGCCCACAAGGCCGCCCACTTACCGCTGTTCCTGCCTGGACGCATTCTGTATATCACAGAAGACGGGCCGTCGCGGAGGTGTGTCCTGAATATTTAATGTCTTGATGAATACACAGCTGAGCTGCAGCGATCAGCTGATTAATGGATTCATTGGACATGTATCAGCTGTTTTAATAATTGATTAAGTGACTGAGTAATTTGTTCCAGCTCCTCAAATATGAATATTTCATGTCTTCCTCAGTCATGTATGAAACTGAACTGAAGATGTGACTCTGAGAAGTTCTGAAGAACTTTGTTAGACCATGTGATTAATCAATTAATCAGAAGATAATTGTCAGATTCATTGGTAATGGAATGAATTGTTGGTTGTAGACTTTCAACAGATGCTTTCAGTTATTCCAGATGTTTCACACATGATGTTGACATGTGCAGACAGAACCCTGACTTTCATGTTGTCCTCTCAGACCCTGTTTCTCTCAGGTCCGGTACCGGGCGGAGTGGTCCAGTGAAGAGGCGTTCAGGAGCATCCTGATCAGTCCCAGCATGCTCGCAGATCACATGCCTGACATTGTGCTCGGAGCCCTCACTGATCTGACCAGAGACAAGCCGTTCTCCCTGTGCACGCCGACCCTGAACAGCAGCTAGCACAGTGTTATCTGAAGTGTCCCACACAGACTGAATGATCATCATCTGTCTTTATGTGAACACCTGATCCAGGACTGTCCGAGCTGCTGCACCTGGACTGTAACCCTCTTCATACACACTTTGACTTGATTGTAATGGAAACATGGGACGGTAGATTAATCTGTTGTATCTCAGTGAATGAACCTGTTCATAGAAACACGTTGGACTGCGCTTTAAATTATTTAATTTAAATAATTTGTTTTATTTCAGCTCCATGAGCACTTTCATTATGCCATGATCTTTGAATGTGCGTTGTGTACAATATTTGACAGTGCTGCAGTTAAACTGTAATGTCACTGTTCTATACCCCCCCCCCCCCCCCCCTGGTCACTCAGTGCCCCCTCTGGTCTTCCCTATCTGAGAAGACAATGAGCAGCAGGATGAACCAGGAAGTGATGTAGACTAAAACATAACATTATCATTGTATCGTGACTGTGGTTGGTGTGTGTTGTGTTGTGTTTAATGTCTTGAGTCAGGGTGAACAGTGCCTACACTTCAGAGAAACACACCTGCTCTACGGAGAGACAGCGGAGAGTCGTGCAGTGTGAGCACCTCAACATGACAGGCCGACAGGTACATTTACCTGTACAGTGAGTGGGAACCTGTTTACTCTCCATGAGGTGATGTGTTAAAGTTTGAATCAGCTGATGCCTGAATAGCTAAAGCATTAG